>NC_086446.1:492153647-492787814 GCF_028390025.1 Pseudophryne corroboree | reverse complement strand
ACACCACCTACTAATCAAATCTTTTTCCACAGGTTTTGCGCATACACATATTTCTTGCAAGCGCTCTTTTATTTCTAGTTTTACAGTATATAATTTTAATAGAGCTGCTATTATATCCCCATTCTAGCGCAATTAAGTTTTTATTTATAGTTTGTTCGGTTTTTACTAAAATTGCTGCTACACAATGAATGGGTATATTACACACAAATATAGAAATAAGATTCAAGATATATTTTGCATTGAAACCCCTCTACCAGAACCACAAGTAGAGGATGAACGATTTTGCTCACTATTTTTAAAATTAGAAAAGAATTATACAAATGAAATCAAACATTGGTGGGAAGTAGCGACCCTAACAAAATATATAGAATTGGGGATGATACCAAGAGGTCTGCGTATTCAAAAAAACCCTAGCTTCGAACCTTCGCAAGCAAATTTCTATGAACAATGGAACAAAATTCTGGACACATGTTCAAAAGATCTAATGGTTCTCATTGTTAAGGATAGACAAAAATCATTAGAAGTCCTGAATGCAAAAATAAAGGAAACAGAAGATAAATTCGAACCATTAAGAAATATGACTGACTATACGAATTTAATGAAGATGACCAACACAAAACTGCTTAAACTTGAGAATGATATAATATTACAAAAACAAAGAAAATTTCAAAGAGACCATAAAGAAAAAGCCCTTATTCCGGAAGATGAAAGAAGAAAAATGGGAAATCCACTAAATCAACAAAACAAACAGAATTTAAATAAACGTAACTGGCAGGATCAACAAACTTATCAGCAACAATATAATAAGGGACGTTCATACAACCAAATAAATACAAGAACTTTTAAGGAACCATTGATTAAAAAACAACCACCTTCATCATCACAAGGAAGATGGTATGCGTCATATGATTCCAGGAACTTTGAATATAGTGCAAAGAATGAAAGAGATCTGAGGCGGGAATCTTTTGAAAAAGGACAAAAGACAGCGGAGAATCAAGAAAAGTGTCATGACTAAGGTTTTGTGAACCCGGTGCTAGCGAAGTCTGCGCGGGCGACTGGAGGACTACACGAATACCACCACTGACCTGGTTTGGAAGTGTTGTGGACTCGGGGTCTCTTCCGGTGACTGGGAAGAGGAACCGCGGCAGAGATGGCCGAATCCAGGTTCTCCACATGCAGGATGAGGTCGGCAGACAGGAAGCACGTGTGGGCGCTGAAGGTCTCCTGAAAGACAGAACTGGAAAGGCGCTGATGAATCAGTGAAGAATAACAGGTACAACTGCGCTAAAGGGCACGGGGTGCTTGGGGACACTGAGATGCTTGGAGACACTGAGGTGCTTGGAGACACTGAGGTACTTGGAGACACTGAGGTGCTTGGAGACACTGAGGTACTTGGAGACACTGAGGTACTTGGAGACACTGAGGTACTTGGAGACACTGAGGTGCGTAGAGGCACTGAGGTGCGTAGAGACACTGAGGTGCGTAGAGACACTGGGGTGCGTAGAGACACTGAGGTGCGTAGAGGCACTGAGGTGCGTGGAGGCACTGAGGTGATTGGAGGCACTGAGGTGCGTAGAGACACTGAGGTGCGTGGAGACACTGGGGTGCGTAGAGACACTGGGGTGCTGAGGCACGGAGGTGCTGGAAGCACGGAGATGCTGAGGCACGGAGGTGCTGGAAGCACGGAGATGCTGAGGCACGGAGGTGCTGAGGCACGGAGGTGCTGGAAGCACGGAGGTACTGAGGCACGGAGGTGCTGAAAGCACGGAGGTGCAGAGGCACGGAGGCACGGAGGCACGGAGGTGCTGGAAGCACGGAGGTACTGAGGCACGGAGGTGCTGGAAGCACGGAGGTACTGAGGCACGGAGGTGCTGAAAGCACGGAGGTGCTGAGGCACGGAGGTGCAGAGGTGCTGGAAGCACAGAGGTACTGAGGCACGGAGGCACGGAGGTGCTGGAAGCACGGAGGTGCTGAAAGCACGGAGATGCTGAGGCACGGAGGTGCTGAGGCACGGAGGTACTGAGGCACGGAGGTACTGAGGTACTGAGGCACGGAGGTGCTGGAAGCACGGAGGTACTGAGGTACTGGGATACGGGAGCTCTGGAGATCACAACCTTAGGGAGCTCAGCTACAATGCTCACACATAGCTGTGTGTGACACAAGGAACTGGCCCCGTTTCTAACTCAGCCTCCTGATTTATACTTTCTGGTCCTTGGTGATTGGTGAGCAGGATTAGGTGATGCAGAGAGTCTCAGGCTGGCAGAGGATTGAACAACTCTGGGTCAGGTGAACAGTCACTGTCATGTGACTACTCTAGCCAAGGCTGTGATGTAGAATGAGGCCTAGCAGGCCGAGAGAACACTGAAGCCTGGACTTCTGCAAAACACAGGATGCTGGCTTTTAGACCTAAAGTTCAGATTACTGAATTCAGCCTCACACAGGAGATCACCACAGGTGGAGCTAATTAACTATTACCTCTCAGGCAGAGAACTCAGGAAAACTCAGTGCTGACAAGCTGTTTAACTCCGTGAGTGAAAAGACACAGGATCCAGGACAGATGGCAGGGGTAAGTCACCAAATATAAAACCTACAGTCAGGATTGTGACAGTATCCCCCTCTTCAAGGGTGGACTCCGGACACCCATCTTGAATCTTAGAGGAACTTGAGAAATTCATACAGAAGAATTTAGGACCTTCGTTGATGCAGATTCCAAAGGTTTAGGACTAAATTCTTTAACTACAGCGTTACTAAAAGTCTGTAAGTCATGGAACACAGGATCATTACTCTCAAAGAGCATGTTGGCCCACTCCAAAGCTCTTCCTCTGAATGCCAGGAACAGATATCGAGTAATGTTGGAAGGAGTTACTGCACCTGAAGGATTAGACTCCATCCGAGAGAGAAATTGTTCAACCAGAGCGGCATATTGCAATAAATCTCCATCAAAGTAAATAGGTGGAAAACCATCAGACGAAAGCTTAGAGGATGAAACTGAAGAAAGCTTTGGCTGGACGAGTAGGACTGGATTGGATCCGAGGATACTTGAATTGGCTGGAGCCAAAGGAGACTGACCAGGCTGGTCCTGGAGTATTGCTGGACCGGCTGGAACCGGGACGGACTGACCAGGCGGAGCCTGGAGTATTGCTGGACCGGCTGGAACCGTGACGGACTGACCAGGCAGGGCCTGGAGTATTGCTGGACCGGCTGGAACCGGGACGGACTGACCAGGCAGGGCCTGGAATATTGCTGGACCGGCTGGAACCGGGACGGACTGACCAGGCAGGGCCTGGAGTATTGCTGGACCGGCTGGAACCGGGACGGACTGACCAGGCAGGGCCTGGAGTATTGCTGGACCGGCTGGAACCGGGACGGACTGACCAGGCTGGGCCTGGAGTATTGCTGGACCGGCTGGAACCGGCACGGACTGACCAGGCTGGGCCTGGAGTATGGCTGGACCGGCTGGAACCGGGATGGACTGAGCCCTTTCTTCACGGGGCTGAACTAAGGCAGGAGCCCCCTCTTCACGGGGCTGGGCTGAGGCAAGAGCCCCCACTTCACGGGACTGGGCTGAGGCAAGAGCCCCCTCTTCACGGGGCTGGGCAGCACTCTGTAGAATCTCTGGCTGGGCAGCACTCTGTAGAATCTCTGGCTGGGCAGCACTCTGTAGAATCTCTGGCTGGGCAGCACTCTGTAGAATCTCTGGCTGGGCAGCACTCTGTAGAATCTCTGGCTGGGCAGCACTCTGTAGACTCTCTGGCTGGGCAGCACTCTGTAGACTCTCTGGCTGGGCAGCACTCTGAAGACTCTCTGGCTGGGCAGCACTCTGAAGACTCTCTGGGGCTGGATGCTCTGAACCCCTCACTGGGGCTAGACGCTCTGAAGACGCCCCTCCTGGGGCTGGACGCTCTGAACCCCTCACTGGGGCTGGACGCTCTGAAGACGCCCCTCCTGGGGCTGGACGCTCTGAAGACGCCCCTCCTGGGGCTGGACACTCTGAAGACACCCCTCCTGGGGCTGGACACTCTGAAGACGCCCCTCCTGGGGCTGTGGACACGGACTCCTCTGTGACTGTAAATGGCTTGAACATTCTTCTCTGGACACCCAACTTGGGATAAGGTCTTTTAACCACCGGACCCCAGTCATAAATTTGAGTCTCTCTCAGAAGAGTAGCCTTCTTGATACCCCCGTCAGCAGCAGAAGGATCGGATACTGTGGATGACTTGTAGACATGAGCACTATGATACTGAGATTTGTCACTATTACCTGGCTTGCGAAGAATGCAGTCTTTAACAAAATGACCAGAATTTCCACAGTAAAGACAGAGATGTAGCTCCTTACGCCGCTGACGTTCAGCTTCAGAGAGCTTGGGCCGTGGATAGCTCTGATGAAAAACTTTCCCTTGCGCAGAGGAAGAGACTCTATTAACTGGATGGGACAAAACAGGATCAACAAAGTATTCCTGAGGAGATCAGGCAACACAGAGAGAATACTAGGCAAAGTTCTTGTAACTGTAGTAACATCTGGTAGAAAATCTGCAGTTGGTCAGGAGTCTTAGAGCAGAAGGTCAGAGAATCTCTGGAGAAAGAATTCCGCTGCAGACACTGTGCCAATTGATGCTGAGTCAACTCCAGACCTTCCAAGCGTCCTGCAATATTGCTTAGGAGGTCCTGCGTCAGACAAACACTTTCGGCCGGGTCCATGTGGCCAGTTCCTACTGTCATGACTAAGGTTTTGTGAACCCGGTGCTAGCGAAGTCTGCGCGGGCGACTGGAGGACTACACGAATACCACCACTGACCTGGTTTGGAAGTGTTGTGGACTCGGGGTCTCTTCCGGTGACTGGGAAGAGGAACCGCGGCAGAGATGGCCGAATCCAGGTTCTCCTCATGCAGGATGAGGTCGGCAGACAGGAAGCACGTGTGGGCGCTGAAGGTCTCCTGAAAGACAGAACTGGAAAGGCGCTGATGAATCAGTGAAGAATAACAGGTACAACTGCGCTAAAGGGCACGGGGTGCTTGGGGACACTGAGATGCTTGGAGACACTGAGGTGCTTGGAGACACAGGTACTTGGAGACACTGAGGTGCTTGGAGACACTGAGGTACTTGGAGACACTGAGGTACTTGGAGACGCTGAGGTACTTGGAGACACTGAGGTGCGTAGAGGCACTGAGGTGCGTAGGCACTGAGGTGCGTAGAGGCACTGAGGTGCGTAGAGGCACTGAGGTGCGTAGAGACACTGAGGTGCGTAGAGACACTGGGGTGCGTAGAGACACTGAAGTGCGTAGAGGCACTGAGGTGCATGGAGGCACTGAGGTGATTGGAGGCACTGAGGTGCATAGAGACACTGAGGTGCGTGGAGACACTGGGGTGCGTAGAGACACTGGGGTGCGTAGAGACACTGGGGTGCTGAGGCACGGAGGTGATGGAAGCACGGAGATGCTGAGGCACGGAGGTGCTGGAAGCACGGAGATGCTGAGGCACGGAGGCACGGAGGTGCTGGAAGCACGGAGGTACTGAGGCACGGAGGTGCTGAAAGCACGGAGGTGCTGAGGCACGGAGGTGCAGAGGTGCTGGAAGCACAGAGGTACTGAGGCACGGAGGCACGGAGGTGCTGGAAGCACGGAGGTGCTGAGGCACGGAGGTGCTGAGATACTGAGGCATGGAGGTGCTGGAAGCACGGAGGTACTGAGGCACGGAGGTACTGAGGTACGGAGGTGCTGAGGCACGGAAGCACGGAGGTGCTGGAAGCACGGAAGTGCTGAGGCACGGAGGTGCAGAGGCACGGAGGCACGGAGGTGCTGGAAGCACGGAGGTACTGAGGCACAGAGGTGCTGGAAGCACGGAGGTACTGAGGCACGGAGGCACGGAGGTGCTGGAAGCACGGAGGTACTGAGGCACGGAGGTGCTGAAAGCACGGAGGTGCTGAGGCACGGAGGTGCTGGAAGCACGGAGGTACTGAGGCACGGAGGCACGGAGGTGCTGAAAGCACGGAGATGCTGAGGCACGGAGGAGCTGAGGCACGGAGGTACTGAGGTACTGAGGCACGGAGGTGCTGGAAGCACGGAGGTACTGAGGTACTGAGATACGGGAGCTCTGGAGATCACAACCTTAGGGAGCTCAGCTAGAATGCTCACACATAGCTGTGTGTGACACAAGGAACTGGCCCCGTTTCTAACTCAGCCTCCTGATTTATACTTCCTGGTCCTTGGTGATTGGTGAGCAGGATTAGGTGATGCAGAGAGTCTCAGGCTGGCAGAGGATTGAACAACTCTGGGTCAGGTGAACAGTCACTGTCATGTGACTACTCTAGCCAAGGCTGTGATGTAGAATGAGGCCTAGCAGGCCGAGAGAACACTGAAGCCTGGACTTCTGCAAAACACAGGATGCTGGCTTTTAGACCTAAAGTTCAGATTACTGAATTCAGCCTCACACAGGAGATCACCACAGGTGGAGCTAATTAACTATTACCTCTCAGGCAGAGAACTCAGGAAAACTCAGTGCTGACAAGCTGTTTAACTCCGTGAGTGAAAAGACACAGGATCCAGGACAGATGGCAGGGGTAAGTCACCAAATATAAAACCTACAGTCAGGATTGTGACAAAAAGGAAGAATATCAATCACTGATGGAGAAAATTGGGTCGGCAAGTATAAACTCCACAAAAAAACGACCATTCACAATTACAGAAGAGGAAGAGGAGGATGATAATGATGCTTTTTTAGACCTTCTGATGAAGAAAGACAAACCACCGGAATGGACAGAAGTTGTCCGCAAACGACTAAAGAAAACACCTGTCTCCCCAGGAGAAGGGGTGTCAGGGGTGGGAAGAAGAAAAAACAACTAACTAAAATACCGGAAGTTTTGGATGCAGAGAAAGAAGGAATTTATAACCTCAGCAAGATGATATTAACATCACATCAAATATCCTTATTGTCAAAAGGCTTGAAATTTTCACCGCAATCAAACGCCAGTCCATTTGACCTATATATTGATAGACAAAAATTCATACGCAAACTGTGCATAAAGAAATTTTATTCCACTCAAATCAATAATATTTCAAATGATCCGGTTCACAGCGAATTTCGACATAGTCAATTTAAACAATCATCTACGTTCTTTCCCTCACATATTAAGGGTCCACACATCAGTACTTTTGAAAGACTGGTAGAAAGAGATATTAGGGCCCTTACAGGGAAAGAGAAGAAGAAATACAATCTTTCTAAGGAAGAGCAAGAAGCATTAAAAGAACTAAAAAAGAACGACAATGTCATCGTTAAACCAGCCGATAAGGGTGGAGGACTGGTTATAATGGACAAAGAAAAATATGAACAAGAAATTAATAACTTACTTTCTGACACAGAGACTTATCAAACACTTCAATGTGATCCAACTAATCAATATAAAAGGGAACTTGAGGAACTTTTGCAGGAAGGTTTACAGCTAAACTGTTAGGGTCTCCTGCCCTGTGCTGCCACGTCGTCATGGCAACCGGGAGACAAGTGCTAGCGGAGTAACCTGAGCGCAGCTGATACTCCGGTTCGGGTCTTTTGCTGTGCAGTGGTTATAGGCTCTGTGCATGGCAGGGGATCCGGTGCTGGTTTTTGTGCTCACAGTCTGTGAGGTCTGAGTGGGGCGTGGACAGCACCTGCTTTATAAGGCCTCTTTTCAGGGTAAGCAGATGCTGCTGAATCTTTGTTGGTTAGTCAGTTTCTGAAAGTTAGCCAGTACTGTGTAGCTTTGTATTTGTTTGTTGCTTACTGCAAATAGGCCTGGGGATTTGGTATTACACTCTGCCAATCCAGACCTAGCAGTAAGACTGGAGTCAGTCGTTTAGCTTGCTGGGGTTCTGTTACTACTCTGTGAACTTAGCAAGTTTGCGGCTGTATTCTAAGACTTGCCTGTCTAATCCTGTCTCACTGTGCTAGGTGTCAGGGGTCAGTTTAGTGGCAGTAAACCGAACCTGTGCACTGCAAGTGAGAATTAGGATTGTGGAGAATCTCCTTGTGTCTATCATTCCATCTCTGACCAAGGAGTTTACTGCCACACCCGTTGGTAACCCTTTAGGGTTTTGCTGTTGCCCTTAGCAACAGCATTTCGGGTTTTCTATGTATTAAAACACAACATCTTGCTTTTCACATCTGAGCAGTTCTAATACAAGGGAGATACCCAGTTCCTTAGCCTCTGGGCTTCTCTGTTCACGTTGTGTGTATTTTGTTACCCTACCACCTTCTGTGTACGTTATGTCATATTCCCTAGTCTGTCTGTGAGTCCATTTGTTTTGCATAACAGTTCAAACACCAGTACATTCCTGCAGGCACTGGAGTGCATAACAGTCCTGACACCAGTACTTTCCTGCAGGCACTGGTGTGCATAACATATTCAGCAGCCCAATACTCCTGTTGAAATTTTGTGGGAATATGGAGCATACCCCTCAAAATACGTTGCAACAGGTGGTTGATCAGGTGCAGGTCCTGACTCAAAAATGTAATGATTTGTCCATTAAAATGCACACCTCCCAGGCTGCTGGCGGAGCTCCCGCAGCAGCAGCACCTGCAGGGATTAAGGAGCCGAAAGTAAATCTCCCGGATCGTTTTTATGGAGATCGCTCGCAGTTCTTTTGTTTCAAGGAGAGCTGCAAGCTATACTTCCGGCTTAGGCCTCAGTCTTCTGGGTCGGAGATTCAGCGGGTGGGCATAGTGATTTCCTTGCTACAAGGAGACCCACAGGTCTGGGCATATGGGTTGCAGCCTGACTGTCCGTCGCTTAAAAGTGATGATGTTTTTTTTACGGCACTGGGCATGTTGTATGATGACCCTGACAAGACGGCCTCAGCCGAGGCTCAGATTTCGATCCTTAAGCAAGGGCGAAGGCCAGTTGAGGTTTACTGTACGGAGTTTCGGAGGTTGGCCCATGATACCCAGTGGAATGACCCAGCCCTGAGACACCAGTACCGAAGAGGTCTTTCTAACCAGGTAAAGGACCAACTGGTACAACATCCCTTGCCTGATAGCTTGGATCAGCTCATGCAGTTATCCATCCGGGTGGATAGACAGCTGAGAGAGCGTAGGCTTGAAAGGGAGACTGAGATTTCCTTCCTTCCCAAGGGAACCTCAGACTCTGAGGAATTTTCCGAGGAGCCTATGCAGATTGGGGCTACCCGCCTCTCCTCGCGTGAGAAGATGCGGAGGAGACAGCAGGGGTTGTGTTTGTACTGTGGGAATAAAGGTCATGTGGTAGTATCATGCCCAGAAAAGCCGGAAAACTTCAGGGCCTGAGGGTGATGGGAAATATCCTGTCAGGCCAGAAGTCAGAATTTCCCAAGAAGACTTTTATCATTCCGGTGACCTTGAAGATCCTCGGTCAAACTGTCAAGACTGAGGCCTTTGTGGACAGTGGGGCCGACGGGGTTTTTATGGACCGCCAATTCGCCCTGAAACACTCTGTTCCCTTAGTACCCTTGGCATCGGAAATTGAGATTTGTGGGTTAAACGGGGAACCATTATCCCAAGGTAAAATTACCTCTTGCACTAGCCAGATTTCTTTGTTTATTGGAGCCACACACTCTGAAAAATTGTCCTTTTATGTGACTGTCTGTACTTTTGCCCCATTGGTGTTGGGGTTACCCTGGTTAAGGGCCCACAATCCTCAATTTGACTGGGTCTCTGGGGAGATTCTTAGTTGGAGTACTGATTGTTTCAGGAGTTGCTTGAGCCTTCCAGTCAGGTTCTCGCAGCTAAGTTTGCCAGGATTGCCAGGGTGTTATGCAGATTTTGCGGACGTGTTCTCCAAAAAAGTTGCAGAGGTACTACCTTCCCATCGCTCCTATGACTGTGCCATTGATTTGTTGCCAAATGCTAAGCTTCCCAAGAGCAGGTTGTACTCCCTGTCACGTCCTGAGACTCAGGCTATGGCAGAGTACATTCAGGAGAACTTGGCTAAGGGATTTATCAGACCTTCACAGTCTCCAGTTGGGTCGGGGTTCTTCTTCGTGGGTAAAAAGGACGGTTCGTTGCGACCCTGCATCGACTTCAGGGAATTGAACCGTATCATGATTAAAAACTCATACCCACTGTCTCTCATTTCGGTCTTGTTTGACCAGCTTCGTACTGCCACCATTTTTTCTAAGATTGACCTACGCGGTGCGTACAATCTAATCCGAATAAGAGAGGGGGATGAATGGAAGACTGCCTTTAATACCCACTCGGGGCATTATGAATATTTGGTGATGCCTTTTGGGCTCTGTAATGCCCCGGCAGTCTTCCAGGATTTCATGAATGATGTGCTCAGGGAATATTTGGATAGATTCTTAGTTGTATACTTAGATGACATCCTAATCTTCTCCCATTCCCTGGAGGAACATCGGAAGCATGTACGCTTAGTCCTCCAGAAACTCAGAGACCACCGGCTTGGGGCGAAGCTGGAGAAGTGCGAATTTGAAGTTCAGCAAATCGCATTTCTAGGATATATTATCTCCCCAGAAGGTTTCCAAATGGAGGGTTCCAAGGTACAGGCAGTCCTGGATTGGGTGCAGCCCACTAGTTTGAAGGCGCTTCAGCGTTTCCTGGGCTTTGCGAATTTTTATAGACGATTTATCGCTGGATTTTCGTCTATAGTGGCGCCCTTGGTGGCACTCACTAAGAAAGGGGCGGATGTTGCTCACTGGTCTTGTGAGGCTAAAGCGGCTTTTGCCCGTCTCAAAAGGGCATTTGTTTCGGCCAAGGTGCTGCGACACCCAGATCCAGAGCGTCCTTTTGTGGTGGAGGTGGATGCCTCTGAGATGGGTATTGGGGCAGTGCTTTCTCAGATGGGAGTGTCAGATAATCGCCTTCATCCCTGTGCTTACTTTTCCCGTAAATTTTCGCCTGCCGAGATGAATTATGACGTGGGTAACCGGGAATTGTTGGCTATTAAGGATGCACTCGAGGAGTGGAGACACTGGCTTGAGGGGGCTAAGTTTGTGGTCTCAATTCTCACTGACCATAAGAATCTGGCATATTTAGAGTCAGCGAAGCGTCTCAATGCCAGGCAGGCACGATGGGCTTTGTTTTTTGCTCGCTTTAATTTTTTGATAACATATCGCCCTGGGTCAAAAAACATCAAGGCTGATGCGCTCTCGCGGAGTTTTGCTCCAATCCAGGAGACCACCGAGGAGCCGTTGCCCATTGTTTCCCCATCATGTATTAAAGTGGGCATTACCCAGGACCTCTTATCATTAGTCCTTAGAGCACAGGAGCAGGCTCCTCCAGACCTTCCGGTAGGTCTTTTGTTTGTGCCTCCTAGGTTAAGACAGCGAGTGTTCCTGGAATTCCATGCCAAGAAGTCTGCAGGTCACCCGGGTATTGCCAGAACTCGGGAGTTGCTATCTAGGGCGGTGTGGTGGCCCTCGGTGGCTAAGGATGTGGATCAGTGGGTTCGGGCATGTGACATCTGTGCCCAAAATAAGACTCCTAGAGGGGTTCCTGTTGGCCCACTACATCCACTCTCTATCCCATCTAAGCCATGGACCCACATTTCAATGGATTTTGTGGTGGACTTGCCCAAATCCTCGGGGATGACAGCCCTCTGGGTTGTCGTTGACAGGTTTTCGAAGATGGCGCACTTCGTTCCACTGGTTGGGCTGCCATCGGCCAGACGCCTGTCTGAATTATTTATGCTGCATGTTGTGCGTCTCCACGGGTTGCCACTTGATGTGGTCTCTGACCGCGGATCCCAGTTTGTGGCCAAATTCTGGAGGGCATTTTGTTCCGATCTCCAGATTTCTGTCAGCTTGTCGTCGGGCTACCATCCGCAGTCTAATGGGCAGACTGAAAGGGTGAACCAGTCCTTGGAGCAGTTCCTCAGGTGTTATGTCTCCAAGTGTCAGACTGACTGGGTTGCTCATCTGTCCATGGCGGAGTTTGCCTATAACAACGCGGCTCACTCTGCTACAGGGATCTCTCCCTTCCTTTGTGTGTATGGGCATCATCCTAAGGCCAATTCTTTTGACCCCCTGGACTCCACGCCTGGTGGTTCCTCTGTGGTTTCGGTCCTTAGAGGTATTTGGCGGAAAGTGAAGAAAGCCCTTGTGTCTGTGTCATTAGTGACCAAAAGGGTTTTTGATAAGCGGAAAAGACCCTGCAGCTTCAAATTAGGAGACTTCGTCTGGTTGTCTACCAAGAATTTGAAGTTGAGACAGCCATCTCATAAGTTAGGCCCCCGGTTCATCGGCCCTTATAAGATCACCAGGGTTATCAATCCGGTGGCATTTCAGTTAGATCTGCCCCGTTCTTTGGGTATCAATAAAACATTTCATTGTTCCCTTTTAAAACGGGCGATTAGTAATCCTTCTTCCAGTGGAAGACCTTCCCCTCTTCTGATACGTGGCCAGAGGGAGTTTGTTGTTGAAAGGATTCTTGACTCCAAGGTGGTTCGGGGTTGGCTGTCATTTTTGGTGCACTGGAAGGGGTATGGCCCGGAGGAGCGGTCGTGGGTGCGCAGTTGTGATCTTCATGCCCCCAGACTGATACGCTCTTTCTTCTCGCAGTTCCCCGATAAACCCGGTGGTAGGGGTTCTTTGACCCCTCGTCAGAGGGGGGGTACTGTTAGGGTCTCCTGCCCTGTGCTGCCACGTCGTCATGGCAACCGGGAGACAAGTGCTAGCGGAGTAACCTGAGCGCAGCTGATACTCCGGTTCGGGTCTTTTGCTGTGCAGTGGTTATAGGCTCTGTGCATGGCAGGGGATCCGGTGCTGGTTTTTGTGCTCACAGTCTGTGAGGTCTGAGTGGGGCGTGGACAGCACCTGCTTTATAAGGCCTCTTTTCAGGGTAAGCAGATGCTGCTGAATCTTTGTTGGTTAGTCAGTTTCTGAAAGTTAGCCAGTACTGTGTAGCTTTGTATTTGTTTGTTGCTTACTGCAAATAGGCCTGGGGATTTGGTATTACACTCTGCCAATCCAGACCTAGCAGTAAGACTGGAGTCAGTCGTTTAGCTTGCTGGGGTTCTGTTACTACTCTGTGAACTTAGCAAGTTTGCGGCTGTATTCTAAGACTTGCCTGTCTAATCCTGTCTCACTGTGCTAGGTGTCAGGGGTCAGTTTAGTGGCAGTAAACCGAACCTGTGCACTGCAAGTGAGAATTAGGATTGTGGAGAATCTCCTTGTGTCTATCATTCCATCTCTGACCAAGGAGTTTACTGCCACACCCGTTGGTAACCCTTTAGGGTTTTGCTGTTGCCCTTAGCAACAGCATTTCGGGTTTTCTATGTATTAAAACACAACATCTTGCTTTTCACATCTGAGCAGTTCTAATACAAGGGAGATACCCAGTTCCTTAGCCTCTGGGCTTCTCTGTTCACGTTGTGTGTATTTTGTTACCCTACCACCTTCTGTGTACGTTATGTCATATTCCCTAGTCTGTCTGTGAGTCCATTTGTTTTGCATAACAGTTCAAACACCAGTACATTCCTGCAGGCACTGGAGTGCATAACAGTCCTGACACCAGTACTTTCCTGCAGGCACTGGTGTGCATAACATAAACATCCTAAATCAAAAAGAATACGACTTTCTTTTCAAAACACATCCAAAGGTACCAACGTTCTATCAGCTACCTAAACTTCACAAGAACCTACAGAATCCCCCCGGACGCCCAATAGTGTCAGGCATAAATTCCTTATCTTCAAATTTGTCAAAATATGTGGACTTTTATCTTCAAGACATAGTACAAGATCAAAAAAGCTATTTAAAAGATACTATAAGTATCTTGTAGATTTTAGAAACAACTGTCTGGGATAAGGATTACATTCTGTGTACATGTGATGTACAATCTTTGTACACGTGCATTGCACACAATATAGGCTGCGAGGCTAATAGACACTTTTTATCTAACAATACACACTTAACTAATGCCCAAATTAATTTTATTATGGAATGTATCAAATATATATTGAATCACAATTATTTTTGGAATGATGGCACATTTTACAATCAGAAGAAAGGAGTAGCGATGGGTTCTTCCTTCGCACCTAGCTATTCGAATCTTTTTGTGGCTAGGTGGGAGGAGGAATCCATCTGGAATAATAACCCATTTTTTTCTCATCTAATAATATGGAAGAGATACATAGATGATCTTATTTTTATATGGAAGGGTCCAGAAAGCACTTTAAAAGAATTCCTATCCTATATGAAAAATAACAATTATGGTCTTGATTTTACATTTACAATAAGTAGAGACATGGTCATATACCTAGATTTAGAAATATTTATTGAAGAAAATAGAATTCATACTAGAACACATACAAAAACAGTTAGCGGTAACAATATGCTTTCTTAAAATAGTAATCACCACAATAATTGGATTAAAAACATCCCAGGTGGTCAGTTCAGGAGGCTTCGGAGAAACTCTTCCAAATATGACACCTTTTTGGCTCAGAGTGACTCTTTAAGAAACAAATTTGTATTGAAAGGTTACAACGAAAATAATCTACAACAAGATATCACCAAAGTTGCAAATATGGATAGAAAAGAATTAATTTGTTATATACCAAAAAATCCGGAAAATAACTTTAGTCTAGCATTTATTACTCAGTATAATAGTCAGCACCAAGCGTTTGAAAAAATCATAAATAAGCATTGGCACATTTTACAACTTGACAATAAATTAAAAACTTTGATTAAGGACAAACCACAAATAATATACAAAAAGGCAGAAAATTTAAAACAGAATTTAGTGAGAAGTTATGTACCACCTAAAAATGTAAAATTGAAGGAGAATAAGGGTAATTTTTTAGTGCTTAAAATGTGTTGCATGCAAAACAACAAAACAAACATCAGTCCAGCCTAAAAAAACATTTAAATCCAGTACCACAAAAAAAGAATTTAATGTGAAAAGTAGAATCACTTGTGACTCAGAGAGAGTAGTACAGTATATATGCTGGAGTGTCCATGTGGGCATCAATATATTGGACAGACTAAGAGGAAGTTAAAGATTCGCATATCCGAGCATATATTAAATATTAAAAAAGGCTTGGAAACTCATAGTGTGTCTAAGCATTTTTTAGATCATCACAATAAAGATGCATCAAAATTAAATTTTATGGGTATATATAGGGTGGAAAATAACTGGAGAGGAGGAGATATATCTCAAGTCTTAAAACAAGCAGAACAAAATGGATATACTTCATGGATACCCTAACACCAAAGGGGCTAAATATTGATATAGAACTAAATGCTTTTTTATAAATATAAATGAATAACAGTTTCACTATGACATATACATTATAACATTCAAATTGCGCAAAACCTCATAAATATTAAATGGAAAAATCAATAAAATCACTACGGACAGATTTCCTTTTGTTTTTAATAAAGTATTAGAACACATGGCAGCCGCCGTTTTTTAATTGTGAACTTCCGTTTTTTCTAATAAAGTTTCATCCTATAAAAAGGAAGGAGGACATCCACCATTTATCCTAGATGAAGGGCTTATGCCTGAAACGCGTTGGATTTTAGTTTCTAAGGACCGAACACTGTGTATACAGACGGGGGAACCAGCCGGCTGCTAACCGCTAATTACAGCCGCCAACTGTCAATCACAGTAACCAGTGATCAACGATCAAAAACTGCTGCCGTAATAGTGAAGCGGACACTGCACCTTCAATCAAAAGTGTAAGTGCAGAGAACAACGTGACTAAGACAGGGAATCAGCCGTCTGTCATCCGCTAATCACAGCAACCAGCCGCCAGCCGCTAGACGGGGAATTAGCCGTCTGTCATCCGCTAATCACAGCAACCAGCTGCCAGCCGCTAATTCCAGCCAGCAGCCGCTATTACAACTGAGTAGTGGAGAGCGGACACCACAGAAGGATTCCATCACACCTGGACGTGGAAGCTCCCCATATATCCTAACGGCTTGAAAGGTATTTAGATAGGGTTAGATAGGAATCAAAGCATTCTTTTCTGCTAGTTTTTGAACCCGGTCCTTACAAAGTCCTAAAAGGGCTGTAAACATTACACCACCTACTAATCAAATCTTTTTCCACAGGTTTTGCGCATACACATATTTCTTGCAAGCGCTCTTTTATTTCTAGTTTTACAGGATTGGGGAGTCTGCCATGCGGCAACCACAGGGCTCTCCACGGCGGTTGTTCAGGAACTGGGGCGTTGGAGGTTTACTCCTTATAGGTCCTATTCCTTGCGGATTGGGGTGGCTGCTGTGCGGCAGTCACAGAGTCCCCCACGGCAGCGGTCCAGGAGCTGCGGCATTGGGGGTGTACGTCTTAGGTCCTATTCCTTGCGGATGGGGGTGGCTACCATGCGGCAGCCACAGGGTCCTCCGCGGCAGCTATTCAGGAGGTGGTCCGCTGGAGGTATATTTGTTTTTTAGGTCCATTCCTTGTGGATGGGGGTGGCTGCCATGTGGCAGACATAGGGTCCCCCTCGGCAGCTATTCAAGGGGTGGTTCGTTGGAGGTATACTTCTTAGGTCCTATTCCATACGGATGGGGGTGGCTACCATGCGGAAGCCATGGGTTCCTCCACGGCGGCTATGCAGGAGGTGGGCCGTTGGAGGTATACTTTTTAGGTCCTATTCCTTGCGGATGGGGGTGGCTACCATGAGGCAGCCACAGGGTCCTCCACGGCAGCTATTCTGGAGGTGCTCCGTGGAGGGATGCTTACGATAAGCCTTCTGCATGGGGATAATGTTTAGTTGCGCCTGTTGCGCTAACCCAAAAACTTGTTTACCCGTCGGTTTTTGAACGGGTTGCGTTCAGGAATCGAGGGTGTGAAGTGAATTTTTACATTTTCCTCCGAGGGGGCCTAATTACAATTGGCTCATCAAAGGTCCACGGGAGGTTTTTTGAGTTTTCTCCTTCACTTGGGTTAATTCTGTTATCTGTCACTTGGTTTTCCTATGTAATGTATGTCAGTGTGATGATTTTAGGGTGTTTTTCTTTTGCAGCCGTCGATGGTTTGAACAGGAATGGCTGGTTTGGACACTCTTACATTTTTGCGCGGCAGGGCATTACTTGGCGCATAGGACAGCTGAGGTTTTGGGTTATGGCTTTTAGGTGGTCAGGCATCCTCTGCTTGTACTGCGTCAGCCGCAGTTTCGACAAGGGGGAAGGCGTTCGTCTTCTCCGGCTGGCCTTTCAGTTAGCTGTCTTCTTTTCCTGGTTCTTATTGGTTTGTATGGTGGGACGGTTTGTTAAACCTTTGTGGCGGGAAGTCGCTACCAACCAGCGGTCAGATGGGCATAAGTGGTCATTGTGTGACACCCTCTTTAGAAGGACGGCAGGTGTGTCCTTACCTTGCAGTTGGACATTTAGATGTTCCCCTGCGGGAACCGAACGTTTGCCAGAGAAAAGAGTGGTGAGTCCTGCACAATGCGGGTTATGCAAGGAGGAGGCGGGGTTTGGGTACTCCCCTCCTTGGTGGTTGGATTTCATCCAAGAGACTGGAGCTGGTGTCTGATAGCGACTGGTTCTTTGCCATCCTCCAATATAAAATCAATTCAATTACAATTATAGTTTAAAGAACAGGTCAGCGAACAATAAATATCATCTGACCTTTAACTACAGCTAACCGTGTCCGTGTCGTTATTTTAGTGTGTCATTATTTTAGTGATAAGCTAGCTTAAAGAAGTGTTTATGTCAATCGCAATAAGATGATGGGCGCCTTAGATAAGCTGAAGGCTGCATAAGCCTGAGGCCATATAAGAGCCCAATTTTTTGTGATTGGTTGTTGGTGACTAAGTAGTTGCTAGGCAGATCAGTGTTCTTGGGTATTTTTTCCTATAGGATTATAGGGCTGTCCATCAAGGGCTTAGGGGTTGGCCTGGGAATAATATATAAGCCGCAATCATGTGACTCAGACTTCCTCTTGCCATTTTGGAATGCCCTCCCGCCCGCCCTGACTATATTTTTTCCCTACATCTTGTCTTTATCGGTGGGCTCTTGACAGCCAGATTGGTGGGAAGTCGCTACCAACCAGCGGTCAGATGGGCATAAGTGGTCATTGTGGGGCACCCTCTTTAGAAGGACGGCAGGTGTGTCCTTACCTTGCGGTTGGACATTTAGACGTTCCCCTGCGTGAACCGAACGTTTGCCAGAGAAAAGAGTGGTGAGTCCTGCACAATGCGGGTTATGCAAGGAGGAGGAAGCGGGGTTTGGGTACTCCCCTCCTTGGTGGTTGGATTTCATCCAAGAGACTGGAGCTGGTGTCTGGTAGCGACTGGTCCTTTGCCATCCTCCAATATAAAATCAATTCAATTACAATTATAGTTTAAAGAACAGGTCAGCGAACAATAAATATCGTCTGACCTTTAACTACAGCTAACCGTGTCCGTGTCGTTATTTTAGTGTGTCGTTATTTTAGTGATAAGCTAGCTAAAAGAAGTGTTTATGTCAATCGCAATAAAATTATGGGCGCCTTAATTATATTAAATACATTTTTACTCTGTTCCCCTTCTATGTACTACTCTTCTGCATCCACACGCTGCTGTATTCTTATTTTCCATTGGTCAAAGTCATGCTGTAGCTCATTATCTGTCAGCTGTCTCAACAATTTAGTCATGGTCTTCTTTAAATGATGCAAAACAGATTCCCTTGAGTACAGATTTGACTTTCGGGAAATGAAAGAAGTCACATGGTGCTAGGTCTGGCGAGTTTGGAGGGTGTTCTAGCACTGCAATCTGTTTGTCGGCCAAAAACTGCTTCACAGATAGAGCTGGGTGTGCCGGTGCATCAGGGGCGGATCCAGAAGAAAATGAAAGGGGGGGAAGGGGGGCACCATGATAGGGGAACCGTAATAGTTATATTTACATGCACCTAAGGCACGCATGCTCCCAGATAAGGGGTGTGGTATCACAGGGGGCGTGGCCTCAAAGAATACGCCATCAGGTAATGATTGGCTGTAGGAGTGCATCCTGGTTTATTGCCAATGTTTCACCCTGATGAAAAGGCTGATTGGGCCTTGAAATGTTGGTCACCTGTTCCATTAGTTGTGGGAGCCTGAAAGGCACCCCAGCACAATATAATTGTTATAGTTTTTAGTTGGTGGTGGCAGGTGCAGCATACCTTGTTTTTGGCACTGCATTGAGACTCAGACTGCAGCACACAAACTTCCCATCTTTGATTAGCAGAAGCATCCAGCTGGATCTCCAACATGCAGCATAAGACATCTGCAGGACAGCCCTGTCACAATCACACGGGCCGCCTTCTCAAAGCTGAGGCTGAGTTTGACAGGACCTAGCATGGTGGTAAAGGAAGTGGAGGAAGAAGCGCTGGGATACAGTGCAGTGAGGGCTAATGAAGCCTTCTGCAGCATCATAAGTAACAGTCTTACTCGATGCTGGCATTTGAACCCCGCGCCTGGGCTGGACTCTGGCTGGCTGGCAGTGGGAGAGGTAGTTTGCGGTGTGAGCAGGGGGAGGCAGGAGCTGCAGCTCCAGCCTACCCATTGGATACCACACGGACTTGCTGTTAGAGCAGTAGCGCGTCCTAGTGCCTGCCGGCTCTTTTATCAAATCTGACTGACGGAAATAGCAGTAGTGATGCTGCTGTTCTCCCTTTGAAAAAAAGAAGTCAGAAATGACAGGGGGGGCACGTGCCCGAGTGCCCCACCCCCCTCCTTGGATCTGCCTATGCGGTGCATTGTCCTGATGGAGGATGAAACCATTTTTCCACAACTCTTTCCACTGGCCTCTTTCTTCTGATTCTTTCCTGCAAAGCTTTTAGCACATTTTTGTAGTTGATTTACTGTTGCACCTTCTGGTACAGAGTCTGCCAAAATAACACCCTTGTTATCAAAGGAAGCAATTAACATGGCTTTGAATTTGGATTTGCTTTTATGTGCTTTCTTCATTCTTGGTGTTGATGTTGGTTTCCAGTGCATGGACTGGCATTTTGTCACAGGATCGTACTGGTAATAACTGAATTAGCTTGAATTTTTCCCAAAATGTCTGTACAAATTCACTGTCGATTTTCTTTCTGCTCAGCAGTGAGAAGCCTTGAAACCATCTTAGCACAAACTGTTGTCATGTTAAGATCTTGATGCAAACCAGTTTCATTCCACATTTTCACTTGTATTTGATGTGCAAGTCCTTCCGGGACGTTCATCAACTTCAACATTCTCACGACCAGGCCCGGCGGGACCCGCTCAGCAAAGGGATGCAGTGCAGGTAGGCGCCAAGCAGGAGAGGCGCCTTCACTGCCCTGCATCCCCTGCTGCTGCTGTACTACTGATGCTGCCGGCTGCCGCGGCGCTTGTCATACTGTATGACAGGCAGCGTCAGAAAGGGAAACTGACTGAATATTACGTGCGGCTCCTCTCCGGCACTACAATGGAGTGACCCCCCGGAGCGTGTGGTACGCTGGTAAGCTCCGCCCCCTCATAACCTGCAGCGCATCATCATACTGCTGCTGCGGCGGCCCGCCTTGCCCCGACACTCAGTCCCACTTCCTTGTGAGCAGCGCAGCCCCCAGAAGCGCATATGAAGAAGAAGCACGCTCTCCTGCACCCCAGTCACAGTGAGTCAGGCAGCGCCGGTGGCAGTAACTGAGCATCCTGAGTGCGTGGACCCAGCTCTGAGCTGTGCAGCACTTCAGGTCACTGGGCTGGGGGTGGGCACGGGTGCGCAAGAATTAGCATAACCTGTTCTGTCACTGTTTCAAACACGCCCCCCGACCCCAGTGTACTGCCCTAGCATTGTGTGTAAACCCCACCCCATGTTCTGTACTATTCCATCCCCCCTCCCTGTTCATTCTCAGCCAGTGTGCCCCCCATCCCCCCCTGTCCTAGCCCTTGTGTCACACCCCACCTTCCCCTCCCTCCCTCCCTTCCCCCCTGTTCTGTCACTATTCCCAGTTTGGATTCAGGAAGGTAAGGACACAAGAAGGGACTCATTGGTAATCGTGAGGGGTGCGTATCCCTGGCCCTCTTCTTAATGTGTCACCCCCCCTCCCTTTCCTCTCTGTGGTCTGTTTCAGCCTTGTGTCTCTCTTGCTCCCCAGTTTTCTAACAAAATCACTGTGTCACAACCTCCCGTGTCTTGTCACTGTGTCACCCCCCTCCTGTGTCCCGCCACTGTCACACCCTCCTGTGTCACGTCACTGTCACCCCCCTGTGTCCCGTCACTGTGTCACCCCCCTGTGTCCCGTTACTGTGTCACCCCCCTGTGTCCCGTCACTGTGACACCCCCCTGTGTCCCGTCACTGTGACACCCCCCTGTGTCCCGTCACAATGCCACTCCCGTGTCCCGTCACAGTGCCACCCCCGTGTCCCGTCACTGTGACACCCCCCTGTGTCCCGTCACTGTGCCACCCCCCGTGTCCCGTCACTGTGCCACCCTCCTGTGTCCCGTCACTGTGCCACCCCCCTGTGTCCGGTCACTGTCACCCCCCTGTGTTCCGTCACTGTGTCACCCCCCTGTGTCCGGTCACTGTCTCCCCCCTGTGTTCCGTCACTGTGTCACCCCCCTGTGTCCCGTCACAATGCCACCCCCGTGTCCCGTCACTGTGACACCCCCCTGTGTCCCGTCACTGTGCCACCCCCCTGTGTCCCGTCACTGTGCCACCCCCCGTGTCCCGTCACTGTGCCACCCTCCGTGTCCCGTCACTGTGCCACCCCCCTGTGTCCCGTCACTGTCACCCCCCTGTGTTCCGTCACTGTCACCCCCCTGTGTCCGGTCACTGTCACCCCTCTGTGTTCCGTCACTGTGTCACCCCCCTGTGTCCCGTCACTGTGTCACCCCTCCCTGTGTCACCCCCCCTGTGTCGTGTCACTGTGTCACCCCCCCATGTCCTCTCACTGTGTCACCCCCTCCCGTGTCTTGTCACTGTGTCACAACCCCCCCTCTGTGTTTTGTCCCAGCTATTGACTCACCCACTTCCCCCCATCTTCTGTCACAGAATAATAACATGAATAAGGGGCAACATGAATAACACGAATAAGGTGCATTATTGTGTGGTGTAATGTGAATAAGGGGCACTATCCTGTGACGTAACATGAATTAGGGGTAACATCGTGTGATGTAACGTGAATAAGGGCCACTACTGTGTGGTGTAATGTGACTAAGGGGCACTACTGTGTGGCATAATTTGAATTGGAGGAACTAATGTGTGGCCACACCCTTTTTTATGTCATGAAATATGGGAGGGAAGGCGCAAATTTATAGTTTGCAGGGGGGCGCCGAACACCCTAGCACCGGCCCTGCTCACGACCATCACTCAATGTTTTGTGTCACTCAAACACACGTGCACATGACAATCTGCCCTGTAAGCCTTGGTTAGCACACGGAAAGATTCAGACGGCGTTTTGTTCAATTTAACTAAAAACTTTAAGTTAACATGTTGCTCTACTTGTGAACTGAGCATTTTTATGACGCACAGGAAAAACACAACTTCTTCAAATGCTGTGTGACAGCAAACTATCCGAGAAGGGTGAAACTTGCAAAACTATTTTGGGATAATCCACGGTCAATGTTCCCCCCACTCCATTTTAACTCACGCAGTATGGTTTATTTTTTTTACAAGTACAGTCTCATTATTTAATAGCTATACCTTTTACATTGCTCTGAATATTTTCTTTGTATATTGCATTTAGACATATTTTTATTGTATTTTATTGTTAGATGTTACTACTGATTCTTATTTATTCTGATAAATTTACTATGTAAATGTATTGTATCTCTGTAACTTTGGGCCAGTGCAGGCCTTAGGCACACCCTAGCTGGCACTGGCAGCCTCCCCTACTTGAAAGTAGCATCCCTCCCTCTTGGGCATTATCCCTGCTTCTATTTACTTGGGCCCTCATTCCGAGTTGATCGGTCGCAAGGCGAATTTAGCAGAGTTACACACGCTAAGCCGCCGCCTACTGGGAGTGTATCTTAGCATCTTAAAATTGTGACCGATGTATTCGCAATATTGCGATCACAAACTACTTAGCAGTTTTAGAGTAGCTCCAGACTTACTCTGCCTGTGCGATCAGTTCAGTGCTTGTCGTTCCTGGTTTGACGTCACAAACACTCCCAGCGTTCGCCCAGACACTCCCCCGTTTCTCCGGCCACTCCTGCGTTTTTTCCGGAAACGGTAGCGTTTTCAGCCACACGCCCATAAAACGCCGTGTTTCCGCCCAGTAACACCCATTTCCTGTCAATCACATTACGATCGCCGGAGCGATGAAAAAGCCGCGAGTAAAAATACTTTCTTCATAGCAAAGATACTTGGCGCAGTCGCAGTGCGAATATTGCGCATGCGCACTAAGCGGAATTTCACTGCGATGCGATGAAAAATACCGAGCGAACGACTCGGAATGAGGGCCTTGGTTTCCTGATCAGGGGTGAGGGCAGAATTTATGGCTTCTCAGACTGTAGAGCTTGGCTTTGACATTCTATTTCATATGTTCTTCCACATCATACAATTGTAACAACACTCATAGAAAATGTAAATGTAGATGTAATAAAATGACCAGAGAGTAGCATGTCTGGTATTAAAGTTGTTTGGTACTCTCCATGTTATTACAGCACTCATTTTAGGGCATTTTAACAGTGGACGGGTCCAGGCAGAGCCAGATTTAGTCCTCACGAGGCAAGATACCAGTTCCCCCCCCCCCTTTTAAATACACTATGGGATTTGTTTTTAGTGGTAGGTGGAGAGTGGACAAGACTGCCTTATAAAATTAAACACAGTGTCCCCCAATAGAAAAAAAACTCTTTGTCCCCCGAAGGTACACATTTGGCCACCACAAGAGTAAATAAAACACATTGGCCCCTGACAGAAAACCCCCCACCACATTGGCCCCCAACAGGAAAAAAAACACTGGCCCCCAAATGAAAAAAAAACAAACACACTATGTATTATACCAGCTGTTGTGATGACCCATATATAATATCAGTAATGTAGCCCATCACATTGCACTCCATTACTACATATAATACCAGTAACGAAGCCCATATCACAATGGGCTGTGTATCCCTTCACATTACACCAGTAGTGGTGCCACTTTGAATTTAGCAGAAAATTGACCATTATCTTACAACAACATGGTTCCTAATAAAAATTAATCATAGAAGTATACTCATCTTGTTATATAGATTTGGCTCACATTATACCAACGAAGATAACCAACACACATTGGTAGAGATCCCAATAACATTGTGCACCAACGCTTCCCATCCAACCTGAAGGAGCTTGAGAGGTGCTGCAAAGAGGAATGGGCAAAGCTGCCCAAAGATAGGTGTGCCAAGCTTGTGGCATCATATTCAGAACACTTGAGGCTGTAATTGCTGCCAAATGTGCATCAACAAAGTATTGAGCAAAGGCTGTGAATACTTATCTACATGGGATATCTTAGTTTTTTATTTTAACTAAATTTGCAAAAATCTCAAAAAAAGTTTTTTCATGTTGTCATTATGGGGTATTGTGTGTAGAATTTTGAGGAAAAAAAATGAATTTATTCCATTTTGGAATAAGGCTGTTACATAACAAAATGTGGAAAAAGTGAAGTGCTGTGAATACTTTCTGGATGCACTGTGGGGCTAATTCAGACCTGTTCGCTCGCTAGGTTTTTTGCAGTTCTGCGTTCGCATAGTGGCCGCCCATAGGGGAGTGAATTTTCGCTTTGCAAGTGTGTGAACGCATGTGTAGCAGAGCTGTACAAACAGATTTTGTGCAGTGTCTGAGTAGCCCAGGACTTGCGATCACTTCAGCCTGTCCGGGACCGGAATTGACGTCAGGAACCCTCCCTGCAAACGCCTGAACATGCCTGCGTTTTTCCAAACACTTCCAGAAAATGGTCAGTTGCCACCCACAAACACCCTCTTCCTGTCAATCCCCTTTGCGATCGCCCGTGCGAATGGATCCTTTGCACAAACCCATTGCTGATCGACGATCCACTTTGTACCCGTGCGACGCGCCTGCACATTGCGGTGCATACGTATGCGCAGTTTAGACCTGATCGCCCACTGTACGAAAATGCAGCCTAGCGATGAGGTCTAAATTAGCCCCTGTATTCCTTAGTCCTGATGTAGTCAGGGCAGAGCCAAATATAACACTCACAATGAATATTCTTTCATCCTGCGCATTGTACCATACACCTACAGTATCTACTGCCCAAACCCGAGGCAAATACAAAGGTACCACAGGTCCCCTAACACTCTATCACAATTGCACAAGTTCGTCAACACAAACTACCACGCCGTTAGTTTGGTCTACCCCTGCCTCTAGCAAGAAATAATAGTTATAGGGTAGGTTTTTTTCCTGCTAGTGATCTAATAGTTTCCTAAAAGACTGGGTGCTGCAGCATATACAGTATGAAATAGATTAATAAAGGAATACTTTATTTACAAAATAAAGTACAAAAAGGTTACAGATTGCATAGACAAATATGTGTTGCATTTTGAAAATATATGGGAGAACTTACACAGAATTACACGTGGTTTATTCTGAGGATAGGTAGAATAGCAGGAAAAAACAGGTACAGGCTTCAAGTTCGAATTGATCCTCCAAGACTGATAAAAGACTCCCATACCTTTTTATCCCCTGTTCCCCTGTCTAGTAAGGTCATAACCAGGTCTCCGATCACTGGTTAATTAAAAAAATAAGGGTCCATGCCAGGACTGTCCACGTAATTTTTGACTTAAATAGAAATAACTGTACATCATTCCAATTTTAAACTTGGACCTGGACTTGGACTTTGCATTTGAGCATATATCTATTTGGAGTAGAGTGCCCACTACCAGAGTCTTTTCTTAACTCTTCCTTTGTACTGATTATCTATATATGAGAAAAAACTGGGGGATACCCCACTGATCTTAAGATATTCTAATAAGCGATGAATGAGAACCAGAATTAATTAATTTAAGGGGAAAACAAATCCCCAATAATAATATACTGGTGGTGCACCCTGAGTCAGTAGTAAGGTAAACAAACTAGAAAAGAAAGAAAAGACTCTGTGTGGGCGCACTCTTAGAACAGTCAAAATACAACTGGAAGTATGTATAAATTAATACAAAATATTTTATTAATGATTTTTTTTTTTACATTTGAAGTATCCTGGACAGACTAATGATTGAACAGACAATTCACATACAGATTAAAAGAATGTTTAATATCTAGGATCTCCCTCTGAAATAATGGTGGGAATTTTTTTTTGTATCATATGGACCGGATATTATAAAAACGATGAATCAAGACCCACAATGGGTCAATCTCATAGGAATACACGGATATGCTTACGAGTTACCTAAAGGGAATAGCTGTTTCTAAACCAAGAAATAATTGGCTAATTTAGGGATCACTTTATACACCGGAATAGAAATGATGTTGAAGTGCTAATTTGCTGTCAGGAGATACTTGAAAAGATGGAAAAGTTTCAGAAAAGTGGAGGTAAGTGGGTGAATCTGCTGTCAGTGTTAGGCACGGAGTATATCACTCGATCCAGTTGCCTACTAAACTGGGTCTTCCTAGGAGGTCTCCCATCCAAGTGCCTAACACTGACAGCAGATTCACCCACTTACCTCCACTTTTCTGAAACTTTTCCATCTTTTCAAGTATCTCCTGACAGCATATTAGCACTTCAACATCATTTCTATTTCGGTGTATAAAGTGATCCCTAAATTAGCAAATTATTTCTTGTTTAGAAACAGCTATTCCCTTTAGGTAACTCGTAAGCATATCTGTGTATTCCTATGAGATTGACCCATTGTGGGTCTTGATTCATTATTTTCGTAATATCCGGTCCATATGATAAAAAAAAAATTCCCACCATTATTTCAGAGGGAGATCATAGATATTAAACATTCTTTTAAACTGTATGTGAATTGTTTGTTCAATCATTAGTCTGTCCAGGGTACATCAAATGTAAAAATTGTAAACAAAAATAATTAA
This sequence comes from Pseudophryne corroboree, assembly GCF_028390025.1. Classification (NCBI taxonomy): domain Eukaryota; kingdom Metazoa; phylum Chordata; class Amphibia; order Anura; family Myobatrachidae; genus Pseudophryne; species Pseudophryne corroboree. The sequence continues at coordinate 492,760,963 of NC_086446.1, read as the reverse complement.
TAAAATATTTTGTATTCATTTATACATACTTCCAGTTGTCTTTGGACTGTTCTAAGAGTGTGCCCACAAAGAGTCTTTTCTTTCTTTTCTAGTTTGTTTATCTATATATGCACCAACTCAGGGGATGCACCAGTGACAGTCACCATATAATACACCGCAGGGACATTTGGCCTACAAGGATGTATGGTGACTAAGTAAAGAAGTTTCTCTTTTTTGTCAGTTATTGCAGAGACAACATATTTATACACTTCATATATTTTCTTTATATTCTGTGAAGTTCTCCCTATTTGTTGTCCTTTATTCCTATAATTTCCAATGTGTAATAGCTACATGAAATATGGTATGATCACATTAATCTCTATTATTTATGTAATATATTTTAGCACTGTAAACTGTGATTAATAAGAGACCACATTTTTCTGCAACAATAAGTCACAGGTATTCTCAGTCACACCCAACCTGTATAGAAACCTTATGTATACTTCTATGATTTCTGAAGCTCCTAGCTTTTGTAGAAATATAAAGTTTTAGTCAGAAGCAGATAAATATGGTAATGCTTTGATCTCTTTTTCTACTGTAGTCTGAATACCTTTTTCTGCTGCGGGGTACACTGGGCTCCACAAGGATTGGACAATGGGTGTAGAGTAGGATCTTGATCCGAGGCACCAACAGGCTCAAAGCTTTGACTGTTCCCAGAATGCACAGCGCCGCCTCCTATATCACCCCGCCACCCAGCACAGGAGCTCAGTTTTGTAAGTTGGTGCTGCAGTAAGCAGGCACTTAACAGAGGGGCTGCTCCAAGCAGCCCTAAGAAAAGCTTTTTATGAGGTAAAATGTGAAGACTTCAAGGGCAGCAGCGGTGGTAAATGTCTTGTGACATTCACTGCTGCAGCTCCAGCTCTCCCCAGCACCGCTGTACACTCCCGAGCCCTGGTTGCCGGGTACCTACAGCAGAGGCTCCGGTTTCTTCACGTTAGACACACACGGCTGGGGCTCTCCAGGATCGCGTGGCCGCGCTTCGGGAGGTGGTAAGTGGGTCCCGCTTGCGGGACCCGGTCTTTATCGCGATCCGGCGCGGTCAGTGGGAGGCGGGCCGCGCGCGCTGGCGGTGGACACTGTGGCTGTACAGGCGATCCCACTAGATCACCAGGGCATGGGCGCAGGTCAGGTTTTCTCTCTAAACCAATTCTTATATCGCCCACAGTACCCGGTGGTTTTGCCAGCAGAGGGGATAAGGCTTAGACCTGAAGCCCCTCCCCCAGCGCGCCATTTCTAGCAAGTGTTCCCGCCCTGGAGCTGCATATCTGTCTTTTCCTCACTCCCTGTCAGTGTCTGTGGCACCATTATCCCTCAGCTCACTGTTCCTGGGACTGCTTGGGCAAATCCTCCTATGTAAAGCCGCCTGGTTGTCAGCGCTGTGCCTTTACATGACACTTAAGTATTCTACCTGCCTTTTTAGACAGTGATAGTTAAGAAAGAGTGCACTTAGTCAGGGTTTTATAGTACAATTACCCTGTGATATACATCCAGTTCATACTGTGTACTGTTATATCTATTATTATATAGCTGTGTAAGCTAGTCCAGTGCAGTATTATTGTCAGTAATAACCTCTGCATTGTACAAACTGTGACTTTCTGTGTGTGCATTTGATAGCTGAGTGGTGTCCATTTCGTGTCTTTCACTCAACCTGCTATCCCTATATTCCATAACCTGAGGGGGCTTGGTGTGTCAGGTGTTATCTAATATAGGATTTTCACAAAGATATACTGTATTACGTATTTTTCTCTGTGATTTAGTCACCATATCTCTCCTTTATCTCTGCTAGTGCTGACTACACTGCGAAGGGGTTTGGGTTCAGAGGTATAGTGCTGCTGATAATTGTACTGTGATAACCTCATACTGCAAGTTATATCATGTCTGCTTCTGAGGGTAACTGTTCTGGTGCTGAACACTGAGGGTAACGGTTCTGGGGCTGAGCACACTGCCGGTGTTGCTGACGCCACGGGGCCATATGAGGAGAATATAGCAGCTGTGGGCTCTGGTTCTGGGGGCTTCTTGCCCCCCAGTGGGACTGTAGCAACAGAGGCACATACTGACCCACCGTGGGCCGCTTTTTCCGCGCTTCTGCATATGCTAGTTCATAAACTAACTCCCCCTATGGGACACCCAATGCTGGTACAACTGTATGAGGTCCCTGCAGCTAACCCGCCGTGGGTGGATGATTTATCTGCTCAATTAAAGTTGAACCAGTCCTTGACTACTAAAAAGTCTGACCAACGCTTGCCTAAGTCCAAGAGGTACTTTAAGCGAGCGCTAATCTCCTCACAATCCACTGCTGTCACTGACACCTCGCCTGATGAAGACGGCACATATACTGACCCCTCAGGTTCTGACTCAGATGCGGCTGATGGGGAGGGTAGTTCACATGTGGATGTTTCTGATCTTTTGGAGGCTATTAAGTTAATTCTGCAGATTACGGATGATCCCGAGCCATCCGTCCCTCCTAAGAAACCAGATAGGTTCAAGCGTCAGAAGGTGGTTAAGCAAGTTTTACCTCACTATGACCACCTAGTGGATATATGTCAGGAACCCTGGGAAAACCCGGGTACGAAGTTTGTGCCTCAAAAGAAGATGCTGGCTCGCTATCCCCTTGCACTAGAGCTGTCTAAAAATTGGGAAACGCCTCCTCCAGTAGACTCACATGTGGCTAGGATGGTGGTTTCCTCAGCTCTACCTGTCACTAACGTCACATCTCTAAAAGAGCCTGCGGATAAACTTGTAGAGGGTTGTCTGAAAGCAATTTACACCCTCACAGGTGCTGCACAAAGGCCCACTATTGCAGCTACATGGGCTGCAGAGGCTATTGAAGCATGGGCCTTGGAGTTAGAAGCTGAAATCTCTTCTGACCATGCTAGACAATGCTTGTCATATATTGTCACAGCTTCTCGATATATTAAAGAGGCGGCTTCTGATGCCGGTATACTAGCAGGCAAGGCCTCTAATATGTCAGTCCTGGCTCGCCGGATACTATGGCTGAGATCCTGGTCTGTGGATCTGGACTCTAGAAAAACCCTGGAGGTACTCCCTTTCAAGGGAAATATTCTGTTTTGGGAGTACTTAAATAAGATTGTGGCTGACTTGGCTACTGCCAGAACTGCCTGTCTGCCTAATACCGCTCCTTCTGTGTCGGAGGCTAAAGGTACGTCCCAGGGTGGGGGGCCGGCTTCTAGGGTATACCCAGGAATGGTTGAAGGCCACTTCAGATGCCTGGGTACGGGAAGTCGTCACTCGAGGTTATGCCATAGCCTTCAAATACCGACCCCCTCATCGATTTTCCCAGACAGATGTCCCTTTGGACCAGACAAAGGCAAAAACTCTACACTCGGTGGTACAGACCCTCCTGGATACAGGAGTCGTAGTACAAGTGCCTCTTGCTCAGAGGGGCCGGGGGTATTATTCTCCGCTGTTTCTAGTCCCGAAACCGAATGTGTCCTCCCGGCCCATTCTCAACCTCAAGGCATTGAACAGGTTTGTGAAGGTTTCCAAGTTCCGTATGGAAACCCTTCGCTCTATAGTTTTGGCCTTGGAACCTGGGGACTACATGGTCTCCCTGGACATACAGGATGCTTACCTGCATATTCCTATAGCAGTGTCACATCAACAATACCTGAGGTTCGCTATTGGCAACCTACATTACCAGTTTCGGGCGTTACCTTTTGGTTTAACAACGGCTCCGCGAGTCTTCACCAAAGATATGGCGGTGATGACGGTGGTACTCCGCCGTCAAGGGGTCAGGATACTGCCGTATCTGGACGACTTGTTAATCCTGGCAAATTCCCCAGATCTTCTCCTGCGTCATCTGGATATGATGGTCCGGTTTCTGCAAGCCAACAGGTGGCTCATCAACTGGAAGAAATCCTCCCTGGTCCCTGCTTAGAGCATGGTGCACCTGGGAGCGTTGTTCTTGTCTCAGGAGAAAGTCCTGAAGATTCAGGACAGGATTCATTGCTTCCTTTCTCGTCCGCAAGTGTCGATACATTCGGCAATGCAGGTGCTGGGCCTAATGGTGTCAGCATTCGACATGGTGGAGTATGCTCAGTTCCATTCTCGCCCCCTCCAGAGGCTGATTTTAGCCAAGTGGGCCTGCCTGCCTCACCGGATCAGATCTCAAATGATCTTCTTGACTCCGGAGGTCCGTATGTCGCTACACTGGTGGCTCCGGGACCAACAATTGTGTAGGGGTCGTCCCTTCAGGATATCCAACTGGGTCCTGTTGACGACAGATGCCAGTCTAAGAGGTTGGGGCGCGGTGCTGGAGCAACAATACCTTCAGGGTCAGTGGACCAAGGAGGAATCTCTCCTCTCGATTAACATTCTGGAATTGCGGGCGGTCTTCAATGCGTTGAACCTGGCACAGCATTTGATTCAGAACCGTCCTGTTAAAGTACAGTCGGACAACGCCACCACAGTGGCTTACATAAATCATCAACGTGGCACTCAAAGCCGTTTGGCAATGAAGGAAGTCTCACGGATTCTACATTGGGCGGAACGCCATCTACCGGCCATATCGGCAATATTCATTCCGGGAGTCCTGAATTGGGAAGCGGACTTTCTCAGTCGTCAGGATGTGCCTGCCGGCGAGTTGGGCCTCCATCCAGAAGTGTTTCAACTCCTCGTGGAAAAGTGGGGTCTTCCAGACGTGGATCTGATGGCGTCTCGACACAATCACAAGGTTCCGGTCTTAGGAGCAAGGACAAGGGATCCTCAAGCAGCATTCGTGGATGCACTGGCGGTGCCGTGGAGGTTTCGGCTGCCATTTGTGTTCCCTCCGATGTCACTCCTGCCCAGGGTAATTCGGAAGTTCAAGCAAGAAAAAGGAAATCTGCTTCTCATAGCTCCAGCGTGGCCCAGACGGCACTGGTTCTCAGACCTGCAGGGCCTATCATCAGAGCGTCCAATTCTACTTCCACAACGCCCAGACCTCCTCGTTCAGGGCCCCTGTGTCTACCAGGACCTAGCCCGGCTATCTTTGACGGCGTGGCTCTTGAAGCTTCCGTCGTGAGGGCTAAAGGGTTTTCTGAAGGGGTCATTAAAACTATGTTGCGGGCCCGGAAACCGGCTTCTGCTCGGATTTATCATAGGGTCTGGCATTCCTACTTTGTTTGGTGCGCATCTAACAATTATGACGCTTCCAAGTTTAGTACAGCCAAACTTTTGGCTTTTCTGCAGCAAGGCCTAGATTTAGGCCTGCGTCTGGCCTCCCTCAAGGTTCATATTTCTGCCTTGTCAGTGTGGTTTCAGAGAAAAATTGCGACTTTACCTGATGTTCATACTTTTTACTCAGGGTGTGTTGCATATCCAACCTCCCTATGTCCTGCCTGTGGCTCCTTGGGACTTGTCGGTGGTTTTGGAGGCATTGCAGGAGCCTCCATTTGAACCTCTTGGTTCAGCTGACCTTAAGTGGCTTTCCCTTAAGGTGGTGTTCTTGCTAGCTATTGCCTCTTCTAGAAGAGTGTCGGATCTGGGTGCCTTGTCTTGTAGTTCCCCATATCTGATTTTTCACCGTGACAGGGTGGTTCTTAGGACTCGTCCCGGATATTTACCTAAGGTGGTTTCTTCGTTGCACCTTAATCAGGAGATTGTGGTTCCGGCCTTTGTCTCTCCTGATTTGTCTCCCAAAGAGCGGTCTTTGGATGTGATACGGGCTCTCTGTATCTATGTGAAGAGAACTGCTTCTATTCGAAAATCTGATTCTCTCTTTGTTTTGTTTGGATTTCACAAACGCGGCTGGCCTGCTCACAAGCAAACTCTGGCCAGATGGATTAGAACGGTGATTGCACATGCTTATGTGAAGGCTGGTCTCTCTGCTCCTGATCACATTAAGGCCCATTCTACTCGATCTGTTGGACCTTCTTGGGCGGCCCAACGTGGTGCGACCCTTGATCAATTGTGCAAGGCGGCTACGTGGTCCTCAGGGAACACGTTCATAAGGTTCTATGCCTTCGATGCTGCCGCTTCCCAGGATGCTTCCTTTGGACGCCGGGTTCTTGTGCCTGCTACAGTGCGTCCCCTCCCATAAGGAACTGCTTTAGGACATCCCCATTGTCCAATCCTTGTGGAGCCCAGTGTACCCCGCAGCAGAAAACGAGTTTTATGGTAAGAACTTACCTTTGTTAAAACTCTTTCTGCGAGGTACACTGGGCTCCACAAGGCGCCCGCCCTGACGCACTTAGCTTCTTTGGGTTGGTATGGCATTAGCCGCTGACACTTCTCCTGTCGTGAGAGTGTGGTGTATGTGGCTAGTAACCGTTGTCGTCTCTTTTCCTGCTACTGCATTGGGCTGGTTAACTAAAAACTGAGCTCCTGTGCTGGGAGGCGGGGTGATATAGGAGGCGGCGCTGTGCATTCTGGGAACAGTAAAAGCTTTGAGCCTGTTGGTGCCTCGGATCAAGATCCTACTCTACACCCATTGTCCAATCCTTGTGGAGCCCATTGTACCTCGCAGAAAGAGTTTTAACAAAGGTAAGTTAATACCATAAAACTCGTTTTTATATGCAACCCTACATGAAAGGCTGTGCTTATGAGTGTTCTGTCCAGGATATTGCAGTTATTCCATAAATGTAAATTTTAATGAAACAACACAATAACCCTTCTGGTTTCCCGAGTGGAGTTAACATTCTATTGATCTGTGTGGGTAAGACTTATAACCTAACATCAAAAAAGAAAAACATAACTCACAATACAAGATGTGTCCACATACATCTTTGCTATATCCCGCCATGTATGGCACAGTTTTGCTTGCCATAGACTCAGAGATTTAGCCATGCCTTGTGATTTTTCTTAATTTGCTTCTTTAATATGTTACTTTATACATATTCTATTATGGCAAACAAAAAATGTAAAATTCATCCACTCGCTACTCGTGAAAAACAGCTTAGCCGTGTTTTGCATGTTGTGCCAAATTTGTAAAAAAGCCAAAGTGGACACATCTGTATGTCCTAATATACCCATATCTCTACATACATACTGTATATAAATGTAGGCTATAATTGTGCAAAAACAATCTTATTAAAAGCATAGTCCAAAGCTTATCACTGCCATACCAGAGATATGCAAAAATCAAAGGGTTTCGTTGACTAAAAGAGCTTTAAAGACAGCTGCTTAACCTGGGGAAATTCCTAAATACACAGTCCACGTATTAATAGCTCTCTTATGGATTTTACCATAGAACTAGGCACATTAGCTCATTAGCCCCACCCATTTGAAGCAGGAAATTCTTGTAAACATGTAAAGTGTAAGTTATACATGCACATAAACAGAAAATAAGAATTTACTTACCGATAATTCTATTTCTCGTAGTCCGTAGTGGATGCTGGGGACTCCGTCAGGACCATGGGGAATAGCGGGCTCCGCAGGAGACAGGGCACATCTAAAAAAGCTTTTAGGTCACATGGTGTGTACTGGCTCCTCCCCCCATGACCCTCCTCCAAGCCTCAGTTAGGTACTGTGCCCGGACGAGCGTACACAATAAGGAAGGATCTTGAATCCCGGGTAAGACTCATACCAGCCACACCAATCACACCGTACCACTTGTGATCTGAACCCAGTTAACAGTATGATAACAAAACGAAGTAGCCTCTGAAAAGATGGCTCACAACAAGAATAACCCGATTTTTGTAACAATAACTATGTACAAGCATTGCAGACAATCCGCACTTGGGATGGGCGCCCAGCATCCACTACGGACTACGAGAAATAGAATTATCGGTAAGTAAATTCTTATTTTCTCTAACGTCCTAGTGGATGCTGGGGACTCCGTCAGGACCATGGGGATTATACCAAAGCTCCCAAACGGGCGGGAGAGTGCGGATGACTCTGCAGCACCGAATGAGAGAACTCCAGGTCCTCCTTAGCCAGAGTATCAAATTTGTAAAATTTTACAAACGTGTTCTCCCCTGACCACGTAGCTGCTCGGCAAAGTTGTAATGCCGAGACCCCTCGGGCAGCCGCCCAAGATGCGCCCACTTTCCTAGTGGAGTGGGCCTTTACAGATTTAGGCTGTGGCACGCCTGCCACAGAATGTGCAAGTTGGATTGTGCTACAGATCCAACGTGCAATCGTCTGTTTAGACGCAGGAGCACCCATCTTGTTGGGTGCATACAATATAAACAGCAAGTCAGACTTTCTGACTCCAGCCGTCCTAAACTATATATATATATATATATATATATATATATATATTTTTAGGGTCCTGACAACGTCTATTAACCTGGAGTCCTCCAAGTCCCTAGAAGCCGCAGGCACCATAATAGGTTGTTTCAGGTGAAAAACCTGACACCCCCTTAGGAAGAAAACTGGAGACGAGTCCCAGTTCTGCCCTGTCCGAATGGAAATTTAAATATGGGCTTTTGTAAGACAAAGTCGCCCATTCTGACAATCGCCTGGCCGAGGCCAGGACCAACAGCATGGTCACTGTCCATGTGAGATATTGGTCAACAGCTTGTTCACTTTCCATGTGATATATTTCAAATCCACAGATTTGAGCGGTTCAAACCAATATGATTTTAAGGAATCCCAACACTATGTTGAGATCCCACGGTGCCACTAGAGGCACAAAAAGGGGTGTATATGCAATACTCCCTTGACAATCTGGACTTCAGGAACTGAAGTCAATTCTTTTCGGAAGAAATTCTACAGGGCCGAAACTTAAAACCTTAAAGAACCCCAATTTTAGGCTCAAAACACTCCTGTTTTCAGGAAGTGTAGAATTCGACCTAGTTGAATTTTCTTCGTGGGGCCTTCCTGGCCTCACCCACGCAACATATTTTCACCACATGTGGTGATGACGTTGTGCGGTCACCTCCTTCCTGGCTTTGACCAGGGTAGGTATGACCTCTTATGGAATGCCTTTTTCCTTCAGGATCCGGCATTCAACCGCCATGCCGTCAAACGCAGCCGCGGTAAGTCTTGGAATAGACATGGTACCTGCTGAAGCAAGTCCCTTCTTAGCTCCCCAGGCCCTTAGTCCTCTGTGAGCATCTCTTGAAGTTCCGGGTACCAAGTCCCTCTTGGCCAATCCGGAGTCACGAGTATAGTTCATACTCCTCTATGTCTTATAATTCTCAATACCTTGGTTATGAGAAGCAGAGGAGGGAACACATACACCGACTGTTACACCCACGGTGTTACTAGGACATCCACAGCTATCGCCTGAAAGTCTCATGACCTGGCGCAATACCTGTCCCGTTTTTTGTTCGGGCGGGACGCCATCATTTCCACCTTTGGTCTTTGCCAATGGCTCACAATCATGCGGAAAAACTTCCCTATGAAGTTCCCACTCTCCCAGGTGGAGGTCATGCCTGCTGAGGAAGTCTGCTTCCCAGTCGTCCACTCCCGGAGAGAACACTGCTGACAGTGCTATCACATGATTTTCCGCCTAGCGAAAAATCCTTGCAGTTTTTTCACTGCCCTCCAGCTTCTTGTGTCGCCCTTTCTGTTTACGTGGGCGACTGCCGTGATGTTATCCCACTGGATCAATACCGGCTGACCTTGAAGCAGAGGTCTTGCTAAGTTTAGAGCCTTATAATTTTGCTCTTAGCTCCATCTATGTGGAGAGAATTCTCCAGACTTGATCACACTTTCCTGGAAATTTTTTCCCTGTGTGACTGCTCCCCAGCCTCTCAGGCTGGCCTCCGTGGTCACCAGCATCCACTCCTGAATGCTGAATCTGTGGCCCTCTAGAAGATGAGCACTCTGTAATCACCACAGGAGAGACACCCTTGTCCTTGGATATAGGGTTATCCGCTGATGCATCTGAAGATGCGATCCGGACCATTTGTCCAGCAGATCCCACTGAAGAGTTCTTGCGTGAAATCTGCCGAATGGAATTGCTTCGTAATAAGCCACCATTTTTACCAGGACTCTTGTGCAATGATGCATTGACACTTTTCCTGTTTTTAGGAGGATCCCGATTAGCTCGGATAACTCCCTGGCTTTCTCCTCTGGGAGAAACACCTTTTTCTGGACTGTGTCCAGAATCATCCCTAGGAACAGTAGACGTGTCCTCGGAAAAGCTACGATTTTGGAATATTTAGAATCCACTCGTGCTGTCGTAGAACTATTAAAGATAGTGCTACTCCGACCTCCAACTGTTCTCTGGACCTTGCCCTTATCAGGAAAGCGTCCAAGTTTCTTTTAAGAAGAATCATCATTTCGGCCATTACCTTGGTAAAGACCCGGGGCGCCGTGGACAATCCAAACGGCAGCGTCTGAACTGATAGTGACAGTTCTGTACCACGAACCTGAAGTACCCTTGGTGAGAAGGGCAAATTTGGACATGTAGGTAAATGTCCCTGATATCCAGTGACACCATCTCGTCCCCTTCTTCCTGGTTCGCTATCACTGCTCTGAGTGACTCCATCTTGATTTGAACGCTTGTATGTAAGTGTTCAAATATTTCAGATCTCACCGAGCCGTTTGGCTTCAGTACCACAATATAGTGTGGAATAATACCCCCTCCCTTGTTGTAGGATGGGTACTTTGATTATCACCTGCTGGGAATACAGCCTGTGAATTGTTTCCAATACTGCCTCCCTGTCGGAGGTAGACGTTGGTAAAACAGACTTCCGGAACTTGTGAGGAGGAGACGTCTCGAATTTCCAATGTACACCTGGGATACTACATGTAGGATCCAGGAGTCCCCTTGCGAGTGAGCCCACTGCGTGCTGAAACTCTTGAGATGACCCCCTACCGCACCTGAGTCCGCTTGTACTGCCCCAGCGTCATGCTGCGGACTTGGCAGAAGCTGTGAAGGGCTTCTGTTCCTGGGAATGGGCTGCTTGCTGCAGTCTTCTTCCCGTTCCTCTACCCCTGGGCAGATATGACTGGCCTTTGCCCGCCTGCCCGTATGGGGACGAAAGGACTGAGACTGAAAAGACTGTGTCCTTTTCTGCTGAGATGTGACTCGGGGAACAAAAGGTGGATTTTTCAGCTGTTGCCATGGCCACCAGGTCCGATGGACCGCCCCTTTATACGGCAATACTTCCATGTGCCGTCTGGAATCTGCCTCACCTGACCACTGTCGTGTCTTCGTCTGGCAGATATGGACATCACATTTACTCTTGATGCCAGAATGCAAATATCCCTCTGCGCATCACGCATATATAGAAATGCATCCTTAAAATGCTCTATAGACAATAAAATCTTGTCCCTGTCAAGGGTATCAAAATTTTCAGTCAGGAAATCCGACCAAGCCCCCTCAGCGCTGCACATCCAGTCTGAGGCGATTGCTGGTCGTAGTATAACACCAGTATGTGTGTATATACTTCTTAGGCTATTTTTCAGCTTCCTATCAGCTGGCTCCTTGAGGGCGGCCGTATCTGGAGACGGTAACGCCACTTGTTTTATAAGCGTGTGAGCGCCTTATCCACCCTAAGGTGTGTTTCCCAACTCGCCCTTACTTCTGGCGGGAAAGGGTATACCGCCCATAACTTTCTATCGGAGGAACCCCACGTATCATCACACACTTCATTTAATTTATCTGATTCAGGCAAAACTACAAGTAGTTTATTCACACCCTACAAAATACCCTTATTTGTGGTACTTGTAGTATCAGAAATATGTAACACCTCCTTCATTGCCCTTAACATGTAACGTGTGGCCCTAAAGGAAAATACGTTTGTTTCTTCACCGTCGACACTGGAGTCAGTGTCCGTGAGGTAAATGGGCGTTTTTACAAGCCCCTGACGGTGTCTGAGACGCCTGGACAGGTACTAATTTGTTTGCCGGTCGTCTCATGTCGTCAACCGGCTCGCAGCGTGTTGACATGATCACGTACTTCCACAAGTAAGCCATCCATTCCGGTGTCGACTCCCTAGAGAGTGACATCACCATTACAGGCAATTTGCTCCGCCTCCTCACCAACATTTTTCTCATACATGTCGACACACACGTACCGACATACAGCACCCACACAGGGAATGCTCTGATAGAGGACAGGACCCACTAGCCCTTTGGGGAGACAGAGGGAGAGTTTGCCAGCACACACCAAAATGCTATAATTATACAGGGACAACCTTTATAAAAGTGTTCCTCCCTTATAGCATTTAATATATATTTATATCGCCAAATCAGTGCCCCCCCTCTCTGTTTTAACCCTGTTTCTGTAGTGCAGTGCAGGGGAGAGCATGGGAGCCTTCCCCTCAGCCTTTCTGTGAGGGAAAATGGCGCTGTGTGCTGAGGAGAATAAGCTCCGCCCCCTTTTCGGCGGGTTTTTTCTCCCGGTTTTTAAGAACTGGCCTGGGTTAAAATACATACATATAGCCTTAATGGCTATATGTGATGTATTTATTTTGCCAATAAGGTACTTATATTGCTGCCCAGGGCGCCCCCAGCAGCGCCCTGCACCCTCCGTGACTAGGTCAGTGAGCCGTGTGACAACAATGGCGCACAGCTGCAGTGCTGTGCGCTACCTTCATGAAGACTGTGAAGTCTTCTGCCGCCTGTTTCCGGACCTCCGTTCTGCCGTCTTCTTCAGCGTCTGTAAGGGGGATCGGCGGCGCGGCTCCGGGACGAACCCCAGGCTGACCTGTGTTCCGACTCCCTCTGGAGCTCAGTGTCCAGTAGCCTAAGATCCCAATCCATCCTGCACGCAGGTGAGTTGGAGATCTCTCCCCTAAGTCCCTCGTTGCAGTGATCCTGTTGCCAGCAGGAATCACTGAATGAAACCTAAAAAAAAACTTTTCTAAACAGCTCTTTAAGAGAGCCACCTAGATTGCACCCTTCTCGGACGGGCACAAAAACCTAACTGAGGCTTGGAGGAGGGTCATGGGGGGAGGAGCCAGTACACACCATGTGACCTAAAAGCTTTTTTAGATGTGCCCTGTCTCCTGCGGAGCCCGCTATTCCCCATGGTCCTGACGGAGTCCCCAGCATCCACTAGGACGTTAGAGAAAGGGGGAAAACTAATGGAGGCAAACAATTTTCAACTTGTTGAAATGACTGATATTACATTGGAATCGGTATGAGATCCTGGCGCACGGGATCCCAGAGGTTATAATACCGATGCTGTGATCCAGCTGATGAAAAGATACACAGTGGTGAGTAAGGGGTACTTTTCCTTCTCCCCACCCACCTAACCCCAACCCTCCATTTCTCACAGCCTAACCCTAACCTCCCCTTTAGTGCCTAACCCTACACCCCCCCACCCAAGGTGCCTAATCCTAACCCCTGTCACCACTGCCTAAACCTAACCCTCTCTCCCCTGCTGCCTAAACCAAACTCCACCTCCCCCACAGGGGTGCCTAACCCTCCCTCCTCACTGCCTAACCCTAACTGCTCCCTTCCCAGCAGCCTAACCCTAACCCCCAGCCTGGTGCCTAAACCTAACCCCCCTTTCCCGTCCCATAACCTAAATTCGCGGGTATAGTTACGGTCAGGATGCTGGCTGTCAGGTTGAAATAAAAGATGAATGGACATAACGACTAAACATTCACCACAGTTCATACTGTATTCGTTTTCAAATATTACAGTATAGGAGATCACTAACAGGTTGAACTCGATGGACAATTTGTCTTATTTCAACCACAGAAACTATGTTACTATGGTGTCGTAGGCCATTCTGCATTCCGACGTCGGGATTCTGAAAGTTGTCGGGATCCCGGCATTGATAGTTTGACTGCCGGGATCCCAACAACCGCCATCTTGACGGCATCCCATTATATTGGCCTGAGAGGCAGACCTAATTTTGGAATTAGCTGATGAAGCAGTCATTTTTAGTCACACTCCGGAATGCGTTGTTTGGTCTATCCTGCATTGTTTCTATTGGCCTGTAACATGTCTCTAGTTTAAAAAACTTCAAGACAATTTTTAATTTATACATCAGATTAATCTTCATTATACAAAGTTCTGATAACATTTTTATCAACTTCCAACTTGTTCTTTGAACTTTTATAAGTTTTATTTGGAAATATTTCTGGGCTTTTATAGAGTATAGTAAACACCAATAACAAAAATAAACTAAACACAGCTAGTGCCGAGGACACAGCTACACACAAGAAACATTTTTTTGGTCTCTGACATTCGTCTGTGGTGGTTGCTTCAGTGCATACAGCAGATCTGACATCTAATCAGGTCAGCTGTAGGTCAATCTCAAGTGTTAATCCTGAAGAAGGTCTTTGGTTGTATACAAACAAAAAATTGAAATTGAAATTGTAATCACAACCTTTGGGTGGTCTATGACAACACAGAAATAAAGAAAGACCATCAAAGAGTAGAAAATGGGATGATTGGCTATAGGAATTAAGAATTCAGACCCACTACTAACATTAGACAATAGTAAAGTGGTATTTACAACTCAGTATTACAGAAACTGAAAACAAATTACTCTTAAGAAACCACTAAATATTAAATGCTAGCATAAATGAGCTACTAATAACGTACATAAATGTATAGTTACTATCCATATAAATGTTTCAGTAGTTTATCTGTACCAAGATATTTGGGATGAGACTTTTAGGAGTTACTAACGATCCATTGAAAATGCAAACAGCAGTTAAGGGCCCTACACACTGGGCAATTTTATAGAACAATATGAATGATATCGATCAAAAATGAACGATAAATCAATCATGTTGTTCAGTGTGGAGGCATCAACGATAAACGATGCGCTTCTCCGCAGTTGTTCATCGTTGGTCTATCATCGTTTATCACTGCAAGCCAATTTGAACGATATCTTTGTATGCAATGGCAGGTCGTTCAAATTGTTCATTAAAATCGTCCAGTGTGTATGCTCCAAATCGTTATTAAAAAATTGTTCACCGATCATAGCGTTCGTCGTCAAAATCAGCAAAATCGTCCAGAATGTAGGGCCCTTTAGTTTCATTATATTGATGGCCACGCGCATTGCAATCCACTTGTTTACTTTGATGGCCGAATGTCAAATTGCACTTACAGATCTAGCCATGCTCATCTGTGCTGCGTTGCGACATGCTGCAACACGGCTTGCTGCATGGTAAGCTGGGTTGCGAAGTTCGTAATAGTCACAACCTGACATGCCATACAGCAAGCCATGTTGCAGCATGTCGCATCGCAAGAAAGCATAGCTACATCTGCATATGGCTATTCTGAATCCCTCCTGAATTATCAAATCTCACTGTGCCCCTCCACTTCCCACTAACACACATATGGCAATAAAGTTCATCAGATGGCTAGAATTAGCATCATGAGAGACATGGCTGTGTCTGTATTAAGCTATACTTGGTCTTATATTCAGTTTGCCAAATAGTCTTCTCAAGATGATATATAAAGTATTGTATCTGCTGAAGGAAAGAGCCAGATAAAGTTGTTATGTGGTAAAATATCCAGTAAGTATTTCAACTTACTTCCAAAAAGATGCAATTGTTGTTTAGGTATAGTTTTTTAACGGTGCATTATTACATGTTTAGTGATCCTTCAAGTGGATGTTTGAGGCAGAGGAGGGATATTAAGACCAGCAAATATGCAAAATAAATTCAAATAAATTCAACAAATTTATATTAACTGTGGGAAGAGTCCCTCTGGTGGAAATTTAGTATGAACTGTATTTAGGGGGACATGTACTAAGCAGTGATGAAAGTGGAGAAGTGAGCCAGTGGAGAAGATGCCCATGGCAACCAATCAGCATTGACGTAACATTTATAATTTGCATACTATAGGACTATACAGAGCAGCTGATTGGTTGCCATGGGCAACTTCTCCACTGGTTCACTTCTCCACTTTTATCACTGCTTAGTACATGTCCCCCTTAAATTGGATCTGATATATCTGCCTAAAATCACATTGTTAAGAAACATGAAATAAAATGTTGACTAATGGAGTAATTCAATTCTTAGTGATGTACGCAAGTGTGATGTACGCAAGTTTCTGAGAATTATGGAACAGCAATATTGCACACCAGAAAATAAAAATTCTGCAATGTTAGTGAGTTGCTGGAGAAACAATCCGAACGCCGTCCGCTCACAGCCATCCCTAAGAATTGAATTGCCTCCTAAATGTTTGATGTTAATAACAGAAAGAAATTACTGCAATTGACTTTCTTATACTTTCCCTAATCCTACGGTAGTGAAAGCATTATTTAAATTACACTGTTACATGGTTGGCTTTTCTCATTTGCTTAGAATGCCAGGGGCAAAGTAGAAGGAGGTACATATTCA
The DNA here is from genome assembly GCF_028390025.1 of Pseudophryne corroboree. Taxonomy (NCBI): domain Eukaryota; kingdom Metazoa; phylum Chordata; class Amphibia; order Anura; family Myobatrachidae; genus Pseudophryne; species Pseudophryne corroboree. Next base: position 492,744,773 of record NC_086446.1, on the reverse strand, counting down.
TAAACAGTTAAGTTATTGAAATAACTATAACTTCTGGAACAAATTACTAGAATTATATATAAGAATTTGTATTATGTTTAAGCCTTCAATGTAATCTATGTTAAGGGCATCTGGGGGGACTCGGCATTGATACTATATCTTTCGGACATAGGGGGTCATTCCGAGTTGATCGTTTGCTATGGATTTCCGCAGCGCAGCGATCATGGCATAACGGGGCTAATCTGCGCATGCGTATGCAATGCGCAGGCGTGTTGTACGAGTACACAGTGGTTCGTTACCCAGCGATGGCTTCTACGACGATTCTGTTCGCACAGCCGGTCGCAAGGAGAATGACAGAAAGAGGGCGTTTGTGGGTGTCAACTGACTGTTTTCTGGGAGTGTTTGGAAAAACGCAGGCGTGTCCAGGCGTTTGCAGGGCGGGTGTCTGACGTCAATTCTGAGAACAAAAACACTGAAGTGATCGCAAGGACTGAGTAAGTCCAGACCTACTCTGAAACTGCACAAACTGTTTTTGCAGTGCTCCGCTGCAAAGACGTTCGCACACTTGCAAAGTGAAAATACACTCCCCCGTGGGCAGCGACTATGCGTTTGCGCGGCTGCTAAAAGTAGCTAGCGAGCGATCAACTTGGAATGAGGGTCACAGGGGGTCATTCCGAGTTGATTGCTAGCAGCTGATGATTTAAAAAAAATGGCAAAACTACGCATGCCTATGGGGCGCAATGCGCACGTGCGGCGTATGGGTACAAAGAGCATCGTTGTTTTGCACTGCTTCTAGCAACGATTCCATTCACACAGCCGATCGCAAGGAGATTGACAGGATGTGGGAGTTTTTGGGTGTCAACTGACCATTTTCTGGGAGCGTTTGGAAAAACGCAGGCGTGTCCATGCGTTTGCAGGGCGGGTATCTGATGTCAATTCCGGGACATTTCTCTCAGCAATCATCGCACAGAATAAGTAACTACAGGGCTGGTCTTGTTTTGCACAAAATATTTTTGTGCCGCTCGGCTGTACAGGCGTTCGCACTCTTGCAAAGTGAAAATACACTCCCCCGTGGGCGGCGACTATGCATTTGCATGACTGCTTAAAGTAGCTAGCAAGCGATCAACTCGGAATGAGGGCCATACATTCAAGCAAAGTCAGATGTGCAACATGGGTTTCTGCAGTCCTACTGATAAACGTGAAAGACATTGAGTTATATAAAAATCAAAAGGGGTTCTTGCACAAAAGGGGTGATTCAAACCTGATTGCTCGCTAGTGTTTTTTGCAGCGCTGCGATCAGGTCAGAACTGTGCATGCGTATGTACCGCAATGGGCAGGTGCGTTGTACAGGTTCAAAGTGGATCGTTGCTGTGCGATGGGTTTTACGAAGTATCCATTCGCACATCCATTCGCAAGGTGATTGACAGGAAGAAGGCATTTATGGGTGGCAACTGACCGTTTTCTGGGAGTGTTTGGAAAAACGCAGGCATGTCCAAGCATTTGCAGGGCGGGTGTCTGACGTCAATTACGGCCTCGAACAGGCTGAAGTGATTGCAGCGGCTGAGTAAGTCCTGAGCTACTCAGAAACTGCACAAACTGTTTTGGTACTGCTCGGCTTGCAAAGCTAAAATACACTCCCCTATAGGCGGCGACTATCTGATCACAGCACTGCAAAAAATAGCTAGCGAGCGATCAGGTCTGAATTAGGCCCATAGTTAGGTTGTTTATTTACATCCTTTAACATACTGTAATGTAGGATTCAGATGTCACTCCTGTAGTTAAATTGAAAATAAAAATAATCAGTTTTCCCCTATAAAGGAATCAAGGATACAATAATAAAGGGAAAGTCAAAAGCAAAACAAAAAATAACACCTCTAGTGCTGACAACCTGCAGAGTTGTCTCATACCTATAACAGTATCTTACAGTTGTTTGCTAAACCAAGAGTTACGGGACTGCCCAGTGGAACTACTTAGAGACACTCAGTTAATACTGAGCCTTCTAACATACAGTTGCCTCCTATCCAGGAGCGGTTTTAGATGCAGGCAAGCAGGGCGGGCGCCATGTGGCGCTGTGGCCTGAGAGAACGTCTGACCATCCACACCCCGCATCCCAACTGTAGCAGTTGCCATGGGCTTCGCGGGTGCCCGCTGCAGCTGACACCATTGACGCCATTGTCCCACTTCACCTCTAGTATCTGTTTACCATGTTCACCTCCAGAAGCTAGAGGTCAAGTGGAACCTCTAGTGTCTGACTGTCTCCGTCAATTGTGTCTGCTGCAGCGGGCACCCATGCAGCCCATGGTGTCTGCTACAGCCAGGGTGCGGGATGCAGGGTGCAGGCAGCTGGACCCCTGGCAATGAGCAGGAAACCCTTGACGATGAGCTTGAAACCCTTGACAATGAGCATGAAACCCCTGGCAATGAGCACCATACCCCTGACAATGAGCAAGAAACCCCTGGCAGCGAGCATGGATTCTAGAGCAGGGAACCCTTGGCAACAAGCATGAGACCCCTGGCAATGAGTATTAGACCCCTGGCAATGAGCATGTGACCCAGAGTAGGAAACCCTTGGCAACGAGTATTAGACCCCTGGCAATGAGCACTAGACCCCTGGCAACAAGCAGGTAGTTTAAAAGTAATTAGAAGCCTTACTGTATGGCATAATTTGTAAGGGACATTATTGAGTGTGGGGCGTAAAAAATGGTGTCAGGGGCATAACTGTATGTTGCATAATGTGTAATGGGTATTACAGTGTATGGCATAATGTGTAATGGGCATTACGGTGTGTGGCGTAATATGAAATGGGCATTATGGTTTGTGGCATAATGTGTAATGGGCATTAAGGTGTGTGGCATAAGTTGTAATAGGCATTATGGTGTGTGGCAAAATGTGTAATGGGCGTTACAGTGTGGCATAATGTGTAATGGGCATTACAGTGTGTGGCATAAGTTGTAATAGGCATTACGGTGTGTGGCATAATGTGTAATAGGCATTAACATGTGTGGCATAACGTGTAATGGGCATTACGGTGTGTGGCATAAGTTGTAAAAGGCGTTACGGTGTGGGGCATAATGTGTAATGGGCACTAAGGTGTGTGGCATAATGTGTAATGGGCATTAAGGTGTGTGGCATAATGTGTAATGGGCATAATGGTGTGTGGCATAAAGTGTAATGGGCATTACAGTGTGTGGCATAACATGTAATGGACATTTTGGTGTGTGGCATAACGTGTAATTGCCATTATGGTGTCTGGCATAATGTGCTGTTAGCATTATGGTGTGTGGCATAATGTGTAATGGGCATTATGGTGTGTGGCATAACGTGTAATAGGCATTATGGTGTGTGGCATAACATGTAATAGGCATTATGTTGTGTGGCATAATGTATAATGGGCATTATGGTGTGGGGCATAATGTGGAATGGGCATTACGATGTGTGGCATAATGCGTATACGGTGTGGAATAATGTGTAATGGGCATTTATTGTGTGTGGCATAATGTGTAAGGGGCATTACTAGGAGGAAAAATTACAAATAATTTAAATGGCATGAATCAGGTTTTTTTCCCCAGATTTTTTTTGGTTTTGCCTGTGTTGTACAAGGGGCTCTACCTGGCGTAATGTGTATAAGGGGTACCACTGTGTGGTGTAATGTGACTGATGGACACTACTGTGTGGTGTAATGTGAATTGGTACTTTTATGTGGCCACACCCCTTCCCAATGAAGCCACACCCCTATTTTTTACGCATGCCAAAGGCATGAACTAAGCTTTTTTGGGATGTGGGGGGAGGGGTATGGGGCACCAAAAGAAACTTTCGCCCTGGACGCCACAAGGTCTAGAACCAGCTCTGCTCCTATACCCCACTTTTATGTGCACCAACATCAAAAGCTAGTTAGCAAGGACTCTGAGGTTAACCTGTTCTATACCATAACTTATCTTGCAAAGGTTATCTTGCAAAGAAATCCTTATGGGAGTTATTGCACTTGCAGATTTACTGTATGTACTGTTTGCCTTACATTGCATTATTGTCCTTAACGGGTATTTATGATATTTTGTGAAAGTACTGTACTTGAATTATTGCACCTTTAGGTATGTTATGTGATTACGCATATATCCTCCTTTATGAATTGCCACAGAATATCTTACTGTTAGGCCTTTGGTCACGTGCCAATTTGCTGAAGTACCAGAAGTACAGTGAAGCAGGGGCAGATTGTCCTTAGGGCTCACCAGGAAGATTCCTAATAGGCTGATGTGTCTGTGGCACCTGTTTTGTGTGTTGTCATGTGGCTCCACCCCCCCCCCCCACATGACAGGCAGCCCACCACTCTCAGTGTACTGCATTGTCCCCATTCATTTTGTTATTCCATCTCTGTAGTACAGCAACTCTGCCATGTTGCTGTGGCTACACGGTATGTTTTACCTCTTGTGCTGCCCATGTCGGGCCACTTTTAGTTCCCAATCCGCCCCTGGTCCCAGACACAACTGCAGAAAAAGATGCAAGGAAGGCTGCAATTGTGTATGATCAGGCCCTAGGAAGAGGAATCCCACCCTCCTCAACAGACCTGACCCACTTACCAAACTGCACCCCTATTGGGCTGCTTCCATAAATTTTCTGGGGTCGTTTTCCATCCCTATCAGCCCCTGTTGGGAAGTATAATGGTATTGAGCTCATTTAATAATTGATTGAAGTGTTTACAAGAGGGGTCGTTGAGATTGCATAGTTTAACTAAAGAAGGGCCTGTTAGTGTTGTCTATAGTAACAACCAAGGTTGAAAGTATTATTGTGTTATGGTAATTGATAGTTATATTGCTTGCAGTAATTGAAAGCTCATTTTATATTATACCTGTTGTAACACCCTGGGGTTGACAGGTGTGTCTAAGTGGTTGGAAGAGGTAACACAGATTTTCGGTGGCTATGTGACATACTGTACCCTTTCCCTAACATGTTTTCTCCCATACCTTGTCCGTTGTACCTTTCTCAGAGATGTAGGATATATTGATACGCAACAGTAATGTACTGACAGCGATACCAACAGAATGTTTCTTTTAATGAGCCGCACAGAACTCTGTATTAAAGATGATGATTAGTTGTTTGGCAATACAGAACAATCACAATAATAAGGGTGCATTAAAGAAGACAAGAAAATCACATTTGTCTACAGCTCACAATACACTGGAACATTCAATAATTCAATGGGTCAATCAATATAATCGCAGATATATGCAAAGTCCAAGAAAAAGAATATAATAATGAGAACAATGAAGAAGTGATTAAGAATAGCAATTGCTACTTTTCTATCCCTCCCTGAAAGGAATGTCTTAGTCTTCACAGGCAATTTTGTGTTGGAGCTCTTAGATCCAACACTGCCACAGTATCAATGGGGGGAGGGGTACTTGTTGCACGAGTGATGGAGATCCTATAAGCACCACAGTGTCACAATGGGATAATGGCACTTATAAACAATATCAATTCTGGGTTTTATCAGTAGAAATGTCACTGTGTTTCAGTATGCCAAAAAGATGTACTTAGAGATGGTATTTTCGGATCTCTAACATTGCAGCTTCCTCTGTAGAAATTATTCCTTGGACCTAATTAGGACCTAATTCAGACCTGATCGCTGTTGTGTGAAATTGTACAGCGGGCGATTATTGAATGACTGTGCATGCATATGTATCGTAATGCGCAGGCGCAAGGCCAAAGTGTGAAAAAATCCTGTGTCTTTTTTTATCGCTAGGCATACGCAGATTGAGTGATAGGAAGTGAACGTTTGGGGGTGGAAACTGGCCATTTTTTGGGAGTGTCAGGAAAAACGTAGGCGTTCCCAAGCATTTTCTGGGAGGGTTATGTGATGTCAGCTCCGGCATGATCAGCCTGTTTTTTTCCGCACTGTAGGAGTATGTCCTGGGCTACACACAGACTGCACAGACTGGAAAAATCATTCAATGGTGAGTGAGTTGCAAATGGATTTGTAGCTGACTGGCGTATGCAAAGCTTTTTGGCGTATGCAGACTTGCACAGGACGGATTTTCACTCTGACTGGGCGGCAACAATCCGATCGCAAATCTCTGCAAATTAACAGATAGCGCTCAGTATGTGTGACAAATGGACAAATGGGCCTAGCACTCGTCCGCTTGCAGCCCACAATACCACCAGTCTCTGTGTACTTACTCCAAACCTTTCCTGAAGTTCTACTTGCTGGCTGGACCTGTCTCAGCGATTTTCAGCTTTACAATATGGCAACAGCATCAGCCCCTTTCAAAAGACCTGGTGGTGTCCAGTCTCCAGCTGCGACGTATCACGCCCGCTCTTCTGGTTCTCTGCATTCCTAGAAGCACCCTGCTGCTTCAGCTCAGCAACGCTGCTCTCCACCGCCCTGCCTGACCACCCAGTTTGCTCTGTCTCTGCTTCTCCTGATCCACTCCCCACAGTGCATCCAGCTCCTACAATGGCTTCTCTCCAACTCCTCCTGCTTCTTCCTCCCACAAGGCTCTGCTTGCTCTCTCTCACTCTCTGTCCAATCAGCACTTGCCACCTTACCAGCACAAGACACGTGACCTGACTCTGTTCCATCCTTAACCCCTGCTGAACCAGCATGACACTCTCCAAGATGTAAACACTGTCTTTATGCTTTTAAAGGGGCACACACACAATTTTCCGGGGGGTGCCACACTGTTGCTGATCCTTTTACATTTAAACAGATCTACATCTGGAGTTTAGGGGTTCTCTGTTTTTCTGCCATGCCGTGACAGGAAAAAAAGAGTAAGAAGAGCCTTCTGAGACCATTACGAATCACACACACAAAAAGGGATGTCACAAAAGGAATATACAAGGGGTAATGAGAGACAGCTATGGAGTGGGAAATCAAGGATATATGCAGGTAAGATTCCATGAGACAGCAGATATATATGCAGGGAGGGCTGGTAGAGAAGCCTGGGCTCCTTGATTGCATTTGCCCCACCAGGCTAAAAGTTGACAACCAGCCCCTGACCATGATTGTATAGTTTTGTACAGAGACTCCAGACTCACAACCTAAAGAGCTCAGGAGGCTTTTAAAAGGGAGAGATCATGATGATCACAGTATAATTTGACTTTAACAGATCAGTTGAAAATATTCCTCAGTGATAGACAAGACAGAACTACAACTCTCAACATTATTCTTGCTGCAGTTGTCGACCATCAGTTTTGGAATTGACTCATATAAATATTTTACAACTGAATTGTTATTAGACCCATACAAAACTTCACGCCCATGCCAATGAGCAAGACGGGATACAGGCACGCGACACATCTGCAGTCTTGTATTAATTATAATACTCATATAAAGGAATGCAAGAAAGTGCAGCTTGATGCGGAACACTTGCCCAATAATTCTGGTATAATCTACAAATTTAAAGCAGACCCAATTATGTCACAATTTATTACTTACTAAATATATCTCTCAAACCCATCAGAAGCCATGCAATATCCTGCAGACTCATTTAATTTGGATGAAGCACAAAATTCCCCAGACTATAAAAAGGAGTTAAATATAGAAAAGTGTTGTTTTCAGTGAAAAATGTGGAATCTTATATAAGCAATAAAATTAATGCAAATGAAGGATTTCATTTCAATGATATCATTTTGGTTGGGTAAGAGTTTTGTCATCCAAAATGTCTATTTACTCTTTCGTTTAGAGGATCTGCTCCACTTAAGGTTTGGAACATTTAAAACTGGAATTTTTCCAGTGTTGTATTACTTAAAAAATGAGTTTTGTCAAGTGATATTTTAGACATTTCTGCTTTTGTACATACCTCAAGACTGATTATTTTATCACCAGCAGGTGAAAACTTTTTTAATGGGTGAGACTCCACTTTATAAACAACGATGTGTCATTTTCAATGTGCAAATTCATTATTTTGAAAGCTAACACTTGGCTGCGTTAGTTGATAAAAAAAGAAAGGACACGGTTGATGAAAATCTTTTCTGAAACAGGTTAAAAAGTTAATTTGTGCGGTGCTCCTCTGATCTTGGTCTGTTTTAAATTAAACAGTCCTGTTATAAACGATGGTGCAATGGACGTTCCAACCTTTATACTTACGCCCATGAAACAACAATCACCATTGTTCTTCAATAATTGATTACAGAAATAACCTACAAAACCTGTATTAAGAATTTGGTGGTTGACACAGTGAAAGGAGTAAAACTGAGTACACACTACATGATATGTCATGCAATCATGGAACCTGCGACCATTCTGCAACGGCAATTGTGTAGTGTGTACTCCCAATGTGTCATTTACACAAATTGTTCATCGCATCTTACATCTGATGTACTGCGTGTCAGATGGGACAATGAGATGTTCCATGCGGTGCGGTAATGTTCTCCCAACACGATATATCATGTCATTGTATGGCGGATAGTGCAGTGTGCACGTGAACACTATGGGGTTGCAGATAGCACCCAGGCCGAGGGTGGCACCAAAATGCCAGCTCCTCCGCAGTGATCAGGAGCCGGGTGCTATGGTGTGGCATTATTTGCAGTGCCCGGCTCTTGTCACTGAGAAGGAGCCTGCAGTGAAGCCAAACTCTCCGGGGGCAGCCCAGCATCTCCATTAATGCTGGGCAATCCCCTGGAGTGCTGAAAATGGGGGGGGTGCAATTAGGCTACCCCCCTTCCAACAAGGCCACGCCCTTTTTTGGATGCATGCACATTTGTACAACGGTGCACATGGGAGGTTCTAGTTTGCACAGCGGCTGACTCCACACCCGGTGATGACTCTGTATACATGGACATGATATACAGATGTAGCCACGCTCATCGTGGCTACATCTGACCAGGATGTTCACTCCCGGCGTGGCTAGGCCTGCACATCTTAGATGGTCATGCGGTCACGGCAAACAAGGTACGAATTTGCCTAGATGTAGCCACGATGAGCATGGCTGCATCTGTATCTTTGTATCATATCAGGACATCAATAGTAACTCGAATTTTTCAAATGTCTACCTAGCATAAGAGCAGGTGAGAAGGACCAGGTCTAGATTGTTCATAACACAGGGTCCTAGGGGCCAGCTTGTTGTATACATTTTTTTTTCTGTAAAACTACTAGTCCCTAGTAGGACAAAGTTAAGTCCTTTTCAAAGCACATTGATTTCATCATCGGTAAATGGAGTCGAAGAAAGCTTGAAGATTAATTCTTCTTGGACAACGGGGGCTTTTTGGATGAGCAGCTTCCACTGGCCACCTCTTCTGTTGAATTTTCGTTTGCTGCACAGTGTTTTGCCCGGGTGCACATCCCTAAAGGGAATGATTGCTGAGTCAAACAAATCTGAATGTTGGTAGTTACGTCTAAACCATTGACCAGTTTTTTGTCTGAGAGTGAGGTTATGAGTGTCGTCGGTCAGCCAGCTGTATTACTGGTCTCATAGTCTTGGGTGACTTTAGTAAACTTCTCCCTCTTATATTTCAACAACTCAGACGTACTGTATAGGTCTCAATTTGTATTGATAATTTTTCTAGCCAGTCCCATGTTTTATCTGCAGAATGGGTCTTTTTGTGTGTGGGCTCATATTCCCCAATTCTCAATTTGGTGGCATTAAGTTCTCTAGTGGATTCCTCTGTTACAAGGCATATTAAATCTAGGGAGCATTTATTTAAAATAGCCACCCATTTTTTACAAAATGCTGCATTATTCCTGCCAATGGTCGGTATGTTCCTCATACGAAACCCACGTTGTGTTGATCCATGGTAGTAGAAGTCAAGTTCCCTTGTTTTTAACTTTAGCAGATCTCTATAAATACTGGAATGTTGTCTGTACAAGCAAACATCTTTTCTTCGTAGATAATATTTTCAGCGTCGGTGTCAGAAAAAGAAAAAACATCCAACATCACCGATTTCTAATACAATCCTGGAATGAGCCGCCTCCTCTGTATTCTCAGTATCCATCATAAATAGAAATAAACACTATATACAGGTTTCACTAAATAAAAAGTACCTGTCATATAAATATAAAACAACAAATGTTTTACAAATAAGCAACAGTAGAGCCCAAACTCAAATAAACACCAGGGTGCCCGAACAAGAATTGGAGCAGGCTTGTTTCCAAGTCACACCAACAAATCCACGAAAGACTGTATGAACGGCACTCTCTGCATAAAAAATAATACTTGCCCTGTTGCCCTCAGCAATAAAGGAATGGAAGCTCCCCGATGCACAAATAGGTTTGTACGGCGACACTCAGGTAATAAAGACAACCAGGCAAGCCAGTATCTGCCAACGCTTCAATGTACCAGTGTTTTTGTCAGGGCAACAAACATGTAAAAAACACTCATCATATATGTTCTCCCCCTGACCACGGTATCCATGCCGAGGGTACCTTTTCCAGTATGCCGTGCGCTCGCCAATAACATCACCCAGCGACATGTCACCAATATGTATGTATGTATGTATATACAAAACACCAACCAAACGTTGGTGTTCAACTCTCCATTCCACAATCCACTCATTCCAGGACAATTGCTTTATGACATACCCCAATGCAAGGAGAAGATCTTAACAAACTACCGTTCTTGACTGTCACGCATACACTAGCAAACCATACACAAAAAATGGTGGCAGGGATATTCATCCTCACACCACTATTAACTACAAAAATGCTTTCCCACTTAACTACTATTGTAAGCTGACTGCCTTAAAGAGAAAACTACCAGCACACGATTAAAGGGGCAACACTCATACTTCTCGTGATTTAACGCCCCTCTTGCTTATACTGTTAACCTTCGGTGGAACATCATACTAAAAAGGTCTATTTTCTAAATGAGAATTAATTTCTGGCCATTTCCCAAAAAAATTGATTTAGGGGTAAATTTACTAAGGTGGAAGTTTTTTTTAGAACTGGTGATGTTGCCCGTAACAGATCTATTTATTATCTTCTAGAAGCAGCTAGATAAATGCTAAGTAGAATCTGATTGGTGTGGTTTTGGTGTTGGATCTGTATCTCCTTTGTGTTTTGGATCTGTATTTGGTTATTTGCCAAAACCGCCCTTGCGTGTTTTGGTTTTGGATCAGTATTTTAAAAAAAAAAAAATCATAAAAACAGCTAAAATCACATAACGTGGGCCTTTTTTTTTGTTCCTACAGTATTATTAACCTCAATAACATTCATTTCCAGTCAATTATGACCACCTCACAGCTCACAATATTGTTTTCATCCGTTTAAAGGCCAAAGGCTGCAGCGAGCTGGCTAGTTACTAACCGACAGAGCAGCGGCACAAACACGTGGCAGTTTATAACACATCTATGAAACATTGCCACACAGCAGTGGCAGAAAACAAAAGTGGTGCAAGATGGAATTTGCATTCATCCCCCCCATATGATAGAAAACGGACATGCACAGTTTAACAAACCAAACACTTCAGTGACAAGGACTGACACTTTTGTGGCTGAAGTGCTTGCTTTGGGCCCCACAAGACAATTTTGGGAAAGGACTACCTGTGATGACTAATGAGCATTTTGATGATGAGGCTTTTAAATACATTATAATCTGTAAAATAAATTTCATGAACTCTCCACAAATAGCGTAACGTGGAGAAGGAACCTAGATGGCCTCAGAAATAGAGCAGATGCCTTCACAAACATTGTCAGGATTTGGGTAACAATAATCCCACTTTTTTGTCTTTTTTAGTCTTATGCCCAGGCATCACAATGGCTTTCTTTTTATCACGGGCAAGAACTGCAGCCACTGGTGGCTGACTTACACTAACAACATCACCAACATCCACATCTTCAGTGTCAGATTTTGTGCAGTTCTGAACACACAGTTTATTCTACTGCCTTAGTGATTTTCATTTTTTTTACACCTGTTCTAGACTGAGTGAAAAGTTCTTACATCGTCATGACAGTTGCAGAACTACCACTTATAAATAAAGGCCAAGACCTGACTCTTTCCTTGCCACTTTGTGTGGTGAATGGCATTTTTCAATTTCATGTTTCTCTTTAGTTAACCTTCCTTTTGATGTTTGCTTACCACTGTAAAATTATATTGCTTCTTTGATTTTACATGCCCTGACTTAAGCCCTCTATGCCCTTGGGCATCGGCCTTAGTAGTTGATGTTGACGGACTTCTATCGTCATGACTGGTAGCAGCAACTGCAGCACTAGTATGTGCTTCCTGCTCTCCTCCCATTTGTTCATACTCCATAGCTATCAAAAAACACGGACAAAGTGGGGTACAGCACACACCACAATTTGTACAAAAAATATACCACCTACAGTGTCACAATACGTGTATGAGTCAGAAAAAATAATCTAACACTGCGGTTTACTTTCACCTACAGTGTCACAAAAATATGTGTATGAGCCAGAAAATAAGATTTTACTCACCGGTAAATCTATTTCTCGTAGTCCGTAGTGGATGCTGGGAACTCCGTAAAGACCATGGAGAATAGACTGGCTCCGCAGGAGACTGGGCACTCTAAAAGAAAGATTAGGTACTATCTGGTGTGCACTGGCTCCTCCCACTATGACCCTCCTCCAGACCTCCGTTAGGATACTGTGCCCGGAAGAGCTGACACAATAAGGAAGGATTTTGAATCCCGGGTAAGACTCATACCAGCCACACCAATCACACCGTATAACTCGTGATACTACACCCAGTTAACAGTATGAAATATAACTGAGCCTCTCAACAGATGGCTCAACAATAACCCTTAGTTAGGCAATAACTACATACAAGTATTGCAGACAATCCGCACTTGGGATGGGCGCCCAGCATCCACTACGGACTACGAGAAATAGATTTACCGGTGAGTAAAATCTTATTTTCTCTGACGTCCTAGTGGATGCTGGGAACTCCGTAAGGACCATGGGGATTATACCAAAGCTCCCAAACGGGCGGGAGAGTGCGGATGACTCTGCAGCACCGAATGAGAGAACTCAAGGTCCTCCTCAGCCAGGGTATCAATTTTGTAGAATTTAGCAAACGTGTTTGCCCCTGACCAAGTTGCAGCTCGGCAAAATTGTAAAGCCGAGACCCCTCGGGCAGCCGCCCAAGATGAGCCCACTTTCCTCGTGGAATGGGCTTTTACTGATTTAGGATGCGGCAATCCAGCCGCAGAATGCTCCAGCTGAATTGTGCTACAAATTCAGCGAGCAATAGTCTGCTCAGAAGCAGGAGCACCTATTTTGTTGGGTGCCTACAGGATAAAAAGCGAGTCAGTTTTCCTGACTCCAGCCGTCCTGGAAATAAAATTTTTAAGGCCCTGACTACGTCCAGTAACTTGGAATCTTCCAAGTCCCTAGTAGCCGCAGGCACTACAATAGGTTGGTTCAAGTGAAAAGTTGATACCACCTTAGGGAGAAACTGGGGACGAGTCCTCAATTCTGCCCTATCCATATGGAAAATCAGATAAGGGCTTTTACATGACAAAGCCGCCAATTCTGACACACGCCTGGCCGAAGCCAAGGCCAATAACATGACCACTTTCCACGTGAGATATTTCAAATCCACAGTTTTAAGTGGCTCAAACCAATGTGATTTTAAGAAACTCAACACCACGTTGAGATCCCAAGGTGCCACAGGAGGCACAAAAGGGGGCTGAATATGTAGCACTCCCTTTACAAATGTCTGAACTCCAGGCAGTGAAGCCAGTTCATTCTGGAAGAAAATCGACAGAGCCGAAATCTGGACCTTAATGGAACCCAATTTTAGGCCCATAGTCACCCCTGACTGTAGGAAGTGCAGAAAACGACCCAGCTGAAATTCCTCTGTTCGGGCCTTCCTGGCCTCACACCACGCAACATATTTTCGCCAAATACGGTGATAATGGTTTGCGGTTACTTCTTTCCTGGCTTTTATCAGCGTAGGAATGACTTCTTCCGGAATGCCCTTTTCCTTTAGGATCCGGAATTCAACCGCCATGCCGTCAAACGCAGCCACGGTAAGTCTTGGAACAGACAGGGCCCCTGCTGTAGCAGATCCTGTCTGAGCGGTAGAGGCCATGGGTCCTCTGATATCATTTCTTGAAGTTCTGGGTACCAAGCTCTTCTTGGCCCATCCGGAACCACGAGTATCGTTCTTACTCCTCGTTTTCTTATTATTCTCAGTACCTTTGGTATGAGAGGCAGAGGAGGGAATACATAAACCGACTGGTACACCCACGGTGTCACTAGAGCGTCCACAGCTATTGCTTGGGTTCACTACGGCTGGCCGGCGGTCGGGCTCCCGGCGACCAGCATCCCGGCGCCGGGAGCCCGACCGCCGGCTTACCGACAGCTTGGCGAGCGCAAATGAGCCCCTTGCGGGCTCGCTGCGCTCGCCACGCTACGGGCACGGTGGCGCGCTACGCGCGCCACACTATTTTATTCTCCCTCTATGGGGGTCGTGGACCCCCACGAGGGAAAATAATTGTCGGTATGCCGGCTCCCGGGCTCCCGGCGCCGGTATACTGAGCGCCGGGAGCCCGACCGCCGGCAAACAGAAGACCACCCCTATTGCTTGAGGGTCCCTTGACCTGGCGCAATATCTAGTTTTTTGTTTAGGCGGGACGCCATCATGTCCACCTGTGGCCTTTCCCAACGGTTTACCAACAGTTGGAAGACTTCTGGATGAAGTCCCCACTCTCCCGGGTGTAGGTCGTGTCTGCTGAGGAAGTCTGCTTCCCAGTTGTCCACTCCCGGAATGAACACTGCTGACAGTGCTAAGACGTGATTTTCCGCCCATCGGAGAATCCTTGTGGCTTCTGCCATCGCCATCCTGCTTCTTGTGCCGCCCTGTCGGTTTACATGGGCGACTGCCGTGATGTTGTCTGATTGGATCAGTACCGGCTGGTTTTGAAGCAGAGGCCTTGCCAGACTTAGGGCATTGTAAATGGCCCTCAGTTCCAGAATATTTATGTGTAGGGACGACTCCTGACTTGACCAAAGTCCTTGGAAATTTCTTCCCTGTGTTAATGCCCCCCAGCCTCGAAGGCTGGCATCCGTGGTTACCAGGACCCAGTCCTGTATGCCGAATCTGCGGCCCTCTTGAAGATGAGCACTCTGCAGCCACCACAGTAGAGATACCCTGGTCCTTGGAGACAGGGTTATCAGCCGATGCATCTGAAGATGCGATCCCGACCACTTGTCCAAGAGGTCCCACTGAAAGGTTCTTGCATGGAACCTGCCGAATGGAATTTTGCTTCGTAAGAAGCTACCATTTTTCCCAGGACTCGTGTGCAGTGATGCACCGATACCTGTTTTGGTTTCAGGAGGTCTCTGACTAGAGATGACAGCTCCTTGGCTTTCTCCTGCGGGAGAAACACTTTTTTCTGTTCTGTGTCCAGAACCATCCCCAGGAACAGTAGGCGTGTGGTAGGAACCAGCTGTGACTTTGGAATGTATAGAATCCATCCATACTGTTGTAGCACTTCCCGAGATAGTGCTACTCCAACCAACAACTGCTCCTTGGACCTCGCCTTTATAAGGAGATCGTCCAAGTACGGGATAATTAAAACTCCCTTTTTTCGAAGGAGTATCATCATTTCTGCCATTACCTTGGTAAAGACCCTCGGTGCCGTGGACAGTCCAAACGGCAGTGTTTGGAATTGGTAATGGCAATCCTGTACCACAAATCTGAGGTACTCCTGGTGAGGATGGTAAATGGGGACATGTAGGTAAGCATCCTTGATGTCCAGGGATACCATGTAATCCCCCTCCTCCAGGCTTGCAATAACCGCTCTGAGCGATTCCATCTTGAACTTGAATTTTTTTATGTATGTGTTCAAGGATTTCAAATTTTAAATGGGTCTCACCGAACCGTCCGGTTTCGGTACCACAAACAGTGTGGAATAGTAACCCCGTCCTTGTTGAAGTAGGGGCACCTTGACTATCACCTGCTGGGAATACAGCTTGTGAATTGCCTCTAGCACAGCCTCCCTGCCTGAGGGAGTTGTCGGCAAGGCAGATTTGAAGAAACGGCGGGGGGGGGGGGGGAGACGCCTCGAATTCCAGCTTGTACCCCTGAGATACTACTTGAAGGATCCAGGGATCCACCTGTGAGCGAGCCCACTGATCGCTGAAATTTTTGAGGCGGCCCCCCACCGTACCTGGCTACGCCTGTGGAGCCCCCGCGTCATGCGGTGGACTCAGAGGAAGCGGGGGAAGAATTTTGATTCTGGGAACTGGCTGACTGGTGCAGCTTTTTCCCTCTTCCCTCGTCTCTGTGCAGAAAGGAAGCGCCTTTGACCCGCTTGCTTTTCTGAAGCCGAAAGGACTGTACCTGATAATACAGTGCTTTCTTAGGCTGTGAGGAAACCTGAGGTAAAAAATTTTCTTCCCAGCTGTTGCTGTGGATACGAGGTCCCAGAGACCATCCCCAAACAATTCCTAACCCTTATAAGGCTCTATGTGCCTTTTAAAGTCAGCATCACCTGTCCAGTGTCGGGTCTCTAATACCCTCCTGACAGAATGGACATTGCATTAATTCTGGATGCCATCCGGCAAAATATCCCTCTGTGCATCCCTCATATATAAGACGACGTCTTATGTTCGCAAAATAGTATCCCTGTTTGACAGGGTTACAGACCACGCTGCAGCAGCACTATCTGCAGGTCTCAGTCTAGTACCTGAGTGTGTAAATACAGACTTCAGGATAGCCTCCTGCTTTTTATCAGCAGGTACCTTCAAAGTGGCCGTATCCTAAGACGGCAGTGCCACCTTTTTTGACAAACGTGTGAGCGCCTTATCCACCCTAGGGGATATCTCCCAGCGTAACTTATCCTCTGGCGGGAAAGGGTACGCCATCAGTAACTTTTTAGAAATTACCAGTTTCTTATTGGGGGAACCCACGCTTTTTCACACTTCATTCACTCATTTGATGGGGGAACAAAACACTGCCTGCTTTTTCTCCCCAAACATAAAACCCTTTTTTAGTGGTACTTGGGTTAATGTGAGAAATGTGTAACACATTTTTTATTGCCGGGATCATGTAACGGATGTTCCTAGTGGATTGTGTATATGTCTCAACCTCGTCGACACTGGAGTCAGACTCCGTGTTGACATCTGTGTCTGCCATCTGAGGGAGCGGGCGTTTTTGAGCCCCTGATGGCCTTTGAGACGCCTGGGCAGGCGCGGGCTGAGAAGCCGGCTGTCCCATAGCTGTTACGTCATCCAGCCTTTTATGTAAGGAGTTGACACTGTCGGTTTATACCTTCCACCTATCCATCCACTCTGGTGTCGGCCCCACAGGGGGCGACATCACATTTATCGGCATCTGCTCTGCCATCACATAAGCCTCCTCATCAAACGTGTCGACACGGCCGTACCGACACACCGCACACACACACAGGGAATGCTCTGACTGAGGACAGGACCCCACACAGCCCTTTGGGGAGACAGAGAGAGAGTATGCCAGCACACACCAGAGCGCTATATAATTTTGGGATTAACACTATATTGAGTGAATTTTTCCCAATAGCTGCTTGTATATACAATATTGCGCCTAAATTTTGTGCCCCCCCTCTCTTTTTAACCCTTTGAGCCTGAAAACTACAGGGGAGAGCCTGGGGAGCTGTCTTCCAGCTGCACTGTGAAGAGAAAATGGCGCCAGTGTGCTGAGGGAGAAGCCCCGCCCCTTTTTCAACTGACTTTCTCCTGCTTTTTCTGGAATACTGGCAGGGGTAATTTTACATCTATATAGCCTCTAGGACTATATATGATGTAGATTTGCCAGCCAAGGTGTCATATATTGCCCTCAGGGCGCCCCCCCCCAGCGCCCTGCACCCTCAGTGACCGGAGTGTGAAGTGTGCATGAGGAGCAATGGCGCACAGCTGCAGTGCTGTGCGCTACCTTGGTGAAGACCGAAGTCTTCTGCCGCCGATTTTCCAGACCTCTTCTTGCTTCTGGCTCTGTAAGGGGGACGGCGGCGCGGCTCCGGGAACGAACACCAAGGCCAGTTCCATGCGGTCGATCCCTCTGGAGCTAATGGTGTCCAGTAGCCTAAGAAGCCCAAGCTAGCTGCAAGCAGGTAGGTTCGCTTCTTCTCCCCTTAGTCCCTCGATGCAGTGAGCCTGTTGCCAGCAGGTCTCACTGTAAAATAAAAAACCTAAAATAAACTTTCTTTCTAGGAGCTCAGGAGAGCCCCTAGTGTGCATCCAGCTCGGCCGGGCACAGAAATCTAACTGAGGTCTGGAGGAGGGTCATAGTGGGAGGAGCCAGTGCACACCAGATAGTACCTAATCTTACTTTTAGAGTGCCCAGTCTCCTGCGGAGCCCGTCTATTCCCCATGGTCCTTACGGAGTTCCCAGCATCCACTAGGACGTCAGAGAAATAATAATCTAACACTGTGGATTACTTTCACCACACAGCACCCCTTTTTGTACAACAAAGCACGGACAACCTACAGTGTCACAATGGCAATGT
The DNA here is from genome assembly GCF_028390025.1 of Pseudophryne corroboree. Lineage (NCBI taxonomy): Eukaryota > Metazoa > Chordata > Amphibia > Anura > Myobatrachidae > Pseudophryne > Pseudophryne corroboree. The sequence goes on along the minus strand of NC_086446.1, from coordinate 492,726,420 downwards.
CACAGACAAATAATAGTATAGTACAATGGGGTATATATATATATATATATATATATATATATATATATATATTAGAGATGAGCGGGTTCGGTTTCTTTGAATCCGAACCCGCACGAACTTCACTTTTTTTTTCACGGGTCCGAGCGACTCGGATCTTCCCGCCTTGCTCGGTTAACCCGAGCGCGCCCGAACGTCATCATGACGCTGTCGGATTCTCGCGAGACTCGGATTCTATATAAGGAGCCGCGCGTCGCCGCCATTTTCACACGTGCATTGAGATTGATAGGGAGAGGACGTGGCTGGCGTCCTCTCCATTTAGATTAGATTTAGAAGAGAGAGAGAGAGAGAGATTGCTGTGATACTGTAGATTAGAAGAGAGTGCAGAGTGCAGACAGAGTTTAGTGACTGACGACCACAGTGACCAGTGACCACCAGAGACAGTGCAGTTGTTTGTTTTATTTAATATATCCGTTCTCTGCCTGAAAAAAACGATGCACAGTCACACAGTGACTCAGTCTGTGTGCACTGCTCAGCCCAGTGTGCTGCACATCAATGTATTGTATATAAAGCTTATAATTGTGGGGGAGACTGGGGAGCACTGCAGGTTGTTATAGCAGGAGCCAGGAGTACATGATAAATAATATTATATTAAAATTAAACAGTGCACACTTTTGCTGCAGGAGTGCCACTGCCAGTGTGACTAGTGGTGACCAGTGCCTGACCACCAGTATATTAGTAGTATTGTATACTATCTCTTTATCAACCAGTCTATATTAGCAGCAGACACAGTACAGTGCGGTAGTTCACGGCTGTGGCTACCTCTGTGTCGGCACTCGGCAGGCAGTCCGTCCATCCATAATTGTATTATATACCACCTAACCGTGGTTTTTTTTTTCATTCTTTATACCGTCGTCATAGTCATACTAGTTGTTACGAGTATACTACTATCTCTTTATCAACCAGTGTACAGTGCGGTAGTTCACGGCTGTGGCTACCTCTGTGTCGGAACTCGGCAGGCAGTCCGTCCATCCATAATTGTATTATAATATATACCACCTAACCGTGGTTTTTTTTCCGTTCTTTATACCGTCGTCATACTAGTTGTTACGAGTATACTACTATCTCTTTATCAACCAGTGTACAGTGCGGTAGTTCACGGCTGTGGCTACCTCTGTGTCGGAACTCGGCAGGCAGTCCGTCCATCCATAATTGTATTATAATATATACCACCTAACCGTGGTTTTTTTTTCGTTCTTTATACCGTCGTCATACTAGTTGTTACGAGTATACTACTATCTCTTTATCAACCAGTGTACAGTGCGGTAGTTCACGGCTGTGGCTACCTCTGTGTCGGCACTCGGCAGGCAGTCCGTCCAACCATAATTGTATTATATACCACCTAACCGTGGTTTTTTTTTCATTCTTTATACCGTCGTCATACTAGTTGTTACGAGTATACTACTATCTCTTTATCAACCAGTGTACAGTGCGGTAGTTCACGGCTGTGGCTACCTCTGTGTCGGCACTCGGCAGGCAGTCCGTCCAACCATAATTGTATTATATACCACCTAACCGTGGTTTTTTTTTCATTCTTTATACCGTCGTCATACTAGTTGTTACGAGTATACTACTATCTCTTTATCAACCAGTGTACAGTGCGGTAGTTCACGGCTGTGGCTACCTCTGTGTCGGCACTCGGCAGCCCGTCCATAATTGTATATACCAGTGACCTAACCGTGGTTTTTTTTTCTTTCTTTATACATACATACTAGTTACGAGTATACTATCTCTTTATCAACCAGTCTATATATTAGCAGCAGACACAGTACAGTGCGGTAGTTCACGGCTGTGGCTACCTCTGTGTCGGCACTCGGCAGCCCGTCCATAATTGTATATACCACCTAACCGTGGTTTTTTTTTCTTTCTTTATACATACATACTAGTTACGAGTATACTATCTCTTTATCAACCAGTCTATATATTAGCAGCAGACACAGTACAGTGCGGTAGTTCACGGCTGTGGCTACCTCTGTGTCGGCACTCCGCAGCCCGTCCATAATTGTATATACCAGTGACCTAACCGTGGTTTTTTTTTCTTTCTTTATACATACATACTAGTTACGAGTATACTATCTCTTTATCAACCAGTCTATATATTAGCAGCAGACACAGTACAGTGCGGTAGTTCACGGCTGTGGCTACCTCTGTGTCGGCACTCGGCAGCCCGTCCATAATTGTATACTAGTATCCAATCCATCCATCTGCATTGTTTACCTGAGGTGCCTTTTAGTTGTGCCTATTAAAATATGGAGAACAAAAATGTTGAGGTTCCAAAATTAGGGAAAGATCAAGATCCACTTCCACCTCGTGCTGAAGCTGCTGCCACTAGTCATGGCCGAGACGATGAAATGCCAGCAACGTCGTCTGCCAAGGCCGATGCCCAATGGCATAGTACAGAGCATGTCAAAACCAAAACACCAAATATCAGTAAAAAAAGGACTCCAAAACCTAAAATAAAATTGTCGGAGGAGAAGCGTAAACTTGCCAATATGCCATTTACCACACGGAGTGGCAAGGAACGGCTGAGGCCCTGGCCTATGTTCATGGCTAGTGGTTCAGCTTCACATGAGGATGGAAGCACTCAGCCTCTCGCTAGAAAACTGAAAAGACTCAAGCTGGCAAAAGCACCGCAAAGAACTGTGCGTTCTTTGAAATCCCAAATCCACAAGGAGAGTCCAATTGTGTCGGTTGCGATGCCTGACCTTCCCAACACTGGACTTGAAGAGCATGCGCCTTCCACCATTTGCACGCCCCCTGCAAGTGCTGGAAGGAGCACCCGCAGTCCAGTTCCTGATAGTCAGATTGAAGATGTCAGTGTTGAAGTACACCAGGATGAGGAGGATATGGGTGTTGCTGGCGCTGGGGAGGAAATTGACCAGGAGGATTCTGATGGTGAGGTGGTTTGTTTAAGTCAGGCACCCGGGGAGACACCTGTTGTCCGTGGGAGGAATATGGCCGTTGACATGCCAGGTGAAAATACCAAAAAAATCAGCTCTTCGGTGTGGAGGTATTTCACCAGAAATGCGGACAACAGGTGTCAAGCCGTGTGTTCCCTTTGTCAAGCTGTAATAAGTAGGGGTAAGGACGTTAACCACCTCGGAACATCCTCCCTTATACGTCACCTGCAGCGCATTCATAATAAGTCAGTGACAAGTTCAAAAACTTTGGGTGACAGCGGAAGCAGTCCACTGACCAGTAAATCCCTTCCTCTTGTAACCAAGCTCACGCAAACCACCCCACCAACTCCCTCAGTGTCAATTTCCTCCTTCCCCAGGAATGCCAATAGTCCTGCAGGCCATGTCACTGGCAAGTCTGACGAGTCCTCTCCTGCCTGGGATTCCTCCGATGCATCCTTGCGTGTAACGCCTACTGCTGCTGGCGCTGCTGTTGTTGCCGCTGGGAGTCGATGGTCATCCCAGAGGGGAAGTCGTAAGCCCACTTGTACTACTTCCAGTAAGCAATTGACTGTTCAACAGTCCTTTGCGAGGAAGATGAAATATCACAGCAGTCATCCTACTGCAAAGCGGATAACTGAGTCCTTGACAACTATGTTGGTGTTAGACGTGCGTCCGGTATCCGCCGTTAGTTCACAGGGAACTAGACAATTTATTGAGGCAGTGTGCCCCCGTTACCAAATACCATCTAGGTTCCACTTCTCTAGGCAGGCGATACCGAGAATGTACACGGACGTCAGAAAAAGACTCACCAGTCTCCTAAAAAATGCAGTTGTACCCAATGTCCACTTAACCACGGACATGTGGACAAGTGGAGCAGGGCAGGGTCAGGACTATATGACTGTGACAGCCCACTGGGTAGATGTATGGACTACCCGCCGCAAGAACAGCAGCGGCGGCACCAGTAGCAGCATCTCGCAAACGCCAACTCTTTCCTAGGCAGGCTACGCTTTGTATCACCGCTTTCCAGAATACGCACACAGCTGAAAACCTCTTACGGCAACTGAGGAAGATCATCGCGGAATGGCTTACCCCAATTGGACTCTCCTGTGGATTTGTGGCATCGGACAACGCCAGCAATATTGTGTGTGCATTAAATATGGGCAAATTCCAGCACGTCCCATGTTTTGCACATACCTTGAATTTGGTGGTGCAGAATTTTTTAAAAAACGACAGGGGCGTGCAAGAGATGCTGTCGGTGGCCAGAAAAATTGCGGGACACTTTCGGCGTACAGGCACCACGTACAGAAGACTGGAGCACCACCAAAAACTACTGAACCTGCCCTGCCATCATCTGAAGCAAGAAGTGGTAACGAGGTGGAATTCAACCCTCTATATGCTTCAGAGGTTGGAGGAGCAGCAAAAGGCCATTCAAGCCTATACAATTGAGCACGATATAGGAGATGGAATGCACCTGTCTCAAGTGCAGTGGAGAATGATTTCAACGTTGTGCAAGGTTCTGATGCCCTTTGAACTTGCCACACGTGAAGTCAGTTCAGACACTGCCAGCCTGAGTCAGGTCATTCCCCTCATCAGGCTTTTGCAGAAGAAGCTGGAGGCATTGAAGAAGGAGCTAAAAGGGAGCGATTCCGCTAGGCATGTGGGACTTGTGGATGCAGCCCTTAATTCGCTTAACAAGGATTCACGGGTGGTCAATCTGTTGAAATCAGAGCACTACATTTTGGCCACCGTGCTCGATCCTAGATTTAAAGCCTACCTTGGATCTCTCTTTCCGGCAGACACAGGTCTGCTGGGGTTGAAAGACCTGCTGGTGACAAAATTGTCAAGTCAAGCGGAACGCGACCTGTCAACATCTCCTCCTTCACATTCTCCCGCAACTGGGGGTGCGAGGAAAAGGCTCAGAATTCCGAGCCCACCCGCTGGCGGTGATGCAGGGCAGTCTGGAGCGACTGCTGATGCTGACATCTGGTCCGGACTGAAGGACCTGACAACGATTACGGACATGTCGTCTACTGTCACTGCATATGATTCTCTCAACATTGATAGAATGGTGGAGGATTATATGAGTGACCGCATCCAAGTAGGCACGTCACACAGTCCGTACTTATACTGGCAGGAAAAAGAGGCAATTTGGAGGCCCTTGCACAAACTGGCTTTATTCTACCTAAGTTGCCCTCCCACAAGTGTGTACTCCGAAAGAGTGTTTAGTGCCGCCGCTCACCTTGTCAGCAATCGGCGTACGAGGTTACATCCAGAAAATGTGGAGAAGATGATGTTCATTAAAATGAATTATAATCAATTCCTCCGCGGAGACATTGACCAGCAGCAATTGCCTCCACAAAGTACACAGGGAGCTGAGATGGTGGATTCCAGTGGGGACGAATTGATAATCTGTGAGGAGGGGGATGTACACGGTGATATATCGGAGGGTGAAGATGAGGTGGACATCTTGCCTCTGTAGAGCCAGTTTGTGCAAGGAGAGATTAATTGCTTCTTTTTTGGGGGGGGTCCAAACCAACCCGTCATATCAGTCACAGTCGTGTGGCAGACCCTGTCACTGAAATGATGGGTTGGTTAAAGTGTGCATGTCCTGTTTTGTTTATACAACATAAGGGTGGGTGGGAGGGCCCAAGGATAATTCCATCTTGCACCTCTTTTTTCTTTTCTTTTTCTTTGCATCATGTGCTGATTGGGGAGGGTTTTTTGGAAGGGACATCCTGCGTGACACTGCAGTGCCACTCCTAAATGGGCCCGGTGTTTGTGTCGGCCACTAGGGTCGCTAATCTTACTCACACAGTCAGCTACCTCATTGCGCCTCTTTTTTTCTTTGCGTCATGTGCTGTTTGGGGAGGGTTTTTTGGAAGGGACATCCTGCGTGACACTGCAGTGCCACTCCTAGATGGGCCCGGTGTTTGTGTCGGCCACTAGGGTCGCTAATCTTACTCACACAGCTACCTCATTGCGCCTCTTTTTTTCTTTGCGTCATGTGCTGTTTGGGGAGGGTTTTTTGGAAGGGACATCCTGCGTGACACTGCAGTGCCACTCCTAGATGGGCCCGGTGTTTGTGTCGGCCACTAGGGTCGCTAATCTTACTCACACAGTCAGCTACCTCATTGCGCCTCTTTTTTTCTTTGCGTCATGTGCTGTTTGGGGAGGGTTTTTTGGAAGGGCCATCCTGCGTGACACTGCAGTGCCACTCCTAGATGGGCCCGGTGTTTGTGTCGGCCACTAGGGTCGCTAATCTTACTCACACAGTCAGCTACCTCATTGCGCCTCTTTTTTTCTTTGCGTCATGTGCTGTTTGGGGAGGGTTTTTTGGAAGGGCCATCCTGCGTGACACTGCAGTGCCACTCCTAGATGGGCCCGGTGTTTGTGTCGGCCACTAGGGTCGCTAATCTTACTCACACAGCTACCTCATTGCGCCTCTTTTTTTCTTTGCGTCATGTGCTGTTTGGGGAGGGTTTTTTGGAAGGGACATCCTGCGTGACACTGCAGTGCCACTCCTAGATGGGCCCGGTGTTTGTGTCGGCCACTAGGGTCGCTTATCTTACTCACACAGCGACCTCGGTGCAAATTTTAGGACTAAAAATAATATTGTGAGGTGTGAGGTATTCAGAATAGACTGAAAATGAGTGTAAATTATGGTTTTTGAGGTTAATAATACTTTGGGATCAAAATGACCCCCAAATTCTATGATTTAAGCTGTTTTTTAGTGTTTTTGGAAAAAAACACCCGAATCCAAAACACACCCGAATCCGACAAAAATAATTCGGTGAGGTTTTGCCAAAACGCGTTCGAACCCAAAACACGGCCGCGGAACCGAACCCAAAACCAAAACACAAAACCCGAAAAATTTCAGGCGCTCATCTCTAATATATATACATGTAAATATAAATATACAAGTAGGGAAAGATAGGGAGCAGCACTCTGGGGTATTAAAAAATATAAACAACTGTATTGTGCAGAAAATAACTGTCACATTTGGGCAGATGTAACATATTTTTCTGCACAATACAGTTGTTTATATTTAAAATAAATATTTAACTTTTTTTGTTTAAACTGTGGCAGTGCACCCCTAGATTGACAGAGCACCCCTGGAGTCCACAGCACCCCTTTATGGATGGAGTGAGTACCCGTGGAGGACATAGAACCCTTTATGGATGGAGAGAGTACAACTCGAGGACACAGCACCCCTTTATGGACAGAGAGAGTGCCATTAGCACCCCTGGATTCACAACACAGCACCCCTGAATGGACACCGCACTGACACATCCGTTCAAAACAAGCTCCACAGCCAGACTGAAGATAGCGTGATCACCCGGTGACCTTTATAGAATCTAAAACCCGCAAGAATCTGACAGGGGGAGGATGATGTTTTGTCTCGTTTTGGGATCCAAGTAAGACAGGAAATCCACAGCCAGACACGGATGCCGGGTCAGATCGCGAAGTTCGGGTGGATCCAGTTCCCTGAGAACCGGACCCGCCCATCTTTGAAATGAACGTGTTTGGCAGAAATAGTGTGTTTCTGCCTTTTAGACAGATGATTTTAGGTGTATAAGAAAGTATTCCAGCAAACTTAAATACCAAGTACAGTAAAATTATTTCAGTTAGGAAACATTCTTTTTTTAGTTGAGATAACTTTTAATTACAATATTCCTTTAAAGAAAAAGTACATGTTGGTAGTGGTATTTATATTTTGCCTATAACAGCTTAGTAAAACATATCTGTATAATTTGTTCTGCACAACGAAACACTGGATCTCTTTATATTTAAAAGGTAGATCCATCCAATCCAATCAAAATATTCTGCTATATCTGTAGACATGAACAGATCAGTTCCATCTAATGGTTCACTTATCATGAAACATGCATGGTGACTTGTATAACAGAACTACACTTTTGAAATAATCATCTCTTAAACAACTTAAATCTATAACAGAAATGCGTCTTATATTAGTATAGCTGTGGGGTTTTTTTTAAGTACAGTATATATTTTGAGCCTTTGATTTCTACAGAAAGCTTTACACAGTAACCATGCCTAACCATGCCTATTTTATCTGGTGACCAGATGACTGGATCCCACAAAGGAAGAGAGCATTTCACATTGCATGTAACTATGATAATGCAGCAATAACAGAGCCATGTAATCAGGCAAGAAACAACAATGAGACATCGGATATACATTTTTTGTGTTTGAATCATAACACTGTTATCAGTTTGTGACATTTCCTGAGTAAGAGCGCTATTTAGGCTGTTTATGTCTTACGAATGGAAACATAACATAAGACTTCCGTAATATGCTCCCTATTTCATCAGTACCCTTATACTGTAAAGTTTGCACGTGTTTTATGATTATCACTGCATTCTATGAAGGGGAGGCATCTGATATGCCGGTTGTCGGGATCCCGGCACCAGGATCTCGACAGCCTGCATACCGACAACTATTCTCCCTCTTGGGGTGTCCACGACACCCCTGGAGGAAGAATTAATAGTGTGGCATGCGCAGCGCAGCACCTTGCCTGCAACGTGGCACCCGCAGCGAGCCCGCCATGGGCACTTTTGCGCTCACCCTGCTGCCTGCATGCCAGCGGTCGCAAACCCGGCGCCGGTATGCTGGGTGCCGGGATCGCAAGCGCCAGCATAATGTAGTAGATCCCTATAAAGAAGTACAGTACCCTCCCTTCAGGCGGATAAAAAAGTGTAACAGGGCAGGCATTAATATAACTGATCCACTATTTATGCATTATTATTCACCTCATATGTTCTTAGAGCATAAAATAGACATGCAAGGAAATTGTTAATGTGTACCTTGCTTTAATAAACACCAGAATTTGTGTAAAAATGAATTTGCAACTATGCAGCATAGTATTATATGGTTTGTGCACAACTGGGGCCCTTCGAAATAGATCTATGGTCACACAGAATGACTGTAGTTAGTTAGATGCTGAACAGTAGCGGATCTTGCCACGGGCAAGCAGTACTTTTGCCCGGGGCGCCGCCTTCCGGAGGGCGCAGGGCGCCCTCCGGAGGGCGCCGCACCAGGGCAAGATCCGCTACTGGTGTGTGCCCCCTGCTGCCCGCTGCCCCCGGCCGCTACTGCTGGGAAGGGAAACTAGACGCGTACGCGTCTAGTTTCCCTTCCTGGAGAGGTCCTTTACTGTGCTGTGCGTTGCGAAGAAATTTTCCGAGCGAACTTACACATTAGTAGAATGTCCCAATTACCCAACATACACAATTTATTATTGATAATCTGGGTTTGTGCATGCACTGGGGGCAGGGGCGCATCTAGAAAGGGGGATTACTGTGTGCAGACTCCATCTGGGCCTCCTTCTCTCTAGTCAGCACTACTGTAGACTCTGGGCACTATGGTCACTAGGGGACCCTAGCATTGTCCCAGAGTCTAGTGCGCCATTTACCAGAGATTTTCTTAGAGATTCTGCCGCCGGCGGGTACCTCCAGAGAGGTCAGTATTTAAAAAATGGGTGCAGGGTGTGCGATGTGGGCCCTTCTCCAGACCCCGGGGGCCCATGTGCACAGCACACATTGCACCCATTGTAATACTCCAGTGACTGGGGACCTTAAAGAATATTTACAACCAAAGGTAATAATAAGATTTTAAACCTACCGGTAAATCTATTTCTCCTAGTACGTAGAGGATGCTGGGGACTCCGTAAGGACCATGGGGTATAGACGGGCTCCGCAGGAGATAGGGCACCTAAAAAGAACTTTGACTATGGGTGTGCACTGGCTCCTCCCGCTATGCCCCTCCTCCAGACCTCAGTTAGAGAACTGTGCCCAGAGGAGATGGACAATACAAGGCAGGATTTAGCAATCCAAGGGCAAGATTCATACCAGCCCACACCAATCATACCATGTAACCTGGAACATACATAACCAGTTAACCGTATGAACAACAACAGTAACGGTCCAAAACCGATTTCAACTGTAACATAACCCTTATGTAAGCAACAACTATATACAAGTCTTGCAGAGTTTCCGCACTGGGACGGGCGCCCAGCATCCTCTACGGACTAGGAGAAATAGATTTACCGGTAGGTTTAAAATCTTATTTTCTCTTACGTCCTAGAGGATGCTGGGGACTCCGTAAGGACCATGGGGTTTAAACCAAAGCATCCAATCGGGCGGGAAAGTGCGTATGACTCTGCAGCACCGACTGAGCAAACGCTAGGTCCTCATCAGCCTGGGTATCAAACTTGTAGAATTTAGCAAAAGTGTTTGACCCCGACCAAGTCGCCGCTCGGCAAAGTTGTAATGCCGAGACGCCTCGGGCAGCCACCCAAGAAGAGCCCACCTTCCTAATGGAATGGGCCTTAACCGAATTTGGTACCGGCAATCCAGCCATAGAGTGAGCCTGCTGAATCGTATTACAGATCCAGCGAGCAATAGTCTGCTTCGAAGCAGGAGCGCCAATCTTATTGGCCGCATACAGGACAAACAGAGCCTCTGTTTTCCTAATTCTAGCTGTCCTGGCTACCTAAATTTTTAAGGCCCTGACTACGTCCAGGGATCTGGAATCCTCCAGGTCACTTGTAGCCACAGGCACCACAATAGGTTGATTCATATGGAACGAAGAAACCACTTTAGGCAAAAATTGTGGACGTGTCCTCAATTCAGCTCGATCCACATGAAAAATCAAGTAGGGGCTCTTGTGTGACAAAGCCGCCAATTCTGACACTCGCCTTGCCGATGCTAAGGCCAACAACATGACCACCTTCCAGGTAAGAAATTTCAACTCAACCTTGTTAAGTGATTCAAACCAGTGTGATTTTAGGAACTGCAACACCACGTTCAGGTCCCATGGTGCCACTGGAGGCACAAAAGGGGGCTGGATGTGCAGCACTCCCTTTACAAACGTCTGGACTTCTGGAAGAGAAGCCAATTCCTTTTGAAAGAAAATCGAGAGGGCCGAAATCTGAACCTTAACAGAGCCTAATTTCAGGCCCATATCCACTCCTGTCTGTAGGAAGTAGTGATGTGCACCGGCAATTTTTCGGGTTTTGTGTTTTGGTTTTGGGTTCGGTTCCGCGGCCGTGTTTTGGGTTCGAACGCGTTTTGGCAAAACCTCACCGAATTTTTTTTGTCGGATTCGGGTGTGTTTGGTATTCGGGTGTTTTTTTCAAAAAACCCTAAAAAACAGCTTAAATCATAGAATTTGGGGGTCATTTTGATCCCATAGTATTATTAACCTCAATAACCATAATTTCCACTCATTTTCAGTCTATTCTGAACACCTCAAACCTCACAATATTATTTTTAGTCCTAAAATTTGCACAGAGGTCGCTGGATGGCTAAGCTAAGCGACACAAGTGGCCGACACAAACACCTGGCCCATCTAGGAGTGGCACTGCAGTGTCAGACAGGATGGCCCTTCAAAAAAATACTCCCCAAACAGCACATGACGCAAAGAAAAAAAGAGGCGCAATGAGGTAGCTGTGTGACTAAGCTAAGCGACCCTAGTGGCCGACACAAACACCTGGCCCATCTAGGAGTGGCACTGCAGTGTCACGCAGGATGGCCCTTCAAAAAAATACTCCCCAAACAGCACATGACGCAAAGTAAAAAAAGAGGCGCAATGAGGTAGCTGTGTGACTAAGCTAAGCGACCCTAGTGGCTGACACAAACACGTGGCCCATCTTGGAGTGGCACTGCAGTGTCACGCAGGATGGCCCTTCAAAAAAATACTCCCCAAACAGCACATGACGCAAAGAAAAAAAGAGGCGCAATGAGGTAGCTGTGTGACTAAGCTAAGCGACCCTAGTGGCCGACACAAACACCTGGCCCATCTAGGAGTGGCACTGCAGTGTCACGCAGGATGGCCCTTCAAAAAAATACTCCCCAAACAGCACATGACGCAAAGAAAAAAAGAGGCGCAATGAGTTAGCTGTGTGACTAAGCTCAGCGACCCTAGTGGCCGACACAAACACGTGGCCCATCTAGGAGTGGCACTGCAGTGTCACGCAGGATGGCCCTTCAAAAAAATACTCCCCAAACAGCACATGACGCAAAGAAAAAAAGAGGTGCAATGAGGTAGCTGTGTGACTAAGCTAAGCGACCCTAGTGGCCGACACAAACACCTGGCCCATCTAGGAGTGGCACTGCAGTGTCACGCAGGATGGCCCTTCAAAAAAATACTCCCCAAACAGCACATGACGCAAAGAAAAAAAGAGGCGCAATGAGGTAGCTGTGTGACTAAGCTCAGCGACCCAAGTGGCCGACACAAACACCTGGCCCATCTAGGAGTGGCACTGCAGTGTCACGCAGGATGGCCCTTCAAAAAAATACTCCCCAAACAGCACATGACGCTAAGAAAAAAAGAGGCGCAATGAGGTAGCTGTGTGACTAAGCTAAGCGACCCTAGTGGCCGACACAAACACCTGGCCCATCTAGGAGTGGCACTGCAGTGTCACGCAGGATGGCCCTTCAAAAAAATACTCCACAAACAGCACATGACCCTTCAAAAAAATACTCCCCAAACAGCACATGACGCAAAGAAAAATGAAAGAAAAAAGAGGTGCAAGATGGAATTGTCCTTGGGCCCTCCCACCCACCCTTATGTTGTATAAACAGGAAATGCACACTTTAACAAACCCATCATTTCAGCGACAGGGTCTGCCACATGACTGTGACTGAAATGACTGGTTGGTTTGGGCCCCCACCAAAAAAGAAGCAATCAATCTCTCCTTGCACAAACTGGCTCTACAGAGGCAAGATGTCCACCTCATCATCATCGTCCGATTCATCACCCCTTTCACTGTGTACAGCCCCCTCCTCACAGATTATTAATTCGTCCCCACTGGAATCCACTATCTCAGGTCCCCGTGTACTTTCTGGAGGCAATTGCTGCTGGTGAATGTCTCCACGGAGGAATTGATTATAATTCATTTAAATGAACATCATCTTCTCCACATTTTCTGGAAGTAACCTCGTACGCCGATTGCTGACAAGGTGAGCGGCGGCACTAAACACTCTTTCGGAGTACACACTGGAGGGAGGGCAACTTAGGTAGAATAAAGCCAGTTTGTGCAAGGGCCTCCAAATTGCCTCTTTTTCCTGCCAGTATACGTACGGACTGTCTGACGTGCCTACTTGGATGCGGTCACTCATATAATCCTCCACCATTCTTTCAATGGTGACAGAATCATATGCAGTGACAGTAGACGACATGTCAGTAATCGTTGGCAGGTCCTTCAGTCCGGACCAGATGTCAGCACTCGCTCCAGACTGCCCTGCATCACAGCCAGCGGGTGGGCTCGGAATTCGGAGCCTTTTCCTCGCACCCCCAGTTGCGGGAGGATGTGAAGGAGGAGCTGTTGACGGGTCACGTTCCGCTTGACTTGACAATTTTCTCACCAGCAGGTCTTTGAACCCCTGCAGACTTGTGTCTGCCGGAAAGAGAGATACAACATAGGTTTTAAATCTAGGATCGAGCATGGTGGCCAAAATGTAGTGCTCTATTTTCAACAGATTGACCACCCGTGAATCCTGGTTAAGCGAATGAAGGGCTCCATCCACAAGTCCCACATGCCTAGCGGAATCGCTCTGTTTTAGCTCCTCCTTCAATGTCTCCAGCTTCTTCTGCAAAAGCCTGATGAGGGGAATGACCTGACTCAGGCTGGCAGTGTCTGAACTGACTTCACGTGTGGCAAGTTCAAAAGGTTGCAGAACCTTGCACAACGTTGAAATCATTCTCCACTGCGCTTGAGACAGGTGCATTCCACCTCCTTTGCCTATATCGTGGGCAGATGTATAGGCTTGAATGGACTTTTGCTGCTCCTCCATCCTCTGAAGCATATAGAGGGTTGAATTCCACCTCGTTACCACCTCTTGCTTCAGATGATGGCAGGGCAGGTTCAGGCGTTTTTGGTGGTGCTCCAGTCTTCTGTACGCGGTGCCTGTTCGCCGAAAGTGGCCCGCAATTCTTCTGGCCACCGACAGCATCTCTTGCAAGCCCCTGTCGTTTTTTAAATAATTCTGCACCACCAAATTCAAGGTATGTGCAAAACATGGGACGTGCTGGAATTTGCACAGATGTAATGCATGCACAATATTGCTGGCGTTGTCCGATGCCACAAATCCCCCGGAGAGTCCAATTGGGGTAAGCCATTCTGCGATGATCCTCCTCAGTTGCCGTAAGAGGTTTTCAGCTGTGTGCGTATTCTGGAAAGCGGTGATACAAAGCGTAGCCTGCCTAGGAACGAGTTGGCGTTTGCGAGATGCTACTACTGGTGCCGCCGCTGCTGTTCTTGCAGAGGGAGGCAATACATCTACCCAGTGGGCTGTCACAGTCATGTAGTCCTGAGTCTGCCCTGCTCCACTTGTCCACATGTCCGTGGTTAAGTGGACATTGGGTACAACTGCATTTTTTAGGACACTGGTGACTCTTTTTCTGAGGTCTGTGTACATTCTCGGTATCGCCTGCCTAGAGAAATGGAACCTAGATGGTATTTGGTACCGGGGACACAGTACCTCAATCAAGTCTATAGTTGGCTCTGAAGTAACGATGGATACCGGAACCACGTTTCTCACCGCCCAGGCTGCCAAGGCCTCAGTTATCCGCTTTGCAGCAGGATGACTGCTGTGATATTTCATCTTCCTCGCAAAGGACTGTTGTACAGTCAATTGCTTACTGGAAGTAGTACAAGTGGTCTTCCGACTTCCCCTCTGGGATGCCGATCGACTCCCAGCAGCAACAACAGCAGCGCCAGCAGCAGTAGGCGTTCCACTCAAGGATGCATCGGAGGAATCCCAGGCAGGAGAGGACTCGTCAGACTTGCCAGTGACATGGCCTGCAGGACTATTGGCTTTCCTGGGTAAGGAGGAAATTGACACTGAGGGAGTTGGTGGTGTGGTTTGCGGGAGCTTGGTTACAAGAGGAAGGGATTTACTGGTCAGTGGACTGCTTCCGCTGTCGCCCAAAGTTTTTGAACTTGTCACTGACTTATGATGAATGCGCTGCAGGTGATGTATAAGGGAGGATGTTCCGAGGTGGTTAACGTCCTTACCCCTACTTATTACAGCTTGACAAAGGCAACACACGGCTTGACACCTGTTGTCCGCATTTGTGTTGAAATAATTCCACACCGAAGAGCTGATTTTTTTTGTATTTTGACCAGGCATGTCAATGGCCATATTCGTCCCACGGACAACAGGTGTCTCCCCGGGTGCCTGACTTAAACAAACCTCCTCACCATCAGAATCCTCCTTGTCAATTTCCTCCCCAGCGCCAGCAACACCCATATCCTCATCCTGGTGTACTTCAACACTGACATCTTCAATTTGACTATCAGGAACTGGACTGCGGGTGCTCCTTCCAGCACTTGTAGGGGTCGTGCAAATGGTGGAAGGCGCAAGCTCTTCCCGTCCAGTGTTGGGAAGGTCAGGCATCGCAACCGACACAATTGGAGTCTCCTTGGGGATTTGTGATTTCGAAGAACACACAGTTCTTTGCTGTGCTTTTGCCACCTTAAGTCTTTTCTTTTTTCTAGCGAGAGGATGAGTGCTTCCATCCTCATGTGAAGCTGAACCACTAGCCATGAACATTGGCCAGGGCCTCAGCCGTTCCTTGCCACTCCGTGTCGTAAATGGCATATTGGCAAGTTTACGCTTCTCCTCAGACGCTTTTAATTTTGATTTTTGGGTCATTTTTTTACTGATCTTTTGTGTTTTGGATTTTACATGCTCTGTACTATGACATTGAGCATCGGCCTTGGCAGACGACGTTGATGGAATTTCATCGTCTTGGCCATGACTAGTGGCAGCAGCTTCAGCACGAGGTGGAAGTGGATCTTGATCTTTCCCTATTTTTTTAACCTCCACATTTTTGTTCTCCATATTTTAATGCGCACAACTAAAAGCCACCACAGGTATACAATGTAGATGGATGGATAGTATAGTATTATATTACTTATGGACGACGACTGACGACACAGAGGTAGGTACAGCCGTGGCCTACCGTACTGCTATATATATATAATATACTGTATAATATAATAACGGACCTGGTGGACACTGTCAGCAGACTGCTAAACAAGTATGAAGAAAAAAAAAGCCACCACAGGTATACAATGTAGATGGATGGATAGTATAGTATTATATTTCTTATGGAGGACGAGTGACGACACAGAGGTAGGTACAGCCGTGGCCTACCGTACTGCTATATATATATATAATATACTGTATAATAATAACGGACCTGGTGGACACTGTCAGCAGACTGCTAAGCTAGTATGAAGAAAAAAAAAGCCACCACAGGTATACAATGTAGATGGATGGATAGTATAGTATTATATTACTTATGGACGACGACTGACGACACAGAGGTAGGTACAGCCGTGGCCTACCGTACTGCTATATATATATATATAATATACTGTATAATATAATAACGGACCTGGTGGACACTGTCAGCAGACTGCTAAACTAGTATGAAGAAAAAAAAAGCCACCACAGGTATACAATGTAGATGGATGGATAGTATAGTATTATATTACTTATGGACGACGACTGACGACACAGAGGTAGGTACAGCCGTGGCCTACCGTACTGCTATATATATATATAATATACTGTATAATATAATAACGGACCTGGTGGACACTGTCAGCAGACTGCTAAACTAGTATGAAGAAAAAAAAGCCACCACAGGTATACAATGTAGATGGATGGATAGTATAGTATTATATTACTTATGGACGATGACTGATGACACAGAGGTAGGTACAGCCGTGGCCTACCGTACTGCTATATATATATATATATATATATATATATATATATATATAATATACTGTATAATAATAACGGACCTGGTGGACACTGTCAGCAGACTGCTAAACTAGTATGAAGAAAAAAAAAGCCACCACAGGTATACAATGTAGATGGATGGATAGTATAGTATTATATTACTTATGGACGACGACTGACGACACAGAGGTAGGTACAGCCGTGGCCTACCGTACTGCTATATATATATATAATATACTGTATAATATAATAACGGACCTGGTGGACACTGTCAGCAGACTGCTAAACTAGTATGAAAAAAAAAAAAGCCACCACAGGTATACAATGTAGATGGATGGATAGTATAGTATTATATTACTTATGGAGTACGAGTGATGACACAGAGGTAGGTACAGCCGTGGCCTACCGTACTGCTATATATATATATATATATATATATATATAATATTCTGTATAATAATAACGGACCTGGTGGACACTGTCAGCAGACTGCTAAACTAGTATGAAGAAAAAAAAAGCCACCACAGGTATACAGTGTAGATGGATGGATAGTATAGTATTATATTACTTATGGACGACGACTGACGACACAGAGGTAGGTACAGCCGTGGCCTACCGTACTGCTATATATATATAATATACTGTATAATATAATAACGGACCTGGTGGACACTGTCAGCAGACTGCTAAACTAGTATGAAGAAAAAAAAAAGCCACCACAGGTATACAATGTAGATGGATGGACAGTATAGTATTATATTACTTATGGAGGACGAGTGACGACACAGAGGTAGGTACAGCCGTGGCCTACCGTACTGCTATATATATATAATATACTGTATAATAATAACGGACCTGGTGGATACTGTCAGCAGACTGCTAAACTAGTATGAAGAAAAAAAAGCCACCACAGGTATACAATGTAGATGGATGGATAGTATAGTATTATATTACTTATGGACGACGACTGACGACACAGAGGTAGGTACAGCCGTGGCCTACCGTACTGCTATATATAAATAATATACTGTATAATATAATAACGGACCTGGTGGACACTGTCAGCAGACTGCTAAACTAGTATGAAGGAAAAAAAGCCACCACAGATATACAATGTAGATGGATGGATAGTATAGTATTATATTACTTATGGACGACGACTGACGACACAGAGGTAGGTACAGCCGTGGCCTACCGTACTGCCATATATATATATAATATACTGTATAATAATAACGGACCTGGTGGACACTGTCAGCAGACTGCTAAACTAGTATGAAGAGAAAAAAAGCCACCACAGGAGTGTTTTAAGGCAGACAAACGTATACTGGACTGGTGGTCACTGTCAGCAAAACTGTGCACTGTACTCCTGCTATAACTGCTCCCCAGTCCCCACAATTAGGCAGTGTGAGCAGTGCACTCAGCACAGATATATCATGCAGCAGTGCAGCACACTGAGCACAGATATTGTGGAGCGTTTTTTTCAGGCAGAGAAACAACGGATTCAACTCACTGGTGGTATTATAATCAAAACCCTGCACTGTACTCCCTAACAGCTGCTCCCCGTCCCCAATCCTCCCCACAATTATAACTAAGTCACTCTTTTCTACTATAACGGAGAGGACGCCAGCCACGTCCTCTCCCTATCAATCTCAATGCACGTGTGAAAATGGCGGCGACGCGCGGCTGCTTATATAGAATCCGACAGCGGGATAATGACGTTCGGGCGCGCTCGGGTTAGCCGAGCCATACGGGAGAATCCGAGTATGGCTCGGACCCGTGTAAAAAGGCTGAAGTTCGGGGGGGTTCGGTTTCCGAGAAACCGAACCCGCTCATCACTAGTAGGAAGTGGAGAAAACGACCCAGATGAAAATCTTCCGTAGGTGCATTCTTGGTCTCACACCAAGACACATACTTTCGCCAGATACAGTGATAATGCTTAACCGTCACCTCCTTCCTAGCCTTTATTAAAGTAGGGATGGCCTCTTCCGGAATCCCCTTTTTCGCTAGGATTCGGCGTTCAATCGCCATGCCGTCAAATGTAACCGCGGTAAGTCCTGAAATACACAGGGCCCCTGTTGCAACAGGTCTTCCCTCAGAGGAAGAGGCCAGGGATCTCCTGTGAGCATCTCTTGTAGATCTGAGTACCAGGCCCTTCGAGGCCAGTCTGGGACAATGAGTATCGTCTGTACTCTTCTTTGCCTTATGATCCTCAACACTTTTGTGATGAGAGGAAGAGGAGGAAACACGTAGACCGATTTGAACACCCACGGTGTTATCAGAGCGTCTACTGCCACTGCCTGAGGGTCCCGAGACCCGGCACAATACCTCCGAAGTTTTTTGTTGAGGCGTGACGCCATCATGTCTATTTGAGGAGTTCCCCAAAGACGTGTTATGTCTGCAAAGACTTCTTGATGAAGTCCCCACTCTCCTGGATGGAGATCGTGTCTGCTGAGGAAGTCTGCTTCCCAGTTGTCCACTCCCGGAATGAAGACAGCCGACAGAGCGCTTACATGATTTTCCGCCCAGCGAAGAATCCTTGTGGCTTCTGCCATCGCGACTCTGCTTCTTGTCCCGCCTTGGCGGTTCACATGAGCCACTGCTGTGACATTGTCTGATTGAATCAGAACCAGTAGGTTTCGGAGAAGACTCTCCGCTTGTCGAAGGCCGTTGTAAATGGCTCTGAGTTCCAACACATTGATGTGTAGACAGGACTCCTGGTCTGACCAAAGTCCCTGAAAGTTTTTTCCCTGTGTGACCGCTCCCCATCCTCGGAGGCTCGCGTCCGTGGTAACCAGGATCCAGTCCTGAATCCCGAACCGGCAACCTTCCAGCAGGTGAGCACTTTGCAACCACCACAGGAGAGACAGTCTGGCCCCTGGGGACAGAGTTATTTTCCGATGTAAGTGCAGATGGGACCCGGACCACTTGTCCAGAAGGTCCCATTGAAAAGTCCTTGCATGGAACCTTCCGAAGGGAATGGCCTCGTAGGCCGCCACCATTTTTCCCAGAACTCGAGTGCATTGGTGAACTGACACCCTTTTCGGTTTTAGCAGGTCTCTGACCATGTTCTGGATGTCCTGGGCTTTCTCTATTGGGAGGAAGACCTTCATTTGTTCCGTATCCAGTATCATACCTAGGAACGGTAGTCGAGTTGTCGGAATCAACTGTGACTTTGGTAGATTTAGAATCCAACCATGTTGCTGGAGCACTCTCAGAGAGAGTGCCACACTGCTCAGCAATTTCTCCCTTGATCTCGCTTTTATCAGGAGATCGTCCAAGTATGGGATAATTGTGACTCCATGCTTGCGCAGGACCACCATCATTTCCGCCATTATCTTGGTGAAAATCCTCGGGGCCATGGAAAGTCCAAACGGCAACGTCTGAAATTGGTAATGACAATCCTGTACAGCGAATCTCAGGTATTCCTGATGGGGGGCATATATGGGGACATGAAGGTACGCATCCTTTATGTCCAGAGACACCATAAACTCCCCTTCCTCCATGATGGCTATTATCGCTCTGAGTGATTCCATTTTGAATTTGAATCTTTTTATGTACAGGTTTAGGGATTTCAGATTCAAAATAGGTCTGACCGAACCGTCCGGTTTCGGGACCACAAATAGGGTTGAGTAGTAACCTCTTCCCTGCTGGTGCAGGGGAACCTTGATTATCACTTGCTGTATACACAGCGTTTGAATTGCAGCTAACACTACATCCCTTTCCGATGTGGAAGCTGGTAGGGCCGATTTGAAAAATCGGCGCGGGGGCACCTCGTCGAATTCCAGTTTGTACCCCTGGGAAACTATTTCCAACACCCAGGGATTCAGGTCTGATCTGACCCAGGTCTGACTGAAAAGTCGAAGACGTGCCCCCACCGGTGCGGACTCCCTCAGGGGAGCCCCAGCGTCATGCTGTGGGTTTTGGAGCAGCAGGGGAGGACTTTTGTTCCTGGGCACCTGTCGAAGCAGGTGCTCTTTTGCCTCTGCCCTTACCTCTGACGAGGAAAGAGGATCCCCGACCTCTTTTGGACTTGTGCGACCGAAAGGACTGCATCTGATAGGGTGTTACTTTCTTTTGCTGTTGGGGAATATATGGTAAAAAATTTGATTTACCTGCTGTAGCTGTGGAAACCAGGTCCGTCAGCCCATCCCCAAACAATACATCACCCTTATAGGGTAGCACTTCCATATGTTTTTTGGAATCCGCATCACCCGTCCATTGGCGAGTCCATAAGGATCTTCTCGCTGAGATAGACATGGCATTGGCCCTAGAAGCCAGCAATCCAATGTCCCTTAGAGCATCCCTCATAAATAAGACTGCGTCTTTTATATGGGCTAGAGTTAAGAATATAGTATCCTTATCCATATTATCAAATTGATCTGTCAGCTCATCTGTCCAAGCTGCAATTGCGCTACACACCCATGCCGACGCAATTGTCGGTCTTAGTACAGCCCCCGTATGAGAATAAATATACTTTAAGGTAGTTTCTTGCCTGCGATCTGCAGGGTCCTTAAGGGCCGCTGTGTCAGGAAACAGTAGCGCCACTTTCTTGGACAAGCGCGTCAGGTCCTTGTCCACAGTGGGGGATGATTCCCAAATCTCCCTGTCCTGCTTAGGGAAGGGGTATGCCATATAAATTCTTTTGGGGATCTGCGGTCTCTTTTCCGGACTCTCCCAAGCTTTTCCAAAAAAATCATTTAATTCATGAGATGTGGGAAAATTAATAATCTGTTTCTTTTCCTTAAACATGTGTACCCTTGTGTTGGGGACCGAGGGTTCATCCTCAATATGCAACACATTCCTTATTGCCACAATCATACACTGAATGGTTTTAGTCACCGTAGGGTGCAATTTTACTTCGTCATAGTCGACACTGGAATCAGAATCCGTGTCGGTAGTAGTGTCTTGTGTTAAGGGACGCTTTTGAGACCCCGACGGGCCCTGTGAGTCGGTCCAATCCGAGGATTGACCCCCTGATGTCCCCCCTAAGTCATCCTTATCAAGCCTTTTATGTAAAGATGCCACACTTGCATTCAACATATGCCACATGTCCATCCAATCCGGAGTCGGCACAGCCGACGGGGACACACCACTCATTTGCTCCACCGCCTCCTTGGGGAAGCCTTCCGCCTCAGACATGTCGACACACACGTACCGACACCCCACACACACAGGGATTAACCTATAAGGGGACAAAACCCCAACAAGGCCCTTAGGAGAGACAGAGAGAGAGTATGCCAGCACGCACCAGCGCTTAAAAACACTGGAATATATATACCAGATAGCGCTTTTTATAGCCTTAATTCCCACTCACTGCGTTCCAAAGTGCCCCCCTCCTCTTTTTTCCAGCCTGTGAAGGTTCAGCAGGGGAGAGATCAGGGAGCCAGCTTTTCCTCATGCAGTTTCTGTGGAGAAAATGGCGCTGGTTAGTGCTGAGGATCAAGCCCCGCCCACCCGACGGCGGGCTTCGGTCCCAGTAAACTTATATATAAAAATGGCGGGGGATTTGTGGATTTACTGTGCCACAGCCTAATCCTGCTTATATTGCCACAAAATGAGGAATATTGCTGCCCAGGGCGCCCCCCCCTGCGCCCTGCACCCTTCAGTGCCTGCTTGTGTGTGAGTATTGGGAGCAATGGCGCGCAGCTTACCGCTGCGCGCTTACCTCATGAAGATCTGATGTCCTCTGCCGCCTGATGTCTTCTTGCCTTCTCATACTCACCTGGCTTCTTATCTTCGGCATCTGTGAGGAGGACGGCGGCGCGGCTCCGGGACGAACCCCAGGTGAGTTCCGACTCCCTCTGAAGCTAATGGTGTCCAGTAGCCTTAGAAACAGTGCCCAACTTGACAAGCCAGCTCTGTTTCTCTCTCCTCAGTCCCACGATGCAGGGAGCCTGTTGCCAACAGGACTCCCTGAAAATAAAAAACCTAACAAAATTCTTTAATACGGAAAACTCTGGAGAGCGCTCTGCATTGTACCCTTTCTCCTCTGGGCACAAGATCTAACTAAGGTCTGGAGGAGGGGCATAGAGGGAGGAGCCAGTGCACACCCATAGTCAAAGTTCTTTTTAGGTGCCCTATCTCCTGCGGAGCCTGTCTATACCCCATGGTCATTACGGAGTCCCCAGCATCCTCTAGGACGTAAGAGAAATAGCAAATTTGCAGCAGTAATATATAAAGCAGGGGCAGCGCCTCTATATCAGACATAGAAGTTGTATGTAGTAATAATGGCTTCCTTTCACAAAGTTAGAAGACCTAATTTAGGATGCAGCTTTCCCTTCAAAAGGTAGGTGCAGCAAACAAATAGACAAGTCTCAGACACTCTTATATTTTCCCCTGACTCTCTGCTTAGCAATGGCATGCGCCCTCAGCTCTCCTATCTCAGTCGCTACTTCACTCCTCCAACTGTTTTTTTTTTTAAATCAACTTTATTTTAAAATGGCACTGGCTTCAGCCCATACTTGCCCCCTGCTCTCCCAGAATGGCTGGGAGGTTCCCTAAAAAAACGGGATGGTTTGGCCACTATGATGTAATCACACAGCCACACACCCACACACAGCCACCTGTGCCACATTGTGCCCCCTATGTAAAGCTATCCCCTGCTTTGCCCATCGCTTCTGGATACTCCTGCAGGGGGCAGCTGGAAAGTTGGCAACTACACTTTGGCCCCTATCCAGAACGGCAATTGTTCACATTTCCATATTTCTCAACAACGGTGATAGAGTACAGAAGGCGTTCACCCACATCGTTCACCCACAGTACTGGGGTCATCTGCATGGAGTATGTTCCCTGTGCTTGCATGTGCTTCAACCTGGGGCTTCAGTTACCAGACCAAAAATGTATGTGCAAGTCTATTGCCTGCTAGCAACAATGGACCCTGCTGTGTATTAGGAAATTCATTATACTATTTACTAATATTTACTAATATTTGTTGATAAGGCTGCAATCTATCATCGAAATATCAGTTGTGTATCACCGGGCCAGTCCAAGGCAATGTTTTGGGCTACTGTACATTAATTAATAATTCAGTTTCGACTCCAATTGGTAAAACTCAGAACTGTAAGATTCAAGAAAATCTAAACTAGTGTAAGTATATGTACATTCATAATAATTACAATGCTCTTATGGTTTGTAAGCATATTTTTTATATAGTTTGTTATTTTTAAAGGAATAAAAAATAATGCAATCTAATAGAAATTGCTTACTTTTAAAATATCACTCAATGGGCCTAATTCAGACCTGGTCACAGCAGCAAAATTGTTCTCTAATGGGCAAAACCATGGAGGTAATTCCAAGTTGATCGCAGCAGGAAATTTTTTAGCAGTTGGGCAAAACCATGTGCACTGCAGGGGAGGCAGATATAACATGTTCAGAGAGAGTTAGATTTGGGTGGGTTATTTTGTTTCTGTGCAGGGTAAATACTGGCTGCTTTATTTTTACACTGCAATTTAGATTGCAGATTGAACACACCACACCCAAATCTAACTCTCTCTGCACATGTTATATCTGCCCCCCCTGCAGTGCACATGGTTTTGCCCAACTGCTAAAAAATTTCCTGCTGTGATCAACTTGGAATTACCCACCATGTGCACTGCAGGTGTGGCAGATATAACATTTGCAGAGAGAGTTAGATTTGGGTGGGTTATTTTGTTTCTGTGCAGGGTAAATACTGGCTGCTTTATTTTTACACTGCAATTTAGATTTCAGTTTGAACATACCCCACCCAAATCTTACTCTCTATGCATTATATTTCCCCCACCTCCACTGCACATGGATTTGCCCATTAGAGAACAGGGTGTCAATGGCGCATTTTGTTGGCACCGTTTGTTGGTCGGGACGCGGTGGCTGCGTGACACCACATGCAGCCGCTGCGACCCAAAAGATTGGGGGGTAACCGTCTGCCTTCGCAAAGGGCTACCATTAATATGCGAGTGCTTTGCTGCTTAGCGTAGTGCTTGCATGATAGCGGGGGGAGAACCCATCATGCGGGGCGGACTAGCTCTATCCTGGGCGCCTCCCCCCCGCATGTCAGTGTAAAGGGTTGTGGTTGTGCGATTTGTCGCACAAATGCAACCCATGCTGAATCAGGCCTTAATTACATTAGAGACTGTACAAAGCAGGGCAACTTAAATGGTGCATGGCCTACAGCACAAAACTAAAAGAAAGACTAAAAGATCTTAATATGTATAGTTTGGAGCACAGAAGGGAAAGGGGGGACATGATATAAACTTTTGAATTATCCAAGGGTTTTAACAAGGTCCAGGAGGGAAACTTTCTTCAAAGAAAAAGAAGTATTAGAACATGAGGACATACACTGACAATGGAGGGAGGGAGGTTCAGGGGAAATCTGAGGAAAAATTACTTCACAGAAAGGGTAGTGGATAAGTGGAATAGCCTCCCGTCAGAGGTGTTAGAGGCTAATACAGTAGAGCAATTTAAACATGCATAGGATAGACATAAGGATATCCTTACAAAGAAATAAGGATCAAATAGGTTGAGGTTACAACCAGTTAAAAAAGGGGCTGTCAAATCTATGTTTCTATGATTAATTTATATCCCCGCCATGTCAATAATATACAGTGCAGTCCCCAAGGCACCATTTGTGCGTGATAACGAGAGAGTGGCAACTCAAACGCAGACGTGTCATGATCATTTCAGGGGTTTGCCACAGCTTGCTACTGTGATCCTATATACAGTTACAATGGTTTCAATGCCTTACTGCCAGCAGCCATGCTGTATGACCATAGAGTAACTCAAAAGGCTGATGTTTGACCAATGTGTGTCTGATGACTGCAAGCGGTGGGTCAGAGATGCAACCAGTGGGCGCATCAGTACAAATCCTGGCAGCTGCTACATTTGCATGCTTTCCCACAGCCACTGTGACATTTGCAGCAGTGGTGGCAGGAGCGTACCTGAGCCTGCACAATGGGTGTCATTCCAAGTTGTTAGCTCGCTAGCAGATTTTAGCAGCATTGCACACGTTAGGCCGCCGCCCTCTGGGAGTGTATCTTAGCTTAGCAGAATTGCAAACGAAATATTAGCAGAATTGCGAATAGAAATTCTTAGCAGTTTTTGAGTAGCTCAAGACTTACTCCTACACTGCGATCAGCTCAGCCCATTTCGTTCCTGGTTTGACGTCACAAACACGCCCTGCGTTCGGCCAGCCACTCCCCCGTTTCTCTAGACACTCCCGCGTTTTATCCTGGCACGCCTGTGTTTTTCCGCACACTCCCAGAAAACGGTCAGTTTCCGCCCAGAAACACCCACTTCCTGTCAATCACACTCCGATCACTTCAACGATGAAAATTCTTCGTTCAGACGTGAGTTAATCTACTAAGTTTCGTGCTAAAATACTTAGCGCATGCGCACAGCGTATTATGCGCATACGCATTTTTGCCTTAATCGCTCCGTTGCGAAAATCATCCACGAACGAACAACTCGGAATGAGCCCCCATATCTGATGGTGTTTACTCGCATGGAAAATCTTTATTAGACTGCATCTTAAGTGAAATCTGAAGGGACTGTACCCATCTTTAGGGTAACTTATCTCTTATCTACTTGTTAACTACACAATACTGAAGTGTATATTTACTAAAGGCCCTCATTCCGAGTTGTTCGCTCGCTAGCTGCTTTTAGCAGCATTGCACACGCTAAGCCGCCGCCCTCTGGGAGTGTATCTTAGCTTAGCAGAATTGCGAACGAAAGATTAGCAGAATTGCGAATAGAAATTTCTTAGCAGTTTCTGAGTAGCTCCAGACTTACTCAGCCATTGCGACCAGCTCAGTCCTTTTCGTTCCTGGTTTGACGTCACAAACACACCCAGCGTTTGCCCAACCACTCCCCCATTTCTCCAGCCACTCCTGCATTTTGCAACTCGAACGCCTGCGTTTTTCCGCACACTCCCATAAAACGTCCAGTTTCCGCCCAGAAATACCCACTTCCTGTCAATCACACTACGATCAGCACAGCGATGAAAAAGCTTTGTTATGCTGTGAGTAAAATACCTAACTTTTGTGTAAAATAACTAAGCGCATGCGCTCTGCGAACCTTGCACACGCGCAGTAAGCGACTAATCGCTATATAGTGAAAATCGTCAACGAGCAAACAACTCGGAATGACCCCCAAAGTGCGGGTTTTTAGAAGTGGAGATGTTGCCCATAGCAACCAGTCAGAGTCTAGCTATTATCTTCTATAAACCCGAACTTTAGTAAATATACCCCTAAAGCATCTCCCAGATGTACTAAAGAGAAATGTTTGAAAGTAAATAAAAGGCAGCAATTGTTTGAGCCTAGGCCCTCATTCCGAGTTGATCGCAGAGACTCATCGCATCGCAAACAGCAAGAAACTAACTACCTGCGCATGCGCAAAAGCGAAATTACGCATGCGCGAGCTGAACGATACGATACTTGTGCAGAAATACTTTTAAAAAAACTGCTCGTTACCCAGAAACGAAAACGGGGAGTGGCGAAGGCGTGGCAGAGGCGAGACTTCGCAATTGTCCGATATGGGCGTGAAAGTGGGTGTATAGTGTGGGAGTATGCAACTAGCAATAGGCGTGTTTTTCGCATAAATGCATTGTCGCTGTTAAACATAACATAGCAATTCCTTGCAATCTTCACGCAGCAGCCGAGTAGGTGTGCAGTTACTCTGCATTTGCGAAGTAGTGTTACAAGTGTGTATGCACTAATTAGCAGTTAATTTGAGAGCACATTCATCTGTTGGCCAATTACTTGTTAAATACAGCTCAGATGAAGTCCAACAAAAAGCAATTGTGTGTAGACACATTACATGTTTAGTCTAATCACATATAAATCTGTCACACTGCCAAATAAGGTTTTTATTTGTGTTCAACTTTGTGCATAAACATTTTTGTAAACGGCATGTTTTAATGTGTGTAATACTACCAAATGCCAACAAGTAAAATTAGCCAAATTTAAAGAATAAATATGCAACATCTAAACTAACTAAAATGTGCCGTTTGTATATTCTAAATATCAAGACCAACATAATGCAGCATACACTTAATTTTGTTCATAAAACATACTTTTATCTTTGGTTTTAATATCTGTCAATGTTTAAAATGATGTCCTGTTGCCCATAGTAAAACAAATACAGAGTTGTGTCATTTGAAGTAATATGGACATTAAAGTGTGGTGCAAGGCATACCTGTAGCATTTTTAAAGATGCTTTTTAATTTAAATTAAGCAGATTGTTCCCTTGTTCCCCAAGTGTCTATATGCGTAGATAATCTTTCTGGGACTAAGATTTACATAATGCATTACCAAGAATAAAGTACACAATTTTTTAAATATTTTTTTTTTTATTACTGTTGTAATATATTTTGTGCTCAAAACAACATGGCTACAGGTGAGTATCACAGGCAGAGATGGACCAAGCAGCAAACAGATGCCACTGATACAAATGATATAGCAGAACTCAGTACTAGGGAAACTCCAGCTTCTGACCAAATCATAATTTAAATTGCAAAAAAAAATAGGAAACACCCTGCCAGACTAATATATTTGGACAACTGAGAAAGATTCAGGATCCACCACACAAACACAACAATACACTGCACACTAGTAAGAGGAAGATGGCTCTGGTGTTTCAGAAAAAAAGCTCACAGGCTACAATACCTCAAAACATTATTAATACATTTCACTAAGAGGGAGTTACCCATTCTGGCCACACAAGCCAACTCCAAAAAACATAGCGACAACATGAAAAACATGGGTGCTGCACATCTGGAGAGACATCACTTTCTTTTTTTTCTCCCCGCCTGATGCTGTTCTTCTTGGCTTGGTCTGCGGAGCGACCTTCGTGGGCCCTGCCCAGTGGCCTGTTCTTCCTGGGCAGGGGCAGGGGAGGGAGCCGATGTGGGTGGCTCTCTGCCACTGTGGGCAAGGGAGACAGCGATGGCCTGGAGCCCTTGCAAGATGTTATTTGCAAGGTTTTGGAATGAGGAGGCAAGTTGTTCTTGTCCCTGCCTGATCTCTGCCAGACCTTGGCAGAGTTGAGCAACACCTTGCTCCACACTGGTTCGGTGCTCAGTGAGTCGGACAGCTATCTGGCTTACCTCCCGGATGACCCCGTCTTGAAAAGCATTTAGGCTCTCACCATACCTAGCTATTTCAAGCAGGATCTCCGGGATAGCAGAGGGTTGGGTGGGGGGGCCAGTTGGAACCTGGAGAGGTGGGATTTGTGGGCCCACACTGCCAGACCCACTAGGTCCCTCCACCTCAGCATCAGCCACATAACCCTCCTGTGACTCTACCTGCTCACCCCCCTGTGCTGTTATGTGCAAAGCAAATAGAAGAATGTGTGGAAAAAGAGTAGAATAAAGAATTATATTTTTTTATTTATAACAGTTTAAATATCACACAAATATGTGTGTTAACTTACCTGGCAAGTCATGTTCCGTCAGGATCTCAGGCAGGTCCGTGTCCATATGAGACACTCCTGTGCCCTCCTCATAACTCACACAGTCCATCGCCATCTCCTCCAACTCTGTAAACTCCACAGCGACAGCTGGTCCTCCACCTGTAGCCCTTGAGGCATTCCACTCCGCAGACCTCTTAGCCTTCAGGCGGGATTTGAAGTCGGCCCAACTACATATGTTTTGAAAAATAGGGGCAAGGTAGAGTATTATTATTTGAGGTAATAATATATAGGACACATGTTCTGCTTTGGTTTGCTATACACAACATCACATGTAACTACCTTTTTAAGACTACTTAGCACAGAGAATGGACTGCCAAGATGCACTTACCGTCGTCTAACTTCCTGTGATGTTCTGACGATAGAGCCGACTTCATTCACAGAATGTGTGATGTCCCTCCAGATGCGATCTTTCGTAGCAGCACCCATGTTTTTCGGTCCTCTATGTATTTTGGACATGGCCTGCGTGACCAAAACACGCAACTCCCTCTTAGTGAATGATGCTGGCTGTCTTTTTTTACGTCTTGAGGTAGCCTGTGAGCTCTGGTCCTGTTGCTCCTCACCATCTTCCTCGTCACTAGCAGCTTCTGCATGTTGTGCTTGTGTGGCTAATGATGATTCTCCCTCAGTTTGGCCAGTATGTGTGTCTGCCAGGGTAACCCCACTTAACTGTTGTGGCTCAGAAGCTGGAATTTCTCGAGTACTGGGTCCTGCCTCTTCCGAATCCGCATGGGCGGATTCCAGCATTCGTCTCTGGCAGGCTATGCGTTTTTTAGCCAATTCTATCTGCTGCCGCGTAATGCGGTCCATCTCTGCTGCGAAATCCTCACGAGTAGCCATGTTGGTGATGACGTCTGTACGCACAGGTGTGTGTATTTATAGCTACGTGCGCCGCATTGATTCACACAGGTGTACAGTATGTTAATAGTGTTACTGATTGTACTGCTTATTTAAGGGCCTGGTTTGCAGGCTGTGAGTGTGTGTATGATGAAAGGAGTTGGTGTGTTTGGTGTGAGAAGGTGGTCTTTTGTACTTTGCAGAGTGAGTAATTTTTGCATTGTCAAGCATACAGATTTCAGTTTATTAGCTTATAGCATGTAGAGCGTAGTGCGTTTTTTTAGCGAAGTTTCGTTTGTGAGTATTCCTACATTAGTAATTTTTAAAGGCAAATATGTTTGGTGGTGCAATACAGGTGTGTTTCAGTATTTGGTAGGATATCTGTTTGTAATTGAAATTTTTTTTTTGTTAACCTGTACTTTAGTGTTTATGTTATATTTGTTTGTTTTGTTATTTGTGCTGTTAGCCTCCTTGTGTGTCTCTTGTAGGTCTTTTGTTTTGGAGAAGATATCCAGTTTTTGTTTTGTGGCAAATTAGCCTTCTTTATTTTGGCCTGTATCAGAAGAAACTCACTTGTGCTTTCTTGAGCAGGTAAGTACCCTAGGCCTGTGTTTGTGTCTCTTTGTGGTAATTGTCTATATGTGCTGTTAGCCTCCTTGTGTGTCTCTTGTAGGTCTTTTGTTTTGGAGAAGATATCCAGTTTTTGTTTTGTGGCAAATTAGCCTTCTTTATTTTGGCCTGTATCAGAAGAAACTCACTTGTGCTTTCTTGAGCAGGTAAGTACCCTAGGCCTGTGTTTGTGTCTCTTTGTGGTAATTGTCTATATGTGCTGTTAGCCTCCTTGTGTGTCTCTTGTAGGTCTTTTGTTTTGGAGAAGATATCCAGTTTTTGTTTTGTGGCAAATTAGCTTTCTTTATTTTGGCCTGTATCAGAAGAAACTCACTTGTGCTTTCTTGAGCAAGTAAGTACCCTAGGCCTGTGTTTGTGTCTCTTTGTGGTAATTGTCTATATGTGCTGTTAGCCTCCTTGTGTGTCTCTTGTAGGTCTTTTGTTTTGGAGAAGATATCCAGTTTTTGTTTTGTGGCAAATTAGCCTTCTTTATTTTGGCCTGTATCAGAAGAAACTCACTTGTGCTTTCTTGAGCAGGTAAGTACCCTAGGCCTGTGTGTCGTGGAGTATGTGTGTGTTAAAAGTGTTTTGCTTATGTTTTTAATCACATTTTGTTTAGCTTAAAATTGTTGGTTTTGTTTTTGTTTTTTTTAATCAAAGTAGGGCTGTTCTTGGCTGTAATAGCTACTAAAGGGATCCATTTTTAAAATAATGTGGTTAGAAATTTAAAACTAATTTACATTATTTATACTTAGTTGTTAGAATATATATTGTTTATGTTATTATATGGGTATGTTTGTATTGTTTCCAAATTTGAAATTTGTTTTGATAACCTATGTTTGAACCAATAATCTAATTTGTGTTTTCACTTTTGTTTCCAAATTTGTACTTGTGCCGTAATTGATTCCAGAAAAAATGTCGTATGCTCCTGCAGTAAGTTAACACCCATACACTTTTACTTT
Organism: Pseudophryne corroboree; assembly: GCF_028390025.1. Taxonomy (NCBI): domain Eukaryota; kingdom Metazoa; phylum Chordata; class Amphibia; order Anura; family Myobatrachidae; genus Pseudophryne; species Pseudophryne corroboree. The sequence continues at coordinate 492,694,833 of NC_086446.1, read as the reverse complement.
GATTATGGATGACAATGTGTGTTTTTAAATTATGCCTTAATCACAATATTCTTACCTTCATTTTAAGTTGGTGATGTCGGTTTTTGTGGCTGCTGAAGCCCTCCCACCCAAACCTACGGAAGCACTCCCACCCCAACCGCCAGCCCTCCAACCACAACCGGCTCCTCATCAACCAAGGCAATGGAGGCGTGCTAGGCCACCAATTTTCCGTACCCGTGTCCTCCTTTTTGGGATGCCAGATGATTTGGTTTTGCGAAGATACAGGCTGCCACCTCATTTAATCCTAGACACTCTCTCCATAATAGAGAGTGATCTGGAGTTTTCAATTCGGTATCCTACAGCAATACCACCATTGACACAATTCCTTGCTCTGTTACATTTTGTTGCCACTGGTTCATTCCAACATGTTGTGGGAGACCTGGTTGGCATGTCGCAGGGCCAGTTCAGTAAGGTCCTGCGGCGTGTCTGCCAGGCTTTCCTAAAGCGTGTAAAGCAATTTATTGCTATGCCTTTGGATGATGGTGCCCTAGATGTGGTGAAGCGGCAATTTGAGGAAGGTAATAGTCGCTTCCCACATGTTATTGGGGTTGTGGATGGCACACATGTAGCTATTGTGCCACCAAGACATAATGAAGAAATTTTTAGAAACAGGAAACTGTTTCATTCTCTGAATGTAATGGTTGTTTGTGGGCCATCCCTCCAGATCCTGTCCCTGAATGCAAAGTTCCCGGGGAACTCACATGATGCCTATGTAATTAGACAATCAGGGATATGGCAGAGATTAAGATCAAGGCAAGGACAAGACATGTGGTTATTGGGTGAGTTTTTTTCAAAATTTTTAAACAATATTTTTTGAAATAAATAATATTCGAATTCTAATGTTATCTTATTATCAAACAGGAGACCGTGGATATCCTTGCACCCCCTGGCTCATGACTCCTTACCGTAAGCCCAGGCCAGGACCACAGACGGCATTTAACTACGCGTTTACTGCCACTAGACAGCTGGTGGAGCGCACAATTGGTGTCCTTAAAGGACGCTTTCGTGTGCTCCACCACACTGGTGGCGACATCATGTATTCGCCGGAGATGGCAAGTAAAATAGTGGTCCTGTGCGCTATACTCCATAACATCGCTGTAAGGAGTCGCGTTGAGCTTCCTTACACAGAGGAATTGCCAGATGAGGAGCCAGGGGTTGGCCGGAGATTCGGTGGGGGGAGTGTTTCCCGGAGGGGAAGTGAAGTAAGGGCAAGCATTGTGCAAGAATATTTCAGGTATAGTGTATTTTGACCAATTTCTACAATTTTCAAAAAAACACTGTCTGTTTATGTTCATTTTGCTCAGATGTCATTTAGGTAGCTATTGAAAGGTCATTGTGTAATTGTTTTGGTGTGTGTGAATATATTATTATTTGTTTATGTAAATATTCAAACATGTTAACCGTACAATGTTTTTTTTCTTTGTTAAATCTAGTTACGTTGCTAAATGTTGTTATTTTTTTTGTTTTGTTATCTAATCCTGTTTTCTTTTAAAATAAACCACAACATATGATACTAAATGTTGGACACTTTGTGACTGTGCAGCTGATTGTTCTGTCAAAATGTGGTGAGTACACATATTTATGTTTTATTTTAAACAAAAGTGTGTGTGTGTGTGTGTGTGTGTGTTTGGGGCTTTGTGAGAATAGGTTCGTTTATTATCATGCTCTTCCGCGACTGCGTATTTCCGTTATAGCGAACTAACCCCTCTGCTCGCACTGCAGACATCAATAAAGTTTATTTAGATGACAGCACAGATTTTAGACCAATCACATGCTAACAAACACTATAAATATATGCCCAAATAAGGAAAACACCATTGCCATGATGCGTGCAGCACCCTTCACCCGGCGGGAGCTCCGCGTGCTGGTGGCTGTGATGGACCGCCGCATAGGCCGCGTAGGGCGGTTTGTCCCAAATCGGGTTAAGCGCGAGGCCTACATGGAGGTCTGTCGCTTGTTGAGAACACGCATCCGCAGCCGCAGGAGCATTATACAACTGGAGAGGCGCTGGAGCGACCTGCGAAGGCGTACACCAGACTTGTTGGCGGAGCTACGCCAACAGATCCGGAACCTACGTGGCCGCAGTAAGTTACATTTCGGGACATGACGGATTTTACGCATAACCTTTGCATACTTTCACGAAGTGAGAGTGTGAAAATTTGCACACTTACAATAAGCATGAGTGTGTGTGGGTACGTCAACCAGTGATGCATACCTCCCAATATTACCTTTTCCAGGAGGGACAGAATACTCTGCTTCTGGACTTGTAAATGAATATTTAAAAACAAGCTTTTTCAGCACAGGTGATGGCAATCATACATTAAGAGTGAAATGACGGAGCAGAACATTCTGTCCCTCCTGGAGAGGCTCATGTTGGGAGGTATGGTACTGACTGTATGTTGTTGTGCATAATTACTACACAGGCTGAAAAATTAACAAAATAACCTGCTCAGTGGTTTTATATTTGACAAAATGTTGTTGAATTTTAGAACTGGGGATGTTAGCTATAACAAACATTCAGAATCTATTTATTATCGGATAGAAGGTGTTTAAGAAAGTTTATTTATAATATGATTGTTTGCTAAGGACAACATCACCAGTAAAAACATTTTACTAACTTAGTAATGTTACCCCTGTCTCTTTAACATGGTACAGAACAGAGTAATAGGAATATGCTGATGTTCAAAATGTATATGTTTTAACCGAAAAATTACATATGTCATTCTAGGGCGAGCACAACGGCAGGGTGCTGGTGCTGGGAGGCCACAACAGCAACATTATCCAGCCCCATCCCCTTCAGGATCACCCTCCACCTCTTCTGACCAATCCCCCTCTCCTGCCCAATCCCCCTCTCCAGCCACCTCAGCCTCTCCTGCCCAATCCCCCTCTCCAGCCCAAGCCCACTCTCTTTCCCAATCCCCCTCTCCAGCCCACGCCCACTCTCTTTCACAATCCCCCTCTCCAGCCCAAACACCCTCTCCTGCCCAATCCCCCTCTCCAGCCCAAGCCCACTCTCTTTCCCAATCCCCCTCTCCAGCCCACACCCCCTCTCCAGCCCAATACCACTCTTTTTCAAAATTCCCCTCTCTGCCCCCCTCACCCTCTGTGTCCCAAAAAAACACACCACCACCCTCTCCCTATCATTCCCAAACCCCCTCTGAAAGTACCTCCCCCTTCCATCCTGTCACACAATTGGACCCTCCTTCCCCCATTCTGCCTCCTTCACCCATCCAGCCTCCATCCCCCATCCAGCCAACCTCACCCCTCCAGTCTCCATCCCCCAGCCAGCCAACGTCGCCTACAGAATTTGCAGCAGAGGCCCCAGAGCCACTAGAGGGAGGTGGCCAAGTGGCAGAGGAGAGTAAGTTCGCACACATTCCTTATTTTAAATTTATAAAAATACAACAAACAATCAAATAAATGCATTGTTGTACTGTGGCCAATCTTTTGACTACGTTAAATGCTTGTCTTCTTCATCATGGTATGGATGATGCATTCACATTTGTGTGCGGGACATTATATGTACAGTGTCTACATCTGGTTGATAATCACTATGTCGACAGGTTTGCCTGCACAACAAGGTTTGTATGTGAAACATTATATGCAACACATTTAGACCTGAGTGTTAATTTTTGAGTGTTTTTACTTTTACAATTGAGCTTGGGTATTGCAATATTTTATTTCAAAAGTCGCAGGAGTCACTTTGTTAGCCAGCCTAACGACACAATGATTTGTGTTGTGAAAGTTACACTCACAAAATGCTTATTTGCTTTTTTAAAACCTGTTTGTCCTTATTTATTTTGTAAGGCAGGCTTCCAGGGAGTGTGGGCATGCTAGGATATGTTGTCCTTCTGAAGATGTTGATATGCAGTGTGATGATGCAGGTCAAAACAGCACAAAAAAACAAGTCTGCTTCACTACAGATGTGAATGAAGACCAGTATGGGGTTACATGTACTAATTTGGGGGTGTGATTTAAGATTTGATGATTACCATAGCAACCAAACAATAACAAAGTTACAGTTATTTCCCACCTTCTTGAATAGAAGTAGAATGTGATTGGTTGCTATGGACAACATCACACCCTAAATATAACTCCCATCTTAGTAAATGTACATCATGGTGTAGTAGACTTTTACACATTGTAATTTTGCTATGACAAACATTGCTGAGTATGCTTGTGTGTTGGTATACTACTGTTTAGTCATTTATACCTCCATGATGTATATCATTTGATCTGAAAGTGTGCTTTGTGGAATTGTGATGTAATAGGTAATGTGAGTTATGTTTTATTTTTCATTTTTACTCGGCATTTCAGATGGTGCCATTGGAGATCCCACAAGCCTGGCAGGCATCGTTGGACGGATTCAAACACATTTGGAGGCCATGTTGGCCGAAGTAAATCAGTTGTCAAATTTAATTTAAAAAAAAATAATAATAATAATTATGTTTATTTAAAAATGTAATCAACAAATGTTTACAAAATAAAAAAATATAATTTACTGTTATGCGCTTGTGATGTTTTTTATTCACAAATATTAAAGCATATTGCAAAGCAGAAATTGGTTACCTAACAAAAAAAACACAAACAAATTACGAGTTTTATTCTTATTTATTACATAAAAATTTGGTTAGTTAGTAGCTTATTTTATTTTAAAAAAATGGAAACACATACATTCACACTAAACATACACACCAAATTATGCTATCTACATTTATGTCAGGCACAGTTTACACATCTCTTGCACTTCTTTAAAATCAAACATGGTAATGTCCAATTATGCCTACAAAGTTTTCTTGAGGTATTCTTTGCAGACTTAATTGGTCATGCACACAATCAATTATTACACTAATTGGATTTATAATTGAGGGACGCTTGCTGAGTTTGAATTGCAAGGTGTCATCTAAATTAAGGGGGAAAAACCATTGCTGTGCGTTTGTTTGCACAATCCTTAACAGATTTAAGAGGAATGCGTAAATTTACGATGACATCGTATTTTTGCGATGATGTTTGTGCGTATGCGTTGGATTCGCAATAATGCGTTGTAACTTGGCATACGCCTACCATGTGTAATACTGCGTACGACATAGCAAATTTACGATGGGGGCGGATGTTCGCAATTTTGCAACATAATCGCAATTGTGCGATTATGTTGTGCGAACGAAAAATATAGCGATCAACTCGGAATGACCCCCCTAATTCAGATCTGATCGTAGCAGCAAATTTGTTAGCTAATGGGCAAAACCATGTGCACTGCAGGGGGTGCAGATATAACATGTGCAGAGAGTTAGATTTGGGTGTGGTGTGTTCAAACTGAAATCTAAATTGCAGTGTAAAAATAAAGCAGCCAGTATTTACCCTGTACAGAAACAAAATAACCCACCCAAATCTAACTCTCTCTGCAAATGTTATATCTGCCACACCTGCAGTGCACATGGGGGGTCATTCCGACCCGTTCGCACGCTGCTCTTTTCGCAGCCCTGCGAATGGGTCTGAACTGCGGCTGCGCGCGGGCCCCAATGCGCATGCGCGGCTGTTGCCAGGCAGCAACCAGAGCAATCACAGAAGTGTTCGCAGCGGCGAATGCTAGAAGATTGACAGGCAGAAGGCAGATCTGGGTGTCAACTGACCGTTGTCGGGGAGTGGTGAGGCGAACGCAGGCATGTCGAGGCATTTGCAGGGCAGGTGTCTGACGTCAATTCCGGGACCTGACAGGCTGAAGTGATCGCAGTGGGTGAGTAAGTCAGAAGCTACTCAGAAACGGCACAAAATGTTTTTGCATAGCTCGGCTGCACAAGCGATCGCACCCTTGCTATGCAAAAAAACTCTCCCCCATAGGTGGCGTCTATCTGATCGCACGGCCAGCAAAAAGCTGCAGCGTGCGATCAACTCGGAATGACCCCCATGGTTTTGCCCAATTGCTAACAAATTTGCTGCTGCGATCAACTCTGAATTTACCCCTATGGTTTTGCCCATTAGCTAACAAATTTGCTGCTGTGATCAGGTCTGAATTAGGCCCACTGCCGACTGCCGAGTACGGGTTCTGATCATGGACCCTTTAACGGTTCTACTATCCTGTGTGTGTTGGGGGTGGTAATTACTGGATAAACATAACTGTAGGATAAAGATCAACTTTAACACTTTGAAACATTGAAGTTATTAATAGCTTAATACAAGGCTTGAACATTCTGTAAGCTTTTTAAATCTCCACTGTACACGGGCTGTTCTGCAAACCTTCCAGTAATTCAGAAATGCAATGCTTTTTTAGCACTGATGCAGTGTTTCGGTGGAATGAATCAGATGTGCCCAAGCTTTCGCAAGCCTTTGATGAATACATTGTACACGCGAAGATTCCCAGACTAGAAAGTCATAACATTGTCGGACTCGCTTCTGACGCATGGCGGGATTGATAGACATATCAACATAAAACTATGAGAGAGGTGCTGTACACTTTGCTGATAACAAAAATCCATTTGAAGCACAAGAGCAAAACATTTCATGAAATATTTACATATAGAACTCTTGAATGGCTCCAAATATTCTTGATAAACAACCAAGGATTAGTTGAATCCATCTGATTCTGAATGTCTCACTGCTCACTAGGATTGGGACATCTAATTTTTTTTATACTTGGCTCTAGGATAATGTCTGTATTACAACCGATTGTCTGTACCAGCATGACCTTAAAATCAAATCAAATGTTTGGGCTCTATCTCAGCCAGTCAAAGTATCATAAAGTCTTGTGCTGCCAGAGTACAACAAATAAACAAGAAGAAATAAAGGGGTCCTTTATAAAACCCATCTGCTGCGATGTCTCTCTGAGTGAAGTTATAACGTGTTATAGACTCCAAAATAAATCTTGTTACCTATGTTTTATATAGAAAAGGGCATCAAAGAAGTTGCATAACACATAGAGTTTTTCACAGTTCCTCCCATTTTTACAAACACGCTAATTTGCAGGAGGTATATTATACATACTTGCCATCTCTCCTGGAACTGCTGGGAGACTCAAGAAAATCGTGTGGCGCTCCCGACCCCCAGGGCCAAGTATCCTAGATCTTCCCGCACCCCCGCTACCCCCGGACTGGTTGGGTGAAGACAAGATTTGTGCTGAATATCGTAGCCATACCCCCCCACTGTACAATGCTGGTAATCTTGGCATTGTGTAGGGCGTGGCTACGATTAAGCAAACATGCAGCCATGCTCTCACCCAAAGCTTCTTGAGTCGCGTCACATCCCCTCTTCTCCCTGTATGCTAAGCCACGCCCCCACATTGCTAATCACTGTACCGGTCGGTCTTCCCCCTCTCGGAGGGGGCAGATATAACGTCAGCAACTCTGGTTTAAATATTGTCACCCTTTATATAGTTCACAAGGGGTACGCGGTGCCTTGCTAAGTGTATTAACAGACATGGTACAGAATCAGATATAAAAGATATAGGGGTAAATGTAATAGCCTGCGACTTGCAGGCATTGGTGACTTACAGCGAGCCTAACTGATGTTTTAAAGGTGTAAATATTTGTAAAAAACTGGGTTGGTTTTATCTGTTAAAATGATTGCTCAGGCAGAATTACCGGGAACACAGCGATGCATTAATTTCACAGGCTATTACATTTACTAGAGATGAGCGGGTTCGGTTTCTTTGAATCCGAACCCGCACGAACTTCACTTTTTTTTTCACGGGTCCGAGCGACTCGGATCTTCCCGCCTTGCTCGGTTAACCCGAGCGCGCCCGAACGTCATCATGACGCTGTCGGATTCTCGCGAGACTCGGATTCTATATAAGGAGCCGCGCGTCGCCGCCATTTTCACACGTGCATTGAGATTGATAGGGAGAGGACGTGGCTGGCGTCCTCTCCATTAGAATAGATTAGAAGAGAGAGAGAGAGAGAGAGAGATTGTGCAGACAGAGTTTACCACAGTGACCAGTGCAGTTGTTGTTAAGTTAACTTTTATTTAATATATCCGTTCTCTGCTATATCCGTTCTCTGCCTGAAAAAAACGATACACAGCAGTCACACAGTATGACTCAGTCTGTGTGCACTCAGCTCAGCCCAGTGTGCTGCACATCAATGTATAAAAGCTTATAATAATTGTGGGGGAGACTGGGGAGCACTGCAGGTTGTTATAGCAGGAGCCAGGAGTACATAATATTATATTAATTTAAAATTAAACAGTGCACACTTTTGCTGCAGGAGTGCCACTGCCAGTGTGACTAGTGGTGACCAGTGCCTGACCACCAGTATAGTAGTATATTGTTGTATACTATCTCTTTATCAACCAGTCTATATTAGCAGCAGACACAGTACAGTGCGGTAGTTCACGGCTGTGGCTACCTCTGTGTCGGCAGTCGGCACTCGGCAGGCAGTCCGTCCATCCATAATTGTATAATTATATACCACCTAACCGTGGTATTTTTTTTTCTTTCTTTATACCGTCGTCATAGTCATACTAGTTGTTACGAGTATACTACTATCTCTTTATCAACCAGTGTACAGTGCGGTAGTTCATGGCTGTGGCTACCTCTGTGTCGGAACTCGGCAGGCAGTCCGTCCATCCATAATTGTATTATTATAATATATACCACCTAACCGTGGTTTTTTTTTCATTCTTTATACCGTCATAGTCAGTCATACTAGTTGTTACGAGTATACTACTATCTCTTTATCAACCAGTGTACAGTGCGGTAGTTCACGGCTGTGGCTACCTCTGTGTCGGCAGTCGGCAGGCAGTCCGTCCATCCATAATTGTATTATAATATATACCACCTAACCGTGGTTTTTTTTTCATTCTTTATACCGTCATAGTGTCATACTAGTTGTTACGAGTATACTACTATCTCTTTATCAACCAGTGTACAGTGCGGTAGTTCACGGCTGTGGCTACCTCTGTGTCGGCAGTCGGCAGGCAGTCCGTCCATCCATAATTGTATTATAATATATACCACCTAACCGTGGTTTTTTTTTCATTCTTTATACCGTCATAGTCAGTCATACTAGTTGTTACGAGTATACTACTATCTCTTTATCAACCAGTGTACAGTGCGGTAGTTCACGGCTGTGGCTACCTCTGTGTCGGAACTCGGCAGGCAGTCCGTCCATCCATAATTGTATTATTATAATATATACCACCTAACCGTGGTTTTTTTTTCATTCTTTATACCGTCATAGTCAGTCATACTAGTTGTTACGAGTATACTACTATCTCTTTATCAACCAGTGTACAGTGCGGTAGTTCACGGCTGTGGCTACCTCTGTGTCGGAACTCGGCAGGCAGTCCGTCCATCCATAATTGTATTATAATATATACCACCTAACCGTGGTTTTTTTTTCGTTCTTTATACCGTCGTCATACTAGTTGTTACGAGTATACTACTATCTCTTTATCAACCAGTGTACAGTGCGGTAGTTCACGGCTGTGGCTACCTCTGTGTCGGAACTCGGCAGGCAATCCGTCCATCCATAATTGTATTATAATATATACCACCTAACCGTGGTTTTTTTTTCGTTCTTTATACCGTCGTCATACTAGTTGTTACGAGTATACTACTATCTCTTTATCAACCAGTGTACAGTGCGGTAGTTCACGGCTGTGGCTACCTCTGTGTCGGCACTCGGCAGGCAGTCCGTCCAACCATAATTGTATTATATACCACCTAACCGTGGTTTTTTTTTCATTCTTTATACCGTCGTCATACTAGTTGTTACGAGTATACTACTATCTCTTTATCAACCAGTGTACAGTGCGGTAGTTCACGGCTGTGGCTACCTCTGTGTCGGCACTCGGCAGGCAGTCCGTCCAACCATAATTGTATTATATACCACCTAACCGTGGTTTTTTTTTCATTCTTTATACCGTCGTCATACTAGTTGTTACGAGTATACTACTATCTCTTTATCAACCAGTGTACAGTGCGGTAGTTCACGGCTGTGGCTACCTCTGTGTCGGCACTCGGCAGCCCGTCCATAATTGTATATACCAGTGACCTAACCGTGTTTTTTTTTTCTTTCTTTATACATACATACTAGTTACGAGTATACTATCTCTTTATCAACCAGTCTATATATTAGCAGCAGACACAGTACAGTGCGGTAGTTCACGGCTGTGGCTACCTCTGTGTCGGCACTCGGCAGCCCGTCCATAATTGTATATACCACCTAACCGTGGTTTTTTTTTCTTTCTTTATACATACATACTGCAGTGCCACTCCTAGATGGGCCCGGTGTTTGTGTCGGCCACTAGGGTCGCTAATCTTACTCACACAGTCAGCTACCTCATTGCGCCTCTTTTTTTCTTTGCGTCATGTGCTGTTTGGGGAGGGTTTTTTGGAAGGGCCATCCTGCGTGACACTGCAGTGCCACTCCTAGATGGGCCCGGTGTTTGTGTCGGCCACTAGGGTCGCTAATCTTACTCACACAGCTACCTCATTGCGCCTCTTTTTTTCTTTGCGTCATGTGCTGTTTGGGGAGGGTTTTTTGGAAGGGACATCCTGCGTGACACTGCAGTGCCACTCCTAGATGGGCCCGGTGTTTGTGTCGGCCACTAGGGTCGCTTATCTTACTCACACAGCGACCTCGGTGCAAATTTTAGGACTAAAAATAATATTGTGAGGTGTGAGGTATTCAGAATAGACTGAAAATGAGTGTAAATTATGGTTTTTGAGGTTAATAATACTTTGGGATCAAAATGACCCCCAAATTCTATGATTTAAGCTGTTTTTTAGTGTTTTTGGAAAAAAACACCCGAATCCAAAACACACCCGAATCCGACAAAAATAATTCGGTGAGGTTTTGCCAAAACGCGTTCGAACCCAAAACACGGCCGCGGAACCGAACCCAAAACCAAAACACAAAACCCGAAAAATTTCAGGCGCTCATCTCTAACATTTACCCCATAAGGTGGAAATACCGGGCATTTTCCCTGCTTTTGGGTTGCCGGCATCGGTATTTCGACCGCCGGGATCCCATCGCTCGGGAAATTAACTGCGTCCCCAGCATATAAATGCCTGACATGGATGTGGATCAGCAATCAGCAGGGTGTGGAATCCAGTCCAGGTATTCAGTTTGATCATGTCTGAGCAACAGCAGGCATGATTGCAGACACCTGTCAGTCTGCTGTTAAAATGGTTTCAGATACAAGACAGTGTCCTGACGGTGAACTAGTCGCCCGGTGGGGGGTGGCTACTGTTAGGGGTAGGATCAATGGTGTCTGGAGAATTTACACTTTGCATGCTAAGAACTGCTGTGAACTATTTTGTAACCTGTGACTTGCTGCTAACTCTGTACCACCAGTTCCTCTGGCTCCCGGGAATAGCACAGCATCTATTCACTGCTGCTCTGCTGTGCACTAAGCAGAGCAGAAAAGTGACAGGGGGTAGGTGGGTTATTTTGTTTCTGTGCAGGGTAAATACTGGCTGCTTTATTTTTACACTGCAATTTAGATTTCAGTTTGAACACACCCCACCCAAATCTAACTCTCTCTGCACATGTTATATCTGTCCCCGCTGCAGTGCACATGGTTTTGCCCAACTATATAGTAGAGAGCAACTTCTTGTCAATAATGTGTCCATTGATTTCTAAGCAGGAATAGGAGGCCAGTGTACACAGGTTCTTAACTAGCTGCAAGACACATAATAGCACAGTCACCCTGCATGGCTTTTTGCTGCAGTTGTTGTGTCATGCCTTTCTTTAAGAATCCATATGTACTGCATTCCGGGGGTAATTCAGAGTTGATTGTAGGTGTGCTAAATTTAGCACATCTACGATCATTTACTCTGACTTGCAGGGGACGCCCAGCACAGGGCTAGTTCGCCCCGCATGTCAGGCCCTAAACGCACAAGTACAAAAGCATCTCACAGCGGTTGTACTTGACAAGTTGCTCCCTACCTGCGCAGCTCCTGCGCGCTGGCAGGTAGCTACTTGTCACATCCTGGTTCGCAGTGGCTGCGTGTGATGTCAGCAGCCGCCACGGCCTGCCCCCACACTCCTGCATTGCCCTGACCGTGCCCCCAAAATGGCGGCGTAGCGCTGCCGGCCTGACCCCTCCCGCCCAGCGAACGCCTCTGCCTGTCAATCAGGCAGAGGCGATCGCTGGGCAGAGATGGCGATCACATCTTTGGCATGCACGCATGCGCAGTTCAGACCTGATCGCCCGCTGTGCGAAAACGCACAGCAGCCATCAGATCTGAATCAGCCCCTCTGTTCCTGCATATAAATAAATACTGAACATGAATGGTATACAGGGAAGCCTCAGCATTTGCTGGAAGAGAACCACCTATTAATATTTTACCTGGCTTGTTTAAAGTCTGCTATACCCAACACAACTATGTTTTTCTACCCCTTTTCTAGTAATCTGCTAAATATTTATTGTTGCTCAATGCGGTGGTTTTAATGCCACAATGACATCTTGCAATGCAGGGAAGCTGCCAGATATGAAATTATACTCTGAAAATAAGCCTGTGTTTATATGGAGAGTATGGAACATGCACAATCGGCTTCATTGTCTCCTACAAGTTTTAAAACCCTGAGGTTTCCATCTGATTCCTGCATTAAGTAAACGCTTCCTCTGCACGCATATGTTCTGCTCTTCCGTAGAATTAAAAGAGCTCTTCCTAATTGATAACACTGCTCCTACTGCTTGGATCGCTCTGAATACCAATGTTAGCACATGTATGCTTGGGGCAGTGCCAGAACAACAATTTAAGGGAACATTAATATTAGCATATAGCATGCTCTTATATAAAAATGGATGTTTTGATAAAGTACTGTTTTTAGCTCCATGGGGAGAATATTTTACCTTGCATGCATCGTTACGGGGCAGTCATAGAAAGAGCCTACTAATGAAATATTACTTTTCCTGTTATAAGCCAAGACTTGACAGATGCAATGCCATTTGCCTACTGTAGATTTGTATGCGCTATTCAATAAGCATAACTATTTGCTTTTCGCCTTCACTGAAGCTCCATTTCATAGCTGACAGTCAGTGAAGTTTAAATATAGTTTATTTAAATGAAGCTCCAACAGCAGGACAGTCTCCACTTCTCATTTGTTGGGAGACAGGTAATGCGAAGACAGGTAATGCGGAGAAGTTGCCTAAATCACCCAATAAGCTTCTGTCATTTATCTAGCACAGTTTATGAAAGTTAGAAGCTGCTTAGTTGCTATGGGCAATATCTCCATTTTATTTCTTGCAAAGGTTTGATACATCTCCCCAGAGATTTTTTTTCTCCTATTGTAATATAGGGCCTGATTCAGACCTGATTGCTGTTGTGCGTTTTCGCGGGGCGCCCTATTATCGAACTACTGTCCATGAGACCTTTTCTCACCCAGGATGCCACTAAGATCATTATTCACTCACTGATTATTTCCAGACTGGACTACTGTAATTTCCTCCTAACTGGCCTCCCTGACATTTACCTCTCTCCACTCCAATCTATCCTCAATGCTACAGCCCGGCTCATCTACCTCACCAAACGCACTACATCCACCTCCCCTCTCCTACAAGCCCTTCACTGGCTTCCCTTCCCTTTCAGAATCCAATTCAAACTTCTCACACTCACTTACAAAGCACTCACCCACTCCTCTCCCATCTACATCTCTGACCTTATCTCCCATTACTCTCCCACCAGTCCTCTTCGCTCTGCAAATGCACGCCGACTCTCCTGTCTTCTGATTACTTCCTCCCACTCCTATCTCCAAGATTTTTCACGTGCTGCTCCCTTTCTCTGGAATTCTTTACCTCTCCCCCTCAGACTCTCCACCTCTCTACAGAACTTCAAACAGGCTCTTAAGACCCACTTCTTTACCAAACCCAGCCAAATCTCATCCTAACCCCCAGTCCCATGCTCGGTCTACCCCATCTGTGTCACCCCTGTCTGCCTGCCCCTCCCCTTTAGAATGTAAGCTCTCCCGAGCAGGCATCTCTTCCTTCATGTGCTTATCCTTTTCTTACTTTAATAATCCTCAACTGTCCAAATCCTGCAGTTTTTTGGCCACCTTGATACTTATCTCTATGTCGTCTACTGGTGTAGTTATGCTTAGTTGCCCCGTACTTGTCCTATATTGTCTTCAACTGTAAGTCACTGTTTTCCTGTTTTGATTATGTGCATATGTACTCTGTAATTGGGCGCTGCGGAACCCTTGTGGTGCCATATAATTAAAGGATAATAATAATAATAATAATAATAATAATAATGAGTAAGGATCGTAATGCACACGCGCGAGGCTAAACTGCGAAAGAATCCAATTTCTTTTTTGAACGCTAGGTGTACGCAAGGTGATTGACAGGAAGTGGACGTTTGGGGGTGGTAACTGCTTGTTTTCTGGGAGTGTTTCCAAGCATTTTCAGGGAGGGTTTGTGACGTCAGCTCCGGCCCCGAACAGCTTTTTGCTATCGCACTGTAGGAGTAGGTACTGGGCTACGCACAGACTACACAAAATGGAAAAAACTTTAGATGGTAAGAGAGTTGCGAACGGATTTGCAGCTGACTGGCATATGCAAAGCTTTTCGCACGGTGTCTACAGACTTGCACGTGGCGGGTATTCACTCTGTTTGGGCGGCGGCTATCTGATCGCAAACCTCTGCAAATTCGCAGAGGAGCGATCTGGTCTGAATTAGGCTCATAGAGTATAACGCGTGCCTAGCATGCACGTTGCGGCCCATCAGCACTGTAGCAGCAGCTGCTGCTCATCTTTACAGGTTCTTTTGAATGATTTTCTGACCTCTTAATTAATAATACTAGAATCTGTAAGGGTAATTAGCAATCTACTGACATATAAAACCACATAGCAAATTGTTTTTACTCATTTACATTACAACAGGATTCATGGAGAAGGACAGTACATGGCAGTAACTACCTGGGCACACAAGTGTTAACAGGTGTGGTATAGAAGACCTACACTGTCTAGATAAACAGTCAACAGGTCGACACCATATGGTCAACATGAATTAGATCGACATGGTCAAAAGTCGCCAAATAAAAGGTCAACAGTGGTTAAGGTCAATGGGTACAAAAGGTTGACAAGGTCAAACAGTCAACATGAGAATGGTCAACAGAAAAAAGTTGACACATTTTTTATATATTTTTGTCACATCTTGTATATTTCATTTTCTGTGACGACCACCAGTACAATTATAAACCCTCACCGGCTCGCCTCAGGCATGTTTACTATTCCCAATCTTAGTCCACGTGGATAGTACATTTATCAGATGCTAGGAAAACATGTGAAAAAAAAAGGAGTCAACGATGTGTGTTGTGACCATTGTCACGTCGACCATTTGAGCCTATCGACCTTTTGTACATATTGACCTTAAACACCATTGACCTTTCATCATGTTGACAATATGGTGACGACCTATTGACTGTCTGACTAATGGAAAGAGTTGGGCAGAATACAGGTGTGGATTATGCAAACAAGTGCACCTGGGCCCTCATTCCGAGTTGATCGCTCGGTATTTTTCATCGCATCGCAATGAAAATCCGCTTAGTACGCATGCGCAATGTTCGCACTGCGACTGCGCCAAGTAACTTTGCTATGTAGAAAGTAATTTTACTCACGGCTTTTTCATCGCTCCGGCGATCGTAATGTGATTGACAGGAAATGGGTGTTACTGGGCGGAAACACGGCGTTTCAGGGGCGTGTGGCTGAAAACGCTACCGTTTCCGGAAAAAACGCAGGAGTGGCCGGAGAAACGGTGGCAGTGCCTGGGCGAACGCTGGGTGTGTTTGTGACGTCAACCAGGAACGACAAGCACTGAACTGATCGCACAGGCAGAGTAAGTCTGAAGCTACTCTGAAACTGCTAAGTAGTTAGTAATCGCAATATTGCGAATACATCGGTCGCAATTTTAAGAAGCTAAGATTCACTCCCAGTAGGCGGCGGCTTAGCGTGTGTAACTCTGCTAAATTCGCCTTGCGACCGATCAACTCGGAATGAGGGCCCTAGTTTTACATTAAATTGTGGAAAAGAGATTTGATTCTGTAGGACAATATTATAAATATAAATAAGATAAGGAAGTGGCAAGGGTCCACTAACAGTTCCTCAATACAAAGTGCAGGATGTTGACATCAAGAGGCATAGGGCCTAATTCAGAACTGATCGCAACAGCAACATTTTTCTCTAATGGGCAAACCCATATGCAGTGCAGGTAGGGCATATATAACATGTGCAGAGACAGTTAAGGTGTACACACGGAGCAATATGGCTCAGCGATTTTGACTATATACTGTAGTCAAAATCGCTAAGAAAGTTAGTGCATATCGCTCCGTGTGTACACAGAGAGAAATAGCGATGTGCGTCCCCGCCAGGTCGCTATCGCTGGGAAAAATAGACTGTGCAGGCAAGTTAATTTTCACCAGGTCACTGGAAAAGTAAAAGCATCCCCTATTTAAATGAGTTAGTCAAAATCGCTTGTACACTTAGGGGGTAATTCAGAGTTGATCGCAGCAGCAAATTTGTTAGCAGTTGGGCAAAACCAAGGCCCTCATTTCAAGTTGTTCGCTCGCTAGCTGCTTTTAGCAGCATTGCACACGCTAAGCTGCCGCCCTCTGGGAGTGTATCTTAGCATAGCAGAATTGCGAACGAAAGATTAGCAGATTTGCGAATAGAAAATTCTTAGCAGTTTCTGAGTAGCTCCAGACTTACTCAGTCATTGCGATCAGTTCAGTCAGTTTCGTTCCTGGTTTGACGTCACAAACACACCCAGCGTTCGCCCAGACACTCCCCCGTTTCTCCAGCCACTCCCGCGTTTTTCCCAGAAACGCCAGCGTTTTTTCGCACACTCCCATAAAACGACCAGTTTCCGCCCAGAAACACCCACTTCCTGTCAATCACACTCCGATCACCAGAACGATGAAAAATCCTCGTTATGCCGTGAGTAAAATACCTAACTTTTGAGTAAAATAACTAAGCGCATGCGCTCTGCAAACCAGTAAGCGACTAATCGCAATATAGCGAAACTCGGCAACGAGCGAACAACTCGGAATGAGGGCCCATGTGCACTGCAGGTGTGGCAGATATAACATGTGCAGAGAGAGTTAGATTTGGGTGGGTTATTTTGTTTCTGTGCAGGGTAAATACTAGAGATGAGCGCCTGAAATTTTTCGGGTTTTGTGTTTTGGTTTAGGGTTCGGTTCCGCGGCCGTGTTTTGGGTTCGACCGCGTTTTGGCAAAACCTCACCAAATTTTTTTTGTCGGATTCGGGTGTGTTTTGGATTCGGGTGTTTTTTTAAAAAAACACTAAAAAACAGCTTAAATCATAGAATTTGGGGGTCATTTTGATCCCATATTATTATTAACCTCAAAAACCATAATTTCCACTCATTTTCAGTCTATTCTGAATACCTCACACCTCACAATATTATTTTTAGTCCTAAAATTTGCACCAAGGTCGCTGGATGACTAAGCTAAGCGACACTAGTGGCCGACACAAACACCTGGCCCATCTAGGAGTGGCACTGCAGTGTCACGCAGGATGTCCCTTCCAAAAAACCCTCCCCAATCAGCACATGACGCAAAGAAAAAAAGAGGCGCAATGAGGTAGCTGACTGTGTGAGTAAGATAAGCGACCCTAGTGGCCGACACAAACACCGGGCCCATTTAGGAGTGTCACTGCAGTGTCACGCAGGATGTCCCTTCCAAAAAACCCTCCCCAATCAGCACATGACGCAAAGAAAAAAAGAGGCGCAATGAGGTAGCTGACTGTGTGAGTAAGATTAGCGACCCTAGTGGCCGACACAAACACCGGGCCCATTTAGGAGTGGCACTGCAGTGTCACGCAGGATGTCCCTTCCAAAAAACCCTCCCCAATCAGCACATGACGCAAAGAAAAAAAGAGGCGCAATGAGGTAGCTGACTGTGTGAGTAAGATTAGCGACCCTAGTGGCCGACACAAACACCGGGCCCATTTAGGAGTGGCACTGCAGTGTCACGCAGGATGTCCCTTCCAAAAAACCCTCCCCAATCAGCACATGACGCAAAGAAAAAAAGAGGCGCAATGAGGTAGCTGACTGTGTGAGTAAGATTAGCGACCCTAGTGGCCGACACAAACACCGGGCCCATTTAGGAGTGGCACTGCAGTGTCACGCAGGATGTCCCTTCCAAAAAACCCTCCCCAAACAGCACATGACGCAAAGAAAAATAAAAGAAAAAAGAGGTGCAAGATGGAATTGTCCTTGGGCCCTCCCACCCACCCTTATGTTGTATAAACAAAACAGGACATGCACACTTTAACCAACCCATCATTTCAGTGACAGGGTCTGCCACACGACTGTGACTGATATGACGGGTTGGTTTGGACCCCCCCCAAAAAAGAAGCAATTAATCTCTCCTTGCACAAACTGGCTCTACAGAGGCAAGATGTCCACCTCATCATCACCCTCCGATATATCACCGTGTACATCCCCCTCCTCACAGATTATCAATTCGTCCCCACTGGAATCCACCATCTCAGCTCCCTGTGTACTTTGTGGAGGCAATTGCTGCTGGTCAATGTCTCCGCGGAGGAATTGATTATAATTCATTTTAATGAACATCATCTTCTCCACATTTTCTGGATGTAACCTCGTACGCCGATTGCTGACAAGGTGAGCGGCGGCACTAAACACTCTTTCGGAGTACACACTTGTGGGAGGGCAATTTAGGTAGAATAAAGCCAGTTTGTGCAATGGCCTCCAAATTGCCTCTTTTTCCTGCCAGTATAAGTATGGACTGTGTGACGTGCCTACTTGGATGCGGTCACTCATATAATCCTCCACCATTCTTTCAATGGTGAGAGAATCATATGCAGTGACAGTAGACGACATGTCCGTAATCGTTGTCAGGTCCTTCAGTCCGGACCAGATGTCAGCATCAGCAGTCGCTCCAGACTGCCCTGCATCACCGCCAGCGGGTGGGCTCGGAATTCTGAGCCTTTTCCTCGCACCCCCAGTTGCGGGAGAATGTGAAGGAGGAGATGTTGACAGGTCGCGTTCCGCTTGACTTGACAATTTTCTCACCAGCAGGTCTTTCAACCCCAGCAGACTTGTGTCTGCCGGAAAGAGAGATCCAAGGTAGGCTTTAAATCTAGGATCGAGCACGGTGGCCAAAATGTAGTGCTCTGATTTCAACAGATTGACCACCCGTGAATCCTTGTTAAGCGAATTAAGGGCTCCATCCACAAGTCCCACATGCCTAGCGGAATCACTCCGTGTTAGCTCCTCCTTCAATGTCTCCAGCTTCTTCTGCAAAAGCCTGATGAGGGGAATGACCTGACTCAGGCTGGCAGTGTCTGAACTGACTTCACGTGTGGCAAGTTCAAAGGGCATCAGAACCTTGCACAACGTTGAAATCATTCTCCACTGCGCTTGAGACAGGTGCATTCCACCTCCTATATCGTGCTCAATTGTATAGGCTTGAATGGCCTTTTGCTGCTCCTCCAACCTCTGAAGCATATAGAGGGTTGAATTCCACCTCGTTACCACTTCTTGCTTCAGATGATGGCAGGGCAGGTTCAGTAGTTTTTGGTGGTGCTCCAGTCTTCTGTACGTGGTGCCTGTACGCCGAAAGTGTCCCGCAATTTTTCTGGCCACCGACAGCATCTCTTGCACGCCCCTGTCGTTTTTTAAATGATTCTGCACCACCAAATTCAAGGTATGTGCAAAACATGGGACGTGCTGGAATTTGCCCATATTTAATGCACACACAATATTGCTGGCGTTGTCCGATGCCACAAATCCACAGGAGAGTCCAATTGGGGTAAGCCATTCCGCGATGATCTTCCTCAGTTGCCGTAAGAGGTTTTCAGCTGTGTGCGTATTCTGGAAACCGGTGATACAAAGCGAAGCCTGCCTAGGAAAGAGTTGGCGTTTGCGAGATGCTGCTACTGGTGCCGCCGCTGCTGTTCTTGCGGCGGGAGTCCATACATCTACCCAGTGGGCTGTCACAGTCATATAGTCCTGACCCTGCCCTGCTCCACTTGTCCACATGTCCGTGGTTAAGTGGACATTGGGTACAGCTGCATTTTTTAGGACACTGGTGACTCTTTTTCTGAGGTCTGTGTAAATTTTCGGTATCGCCTGCCTAGAGAAATGGAACCTAGATGGTATTTGGTACCGGGGACACAGTACCTCCAACAAGTCTCTAGTTGGCTCTGCAGTAATGATGGATACCGGAACCACGGTTCTCACCACCCAGGATGCCAAGGCCTCAGTTATCCGCTTTGCAGTAGGATGACTGCTGTGATATTTCATCTTCCTCGCAAAGGACTGTTGGACAGTCAATTGCTTGGTGGAAGTAGTAAAAGTGGTCTTACGACTTCCCCTCTGGGATGACCATCGACTCCCAGCAGCAACAACAGCAGCGCCAGCAGCAGTAGGCGTTACACGCAAGGATGCATCGGAGGAATCCCAGGCAGGAGAGGACTCGTCAGAATTGCCAGTGACATTGCCTGCAGGACTATTGGCATTCCTGGGGAAGGAGGAAATTGACACTGAGGGAGTTGGTGGGGTGGTTTGCGTGAGCTTGGTTACAAGAGGAAGGGATTTACTGGTCAGTGGACTGCTTCCGCTGTCACCCAAAGTTTTTGAACTTGTCACTGACTTATTATGAATGCGCTGCAGGTGACGTATAAGGGAGGATGTTCCGAGGTGGTTAACGTCCTTACCCCTACTTATTACAGCTTGACAAAGGGAACACACGGCTTGACACCTGTTGTCCGCATTTCTGTTGAAATAGTTCCACACCGAAGAGCTGATTTTTTTGGTATTTTCACCAGGCATGTCAACGGCCATATTCCTCCCACGGACAACAGGTGTCTCCCCGGGTGCCTGACTTAAACAAACCACCTCACCATCAGAATCCTCCTGGTCAATTTCCTCCCCAGCGCCAGCAACACCCATATCCTCCTCATCCTGGTGTACTTCAACACTGACATCTTCAATCTGACTATCAGGAACTGGACTGCGGGTGCTCCTTCCAGCACTTGCAGGGGGCGTGCAAATGGTGGAAGGCGCATGCTCTTCACGTCCAGTGTTGGGAAGGTCAGGCATCGCAACCGACACAATTGGACTCTCCTTGTGGATTTGGGATTTCGAAGAACGCACAGTTCTTTGCGGTGCTACTGCTTTTGCCAGCTTGAGTCTTTTCATTTTTCTAGCGAGAGGCTGAGTGCCTCCATCCTCATGTGAAGCTGAACCACTAGCCATGAACATAGGCCAGGGCCTCAGCCGTTCCTTGCCACTCCGTGTGGTAAATGGCATATTGGCAAGTTTACGCTTCTCCTCCGACAATTTTATTTTAGGTTTTGGAGTCCTTTTTTTACTGATATTTGGTGTTTTGGATTTGACATGCTCTGTACTATGACATTGGGCATCGGCCTTGGCAGACGACGTTGCTGGCATTTCATCGTCTCGGCCATGACTAGTGGCAGCAGCTTCAGCACGAGGTGGAAGTGGATCTTGATCTTTCCCTAATTTTGGAACCTCAACATTTTTGTTCTCCATATTTTAATAGGCACAACTAAAAGGCACCTCAGGTAAACAATGGAGATGGATGGATACTAGTATACAATTATGGACGGACTGCCGAGTGCCGACACAGAGGTAGCTACAGCCGTGAACTACCGTACTGTGTCTGCTGCTAATATAGACTGGTTGATAAAGAGATGTCGTAGTATGTATGTATGAAGAAGAAAGAAAAAAAAACCACGGTTAGGTGGTATACAATTATGGACGGACTGCCGAGTGCCGACACAGAGGTAGCCACAGCCGTGAACTACCGTACTGTACTGTGTCTGCTGCTAATATAGACTGGTTGATAAAGAGATGTCGTAGTATGTATGTATGAAGAAGAAAGAAAAAAAAACCACGGGTAGGTGGTATACAATTATGGACGGACTGCCGAGTGCCGACACAGAGGTAGCCACAGCCGTGAACTACCGTACTGTACTGTGTCTGCTGCTAATATAGACTGGTTGATAAAGAGATGTAGTAGTATGTATGTATAAAGAAGAAAGAAAAAAAAACCACGGGTAGGTGGTATACAATTATGGACGGACTGCCGAGTGCCGACACAGAGGTAGCCACAGCCGTGAACTACCGTACTGTACTGTGTCTGCTGCTAATATAGACTGGTTGATAAAGAGATGTCGTAGTATGTATGTATGAAGAAGAAAGAAAAAAAAACCACGGTTAGGTGGTATACAATTATGGACGGACTGCCGAGTGCCGACACAGAGGTAGCCACAGCCGTGAACTACCGTACTGTACTGTGTCTGCTGCTAATATAGACTGGTTGATAAAGAGATGTCGTAGTATGTATGTATAAAGAAGAAAGAAAAAAAAACCACGGTTAGGTGGTATACAATTATGGACGGACTGCCGAGTGCCGACACAGAGGTAGCCACAGCCGTGAACTACCGTACTGTACTGTGTCTGCTGCTAATATAGACTGGTTGATAAAGAGATGTCGTAGTATGTATGTATGAAGAAGAAAGAAAAAAAAACCACGGTTAGGTGGTATACAATTATGGACGGACTGCCGAGTGCCGACACAGAGGTAGCCACAGCCGTGAACTACCGTACTGTACTGTGTCTGCTGCTAATATAGACTGGTTGATAAAGAGATGTCGTAGTATGTATGTATAAAGAAGAAAGAAAAAAAAACCACGGTTAGGTGGTATACAATTATGGACGGACTGCCGAGTGCCGACACAGAGGTAGCCACAGCCGTGAACTACCGTACTGTACTGTGTCTGCTGCTAATATAGACTGGTTGATAAAGAGATGTAGTAGTATGTATGTATAAAGAAGAAAGAAAAAAAAACCACGGGTAGGTGGTATACAATTATGGATGGACTGCCGAGTGCCGACACAGAGGTAGCTACAGCCGTGAACTACCGTACTGTGTCTGCTGCGACTGGATGATAAATAATGATATAAAAAATATATATATATCACTACTGCAGCCGGACAGGTATATATATTATATAATGACGGACCTGCTGGACACTGTCTGTCAGCAGAATGAGTTTTTTATAGAATAAAAAAAAAAAACACCACACAAGTGAAGTCACACGACGAGTGTTTAACTTTTTCAGGCAATCACAATATAGTATACTACTAACTATACTGGTGGTCAGTGTGGTCAGGTCACTGGTCAGTCACACTGGCAGTGGCACTCCTGCAGCAAAAGTGTGCACTGTTTAATTTTAATATAATATGTACTCCTGGCTCCTGCTATAACCTATAACTGGCACTGCAGTGCTCCCCAGTCTCCCCCACAATTATAAGCTGTGTGAGCTGAGCACAGTCAGATATATAATATATACATAGATGATGCAGCACACTGGGCTGAGCAGTGCACACAGATATGGTATGTGACTGTCTTGTACTCCTGGCTCCTGCTATAACCTATAACTGGCACTGCAGTGCTCCCCAGTCTCCCCCACAATTATAAGCTGTGTGAGCTGAGCACAGTCAGATATATAATATATACATAGATGATGCAGGCATGCAGCACACTGGGCTGAGCAGTGCACACAGATATGGTATGTGACTGAGTCACTGTGTGTACCGTTTTTTTCAGGCAGAGAACGGATATATTAAATAAAACAACTGCACTGCTGGTGGTCACTGTGGTCAGTCACTAAACTCTGCACTCTCTTCTACAGTATCAGCCTCAGGTCAATCTCTCTCTCTCTCTCCTAATCTAAATGGAGAGGACGCCAGCCACGTCCTCTCCCTATCAATCTCAATGCACGTGTGAAAATGGCGGCGACGCGCGGCTCCTTATATAGAATCCGAGTCTCGCGAGAATCCGACAGCGTCATGATGACGTTCGGGCGCGCTCGGGTTAACCGAGCAAGGCGGGAAGATCCGAGTCGCTCGGACCCGTGAAAAAAAACATGAAGTTCGTGCGGGTTCGGATTCAAAGAAACCGAACCCGCTCATCTCTAGTAAATACTGGCTGCTTTATACACTGCAATTTAGATTCCAGTTTGAACACACCCCACCCAAATCTAACTCTCTCTGCACATTATATCTGCTACACCTGCAGTGCACATGGGAGGTCATTCCGACCCGATCGCATGCTGCGCTTCGTCGCAGCCGTGCGATCGGGTCGGAACTGCGCATGCATTGTGCCCGAATTGCGCAGGTGCATCGTTGCCCGGCGACGGTCATCGCGGGCAGCGATGCCGCTAGCTAGCGAAGAAAGCGGTCGCAGCGGCTACTGTAAGAAGATTGACAGGGGGAAGGTGTTGCGGGGCGTCAACTCACTGTTTTCTGGCCGTTAAGATCCGAATGCAGGCGTGCCGAGGCATTTGGAGGATGGATGTTTGACGTCAATTCCGGGACCTGCAACGCTGGATTCGTCGCACAGGGTAAGTAAGTCTTACCTTGGTCTTGTTTGACACAAAACTTTTTTTGCATAGCAGGGCTGCACAAGCGATTGCCTCCTTGCTATGCAAAAAAACACTCCCCCATAGGCGGCGTCTAGTTGATCGCACAGGCAGCAAAAAGTTGCTACAAGGGATCAACTCGGAATGACCCCCATGGTTTTGCCCAAGTGCTAACAAATTTGCTGCTGCAATCAACTCCCCCCTTAGGCCCTTAGCATAAATCACTGGTGAAGATAGTCAAAATCTCCTACTGCCAGTTCAAGGTAAATAAATCGCTCAGTCAAAATCTCTCATAGTCAAAATCTCTCCGTGGGTACGAACCTTGATTTGGGTGGGGTGTGTTCAAACTTAAATCTGAATTGCAGTGTAAAAATAAAGCAGCCAGTATTTACCCTGCACAGAAACAATAGAACCCACCCAAATCTAACTCTCTCTGCACATGTTACATTTACCCCACCTGCAGTGCACATGGTTTTGCCCATTAGAGATCTGCATCTTTAGAACACTTTAACCAGGGGTGTTTTAGAGGAGGAGACCTCCTCCGTCCGGGCCCCTTCCGCCCTGCTAGCAGCGCTGTAGAGTCTGAGCCCTAGAGGGCTCAGACAGTAATATGCATGTGCAGATCTCTTGGAAAATGGCTCAGCTGCCATTTTCCCAGCGATTACTGCACATGCGCAATATGCCAGGAAAATGGGCGCTCTGCCATTTTCCTGATGATTTCTGCAGCGCTGCTGCTGTTAGTGTGGGTCTCCAGAGGGGTAAGTATTCAAGAAATGGGTGCAGCGTGTGTAGTGTAGGCCCCCCTGTACTCATGGCCCATGTGCACACACTGCACCCATTATAAATGACTTTAACCAAACAAGTGCTGAAAAGCTTTAAGCCACCTATAAAAGACATTTCCAGCACCCACTCATATTCAGTATTTTTGTAAGACATGAATGAATCTATAATGTGCGGTATTTTAGGAGAAAAACTGCCTAGTCCCCTAAAATCTCATGGATACTCCCAGATTTTAAGTATTCCCAGGATGATGACAGCGTAGACAACCTTCCAAATCCCACCAATTCTCATGACCCCACCTCCCACAGCATAATTCTATGTCACACCCAAATGAACCTCCCTCTCCCTGCACCTCCTGGAGCTCAGCCTTCCAAGTGCTCTTGGTAACAATGCCCTACAGGTGATGGCTATACAGTGGGTGGAATATTAGTGTCAATAGTCAGAAAAGAGGCGCCTAAGAGGAGATATTATTAATATCTTCAAATATGTAAAGGGACATCACAAAGAGTTATCAGAGGAATTATTTCTTAAAAGAACACAGTTTAGGACACTTGGGCACTCACTGCGGCTGGAGGAGAGAAAGTTCAGAACGCAACGGAGGAAAGGGTTCTTCACTGTTAGGGCAATTCGGATGTGGAATTCCCTGCCAGGGAAGGTGGTAATGGCAGACTGTGTAATTGGATTTAAAAAAGGAATGGATAAATTTCTGAATGAAAATGATATCCAAGGTTATAATATTTAAAATATCAACGTGGTTAATTTGGGGGTAACATGAGTTATAGTAGTTAACTAGTCATAAAACATTATTCAGCGGGTATGTAGAATCATCACAACTTAATACAGGTTGAACACGATGGGCAATTTGCCTCTATTCAACCTCAAATACTATGTTACTATCTCTTTACTGTTTGCTCTATGATTTTTTAGCAACACGTGTCATTCCACCAAAGTAGATGTTAATGAATCAACTAAGTAATCAATTGATCAACTTAAGCTTCATTGAAAACAGGGCAGGATTTGACATCGGATGTCCTGTACGTGTACGCAGTGGTGTTAAGCATAGGTGTGCACAGGCTCAGGGCAAAGCTATGTGAAAATCAAATGCATCTTTTAGTATGATGTACAGTATGTGCTCCAGCTTGTCAAATATGATATTTATCCATACTTGCCTACTTTTGAAAAAACATTTCAGGGAGATTGTGAAAGTAACACCTATAAGCGCGGACGTGTACTGCTACATCTGAGAGGCGGGTCATGAAAATTGCTTACATCCAAACATAAATGAGCCCTAAAGTTAGTATACTGTATACACATATGCTGCAAGTGGCCATGAAAAACCTTATTTAAACTGCATGTAGCCATAGGGATCATTGTGCTTTATAACCAATGCAGGAAAATGCACTGATGATCCCATTTGAATGCATATATCTCTGATTTATTGTTCCCCCCAAGAATGTAACAGCTACATAATGGGGGTAAGGTACAATGAGGGAGATTGCTGGACTTTTCAGGGAGACAGGGAGATTGCTGCTATTTCAGGGAGTCTCCTGCAGAATGAGGGAGGGTAGGCAACTATGTATTTACCAATTATGACACCTTGCATTAAGGCAACTGGGACGGTGGAGGGAGTGGGCATGGAGGTGTGGCCAAAGTACATGTAAAGGCAGGCACAAATACCACCCCATGCTGAGCAGCAAGCAAACACATAGGCTGCACGCTTTTTGAAAGAGTACAGTGAAATGAGTGATCGATTCACAAAAACAAAACATGTTAAGGGAAAGGTGACTAAAATGTTTGTTACAGTGTGGTTCTAGTTTCCTTTCACTTGCTCCCTGCAACTTTACTATTCATCTATTACATTGTCTGGGTATGTACTGCAATGCGCATGACCTGTGTAGAGATTCTTTAGCATATGTATCTATCACTGTGAAACCTCCTGTTGTATACTGGGCGTATTTGCTGCAGATGTCTGCTGGACTAAGGAGACGCACTTTGCCAGTCATGCGGATTTGGACACATATTGGGAGAACTGTACACGCAGCTCTGCATGGGGAGCAAAATGCATTTATCTCTGAACACATTATAAGTTTACAATTAGACACAAATTGAATACAATCCAGCATAAGCCACATTTAGTAGACAACCCGCACTGTGATCTTACCAAGCCTCCACGAGTAAGCCGACGGCGATAACTAACTATGCTGGCTTATTGAAGAGCACGTGCGAATAGCGCAAGCGAGCGTAAAATTCTAGGCTGTTAGGATTGCATGGGCTTTACACAATGTTTAGGTTACTTAACAGTTAATAGGCTTGGGGGGTTGGTCTTAATTAGAATAGTGGGAGTGTAGGGAGGAGCTAGCAGACATTTTGTGTGAGACAGGATATGCTTTCTGTCTCTTTCTCTCAGGATTTTTCAGCAGAAGGACCTATGCTCCTGTGAGTAGCTCTTTGACTTAATTTCTTATCTCCAAAATCCTTTTTCTCCACTCTGCTTTATTCTTTCACTAATTCCTATCTATTCTTTAGCCTCTTTATTCTCCCTTCTTTCTTTTATTCCCTCACTATCCCCTTTTTTCATTCTTCTCCTCATGGCCGCTCGCCCACGCAGACGGGCGCACCCCCCTGCTCGCTACCTAGTCCCAGGGTCTGGTGCGGCGTCAGCGGTATCTTCCGCGCTGGGCCACCGCCAGTCCCTCAGCCCTGCCCTGCTGCCTGCTGCCGCGGGTGCTTCCCCTGGCGGCCTGGGAGCTACTTCTGCCGGAGGTCCCGCGACGCGCTCGCGTGGGCTCCGGCGGATCGCGGCTACACACAGCGCTTCTCCCGCCCCAGCCCCCTCAGCTGCGCAGGGCGCGCGGGACGGTCCGGTGGCGGGGGCGCGCGGGCGGACACAGGGGGACACTACCCCTGGGGATGCTGCGACAGCCTCCAGGCGCAGAGGCACACGCAGCACCACCTGGACACTGGCTGCAGATGGGGGGCAAGGCGGGTCCACTGGGGGGAATATTTTGTCAGCCTCCAGGGGCTCGTCTCCCCCCAATACTGTTCAACCCATTCCCGCTGATAGGCCCCTACAGGATCGCGGGGTGCATCCGGCAGCGGCACGTGCGCTCTTCTCGCCACGCAGCCCCCGGGCACGGCGTGCCGAGAGGCGCGGTGCTGCTGCGCCCAGCCTGGGGGAGACCGCATTGATTTATGCTCGCCCTGCATTAGGTGCCCCCCGTCCGGTCGGCAGCCCCCTCGCGGTTGTTGGCCGGTCCCGGGTGGGCGCTGGGCGCAGGACGAGACGCACAGCTTCAGGTACTGTGCATCCGGATGGTGCTGCGGGGCCTTTGGCCACCGGCGCACCTGCGACCAGCAGCGTGGTCCTCCCTATTGCTCCTGCGACAGTGGCCGCTCCTGCGGACGGGGACACGGCGGCTGTTTCTGCACTGCTGGTCTCGGTTATAGGAATTCTTACTCCCCTGTTGACGGCTCGGTCATCTTCAATTGGCTCGGCGGGCCAGTTCGGTGACTTGCGGTCTGCACTCACCCCACTGGTCGCTCAGCTGACGTCGTTATGCGCCGCTCCCCCTTCTGCGGCAGGTCAGCAGCCGCTTGTTTCCACTGGGTCCGCTGCACAGGCGCCTGCACTTAACCACTTGCCAGGCTCTTCGTTGGCACTTTCTGTTCCCTCTCCTGTTGCAGATCCGGTGGACATGCCGGAGAGTGATTCCAGCGACAGCGACCAGTCTGCTGCATCGGCTGCCACGAGACGGGCCTCCCAGGCATCCCCATCCGGTGAGGCTAATGGTAATGGCGTTTTGGGTCAGCAGGGTGCCGGGGCCGAGACTGCCAGGGGCAAAGATCAGGCGAAGGTTGTCAAGGGTAAACGCCATAGGCACGGGCGTTCCCACAAGCGCAGTAAGCGATCGCGCCGCCGAAGGCATGGTAGCAGTAGCAGCAGTCCGGAAGAGGGCAGCCCCAGCGACGTTGTGCATTGCCCATACACCAAGGTTATGCTGGGTCTCCGCCCACGGATACGGGATCGTATCAATAGCGGATCTTACGTGGATGTCTTCGCATTAACATCCAAGTCCCGCAAGGCTTTGGTGGCGGCTAAGAAAAAGAGTGGGATAGGTGAAGACGCATATAGGTCCCATGTTAACTCAAGGGGTTCTACACATTCGCAGCCTGTTACCTGGAGACTCGCCCGAAAGAGGCCATGAACATCGTGCGCATGATTCATGGTCTATTCCTCTCTAACAGGCCTCTCGCCTGGCTTCGGTACGACACGGAGTTCAGGCGTAAACAGCATGGTCTCCATTTCCTGGCTTTCGTGTCAAAGATGTGGAAGTATGGCTTGAGGTTACGGAGGGCTCCCTCGAGCTTCCGGAAGCCTCTACGGCCCAGCCCGTTAGCACGTCCGCTAGGGGCTCCTTTCGGGCAACCGCGGGACGAGGGTCCAAAGGTCGTTGTTTTGCCTTTAACAACGGCAATTGCGGATCTGGGTCCAAATGTCGCTTCCGGCACAGCTGCCTGCACTGCGGAGCTTCCCACCCGGCTAAGGAATGTCCCATGCCTGCCGGTGCGGGTCCGGGTGGCAGATCCCCCGGCGTTACTAGTGCTAAGTAAAGCCCCCTCCCCTGTCCGGCTGGACGCCATGCGCAAATAGCTTACTTGGTACCCACTTCGCCCTCAGGCCCAATTTTTGCTGGAAGGTTTTACCGAGGGATTTCACCTCCCCATTAGCGGCGAGGTCCCTTACTCAGCTCCTCGGAACTTGCGCTCGGCCAGAGAGCTTCCCCTCGTTCTGCAGGGTAAAGTGGCCAAGGAAGTGCAGCTGGGACGCATGGCCGGCCCCTTGCACCCCCTTTGCCAAATTTGGTTTTATCCCCAGTTGGAGTGGTCCCTAAGAAAACTCCTGGCAAATTTAGGCTAATCCAGCACCTGTCTTACCCCCATGGCGCGTCTGTTAACGATGCGATCCCCGAGGCGCTATCCTCGGTTACGTATCAATCGTTTGATGATGCTTTGAAATTAGTCCGAGCGGCGGGCCCCCATGCGTTATTGGGTAAAGTTGATGTGGAATCTGCATTTCGTCTTTTGCCATTGCACCCTGATTCGTTTCGTTTCATGGGCTTTAGGCTGGACGACGGTTTTTACATCGACAAATGCCTACCCATGGGTTGCTCAGTCTCCTGTGCTTTTTTCGAGGCTTTTAGTTCATTTCTCCATTGGTGCGTTTTGCGCTGGGACGGGGGAACCGGGAGTCGCACATAGAGATGTGCACTTGAAATTTTTCGGGTTTTGTGTTTTGGTTTTGGGTTCGGTTCCGCGGCCGTGTTTTGGGTTCGACCGCGTTTTGGCAAAACCTCACCGAATTTTTTTTGTCGGATTCGGGTGTGTTTTGGATTCGGGTGTTTTTTTCAAAAAACCCTAAAAAACAGCTTAAATCATAGAATTTGGGGGTCATTTTGATCCCAAAGTATATTAACCTCAAAAACCATAATTTCCACTCATTTTCAGTCTATTCTGAATACCTCACACCTCACAATATTATTTTTAGTCCTAAAATTTGCACCGAGGTCGCTGGATGACTAAGCTAAGCGACCCTAGTGGCCGACACAAACACCTGGCCCATCTAGGAGTGGCACTGCAGTGTCACGCAGGATGGCCCTTCCAAAAAACACTCCCCAAACAGCACATGACGCAAAGAAGAAAAAAAGAGGCGCAATGAGGTAGCTGTGTGAGTAAGATAAGCGACCCTAGTGGCCGACACAAACACCTGGCCCATCTAGGAGTGGCACTGCAGTGTCACGCAGGATGGCCCTTCCAAAAAACACTCCCCAAACAGCACATGACGCAAAGAAGAAAAAAAGAGGCGCAATGAGGTAGCTGTGTGAGTAAGCTAAGCGACCCTAGTGGCCGACACAAACACCTGGCCCATCTAGGAGTGGCACTGCAGTGTTACGCAGGATGGCCCTTCCAAAAAACACTCCCCAAACAGCACATGACGCAAAGAAGAAAAAAAGAGGCGCAATGAGGTAGCTGTGTGAGTAAGATAAGCGACCCTAGTGGCCGACACAAACACCTGGCCCATCTAGGAGTGGCACTGCAGTGTCACGCAGGATGGCCCTTCCAAAAAACACTCCCCAAACAGCACATGACGCAAAGAAGAAAAAAAGAGGCGCAATGAGGTAGCTGTGTGAGTAAGCTAAGCGACCCTAGTGGCCGACACAAACACCTGGCCCATCTAGGAGTGGCACTGCAGTGTCACGCAGGATGGCCCTTCCAAAAAACACTCCCCAAACAGCACATGACGCAAAGAAGAAAAAAAGAGGCGCAATGAGGTAGCTGTGTGAGTAAGATAAGCGACCCTAGTGGCCGACACAAACACCTGGCCCATCTAGGAGTGGCACTGCAGTGTCACGCAGGATGGCCCTTCCAAAAAACACTCCCCAAACAGCACATGACGCAAAGAAGAAAAAAAGAGGCGCAATGAGGTAGCTGTGTGAGTAAGCTAAGCGACCCTAGTGGCCGACACAAACACCTGGCCCATCTAGGAGTGGCACTGCAGTGTCACGCAGGATGGCCCTTCCAAAAAACACTCCCCAAACAGCACATGACGCAAAGAAGAAAAAAAGAGGCGCAATGAGGTAGCTGTGTGAGTAAGATAAGCGACCCTAGTGGCCGACACAAACACCTGGCCCATCTAGGAGTGGCACTGCAGTGTCACGCAGGATGGCCCTTCCAAAAAACACTCCCCAAACAGCACATGACGCAAAGAAGAAAAAAAGAGGCGCAATGAGGTAGCTGTGTGAGTAAGCTAAGCGACCCTAGTGGCCGACACAAACACCTGGCCCATCTAGGAGTGTCACTGCAGTGTCACGCAGGATGGCCCTTCCAAAAAACACTCCCCAAACAGCACATGACGCAAAGAAGAAAAAAAGAGGCGCAATGAGGTAGCTGTGTGAGTAAGATAAGCGACCCTAGTGGCCGACACAAACACCTGGCCCATCTAGGAGTGGCACTGCAGTGTCACGCAGGATGGCCCTTCCAAAAAACACTCCCCAAACAGCACATGACGCAAAGAAGAAAAAAAGAGGCGCAATGAGGTAGCTGTGTGAGTAAGCTAAGCGACCCTAGTGGCCGACACAAACACCTGGCCCATCTAGGAGTGGCACTGCAGTGTCACGCAGGATGGCCCTTCCAAAAAACACTCCCCAAACAGCACATGACGCAAAGAAGAAAAAAAGAGGCACAATGAGGTAGCTGTGTGAGTAAGCTAAGCGACCCTAGTGGCCGACACAAACACCTGGCCCATCTAGGAGTGGCACTGCACTGTCACGCAGGATGGCCCTTCCAAAGAACACTCCCCAAACAGCACATGACGCAAAGAAGAAAAAAAGAGGCGCAATGAGGTAGCTGTGTGAGTAAGCTAAGCGACCCTAGTGGCCGACACAAACACCTGGCCCATCTAGGAGTGTCACTGCAGTGTCACGCAGGATGGCCCTTCCAAAAAACACTCCCCAAACAGCACATGAAGCAAAGAAGAAAAAAAGAGGCGCAATGAGGTAGCTGTGTGAGTAAGATAAGCGACCCTAGTGGCCGACACAAACACCTGGCCCATCTAGGAGTGGCACTGCAGTGTCACGCAGGATGGCCCTTCCAAAAAACACTCCCCAAACAGCACATGACGCAAAGAAGAAAAAAAGAGGCGCAATGAGGTAGCTGTGTGAGTAAGCTAAGCGACCCTAGTGGCCGACACAAACACCTGGCCCATCTAGGAGTGGCACTGCAGTGTCACGCAGGATGGCCCTTCCAAAAAACACTCCCCAAACAGCACATGACGCAAAGAAGAAAAAAAGAGGCGCAATGAGGTAGCTGTGTGAGTAAGATAAGCGACCCTAGTGGCCGACACAAACACCTGGCCCATCTAGGAGTGGCACTGCAGTGTCACGCAGGATGGCCCTTCCAAAAAACACTCCCCAAACAGCACATGACGCAAAGAAGAAAAAAAGAGGCGCAATGAGGTAGCTGTGTGAGTAAGCTAAGCGACCCTAGTGGCCGACACAAACACCTGGCCCATCTAGGAGTGTCACTGCAGTGTCACGCAGGATGGCCCTTCCAAAAAACACTCCCCAAACAGCACATGACGCAAAGAAGAAAAAAAGAGGCGCAATGAGGTAGCTGTGTGAGTAAGCTAAGCGACCCTAGTGGCCGACACAAACACCTGGCCCATCTAGGAGTGGCACTGCAGTGTCACGCAGGATGGCCCTTCCAAAAAACACTCCCCAAACAGCACATGACGCAAAGAAGAAAAAAAGAGGCGCAATGAGGTAGCTGTGTGAGTAAGATAAGCGACCCTAGTGGCCGACACAAACACCTGGCCCATCTAGGAGTGGCACTGCAGTGTCACGCAGGATGGCCCTTCCAAAAAACACTCCCCAAACAGCACATGACGCAGAGAAAAATGAAAGAAAAAAGAGGTGCACGATGGAATTGTCCTTGGGCCCTCCCACCCACCCTTATGTTGTATAAACAGGACATGCACACTTTAACCAACCCATCATTTCAGTGACAGGGTCTGCCACACGACTGAGACTGAAATGACGGGTTGGTTTGGACCCCCCCCAAAAAAGAAGCAATTAATCTCTCCTTGCACAAACTGGCTCTACAGAGGCAAGATGTCCACCTCATCATCATCCTCCGATATATCACCGTGTACATCCCGCTCCTCACAGATTATCAATTCGTCCCCACTGGAATCCACCATCTCAGCTCCCTGTGTACTTTGTGGAGGCAATTGCTGCTGGTCAATGTCTCCACGGAGGAATTGATTATAATTCATTTTAATGAACATCATCTTCTCCACATTTTCTGGAAGTAACCTCGTATGCCGATTGCTGACAAGGTGAGCGGCGGCACTAAACACTCTTTCGGAGTACACACTTGTGGGAGGGCAACTTAGGTAGAATAAAGCCAGTTTGTGCAAGGGCCTCCAAATTGCCTCTTTTTCCTGCCAGTATAAGTACGGACTGTCTGACGTGCCTACTTGGATGCGGTCACTCATATAATCCTCCACCATTCTTTCAATGGGGAGAGAATCATATGCAGTGACAGTAGACGACATGTCCGTAATCGTTGTCAGGTCCTTCAGTCCGGACCAGATGTCAGCATCAGCAGTCGCTCCAGACTGCCCTGCATCACCGCCAGCGGGTGGGCTCGGAATTCTGAGCCTTTTCCTCGCACCCCCAGTTGCGGGAGAATGTGAAGGAGGAGATGTTGACAGGTCGCGTTCCGCTTGACTTGACAATTTTGTCACCAGCAGGTCTTTGAACCCCAGCAGACTTGTGTCTGCCGGAAAGAGAGATCCAAGGTAGGTTTTAAATCTAGGATCGAGCACTGTGGCCAAAATGTAGTGCTCTGATTTCAACAGATTGACCACCCGTGAATCCTTGTTAAGCGAATTAAGGGCTCCATCCACAAGTCCCACATGCCTAGCGGAATCGCTCCCTTTTAGCTCCTCCTTCAATGCCTCCAGCTTCTTCTGCAAAAGCCTGATGAGGGGAATGACCTGACTCAGGCTGGCAGTGTCTGAACTGACTTCATGTGTGGCAAGTTCAAAAGGTTGCAGAACCTTGCACAACGTTGAAATCATTCTCCACTGCGCTTGAGACAGGTACATTCCACCTCCTATATCGTGCTCAATTGTATAGGCTTGAATGGCCTTTTGCTGCTCCTCCAACCTCTGAAGCATATAGAGGGTTGAATTCCACCTCGTTACCACTTCTTGCTTCAGATGATGGCAGGGCAGGTTCAGGCGTTTTTGGTGGTGCTCCAGTCTTCTGTACGTGGTGCCTGTACGCCGAAAGTGTCCCGCAATTCTTCTGGCCACCGACAGCATCTCTTGCATGCCCCTGACGTTTTTTAAAAAATTCTGCACCACCAAATTCAAGGTATGTGCAAAACATGGGACGTGCTGGAATTTGCCCATATTTAATGCACACACAATATTGCTGGCGTTGTCCGATGCCACAAATCCACAGGAGAGTCCAATTGGGGTAAGCCATTCCGCGATGATCTTCCTCAGTTGCCGTAAGAGGTTTTCAGCTGTGTGCGTATTCTGGAAACCGGTGATACAAAGCGTAGCCTGCCTAGGAAAGAGTTGGCGTTTGCGAGATGCTGCTACTGGTGCCGCCGCTGCTGTTCTTGCGGCGGGAGTCCATACATCTACCCAGTGGGCTGTCACAGTCATATAGTCCTGACTCTGCCCTGCTCCACTTGTCCACATGTCCGTGGTTAAGTGGACATTGGGTACAGCTGCATTTTTTAGGACACTGGTGACTCTTTTTCTGAGGTCTGTGTACATTTTCGGTATCGCCTGCCTAGAGAAATGGAACCTAGATGGTATTTGGTACCGGGGACACAGTACCTCCAACAAGTCTCTAGTTGGCTCTGCAGTAATGATGGATACCGGAACCACGTTTCTCACCACCCAGGATGCCAAGGCCTCAGTTATCCGCTTTGCAGCAGGATGACTGCTGTGATATTTCATCTTCCTCGCAAAGGACTGTTGGACAGTCAATTGCTTGGTGGAAGTAGTAAAAGTGGTCTTACGACTTCCCCTCTGGGATGACCATCGACTCCCAGCAGCAACAACAGCAGCGCCAGCAGCAGTAGGCGTTACACGCAAGGATGCATCGGAGGAATCCCAGGCAGGAGAGGACGCGTCAGAATTGCCAGTGACATGGCCTGCAGGACTATTGGCATTCCTGGGGAAGGAGGAAATTGACACTGAGGGAGTTGGTGGGGTGGTTTGCGTGAGCTTGGTTACAAGAGGAAGGGATTTACTGGTCAGTGGACTGCTTCCGCTGTCGCCCAAAGTTTTTGAACTTGTCACTGACTTATTATGAATGCGCTGCAGGTGACGTATAAGGGAGGATGTTCCGAGGTGGTTAACGTCCTTACCCCTACTTATTACAGCTTGACAAAGGCAACACACGGCTTGACAAATGTTGTCCGCATTTCTGGTGAAATACTTCCACACCGAAGAGCTGATTTTTTTGGTATTTTCACCAGGCATGTCAACGGCCCTATTCCTCCCACGGACAACAGGTGTCTCCCCGGGTGCCTGACTTAAACAAACCACCTCACCATCAGAATCCTCCTTGTCAATTTCCTCCCCAGCGCCAGCAACACCCATATCCTCCTCATCCTGGTGTACTTCAACACTGACATCTTCAATCTGACTATCAGGAACTGGACTGCGGGTGCTCCTTCCAGCACTTGCAGGGGGCGTGCAAATGGTGGAAGGCGCATGCTCTTCACGTCCAGTGTTGGGAAGGTCAGGCATCGCAACCGACACAATTGGACTCTCCTTGTGGATTTGGGATTTCGAAGAACGCACAGTTCTTTGCGGTGCTTTTGCCAGCTTGAGTCTTTTCAGTTTTCTAGCGAGAGGCTGAGTGCTTCCATCCTCATGTGAAGCTGAACCACTAGCCATGAACATAGGCCAGGGCCTCATCCGTTCCTTGCC
Source organism: Pseudophryne corroboree (assembly GCF_028390025.1). Classification (NCBI taxonomy): domain Eukaryota; kingdom Metazoa; phylum Chordata; class Amphibia; order Anura; family Myobatrachidae; genus Pseudophryne; species Pseudophryne corroboree. The sequence continues at coordinate 492,658,121 of NC_086446.1, read as the reverse complement.
ACTCTGTGTGGTAAATGGCATATTGGCAAGTTTACGCTTCTCCTCCGACAATTTTATTTTAGATTTTGGAGTCCTTTTTTTACTGATATTTGGTGTTTTGGATTTTACATGCTCTGTACTATGACATTGGGCATCGGCCTTGGCAGACGACGTTGCTGGCATTTCATCGTCTCGGCCATGACTAGTGGCAGCAGCTTCAGCACGAGGTGGAAGTGGATCTTGATCTTTCCCTAATTTTGGAACCTCAACATTTTTGTTCTCCATATTTTAATAGGCACAACTAAAAGACACAGAGGTAGCTACAGCCGTGGACTACCATACTGTGTCTGCTGCTAATATAGACTGGATGATAATGAGATGAAATCAATATATATTATATCACACTAGTACTGCAGCCGGACAGGTAGCTATATTTATTATGTAATGACTGATGACGGACCTGCTGGACACTGTCAGCTCAGCAGCACCGCAGACTGCCACAGTAAGCTACTATAGTAGTATGTATAAAGAAGAAAGAAAAGAAAAAAAACCACGGGTAGGTGGTATACAATTATGGATGGACGAGCGACTGCCGACACAGAGGTAGCTACAGCCGTGGACTACCGTACTGTGTCTGCTGCTAATATAGACTGGATGATAATGAGATGAAATCAATATATATTATATCACACTAGTACTGCAGCCGGACAGGTAGATATATTTATTATGTAATGACTGATGACGGACCTGCTGGACACTGTCAGCTCAGCAGCACCGCAGACTGCTACAGTAAGCGACTTTAGTAGTATGTATAAAGAAGAAAGAAAAAAAACAACCCACGGGTAGGTGGTATACAATTATGGATGGACGAGCGACTGCCAACACAGAGGTAGCTACAGCAGTGGACTACCGTACTGTGTCTGCTGCTAATATAGACTGGATGATAATGAGATGAAATCAATATATATTATATCACACTAGTACTGCAGCCGGACAGGTAGCTATATTTATTATGTAATGACTGATGACGGACCTGCTGGACACGGTCAGCTCAGCAGCACCGCAGACTGCTACAGTAAGCTACTATAGTAGTATGTATAAAGAAGAAAGAAAAAAAAAAACCACGGGTAGGTGGTATACAATTATGGATGGACGAGCGACTGCCGACACAGAGGTAGCTACAGCCGTGGACTACCGTACTGTGTCTGCTGCTAATATAGACTGGATGATAATGAGATGAAATCAATATATATATATATAATATCACTAGTACTGCAGCCGGACAGGTATATATATTTATTATGTAATGACTGATGACGGACCTGCTGGACACTGTCAGCTCAGCAGCACCGCAGACTGCTACAGTAAGCTACTATAGTAGTATGTATAAAGAAGAAAGAAAAAAAAAACCACGGGTAGATGGTATACAATATTATATATATATTATATACATTTATTGTTCACCTTGACAAAGGGGGCGTAAGTACCCCCGAAACGTTGGATCGTTTTTGTGGAATACAATTTTGACCACTATAGTCTCTGAGTGCCGCCTCTTCTTTGTAACATTGTTTTACCTGCATTGGGAAGGCACCGGAGCAACGCTGTTTTTTGAGGCGGGAGTGCCAGTCCGCAGTAACTCTATTATATACAATTATATATATATATATATATATATATATATATATATGAAACTGGTGGTGATTATTAAACTGGTGGTCAGGTCACTGGTCACACTATCAGCAACTTGCAAGTAGTACTCCTAAGCAGACAATCACAATATATATTATACTGGTGGTCAGTGTGGTCACAATGGCAGTGTGGCACTCTGGCAGCAAAAGTGTGCACTGTACGTTATATGTACTCCTGAGTCCTGCTCTCAGACTCTAACTGCTCCCCACTGTCAGTGTCTCCCCCACAAGTCAGATAATACAGTCACACTATCTATCACTTCAGCAAGTAACTACTAGTACTCCTCCTAATGCTCCCCAAAATTACTACTGTGTCTCTCTCTACTGTCTCACTCTCTTCTCTATAAACGGAGAGGACGCCAGCCATGTCCTCTCCCTATAAATCTCAATGCACGTGTGAAAATGGCGGCGACGCGCGGCTCCTTATATAGAATCCGAGTCTCGCGATAGAATCCGAGCCTCGCGAGAATCCGACAGCGGGATGATGACGTTCGGGCGCGCTCGGGTTAACCGAGCAAGGCGGGAAGATCCGAGTTGCTCGGCCCCGTGTAAAAAAAACTGAAGTTCGGGCGGGTTCGGTTTCCGAGGAACCGAACCCGCTCATCTCTAGTCGCACATTATCTGGACGATTTCCTGTGCATCGGGCCTTGTGGCTCGGACAGGTGTGCTCGGCTGCTCTTCTCCTTGAAAGCACTTTTTTCCGAGTTATGGGTACCAATCGCTCCGGATAAATGTGAGGGTCCTTGCACCCTCCTCTCGTATCTAGGCATCGAACTGGATACTGAGGCGGGATGCTGCCGATTGCCCTTAGACAAAGTTGCCAAGTTGCGTGTGTGTAAGGTTACCTTGCGCCAGTGCCAATCCCTTCTCGGTCTTTTCAATTTTGCATGCAGGGTCATTCCCATGGGTAGAATCTTTTGTCGCAAATTGGAGCGGTCGACGGCTGGCGCTCGTAAGCCGCATCACTTCATTAGATTGTCATCCGAGATTTGCAGGGACCTGCGAGTTTGGGATGCCTTTCTGCATGAGTTTAATGGCGTAGCCATTTGGCTGTCTGATGCGGTCCACAGCCCAGGTATCCAGTTGTTCACCGACGTGTCGGGTTCCTGGGGATACGGTGCGTACCTCGATGGTGCATGGTCCGCTGCCCCTTGGCCGGTCTCCTAGTTCCAGCAGGGCTTAACCCGCAACCTTTTGTTGCTGGAACTGTTTCCCATTGTCGTTGCATTGGAGCTGTGGGGGGAGCGGATCAAAGACCAGCACGTGGTCTCCTGATGTGACAATCTGGGCGTGGTTCAGGCGATCAATGGGCAGCGATCTTCCTCACTTCCAGTTCTTCGCTTGTTGGCCCGCCTGGTCTTGCTCTGTTTGCGTCTGAATGCTCACTTCGTTGCGCGGCACGTCCCAGGGGTTGACAACAGCATTGCCGATGCTTTCTCTAGACAACAGTGGGCTCGGTTTCGCGCGTTGGCCCCTGCTGCAGCGTTTACAGGTGACGTATGCCCTTCTCATTGCTGGCAGGTTATATAGCTGGGATAACTGCTTTGGCCAGCCAGTCGGTGGCTACAGCCACGCTGGTGAAATATCGGGCGGCGTTCCATCGATGGGAGGCATTCATTGCGCACAGGCGAAACGAAGGTAAGCCTTCCTTTCGACTACTGTTGGCTTTTGTCTGGCGTATGTACGAAGCTGGGAGGTCACGCGCTGTTGTCAGCCAGATGCTGGCAGGTATCTCCTGTTTTCTGCGCTTACAGGGTAGCCATGATTTCACTAAAAGCTTTTTGGTGAGACGCTGTTTGCAGGGCTGGGCTCGTGGCACCCCTGTGTCTGTGGACAACAGGCGTCCTATATCGGTTGCGCTGCTGGGTTGCCTGATGGAGGTCTTACCATCCGTTTGCGATTCTCAGTATGAGGTGTTACTTTTCCGGCTTGCCTTTGCTATGGCTTTTTACGGAGCCTTTCGGATCGGCGAGTTGGTGGCCCCCTCCAGATCCGCGGCCCCTCCTTTGCTTGAGTCCCATGTGTTGCTGGCGGATGCGTTACTGTGCAAATTAAGCCGTTCTAAGATGGATCAGTTGGGGCGTGGGCATTGGATTACCTTGCCTGCCTGCCCTAACACTAGCATCTGCCCCGTAACCTTGGCACGCGTGTATGCTTATTATCACAGTTTATGTCTCCCCCACAATACTACAAAGCAAGATAAAAAGTTTATCCAAAGCAGTTGGGTTATTTACTGGGCATACTCAATTGATTGAGGACCCATGTGTCTGTCCAAACTGGATGGTGATCCAGTCACTGCTTCATAAGGCGGGATTCAGATAATCAGGATGTATGATTTATGGTTCCTTTCTTGAAACTGGGCATGAATCATAGATGTACGCAAATGCCATTGCAACTAGGAATTTCCTCACAGCGGCTGTGCTAAATATGCAAAGGTCGCAGCCGCTGGGATTCATATTGAGACACCCACTGTAGGCATCTCAGATCCGCCACTTGTGTAGAAAGAACCAGTGGATGCACATCGGTCAATAACTGACCACGCAGACTGGCCATCTGAGAAGCCAGAGCCATTCTGGCTGCCCACGTGATCACAGTCGCGAGATCACGAGTTTTTGTAGCACCCCCCATTACCGCCCACAAACAGTGCCTGATTGTCAATCATTGTACAAAAAAAACAAGGCACATGCGCAGTGCAAGTCCGACATAAGCGCAGTGGCCAAAAAATCTCTCCAGTGCGTAAAACTGCCCTTCTCATTGCTGGCAGGTTATATGGCTGGGATAACTGCTTTGGCCAGCCAGTCGGTGGCTCCAGCCACGCTGGTGAAATATCGGGCGGCGTTCCATCGATGGGAGGCATTCATTGCGCACAGGCAAAACGAAGGTAAGCCTTCCTTTCGACTACTGTTGGCTTTTTTCTGGCGTATGTACGAAGCTGGGAGGTCGCACGCTGTTGCATTGTGTACATCTCAGAATCAGACCCCTGTTCAGTGGACAATGAGGATAAATATAAAAATCCAGTTTGTGTGAATAACCCATACTTCATGCCTATCACTGCTTTGGTATTTTAGTAAAATGACACAAACCTTTCCATCAAGATGCTTGTACAGAAGCCATTGTAAAGCTCTGGCAGCACCCCAGTGTTGGCTGTCTTACGCACTTACCCAGTCCATTAACAACGGATTCATTTCGTTGAGCTGAATTGCCTAGAACCGGATAAACAATTGACAGCATTTTCCCCACTCACTCAATTGAAATATTTGTGTGGGAAGATTCTTCTCTTAATGATTAGGAAATCGTTAGAGACTTGGCTTAGGTGATTTCAGACTGCACATTGTATTTAGAAACAGCTTATTATCATACAGGTATCATTTATCTTTTAGTTGTACTTGAAATCAGAAGTATCCTGTGCTTAATGTTTACAATAACCAGTACTAGTAAGGTCATTATAAAGACCTCATAAGATACCTTTTTTCGCGGGACAGTCCCATTTCTTAGGCACTGTCCCACCCGCCGCCCATAGTGTCCCGCGGTGGTGGGGCAGTTGGGAGGCTCCCTGTCACTCATTGCTCTGCTGAGCAGAGCGGCGGTGAATAAACGCACAGGGCAGTATTCAAATGATATATCACGCCCAATCTCCTTTCTAAACTGATCCTCGTTATCGCGCCCATAGTAATCATGTTTAGTTGTACAAAGGGTTAGGGTGCCTGGCTAAACTGGGGGTAGCGAGCTGAAATGATTATACCACACCCGTCAGCAGAAACAGAATGGGTGTGGAAGGAGGCGGAAAGAATTGAATACCGCCCACAGTGTCTACTCACGGGAGACAGAGGGACTGTGGGCATGCCAACAGCTCACAGAGCGCTGGGCATGCCCTCTGAGGGACGAAAACAGAGAGCTGTGTCACGTGAAGCCACGCCCCCTTCATTGAGGCCACACCACTTTTTCGGGCGATGCTTGCAGAAGTCCCGAGTCCTCATTCTTGAATGTTGGGAGGAATACTCATGGGGGCGTGGGATAATTATAAAACAAGTTGGATTGCCTAACATTTTTTCATATAGATTCATAGAAATTTGATGTCAGAGAAGTGACAGGTCCTTCTGATTATAATAACCAAGCTGTTAGGAGAAAGGGTCTGATTGATGTTTGTGGGTAAAGCAAAAAAGCAAGCAACTAGGCAAAACCATGTTGCAGTGCAGGTGGATCTGATGGGAGATTCAGATTTGGGTGGGCTGTAGTTTTTCTGTGCAGAGTAAATATTGGCTGCTTTTGCATGTAGCCCACAAATACTTGGCAGCTTTATTTTACACTGCAATTTAGATTTTAGTTTGAACACACCCCGCCCAAATCTAAATCTCTCTGCACATGTTACAGTATATCTGCCCTACCTGCAGTGCAACATGGTTTTGCCCAGTTGCTTGCTTTTTGCTTTACTTACAAACATTAATCAGGCCCACTGTTCCACCCATTGATCACCCTTTGTATAGATAAATGTTTCCTTCTGTCATATTTCCTAAATCCAGTTTGAGGCTATATCCTCATATTCTAGATACATTTAAATGTGCTACAAGGGCTATTACTTGAACCAGAGGTTCTCAAACGCGGTCCTCAAGGCACCCCAATGGTCCAGGTTTTAAGTATATCCATGCTTGGTCACAGGTGACTTAATTAGCACCTCAGTCAGTTTGATTTAAGTCATTTAACCAACTGTGCTGAGCCATGGATATACCTAAACCCTGAACCGTTGGGGTGCCTTGAGGACCGCCTTTGAGAACCTCTGACTTGAACCAATTTCCAGAACTGTGCATCACAAGAGCAGAATTAACTTGTTTCCCTGCATTGGTGAACAGTACAGCCCCTGACTTCAGGAATCTATTTACTGATGTTCTGCATTCTGTCTGACCAATCAGATCTAAACGTGTGTGGTTTCACCTTACATAGCAATAAAGCGTATAAATCTTTACAAATCAAAGCAATTGATTTATAGTTCTGATGTCAATGAATCCCATCTGAAGAAATGTGAGAAATACTAGAAAAGATTCTTACCTCTAGAGCACAAGTTCTCAAACTCTGCCCTCAGGACCGCAAACAGTTCATGTTTTCCAGGTCTAATCGCAGAATCGCAAGTGAAATAATTAGCTCCACCAGTGGATCTTTTAAAATGTGTCAGTGAGTTATGAGTACACCTGTGCACCTGCTGGGTGACCTGAAAAACGTGAACTGTTTTAGGCTCCTGGGGACCAAGTTTGAGAAACACTGCTCCAGAGAATTCTTCATATTTGTCAGCTGAGAGTTCATTTACTCTTGTGCAGTTCAAGAGACAACCTGAAGGTGGCATTAGTCACATTCCCTGTCCCCTTTCAGATCTACACGAATGCATACAAGATTTCTAGATACAGTATACAGCAGTCTGGAGAGACTATTGAATTTTAAAAGTACAGTGGATTTGAGAGAATAAACCCAGAAAAATCTCTAATACATGGACTGTTTCCTGAGTTGAGATTATAATTTGCACAATATTTGGCTGAAATAATTAATGTCCTGAGTAAATTTTACCGTAAATTTCAAACAAATGTGTGCAGCTAAGATCAAGTAATAGTTGGTCTAAACAGAATGTTAGTTATTTATACATGGGCATAAATTACTCACATGCTACTGTATGTAACCAGAAAAAAAAAAGATTTTCTGCTCCAGGTTCCTAAGTAATATCCTTGAAACCTTAGAATTGTCTATTGATAGTAGGAGCATACAGTTTGCTACTTACACTGTTATAATGCTTACTCTTATCTATCCTATGTATTAACCAGTGCATCAACACCGTTTATTTAGAAAGTTTTAGAATATAATTTTTGTTGTTTATATAAATGAGTCAACACTAATTTAGGGGTCTATTTAATGCTTGTCGGATCCTTTCCGATGGAAAGGATCCGACAATGCAGCATTCAATGAGCGGTCAAATCCAAAGTCGGATTAACATTGTTGGAAATAGGGCTAAAACCTGTCGGCTTTGGCCGCGCTTCTGACAAAACACGTGGATCCGCGGCTACTCCGCAGATCCACGTATTTTCCGATAAGTCAGAATTACCGATTTGTAAAAAAAACGGCAGGGGGATTGAATAGGTCGGAACAGTTTGCGACCTAAAAAAGTCGGAAACTGCCGTCTTTCCGACAAGACGGCAGTTTCGACTACAATTGAATACCCCCCTTAAACTTGCTAAATATTTTACTATATTATCATTAAAAGACTTCTTTGGCAAATACCACTGACACATCACAAAATCTCCTGAACCATAAAGCTGGACTTCCTTGCCAGTGTCAGTTGCTGAGCAATCCATTATTCAATTACTTTTGGATAATTTTTGGGTATATTGAATAGGTCGGAACCCCTCCAAGCTAAAAAAGTCGAAAACTGCAGTCTTTCCGACAGACGGCAGCTTTTGACTTCAATTGAATATACCCCAGAGACTACAGATTATTGTTTTGGTGTGTTCTTGGGCGGTTTCATGGAGGGGCACTTTGATGCTGCCAGTTCTCAACAACATCCTACCACAAGTGAGCCTATTTTAAAAGCAGTACAGGTTGAGTATCCCTTATCCAAAATGCTTGGGACCAGAGGTATTTTGGATATGGGATTTTTCCGTATTTTGGAATAATTGCATACCATAATGAGCTATCATGAAGATGGGACCTAAATCTAAGCACAGAATGCATTTAAGTTACATATACACCTTATACACACAGCCTGAAGGTCATTTTAGACAATATTTTTTATAACTGTGCATTAAACAAAGTGTGTCTACATTCACACAATTCATTTATGTTACATATACACCTTATACACACAGCCTAAAGGTCATTTAATACAATATTTTTAATAACTTTGTGTATTAAACAAAGTTTGTGTACATTGAGCCATCAAAAAACAAAGGTTTCACTATCTCACTCTCACTCAAAAAAGTCCGTATTTCGGAATATTCTTTATTTCGGAATATATGGATATGGGATACTCAACCTGTATTAAATTTGCTTAAATACCAGTGCATTTAATCACTTTGTGATTATACTTGAAATTCCGTAGCGAAGCACAGGTATTCAGCTAGTCACCCATAAAAAAAAGAGTTTCTGTCAAATGAGATCATGGCAGCAAAGAATAGGCCAGCTTAGCTTTTCTATACAGTGGAGTTGCTTTGTAAGACAGCATGCCTTCAGCCTGATGAAACACTCTTCCAGGCAAGATGCAAATAGGTTTGCAAACATCGGGGCTGGAATCTCCACAGTGTCATTAAAGGAGTGCCAAACTATCAAGGTTGCCAATGTAAGGCACTTGTCTTTATGGACCAGCTTGGACCCAATGGATGTAAAATACATTGCTGATATTATCTGAAAGGTTTTCTCACCTGTGATCTGGATTTAGGGGGTCATTCCAAGTTGATCGCTCACTGCCGTTTTTCCCAGCACAACAAACAGGTTACTACTGTGCAAGCATATGCACCGCAATGCGCACACCCGTCGTATGCGTACAAATAAGATCGTTGCTGGGCGATGGATTTAACAAAGAATCCATTCGCACAGCCGATCGCAAGGAGATTGACAGGAAGAGGGCGTTTATGGGTGTCAAACTGAACTGACCGTTTTCAGGAAGTGTTTGGAAAAACGCAGGCATATCCAGGCGTTTGCAGGGCGGGTGTCTGACGTCAATTCCGGGACCAAAAAGACTGAAGTGATCGCAAGGGCTGAGTAAGTCCAGAGCTACTCAGAAACTGCAAAAAACTTTTTCGTCCCGCTCGGCTGCACACGCGTTCGCACACTTGCAAAGCGAAAACACACTCCCCCGTGGGTGACGACTATTCATTTGCACAGCTGCTAAAAGTAGCTAGCGAGCGATCAACTCGGAATGACCCCCTCTGTCTCAGCCATTCTTCTGATACTGTGAATGGACATAATTGGCCCTGTATTTGCAAAAAAGTAATACTGTACAATGCAGACAGGCATTTTTCCTGAACCAGTAAAGCAAGCAATTGTCAGAACACTTCTTATAAAACCTAATTTAGATCCCGACTGCAAGACCAACTACAAACCGGTATCAAACTAGTGATGTGCACCAGAAATTTTTCGGGTTTTGTGTTTTGCTTTTGGATTCGGTTCCGCGGCCGTGTTTTGGATTTGGGCGCGTTTTGGCAAAATCTCCCTGAAAATGTTTTGTCGGATTCGGGTGTTTTTTTTTACAAAAAACCTTTAAAAACAGCTTAAATCATAGAATTTGAGGGTCATTTTGATCCCATAGTATTATTAACCTCAATAACCATAATTTCCACTCATTTCCAGTCTATTCTGAACACCTCACACCGTCACAATATTATTTTTAGTCCTAAAATTTGCACCGAGGTTGCTGGATGACTAAGCTAAGCGACCCAAGTGGCCGACACAAACACCTGGCCCATCTAGGAGTGGCACTGCAGTGTCAGACAGGATGGCAGATTTAAAAAATAGTCCCCAAACAGCACATAATGCAAAGAAAAAAAGAGGTGCACCAAGGTCGCTGGATGGCTGAGCTAAGCGACCCAAGTGGCCGACACAAACACCTGGCCCATCTAGGAGTGGCACTGCAGTGTCAGACAGGATGGCAGATTTAAAAAATAGTCCCCAAACAGCACATGATGCAAAGAAAAAAAGAGGTGCACCAAGGTCGCTGGATGGCTAAGCTAAGCGACCCAAGTGGCCGACACAAACACCTGGCCCATCTAGGAGTGGCACTGCAGTGTCAGACAGGATGGCACTTCAAAAAATAGTCCCCAAACAGCACATGATACAAAGATAAATGAAAGAAAAAAGGTGCAAGATGGAATTGTCCTTGGGCCCTCCCACCAACCCTTATAAACAGGACATGCACACTTTAACAAACCCATTATTTCAGCGACAGGGTCTGCCACACGACTGTGACTGAAATGACTGGTTGGTTTGGGCCCCCACCAAAAAAGAAGCAATCAATCTCTCCTTGCACAAACTGGCTCTACAGAGCAGAGGCGTAACTAGGGTTTTTGGAGCCCAGGGCAAGATCAATAATGGCGCCCCCCCCAAAAATAAATAAATAAATAAATAAATAATTTTTCTTAATAAAATAAATTAATAAAATGATAATGAAAAAAAAATACAAAAGGAAAGTATGTGCAGACGCCACCGGTGTCACTGCATATAAAGATGTCAGGGTGTGTATGTATGTGTATGTAGGTGCAGTGGTCGAAGTTGAATTTTTGAAGGTGGAATGAAAGAGTGCAGATAGCAATTATGCGCGCGCCGAAGGCGCGCGCGCTCCGGAAAAGGGGCGTGGTCACTCAAAAGGGGCGTGTCCTTCAGTATAGTAGGACCCCTTATACTATCTAGTACTGGTGCCCCTTTCACATTATAGCACACGGTATGAGCCGAAATTCACATTATAGCACACAGTATGAGCCGAAATTCACATTGCCCCACACGGCATGAGCCGAAATTCACATTATAGCACACAGTATGAGCCGAAATTCACATTACCCCACATGGTATGAGCCAAAATTCACATTATAGCACACGGTATGAGCCGAAATTCACATTATAGCACACGGTATGAGCCAAAATTCACATTACTCCACATGGTATGAGCCAAAATTCACATTTCCCCACATGGTATGAGCAGAAATTCACATTTCCCCACATGGTATGAGCAGAAATTCACATTACAGCACACGGTATGAGCCGAAATTCACATTACAGCACACGGAATGAGCCAAAATTCACATTACCCCACATAGTATGAGCCGTAAATTCACATTATAGCACACGGTATTAGCCAAAATTCACGTTACAGCACATGATATGAGCCAAAATTCCCATTATAGAGTTAGGGGATCCTACCCCCAGAATTAACATGGCCTGTGGGGCACTATGATGAGGGGAGCCCACCCCCTTAATAGACTAAATGCAGAGTTTAGCAGCGGAAGGGCTGCAGCGGTTTCTCACCCCAAGCTGCGGCGCTTCTGCCACCTCCGACACTCCACATCTTCGGCACCACCCGGGATGCAGAGCACCGCACCGGGTATGCACCCTTTTCAGTGTGGCCTGCTGCGCTCCGAAGGGGTTCTTGTTTCATGCTGCAGGATCCCGATGTGCGCCTTCCTCCCCGCTGTTACTGTCACGGTAAGCATTAGTATCGTTTACCGCAGAGGCCATTTTCTGAGGCATATGTGTTAAACCTCAGGAACTGAGATGCCCTTCTCACCATACAGCTGTGTGGCCGAGCCGGGCGGGGGGACAGCCAGCAGCAGCATGCCGGATATCAGCTGCAGAGGGTGCGGGCTGTACATACTTGGGGCAGCTGGATATTCAACAGTGCTGAAAGCCTCCGGAGCCCGCACCCCCGGAGCTGCAGTACACCGGCAGAGGACACCCATCCCCCGAACCCTGCGTAGCCCAAAGCCGGAGATCAGCAGCATGTTGAACGCGGAAGCAGAAGCTGCTTATTGCCGGTCAGCATGCTGCTGATCTCCGGCTTTGGGCTCCGCATGTGCATTACAGCCCCCACCCTCGGCTGCTGATATCTGGCATGCTGCCCCTGCTGCTGGCTTTCCACCCGCCCGGCTCGCCCACCCAGCTGGATGGTGAGTAAGAAGGGCATCTCAGTGCCCGTGGTTTAATACATATCTCTCTTCGGTAAATGGCCATTAGTACATCCCACACACACTGATTACACACACACAGACTGGCCACCCCCAAATCCTACACACACCCACTCAGACTACATACACACACACACACACACACACACACACACACACACACACACACATTCTCATACTTTCCTCTCCCCCACACACACACTGGACTGCAAAAATTTACACACACTGACACTGTTCCACACACACACAATTAACACACACTCACACTGTCCCACACACACAATTAACACACACGCACACTGTCCCACACACCAGTGGCGTGCGGTGAGGTCAGTGGCGTGCGGTGAGGCACTACAGCCATAATGTCCGCCGAATCCTGTCGATGAACCCTACCGCCACCGAGCCAATGCCCGCCACTGCCTCTGAGCCGATGCCACCACCAATGGCTTACAAACTCGCCCACCATCAACTGACCCAGCCCTCCGCCACTAATTTGCAACTCAGTCCAAAGTTGCCAATGCCCGCTGCATGCCTGCTCATCATACTTGTGATGTTGTATTGTACATTTTTATAGAAAAAATAATAATCAGTGTTTGGGACTGGGAAGGGAGTGGGAGGAGGACATGAATGCAATTTTGTTGTCCAGGGTTTCCATTAACTTAATGGAGAAGGGTCTGAATGGGTTAAAAATGTAAAAAAAAACTGCATGAGGTCCCCCTCCTAAGTATAACCAGCCTCGGGCTCTTTGAGCCGGTCCTGGTTGTTTAAATACTGGGAAAAAATTGGACAGGGGTTCCCCGTATTTAGACAACCAGCATCGGGCTCTTAGTCCGGTCCTGGTTCCAAAAATACGGGGGACAAAAGATGTAGGGGTCCCCCCATATTTTTAAAACCAGCACCGGGCTCCACTAGCCAGGGACATAATGCCACAGCCGGGGGACACATTTATGTAGGTCCCTGCGGCCGTGGCATTACCCCCCCAACTAGTCACCACTGGCCGGGGTTCCCTGGAGGAGTGGGGACCCCTTAAATCAAGAGGTTACCCCCCCTCCAGGCACCCAAGGGCCAGGGGTGAAGCCCGAGGCTGTCCCCCCCATCCGTGGGCTGTGGATGGGAGGCTGATAGCCATGTAAGTAAAAAAAGAATATTGTTTTTTGTTGTGGAACTACAAGGCCCAGAAAGCCTCCCCCGCTTGCTGGTACTTGGAGAACCTCAAGTACCAACATGCAGGGAAATAACGGGCACGCTGGTACCTGTAGTTCTACAACAGAAAAAATACCCAAATAAAAACACAACTCACACACCGTGACAGTAAAAATTTATTAAAGCACACTGACACACTCACACATACTTACCCATATCCCACGCCGGTCACGTCCACTTGTCCAGTAGAATCCAATAGGGGTAGCTGTAAAAATGAGAGACACATTACTTACCTACATCCCACGCCGGTCACGTCCACTTGTCCAGTAGAATCCAGTAGGGGAATCTGTAAAAATGAGAGACAGATTACTTACCTACATCCCACGCCAGTCACGTCCACTTGTCCAGTAGAATCCAATAGGGGTACCTGTAAAAATGAGAGACAGATTACTTACCTACATCCCACGCCGGTCACGTCCACTTGTCCAGTAGAATTCAATAGGGGTACCTGTAAAAATGAGAGACAGATTACTTACCTACATCCCACGCTGGTCACGTCCACTTGTCCAGTAGAATCCAGTAGGGGAATCTGTAAAAATGAGAGACAGATTACTTACCTACATCCCACGCTGGTCACGTCCACTTGTCCAGTAGAATCCAGTAGGGGAATCTGTAAAAATGAGAGACAGATTACTTACCTACATCCCACGCCGGTCACGTCCACTTGTCCAGTAGAATTCAATAGGGGTACCTGTAAAAATGAGAGACAGATTACTTACCTACATCCCACGCCGATCACGTCCACTTGTCCAGTAGAATCCAATAGGGGTACCTGTAAAAATGAGAGACAGATTACTTACCTACATCCCACGCTGGTCACGTCCACTTGTCCAGTAGAATTCAATAGGGGTACCTGTAAAAATGAGAGACAGATTACTTACCTACATCCCACGCTGGTCACGTCCACTTGTCCAGTAGAATTCAATAGGGGTACCTGTAAAAATGAGAGACAGATTACTTACCTACATCCCACGCTGGTCACGTCCACTTGTCCAGTAGAATTCAATAGGGGTACCTGTAAAAATGAGAGACAGATTACTTACCTACATCCCACGCTGGTCACGTCCACTTGTCCAGTAGAATCCAGTAGGGGAATCTGTAAAAATGAGAGACAGATTACTTACCTACATCCCACGCTGGTCACGTCCACTTGTCCAGTAGAATCCAGTAGGGGAATCTGTAAAAATGAGAGACAGATTACTTACCTACATCCCACGCCGGTCACGTCCACTTGTCCAGTAGAATCCAATAGGGGTACCTGTAAAAATGAGAGACAGATTACTTACCTACATCCCACGCCGATCACGTCCACTTGTCCAGTAGAATCCAATAGGGGTACCTGTAAAAATGAGAGACAGATTACTTACCTACATCCCACGCTGGTCACGTCCACTTGTCCAGTAGAATTCAATAGGGGTACCTGTAAAAATGAGAGACAGATTACTTACCTACATCCCACGCTGGTCACGTCCACTTGTCCAGTAGAATTCAATAGGGGTACCTGTAAAAATGAGAGACAGTTTACTTACCTACATCCCACGCTGGTCACGTCCACTTGTCCAGTAGAATTCAATAGGGGTACCTGTAAAAATGAGAGACAGATTACTTACCTACATCCCACGCTGGTCACGTCCACTTGTCCAGTAGAATCCAGTAGGGGAATCTGTAAAAATGAGAGACAGATTACTTACCTACATCCCACGCTGGTCACGTCCACTTGTCCAGTAGAATCCAGTAGGGGAATCTGTAAAAATGAGAGACAGATTACTTACCTACATCCCACGCCGGTCACGTCCACTTGTCCAGTAGAATCCAATAGCGTTACCTGTAAAAATGAGAGACAGATTACTTACCTACATCCCACGCCGATCACGTCCACTTGTCCAGTAGAATCCAATAGGGCAGGGGTTCTCAAACTCGGTCCTCAGGACCCCACACAGTGCATGTTTTGCAGGTAACCCAGCAGGTGCACAGGTGTATTAATTACTCACTGACACATTTTAAAAGGTCCACAGGTGGAGCTAATTATTTAACTTGTGATTCTGTGAGGAGACCTGCAAAACATGCACTGTGTGGGGTCCTGAGGACCGAGTTTGAGAACCTGTGCAATAGGGGAATCTGTAAAATGAGAGACAGATTACTTACCTACATCCCACGCTGGTCACGTCCACTTGTCCAGTAGAATCCAGTAGGGGAATCTGTAAAAATGAGAGACAGATTACTTACCTACATCCCACGCTGGTCACATCCACTTGTCCAGTAGAATCCAGTAGGGGAATCTGTAAAAATGGGAGACAGATTACTTACCTACATCCCACGCCGGTCACGTCCACTTGTCCAGTAGAATCCAATAGGGGTACCTGTAAAAATGAGAGACAGATTACTTACCTACATCCCACGCCGATCACGTCCACTTGTCCAGTAGAATCCAATAGGGGTACCTGTAAAAATGAGAGACAGATCACTTACCTACATCCCACGCTGGTCACGTCCACTTGTCCAGTAGAATTCAATAGGGGTACCTGTAAAAATGAGAGACAGATTACTTACCTACATCCCACGCTGGTCACGTCCACTTGTCCAGTAGAATTCAATAGGGGTACCTGTAAAAATGAGAGACAGATTACTTACCTACATCCCACGCTGGTCACGTCCACTTGTCCAGTAGAATCCAGTAGGGGAATCTGTAAAAATTAGAGACAGATTACTTACCTACATCCCACGCTGGTCACGTCCACTTGTCCAGTAGAATTCAATAGGGGTACCTGTAAAAATGAGAGACAGATTACTTACCTACATCCCACGCCGGTCACGTCCACTTGTCCAGTAGAATCCAATAGGGGTACCTGTAAAAATGAGAGACAGATTACTTACCTACATCCCACGCCGATCACGTCCACTTGTCCAGTAGAATCCAATAGGGGTACCTGTAAAAATGAGAGACAGATTACTTACCTACATCCCACGCTGGTCACGTCCACTTGTCCAGTAGAATTCAATAGGGGTACCTGTAAAAATGAGAGACAGATTACTTACCTACATCCCACGCTGGTCACGTCCACTTGTCCAGTAGAATCCAGTAGGGGAATCTGTAAAAATGAGAGACAGATTACTTACCTACATCCCACGCTGGTCACGTCCACTTGTCCAGTAGAATTCAATAGGGGTACCTGTAAAAATGAGAGACAGATTACTTAACTACATCCCACGCTGGTCACGTCCACTTGTCCAGTAGAATCCAGTAGGGGAATCTGTAAAAATGAGAGACAGATTACTTACCTACATCCCACGCTGGTCACGTCCACTTGTCCAGTAGAATCCAGTAGGGGAATCTGTAAAAATGAGAGACAGATTACTTACCTACATCCCACGCCGGTCACGTCCACTTGTCCAGTAGAATCCAATAGGGGTACCTGTAAAAATGAGAGACAGATTACTTACCTACATCCCACGCCGATCACGTCCACTTGTCCAGTAGAATCCAATAGGGGTACCTGTAAAAATGAGAGACAGATTACTTACCTACATCCCACGCTGGTCACGTCCACTTGTCCAGTAGAATTCAATAGGGGTACCTGTAAAAATGAGAGACAGATTACTTACCTACATCCCACGCTGGTCACGTCCACTTGTCCAGTAGAATTCAATAGGGGTACCTGTAAAAATGAGAGACAGATTACTTACCTACATCCCACGCTGGTCACGTCCACTTGTCCAGTAGAATCCAGTAGGGGAATCTGTAAAAATGAGAGACAGATTACTTACCTACATCCCACGCTGGTCACGTCCACTTGTCCAGTAGAATTCAATAGGGGTACCTGTAAAAATGAGAGACAGATTACTTACCTACATCCCACGCCGGTCACGTCCACTTGTCCAGTAGAATCCAATAGGGGTACCTGTAAAAATGAGAGACAGATTACTTACCTACATCCCACGCCGATCACGTCCACTTGTCCAGTAGAATCCAATAGGGGTACCTGTAAAAATGAGAGACAGATTACTTACCTACATCCCACGCTGGTCACGTCCACTTGTCCAGTAGAATTCAATAGGGGTACCTGTAAAAATGAGAGACAGATTACTTACCTACATCCCACGCTGGTCACGTCCACTTGTCCAGTAGAATCCAGTAGGGGAATCTGTAAAAATGAGAG
Organism: Pseudophryne corroboree; assembly: GCF_028390025.1. Taxonomy (NCBI): domain Eukaryota; kingdom Metazoa; phylum Chordata; class Amphibia; order Anura; family Myobatrachidae; genus Pseudophryne; species Pseudophryne corroboree. The sequence continues at coordinate 492,640,448 of NC_086446.1, read as the reverse complement.
ACAGATTACTTACCTACATCCCACGCTGGTCACGTCCACTTGTCCAGTAGAATTCAATAGGGGTACCTGTAAAAATGAGAGACAGATTACTTAACTACATCCCACGCTGGTCACGTCCACTTGTCCAGTAGAATCCAGTAGGGGAATCTGTAAAAATGAGAGACAGATTACTTACCTACATCCCACGCTGGTCACGTCCACTTGTCCAGTAGAATCCAGTAGGGGAATCTGTAAAAATGAGAGACAGATTACTTACCTACATCCCACGCCGGTCACGTCCACTTGTCCAGTAGAATCCAATAGGGGTACCTGTGAAAATGAGAGAGAGATTACTTACCTACATCCCACGCCGATCACGTCCACTTGTCCAGTAGAATCCAATAGGGGTACCTGTAAAAATGAGAGACAGATTACTTACCTACATCCCACGCTGGTCACGTCCACTTGTCCAGTAGAATTCAATAGGGGTACCTGTAAAAATGAGAGACAGATTACTTACCTACATCCCACGCTGGTCACGTCCACTTGTCCAGTAGAACCCAGTAGGGGAATCTGTAAAAATGAGAGAGAGATTACTTACCTACATCCCACGCCGATCACGTCCACTTGTCCAGTAGAATCCAATAGCGTTACCTGTAAAAATGAGAGACAGATTACTTACCTACATCCCACGCCGATCACGTCCACTTGTCCAGTAGAATCCAATAGGGCAGGGGTTCTCAAACTCGGTCCTCAGGACCCCACACAGTGCATGTTTTGCAGGTAACCCAGCAGGTGCACAGGTGTATTAATTACTCACTGACACATTTTAAAAGGTCCACAGGTGGAGCTAATTATTTAACTTGTGATTCTGTGAGGAGACCTGCAAAACATGCACTGTGTGGGGTCCTGAGGACCGAGTTTGAGAACCTGTGCAATAGGGGAATCTGTAAAATGAGAGACAGATTACTTACCTACATCCCACGCCGGTCACGTCCACTTGTCCAGTAGAATCCAATAGCGTTACCTGTAAAAATGAGAGACAGATTACTTACCTACATCCCACGCTGGTCACGTCCACTTGTCCAGTAGAATCCAATAGGGGAATCTGTAAAAATGAGAGACAGATTACTTACCTACATCCCACGCTGGTCACGTCCACTTGTCCAGTAGAACCCAATAGGGGAATCTGTAAAAATGAGAGACAGATTACTTACCTACATCCCACGCCGGTCACGTCCACTTGTCCAGTAGAATCCAATAGGGGTACCTGTGAAAATGAGAGAGAGATTACTTACCTACATCCCACGCCGATCACGTCCACTTGTCCAGTAGAATCCAATAGGGGTACCTGTAAAAATGAGAGACAGATTACTTACCTACATCCCACGCCGGTCACGTCCACTTGTCCAGTAGAATCCAATAGGGGTACCTGTAAAAATGAGAGACAGATTACTTACCTACATCCCACGCCGGTCACGTCCACTTGTCCAGTAGAATTCAATAGGGGTACCTGTAAAAATTAAAATGATACTTACAAACTGCAATCCACAGGAGGAGAGAGAGAGAGAGAGAGAGAGAGAGAGAGAGAGAGAGAGAGGGGGGGGGGAAGAGACTAACCTGCTGCTGCTGCCGGGGAGACCGGCACACACTGCAGGGCCACGACGGGAGGACGGAGCCGGCGGAGGAGGGGGAGAGCCGCACACCGCCGCTCCTGTCAGCGGCAGCGGAGGAGGATGGGGCGCACGCTACAGACGCCAATAACCGCCGGGACAATTAACACACACACACACACAATTAACCCACGCACACTGTCCCACACACAATTAACACACACGCACGCACACTGTCCCACACACACAAATATCACACACGCACACTGTCCCACACACAATTAACAAACACGCACTGTCCCACACACACACAATTAACACACTCACACTGTCCCACACACACACACACACACACACACACACACTTAACACACGCACACTGTCCCACACACACACAATTAACACACACACACACTGTCCCACACACACACAATTGATACACACACAATTAACACACACGCACACTCCCACACACACACAATTAACACACACTCAAACTGTCCCACACACACACAATTAACACACTCACACTGTCCCACACACACACACACAATTAACACACTCACACTGTCCCACACATACACAATTAACACACGCACACTGTCCCACACATACACAATTAACACACGCACACTGTCCCACACACACACAATTAACACGCACTCAAAACTGTCCCACACATACAATTAACACACTCACACTGTCACACACACAATTAACAAACACGCACTGTCCCACACACACAATTAACACACTCACACACACACACACACAATTAACACACACACACTGTCCCACACACACACACAATTAACACACGCACACTGTCCCACACACACACACACACACACACACACACACACAGTCACACACACACACACACACACACACACACACACACACACACACACACACACACACACTCACACACACAGTCACACACACACACAATTTACACACACTCAAACTGTCCCACACACACACAATTAACACACTCACACTGTCCCACACACAATGTCACACACACACACTTAACACACACACACACACACACACACACACACACACACACACACAAAATGTCCCGCACCCCCTTCCCAATAACCTGCACTTACTGCTGTTCAGGGCAGGGGCCGCACGCCCCCCCGAGGTCGCGCACGCGCATGCGCGCACCTCCGCGGTCGCGATCGCGATCGCGTACACACAGACACTTTTGCAGGGGGGAGTAGGGGGAGGCTCCTGGCTGCCGCTGCCTGTCTATTGTGACAGGCACAGCAGCCGGGGAGACAGGGAAAGCGCCGCGGGTAGCGCCGGCGGAATCCCTGAAGCATGGGGCGAGTGGGCCGTGCAGGTGCCGGTGGCGCCCCCCTCTGTTGGGGCTGCCATGGCGCCCAGGGCACGTGCCCTGCTCGCCCCGTGCTAGATACGCCTCTGCTACAGAGGCAAGATGTCCACCTCCTCCTCATCGTCCGATTCCTCACTCCTTTCACTGTGCACATTCCCCTCCTCACAGAATATTAATTCGTCCCCACTGGAATCCACCATCTCAGGTCCCTGCGTACTTTCTGGAGGCAATTGCTGGTTAATGTCTCCACGCGCATCGCCGCCATTTTCACTCATGCTTTGGAGATGATAGCGAGGGGACGTGGCTGCGTTCTCTGAGTTTCTGTGTTCAGTGTGCTGCAAATATCTGTGCTCAGTGTGCTGCAAATATCTGTGCTCAGTGTGCTTGCAAATATCTGTGCTCAGTGTGCTGAAAATATCTACGTCCTCTGCCTGAAAAACGCTCCATATCTGTGCTGCATTGTAGTACATAGTAGGAGGACAGTGCAGAATTTTGCTGTGACCACCAGTATATATGTAGCAGTACGGTACAGTAGTCCATTGCTCTACCTCTGTGTCGTCAAGTATACTACAGATGTAGCCACCTTTATCTTGACTGTTTCTCCGCCGAGACGGGCGTTTAGTCACGCTAATGCGATAGCTGAGTTTAATCACAGGCAGGCGCGTTGAGGCGATCTAGATACTCATCATGCATTACACATCTCCACCACTGTGTGGCTAATGCTCCACTAATCCAGTACTTTCGATCGTACAGTATAGCGGCGGATTGATCTACAGCTCTGGCAATACTGTAGGCGTAACGGGAGGCGGTGGAAAAAGTATGGAGTACTGTATGTGTATGGAGACGCAACTACAGTAATTGTGTAAAAGGAAGAATGTACAGTACAATGTATAAACACCGTGCTTTTAAAATATATGAGCGTCTGAGTTCGCTAATGCATAATGGGAATGGAGGACTAGCAGAAGGCGGAGGAAAACACCGTGCTTTACAAATGCGAGCGTCCGAGTCCTCTAAGGCATAAACCAACAGCAATGGGGCGGGGGCCGGGCGCTGTTTGCAGTAATTTCACACATGAAATTGGAAATCTCTCATGAGGCGTCGTGGGCTAGGGGTGAAGGCTCCCACCTCCCTCGCTGGGGGTCCAGGATTCGAGACCTGATGTGCTTTCTTTCTTTTTTTTTTTTTTTTTTTTCTGTAATAATGCACTGTATTATTTTATTTACATTGTAAGACAGTCAATGGAAGGATGCACACAGGTTTCACATAAATCAAAGTACATCTGCAGGAGCGATTCTTTACGCTAAATGCAACCTACAGTACAGTACTGTAAGTGAGCAAAACAGTACTACAGTGGGCGTTTGTGTATTGCACATGACCTGCATTCCCTCCCTGTCTACTGCATGATCTGTGCAGGCTCCCGTGGGGGAAGGGCAACAGGCTAGCAGGAGGCGGAGGAAAACACCGTGCTTTACAAATGCGAGCGTCCGAGTCCTCTAAGGCATAAACCAACAGCAATGGGGCGGGGGCCGGGCGCTGTTTGCAGTACTTTCACACATGAAATTGGAAATCTCTCATGAGGCGTCGTGGGCTAGGGGTGAAGGCTCCCACCTCCCTCGCTGGGGGTCCAGGGTTCGAGACCTGATGTGCTTTTTTTTTTTTTTCTGTAATAATGCACTGTATTATTTTATTTACATTGTAAGACAGTCAATGGAAGGATGCACACAGGTTTCACATAAATCAAAGTACATCTGCAGGAGCGATTCTTTACGCTAAATGCACCTAAACAGCGGGAATGAAATGAGTGTATTCTGACGCTACCAACTGAGCAAAACAGTACTGTAGATCTTCAGCGTTTGTGTATTGAACAGGACCTGAATTTCCTCCCTGTGCAGGCCCCCAGGGGGGAAGGGCGATGGGGGTAGGGGGGAGACGATGGAAAATACTGTGCCTTTGAAATGCAATTACATGAGCGTCCGAGTACACTACGGCATACTGTAAACCAACACCAATGGGAAGGAAGTGCCAACCTTATTTTTAATGTGTTCCCGTGACATTCACTGTAACATTTTTTTTTTCTCTCCAATACAGTACATCCAATGGAAGGATGCACACAGGTTTCACATAAATCAAAGTACATCTGCAGGAGCGATTCTTTACGCTAAATGCAACCTACAGTACAGTACTGTAAGTGAGCAAAACAGTACTACAGTGGGCGTTTGTGTATTGCACATGACCTGCATTCCCTCCCTGTCTACTGCATGATCTGTGCAGGCTCCCATGGGGGAAGGGCAACAGGCTAGCAGGAGGCGGAGGAAAACACCGTGCTTTACAAATGCGAGCGTCCGAGTCCTCTAAGGCATAAACCAACAGCAATGGGGCGGGGGCCGGGCGCTGTTTGCAGTACTTTCACACATGAAATTGGAAATCTCTCATGAGGCGTCGTGGGCTAGGGGTGAAGGCTCCCACCTCCCTCGCTGGGGGTCCAGGGTTCGAGACCTGATGTGCTTTCTTTCTTTTTTTTTTTTCTGTAATAATGCACTGTATTATTTTATTTACATTGTAAGACAGTCAATGGAAGGATGCACACAGGTTTCACATAAATCAAAGTACATCTGCAGGAGCGATTCTTTACGCTAAATGCAACCTACAGTACAGTACTGTAAGTGAGCAAAACAGTACTACAGTGGGCGTTTGTGTATTGCACATGACCTGCATTCCCTCCCTGTCTACTGCATGATCTGTGCAGGCTCCCATGGGGGAAGGGCAACAGGCTAGCAGGAGGCGGAGGAAAACACCGTGCTTTACAAATGCGAGCGTCCGAGTCCTCTAAGGCATAAACCAACAGCAATGGGGCGGGGGCCGGGCGCTGTTTGCAGTACTTTCACACATGAAATTGGAAATCTCTCATGAGGCGTCGTGGGCTAGGGGTGAAGGCTCCCACCTCCCTCGCTGGGGGTCCAGGGTTCGAGACATGATGTGCTTTCTTTCTTTTTTTTTTTTTTTCTGTAATAATGCACTGTATTATTTTATTTACATTGTAAGACAGTCAATGGAAGGATGCACACAGGTTTCACATAAATCAAAGTACATCTGCAGGAGCGATTCTTTACGCTAAATGCACCTAAACAGCGTGAATGAAATGAGTGTATTCTGACGCTACCAACTGAGCAAAACAGTACTGTAGATCTTCAGCGTTTGTGTATTGCACAGGACCTGAATTTCCTCCCTGTGCAGGCCCCCAGGGGGAAAGGGCGATGGGGGTAGGGGGGAGACGATGGAAAATACTGTGCCTTTGAAATGCAATTACATGAGCGTCCGAGTACACTACGGCATACTGTAAACCAACACCAATGGGAAGGAAGTGCCAACCTTATTTTTAATGTGTTCCCGTGACATTCACTGTAACATTTTTTTTTTCTCTCCAATACAGTACATCCAATGGAAGAATGCACACAGGTTTCACATAAATCAAAGTACATCTGCAGGAGCGATTCTTTACGCTAAATGCAACCTACGGTACAGTACTGTAAGTGAGCAAAACAGTACTACAGTGGGCGTTTGTGTATTGCACATGACCTGCATTCCCTCCCTGTCTACTGCATGATCTGTGCAGGCTCCCATGGGGGAAGGGCAACAGGCTAGCAGGAGGCGGAGGAAAACACCGTGCTTTACAAATGCGAGCGTCCGAGTCCTCTAAGGCATAAACCAACAGCAATGGGGCGGGGGCCGGGCGCTGTTTGCAGTACTTTCACACATGAAATTGGAAATCTCTCATGAGGCGTCGTGGGCTAGGGGTGAAGGCTCCCACCTCCCTCGCTGGGGGTCCAGGGTTCGAGACCTGATGTGCTTTCTTTCTTTTTTTTTTTTTTTTTCTGTAATAATGCACTGTATTATTTTATTTACATTGTAAGACAGTCAATGGAAGGATGCACACAGGTTTCACATAAATCAAAGTACATCTGCAGGAGCGATTCTTTACGCTAAATGCACCTAAACAGCGGGAATGAAATGAGTGTATTCTGACGGACTGTGCATCTTCGGTATTTGTGGAGTGTGAAATGTATGCCATACTGTATCTCACTACATATCCGAGCGCTGCCACGTGCTGGGAGTTCACGGTCGGCGGCCATTTTGTCAGGTTGCTAAGCGATCCAGCTTGGTATACCGTAATGTGCATAGACCTCGCTTATCCCAATGTAATTGAGCTAGGGGATTGTGACGCTCCTTCAGCATTGCCCCCTGGACTGTGAAATGTATGTCATACTGTATCTCACTACATATCCGAACGCTGCCACCTGCTGGGAGTTCACGGTCGGCGGCCATTTTGTCAGGTTGCTAAGCGATCCAGCTTGGTATACCGTAATGTGCACAGACCTCGCTTATCCCGGTGTAATTGAGCTAGGGGATTGTGACGCTCCTTCAGCATTGCCCCCTGGACTGTGAAATGTATGCCATACTGTATCTCACTACATATCCGAGCGCTGCCACGTGCTGGGGGTTCACGGTCGGTGGCCATTTTTAGTGTGCATAGAACTCGCTTATCCACATAGGCCCCTGTGTTTTTAACTACTACTGTATATTGAGATGCACATTTCTAGGCCTACAGTATTTAATATACAGTAAGCAGCATTGTTGTTAGGCAATAATTGAAGAATTTACATACAGTACTGACATGTACTGTATGTAATGCTTGTACATCATGTCAGTCGACCCTTATGCTGTACACTACTGTAAGTCTCACAGGGCCCATGCACTTCCAAGGAGGGTTATTTACTGTATCTGTTTCATACAGGAAACTAATTGCAGTCCATAACACTGAAGTGGTATTTTCAGTACTGTACAGTATACAATACTTAAATTTGAACATCAGGTACTGGATAGTAAACATGTACAGTATTAACTTCTATCATAAAACTCTTATGCATTTTCAGATGTGTAAATTTTAGACTACAGTATTCACAAATGTTTTTTCTCCATACAGGAATTATAGTTGGACAACATGCCAGTAACTATCAACAAAACGATGAGCAAGATAATCGCCAACATGAAAAAAGAAAATAAAACCATCAAAGAGATCCATGCATGGCTCAAGGAAAGTGGCATTATAGTCACTTTAGAAACGGTGCGCTATCATGCATTCGAGAGAACAACGCCCAGATTTGTATTTCCTACAAAATGCACATGGTACGTACTGTACACTACTGTAATGTTTAAATGACTTGCTTTTTACCATAAACAATTTTTTGGAAATAAAATAAAAACTTCATCAATTGTAACTGTGATTGTGCTGTTCATGAATTCATATTTTTCATACTGTATTGTACTGTAGGAGAGTGCAACAAATTGTGGAGGAACTAACTCGTGAGGATGATGAGCGTACTGCTTTGCAAATAAAACAAATTCTCCATTCCAAGTATGACCTGGACATATCGGCCACCAGCATCAGAAGGATGCGACGGAAAATGGGATTGACCTTTGGCGCAACAAGGTAAAATACTGAAAGCAGTATAAACCATACAGTAAATGCACTGTTAATAATCCCTTGATACGTGATATAACAATGCCATAAATCATTATACAGAGTGTGTGCTTTATACTATATACAGTATGTGTGTGTGTATATACTGTATATATTCTATCCCAAAAGAGATACCTACTGTATAGGCACTCAGAGACAGCAATGAAGCATTGCCGGCTTATTGTGATGATTACATACTGTATACTGTGTGTGTGTGTGTGTGTGTGTGTATGTACAGTATGTATATATATATTACTCTGTATGTACCTTAATGTACTGTATGTACAGTTTAATGTATACAGTAGGTATATAATACAGTATACTGCACATACAGTCTACTGTATATACAGTAATCTGTAAATCTGTAATTTCATAACTGTATCTGATTTCATTATTTTTGGCTCTTCACAGGATATCTCCAATGATAAGAGATGTGAATAAAGAAAAGAGAGTGGAACAGGCACGGCGATGGATTGAGAGTGGTGAAACATTTGATGATGTCATTTTCACAGATGAATCGTCTGTTGCCCTTGAGCGGTTCTCCAGAATGTCATTCAGGAAACGTAACCATATCTCTTTAAAACCACGCCCAAAGCATCCATTGAAAGTCCATGTATGGGGAGGCATATCACGATTAGGAGCTGGTCCCCTATTATTTTTCGAAGGTACAGTACTATACTTTATTCTGTGCCTGTGTTCTGTAAAAATACATGCTGTACTGTAGAGTACGTGTAACTGCACAATAAAAGGAGTTGCTTATTAATGAACAACATTTTTTGATTTCTGTAGGGATCATGGATAAGAAATTTTTCCAAGAAACAATAGTAGAGGAATGTATGGTGCCATTTGTGAATAAATATTACCCAACTCACCATAGGATATTCCAAGACAATGATCCTAAACACTCCGCCTCAGCCAAATTTATGGAAGAGAAAGGTATGAATTGGGAACGCACACCACCAGAGTGAGTATTCTTTCAACAGTGTACAAGTAAAATTTTGGATAGCACTCTAGTACTGTAAAAAAAATTTTTGTTTAATAAACAGTACAATATTGTATGTTTAATTTTCTCTATTTACTGTAATGTCATTAATTTTTTCTATACGCTTTTTTTTAATTTTTATATAGATCACCAGACATGAACCCAATCGAATTAGTGTGGGCTCAATTGAAGAGGTACGTTAGGAGTGTTGCAAAGCCAACAACAAAACAGCAACTGGTGGATGGGATAAAGAAATTTTGGCTAGAAGTACTCACACCTGAACATTGTAATAATTATATAAATCACCTGTATAAAGTATTACCTGTTGTAGTCGAAAGAAATGGTCAAGCCACAAATATGTAGTTCTGTACTGTATTTTCTGTTTAAAATTTTAAATTGGTGCATTATTAAAAAAAATTATAAAATTGCCTTTGTCTGATTATTGCATAAACTAATGTAGAATATTATACAGTAGTAATGTTATTGATGTGTATGAACAGTTATTTTCAGTTTTATAAGTCCTGAATAAGAGTACTGTACATTTTGATCAGTGCAGTACATGGAATCGGATGTTGTAATACTTTTTTTTTACATTAATATTGATGTTTTTCCAATAAATATTCAATTTTACAGTATGGTACGGTACAGTACATGAGGGTACCTGTACAGTATGATACGTCATTATGGGGGAGAAATACTGTATCCACTAAATGTACAGTAAAATGTTTTTTTCTTATTACAAACACACAAATGCATCTCAGATGGAAATATGCTATACACAGCAGACAGCTTATGGTGACAGAACTTCCCTACTGTATCCCCACCCATAGTCGTGGTATATTTTAGATTGCCTAATGAGACACTCCTGCAGCATTGCCAATGATTCATGTAAAACCTGTGTGCAAACAGTATCTGTATTGAATGCAAAGTACAGTAAGAGTACAGTATACAGTATTATCAGAGCCAAACCTGACCAACATGATGCCCTAGGCTAGATTTTGGCTGATGCCCTCTTGCACAGATGCTACGTAGTTCCGCCTCTAACCCTGCACCCCTTTCCCAGCACCATCACCCATTTTGGCGCTCCTACCCCCTATAATCTAAATAAGAACAATGTGCACATTTAGTGCCAGCCCAAAACAGTGTACAGTATGTTCTTGCTGGGAAGGGGCATGGTAACACAATAATACCCGAAGATGAAATGACACAACACAGTACTGCAACTTTATTCACATTATATCATGCAGTGGTGTCTCTTATTCTCATGACATCATATCATAGTACCACATTACTCCTAACAGTAATGCCCCTTATTCACATTACACCCCACCACATTCATCTTTATTTACATTAGACCACAGGTTCTCAAACTCAGTCCTCAGGACCCCACACAGTGCAGGTTTTGCAGGTCTCACAGAATCACAAGTGAAAAAATTAGCTCCACCTACTGTATGGACCTTCTAAAATGTGTCAGTTAGTAATGAATACATCTGTGCACTTGCTGGTTTACCTGCAAAACATGCACTGTGTGGGGTCCTGAGGACCAAGTTTGAGAACCACTGCATTAGACCATGCAGTAGTGCCCTTTCCTTATGTTACACCAGAAAATATTGTAGTACACCTTATACACATACAGTACAGTAATGCCACACATTAGTAATGCATTTCATATTTAAATTTTCTGATTTAATTTCATAGAGCCGCAGTCACTCACAGAATATAGGCATGTACTGTAGCATCTCATTTTATTCAGCAGAAGCTGATTATTCCCGTTTGGCTAGTTTGCCGCCTCTGTACAGTATATTACAATAGAAAAAAGTTATAGTGTCAGTGAAAAAAGCACCTCATGACAGATACTGTACACAAGCTCATGTCTAAATACTGTATACTGTAAGCAGTGACATTAAGGGGTACAGTACTGTATATGCAATTGCGGTCGAATTCCGGCAGGAATACGGAAAAAATGGACACGGGATCCCCCATCTTTTTAGAACCAGCACCGGGCTCTGCGCCTGGTCCTGGTGCAAAAAATAAGGGGGACAAAAAAGCGTAGGGGTTCCCCATATTTTTTGAATCAGCACTGGGCTCCACTAGCTGGACAGATAATGCACAGCCGGGGGACACTTTTATACCGGTCCCTGCGGCCATGGAATTAAATACCCAACTAGTCACACCTGGCCGGGGTACCCTGGAGGAGTGGGGGCCCCTTAAATCAAGGGGACCCCCCCTCCAGCCACTCGATTATCTCTATCACCCCTGTGTATTGTAGCTAGGGGATTGTGACGCTCCTTCAGCATTGCCCCGTAGCCTGCAAAATCTGTGCTGTTATTTGCTCCATAGCTGAGTGCCTCCTAGGAGCTAGGAGTCACAGGCGGTAGCCATTTCAATTGAGTCTGCCCTGCTATAGAATTGTATGTGTACATTACCGTACGGTGCATAGAACCTTTACAGTAGAAACTCTCCTGCAGCTTTGGCCTGCTTTACTGTATGTACTGTAAAACTTGTGTTTTGTCAGTTTGCTATGCGACCGAGCCCGGTGTAACGTACTGTAATGTGCATAGACCTCGCTTATCTCTGTGTATTTTGGCTAGGGGATTGTGACGCTCCTTCAGCATCGCCCCGTAGCCTGCACAGCTTATGCCATTTCTCATTCCATACCCAACTGCTGCCTGCCACGAGGTGGGGGTTCAGGAGGTGGGGGTTCATGGGTAGTGGTCGTTTTGACAGTGTGCTGTGCGATTGAGTCCGGTGTACCGTAATACTGTATGCAATCCTACAGTAGCTTATCCCTATCTCCCCTGTGTATTTTGGTTAGGGGATTGTGACGCTCCTTCAGCATTGCCCCATAACCTGCACAAGGGTTCAGGGGCGGCGGCCATTTTGCCAGTGTGCTACAGTATGTGATCGAGTCCGGTGTACCATAATGTGCATACTGTGTATTTTAGCTAGGGGATTGTGACGCTCCTTCAGCATTGCCCCATAGTCTGTACAATCTGGACTATTACTTGCTCCGTAGCCTAGGGCCTCTGTGGGGCAAGGAGTCATAGGTGGTAGCCATTTCTATTCAGTCTGCCCAGCTACAGAATTGTATGTGTACTGTACGGAGCATAGAACCTTAACCTGCATAGAACCTGCACATTATGGTACACCGGACTCGATCGCATAGAACCGCTCATGCAGCTTTGCCCTGGTTTATGTGAATAAAAAAAATAATAAAGTGTCTGAAAAAAACTAACATGCATTCGTACTTAAGGAATCGAACCCTGGACTCTGAGTATAGGAAGCGAAACACTTCACCACTTCGCCGCAGACAAATGTATAAATCCGTTGGTTTTGATTATGCTGTAATGGCTACGGGATTAGGACGATAACATACTGTACAAAATTCCTAATCTTGAGAGGCAATAGTGAACTTGTAACACACATCCATTTGCGACAGTGTACACTACTGGTTTTACAGTACTGTATGTTTTGTCTGCGGGACTTGGACGCTCACATACAGTATTCATAAAGTATTGTAGATGGATCATATACAGTACTGTATGCTGTACTATTTGCGTCGGTGTCGTATATACAGTACTGTATTAAATAATGCAGCGTAATGAGTATTTACTGTATGCAGCGTAATGAGACGCCTTAGTAAAGTAGTCCTTATTATGTATTTCAGTATTGTATTTTACGGGAGACCACACGCATGCGCAGTGGTGATTGTAAAAAGCGACATCTGGTGGCTGATCGCAGGTATTACACGTAAAGGTAACGCCAAACGTCAAATGTCTGTCTCCGTGCGATTAGATAGCCTCTCTGTGACTAGGCGCGCCTCGCTACGCCCCAGTACGCTGCGTATGGTCGAACGGGACAAACGCCGCAGCCACTCAAGATAAAGGTGGCTACATCTGTATGCATCCATACCTGTGCTGCATTTTAGTTGTGTGCAGTATATAGTAGGAGGACAGTGCAGATTTTTTCTGACCACCAGTATATATATAGCAGTACGGTACAGTAGTCCACTGCTCTACCTCTGTGTCATCAAGTATACTATCCATCCATACCTGTGCTGCATTTTAGTTGTGCGCAGTATATAGTAAGAGGACAGTGCAGAATTTTGCTGACCACCAGTATATATATAGCAGTACGGTACAGTAGTCCACTGTTCTACCTCTGTGTCGTCAAGTATACTATGCATCCATACCTGTGCTGCATTTTAGTTGTGCGCAGTATATAGTAGGAGGACAGTGCATAATTTTGCTGACCACCAGTATATATATAGCAGTACGGTACAGTAGCCCACTGTTCTACCTCTGTGTCGTCAAGTATACTATGCATCCATACCTGTGCTGCATTTTAGTTGTGTGCAGTATATAGTAGGAGGACAGTGCAGAATTTTGCTGACCACCAGTATATATATAGCAGTATGGTACAGTAGTCCACTGCTCTACCTCTGTGTCATTAAGTATACTACAAAAGTTCAGTAAAATGAGCCAAAAATCAAAATTAAAAGCGTCTGATGAGAAGCGTAAACTTGCCAATATGCCATTTACGACACGGAATGGCAAGGAACGGCTGAGGCCCTGGCCTATGTTCATGGCTAGTGGTTCAGATTCACATGAGGATGGAAGCACTCATCCTCTCGCTAGAAAACTGCAGTGCCACTCCTAGATGGGCCAGGTGTTTGTGTCGGCCACTTGGGTCGCTTAGCTTAGCCATCCAGCGACCTTGGTGCACCTCTTTTTTTCTTTGCATCAGGTGCTGTTTGGGGCTATTTTTTAAATCTGCCATCCTGTCTGACACTGCAGTGCCACTCCTAGATGGGCCAGGTGTTTGTGTCGGCCACTTGGGTCGCTTAGCTTAGTCACACAGCTACCTGATTGCACCTCTTTTTTTCTTTGCATCATGTGCTGTTTGGGGACTATTTTTTAAATCTGCCATCCTGTCTGACACTGCAGTGCCACTCCTAGATGGGCCAGGTGTTTGTGTCGGCCACTTGGGTTGCTTAGCTTAGCCATCCAGCGACCTTGGTGCACCTCTTTTTTTCTTTGCATCATGTGCTGTTTTGGGACTATTTTTTAAATCTGCCATCCTGTCTGACACTGCAGTGCAACTCCTAGATGGGCCAGGTGTTTGTGTCGCTTAGCTTAGCCATCCAGCGACCTCGGTGCAAATTTTAGGACTGAAAATAATATTGTGAAGTGTGAGGTGTTCAGAATAGACTGGAAATGAGTGGAAATTATGGTTATTGAGGTTAATAATACTATGGGATCAAAATGACCCCCAAATTCTATGATTTAAGCTGCTTTTTGGGTTTTTTGTAAAAAAACACCCGAATCCGACAAAAAAAATTTCAGGGAGGTTTTGCCAAAACGCGTCCGAATCCAAAACACGGCCACGGAACCGAATCCAAAACCAAAACACAAAACACGAAAAAATTTCCGGTGCACATCACTAGTAGTAAGTAGAGATGAGCGGGTTCGGTTTCTCTGAATCCGAACCCGCACGAACTTCATGTTTTTTTCACGGGTCCGAGCAGACTCGGATCCTCCCGCCTTGCTCGGTTAACCCGAGCGCGCCCGAACGTCATCATGACGCTGTCGGATTCTCGCGAGACTCGGATTCTATATAAGGAGCCGCGCGTCGCCGCCATTTTCACACGTGCATTGAGATTGATAGGGAGAGGACGTGGCTGGCGTCCTCTCCATTTAGATTAGGGTTGAGAGAGAGAGAGAGAGATTGACCTGAGGCTGTGATACTGTAGAAGAGAGTGCAGAGTTTAGTGACTGACGACCACAGTGACCACCAGACAGTGCAGTTGTTTGTTTTATTTAATATATCCGTTCTCTGCCTGAAAAAAACGATACACACAGTGACTCAGTCACATACCATATCTGTGTGCACTGCTCAGCCCAGTGTGCTGCATCAATGTATATATATATCTGACTGTGCTCAGCTCACACAGCTTATAATTGTGGGGGAGACTGGGGAGCACTGCAGTGCCAGTTATAGGTTATAGCAGGAGCCAGGAGTACATAATATTATATTAAAATTAAACAGTGCACACTTTTGCTGCAGGAGTGCCACTGCCAGTGTGACTAGTGACCAGTGACCTGACCACCAGTATATATAATATTAGTAGTATACTATCTCTTTATCAACCAGACTATATTAGCAGCAGACACAGTACAGTGCGGTAGTTCACGGCTGTGGCTACCTCTGTGTCGGCACTCGGCAGCCCGTCCATAATTGTATATACCACCTAACCGTGGTTTTTTTTTCTTTCTTTATAGTCATACTAGTTACGAGTATACTATCTCTTTATCAACCAGTCTATAATAGCAGCAGACACAGTACAGTGCGGTAGTTCACGGCTGTGGCTACCTCTGTGTCGGCACTCGGCAGCCCGTCCATAATTGTATATACCACCTAACCGTGGTTTTTTTTTCTTTCTTTATACATACATACTAGTTACGAGTATACTATTTCTTTATCAACCAGTCTATATTAGCAGCAGACACAGTACAGTGCGGTAGTTCACGGCTGTGGCTACCTCTGTGTCGGCACTCGGCAGCCCGTCCATAATTGTATATACCACCTAACCGTGGTTTTTTTTTCTTTCTTTATACATACATACTAGTTACGAGTATACTATCTCTTTATCAACCAGTCTATATATTAGCAGCAGACACAGTACAGTGCGGTAGTTCACGGCTGTGGCTACCTCTGTGTCGGCACTCGGCAGCCCGTCCATAATTGTATATACCACCTAACCGTGGTTTTTTTTTCTTTCTTTATACATACATACTAGTTACGAGTATACTATCTCTTTATCAACCAGTCTATATATTAGCAGCAGACACAGTACAGTGCGGTAGTTCACGGCTGTGGCTACCTCTGTGTCGGCACTCGGCAGCCCGTCCATAATTGTATATACCACCTAACCGTGGTTTTTTTTTCTTTCTTTATACATACATACTAGTTACGAGTATACTATCTCTTTATCAACCAGTCTATATATTAGCAGCAGACACAGTACAGTGCGGTAGTTCACGGCTGTGGCTACCTCTGTGTTGGCACTCGGCAGCCCGTCCATAATTGTATATACCACCTAACCGTGGTTTTTTTTTCTTTCTTTATACATACATACTAGTTACGAGTATACTATCTCTTTATCAACCAGTCTATATTAGCAGCAGACACAGTACAGTGCGGTAGTTCACGGCTGTGGCTACCTCTGTGTCGGCACTCGGCAGCCCGTCCATAATTGTATATACCACCTAACCGTGGTTTTTTTTTCTTTCTTTATACATACATACTAGTTACGAGTATACTATCTCTTTATCAACCAGTCTATATATTAGCAGCAGACACAGTACAGTGCGGTAGTTCACGGCTGTGGCTACCTCTGTGTCGGCACTCGGCAGCCCGTCCATAATTGTATATACCACCTAACCGTGGTTTTTTTTTCTTTCTTTATAGTCATACTAGTTACGAGTATACTATCTCTTTATCAACCAGTCTATATTAGCAGCAGACACAGTACAGTGCGGTAGTTCACGGCTGTGGCTACCTCTGTGTCGGCACTCGGCAGCCCGTCCATAATTGTATATACCACCTAACCGTGGTTTTTTTTTCTTTATTTATACATACATACTAGTTACGAGTATACTATCTCTTTATCAACCAGTCTATATATTAGCAGCAGACACAGTACAGTGCGGTAGTTCACGGCTGTGGCTACCTCTGTGTCGGCACTCGGCAGCCCGTCCATAATTGTATATACCACCTAACCGTGGTTTTTTTTTCTTTCTTTATACATACATACTAGTTACGAGTATACTATTTCTTTATCAACCAGTCTATATTAGCAGCAGACACAGTACAGTGCGGTAGTTCACGGCTGTGGCTACCTCTGTGTCGGCACTCGGCAGCCCGTCCATAATTGTATATACCACCTAACCGTGGTTTTTTTTTCTTTCTTTATACATACATACTAGTTACGAGTATGCTATCTCTTTATCAACCAGTCTATATATTAGCAGCAGACACAGTACAGTGCGGTAGTTCACGGCTGTGGCTACCTCTGTGTCGGCACTCGGCAGCCCGTCCATAATTGTATATACCACCTAACCGTGGTTTTTTTTTCTTTCTTTATACATACATACTAGTTACGAGTATACTATCTCTTTATCAACCAGTCTATATTAGCAGCAGACACAGTACAGTGCGGTAGTTCACGGCTGTGGCTACCTCTGTGTCGGCACTCGGCAGCCCGTCCATAATTGTATATACCACCTAACCGTGGTTTTTTTTCTTTCTTTATACATACATACTAGTTACGAGTATACTATCTCTTTATCAACCAGTCTATATTAGCAGCAGACACAGTACAGTGCGGTAGTTCACGGCTGTGGCTACCTCTGTGTCGGCACTCGGCAGCCCGTCCATAATTGTATATACCACCTAACCGTGTTTTTTTTTTCTTTCTTTATACATACATACTAGTTACGAGTATACTATCTCTTTATCAACCAGTCTATATATTAGCAGCAGACACAGTACAGTGCGGTAGTTCACGGCTGTGGTTACCTCTGTGTCGGCACTCGGCAGCCCGTCCATAATTGTATATACCACCTAACCGTGGTTTTTTTTTCTTCTTTATACATACATACTACTACGACATCTCTTTATCAACCAGTCTATATTAGCAGCAGACACAGTACAGTACGGTAGTTCACGGCTGTGGCTACCTCTGTGTCTGCACTCGGCAGGCAGTCCGTCCATAATTGTATACCACCTAACCGTGTTTTTTTTTTCTTTCTTCTTTATACATACATAGTTACATAGACATCTCTTTATCAACCAGTCTATATTAGCAGCAGACACAGTACAGTACGGTAGTTCACGGCTGTGGCTACCTCTGTGTCTGCACTCGGCAGGCAGTCCATAATTGTATACTAGTATCCATCTCCATTGTTTACCTGAGGTGCCTTTTAGTTGTGCCTATTAAAATATGGAGAACAAAAATGTTGAGGTTCCAAAATTAGGGAAAGATCAAGATCCACTTCCACCTCGTGCTGAAGCTGCTGCCACTAGTCATGGCCGAGACGATGAAATGCCAGCAACGTCGTCTGCCAAGGCCGATGCCCAATGTCATAGTACAGAGCATGTCAAATCCAAAACACCAAATATCAGAAAAAAAAGGACTCCAAAACCTAAAATAAAATTGTCGGAGGAGAAGCGTAAACTTGCCAATATGCCATTTACGACACGGAGTGGCAAGGAACGGCTGAGGCCCTGGCCTATGTTCATGGCTAGTGGTTCAGCTTCACATGAGGATGGAAGCACTCAGCCTCTCGCTAGAAAAATGAAAAGACTCAAGCTGGCAAAAGCAGCACAGCAAAGAACTGTGCATTCTTCGAAATCCCAAATCCACAAGGAGAGTCCAATTGTGTCGGTTGCGATGCCTGACCTTCCCAACACTGGACGTGAAGAGCATGCGCCTTCCACCATTTGCACGCCCCCTGCAAGTGCTGGAAGGAGCACCCGCAGTCCAGTTCCTGATAGTCAGATTGAAGATGTCAGTGTTGAAGTACACCAGGATGAGGAGGATATGGGTGTTGCTGGCGCTGGGGAGGAAATTGACCAGGAGGATTCTGATGGTGAGGTGGTTTGTTTAAGTCAGGCACCCGGGGAGACACCTGTTGTCCGTGGGAGGAATATGGCCGTTGACATGCCAGGTGAAAATACCAAAAAAATCAGCTCTTCGGTGTGGAGGTATTTCACCAGAAATGCGGACAACAGGTGTCAAGCCGTGTGTTCCCTTTGTCAAGCTGTAATAAGTAGGGGTAAGGACGTTAACCACCTCGGAACATCCTCCCTTATACGTCACCTGCAGCGCATTCATAATAAGTCAGTGACAAGTTCAAAAACTTTGGGTGACAGCGGAAGCAGTCCACTGACCAGTAAATCCCTTCCTCTTGTAACCAAGCTCACGCAAACCACCCCACCAACTCCCTCAGTGTCAATTTCCTCCTTCCCCAGGAATGCCAATAGTCCTGCAGGCCATGTCACTGGCAATTCTGACGATTCCTCTCCTGCCTGGGATTCCTCCGATGCATCCTTGCGTGTAACGCCTACTGCTGCTGGCGCTGCTGTTGTTGCTGCTGGGAGTCGATGGTCATCCCAGAGGGGAAGTCGTAAGCCCACTTGTACTACTTCCAGTAAGCAATTGACTGTTCAACAGTCCTTTGCGAGGAAGATGAAATATCACAGCAGTCATCCTGCTGCAAAGCGGATAACTGAGGCCTTGACAACTATGTTGGTGTTAGACGTGCGTCCGGTATCCGCCGTTAGTTCACAGGGAACTAGACAATTTATTGAGGCAGTGTGCCCCCGTTACCAAATACCATCTAGGTTCCACTTCTCTAGGCAGGCGATACCGAGAATGTACACGGACGTCAGAAAAAGACTCACCAGTGTCCTAAAAAATGCAGTTGTACCCAATGTCCACTTAACCACGGACATGTGGACAAGTGGAGCAGGGCAGGGTCAGGACTATATGACTGTGACAGCCCACTGGGTAGATGTATGGACTCCCGCCGCAAGAACAGCAGCGGCGGCACCAGTAGCAGCATCTCGCAAACGCCAACTCTTTCCTAGGCAGGCTACGCTTTGTATCACCGCTTTCCAGAATACGCACACAGCTGAAAACCTCTTACGGCAACTGAGGAAGATCATCGCGGAATGGCTTACCCCAATTGGACTCTCCTGTGGATTTGTGGCATCGGACAACGCCAGCAATATTGTGTGTGCATTAAATATGGGCAAATTCCAGCACGTCCCATGTTTTGCACATACCTTGAATTTGGTGGTGCAGAATTTTTTAAAAAACGAGAGGGGCGTGCAAGAGATGCTGTCAGTGGCCAGAAGAATTGCGGGACACTTTCGGCGTACAGGCACCACGTACAGAAGACTGGAGCACCACCAAAAACTACTGAACCTGCCCTGCCATCATCTGAAGCAAGAAGTGGTAACGAGGTGGAATTCAACCCTCTATATGCTTCAGAGGTTGGAGGAGCAGCAAAAGGCCATTCAAGCCTATACAATTGAGCACGATATAGTAGGTGGAATGCACCTGTCTCAGGCGCAGTGGAGAATGATTTCAACGTTGTGCAAGGTTCTGATGCCCTTTGAACTTGCCACACGTGAAGTCAGTTCAGACACTGCCAGCCTGAGTCAGGTCATTCCCCTCATCAGGCTTTTGCAGAAGAAGCTGGAGACATTGAAGGAGGAGCTAACACGGAGCGATTCCGCTAGGCATGTGGGACTTGTGGATGGAGCCCTTAATTCGCTTAACAAGGATTCACGGGTGGTCAATCTGTTGAAATCAGAGCACTACATTTTGGCCACCGTGCTCGATCCTAGATTTAAAGCCTACCTTGGATCTCTCTTTCCGGCAGACACAAGTCTGCTGGGGTTGAAAGACCTGCTGGTGACAAAATTGTCAAGTCAAGCGGAACGCGACCTGTCAACATCTCCTCCTTCACATTCTCCCGCAACTGGGGGTGCGAGGAAAAGGCTCAGAATTCCGAGCCCACCCGCTGGCGGTGATGCAGGGCAGTCTGGAGCGACTGCTGATGCTGACATCTGGTCCGGACTGAAGGACCTGACAACGATTACGGACATGTCGTCTACTGTCACTGCATATGATTCTCTCAACATTGATAGAATGGTGGAGGATTATATGAGTGACCGCATCCAAGTAGGCACGTCACACAGTCCGTACTTATACTGGCAGGAAAAAGAGGCAATTTGGAGGCCCTTGCACAAACTGGCTTTATTCTACCTAAGTTGCCCTCCCACAAGTGTGTACTCCGAAAGAGTGTTTAGTGCCGCCGCTCACCTTGTCAGCAATCGGCGTACGAGGTTACATCCAGAAAATGTGGAGAAGATGATGTTCATTAAAATGAATTATAATCAATTCCTCCGCGGAGACATTGACCAGCAGCAATTGCCTCCACAAAGTACACAGGGAGCTGAGATGGTGGATTCCAGTGGGGACGAATTGATAATCTGTGAGGAGGGGGATGTACACGGTGATATATCGGAGGGTGATGATGAGGTGGACATCTTGCCTCTGTAGAGCCAGTTTGTGCAAGGAGAGATTAATTGCTTCTTTTTTGGGGGGGGTCCAAACCAACCCGTCATATCAGTCACAGTCGTGTGGCAGACCCTGTCACTGAAATGATGGGTTGGTTAAAGTGTGCATGTCCTGTTTTGTTTATACAACATAAGGGTGGGTGGGAGGGCCCAAGGACAATTCCATCTTGCACCTCTTTTTTCTTTTCTTTTTCTTTGCATCATGTGCTGATTGGGGAGGGTTTTTTGGAAGGGACATCCTGCGTGACACTGCAGTGCCACTCCTAAATGGGCCCGGTGTTTGTGTCGGCCACTAGGGTCGCTAATCTTACTCACACAGTCAGCTACCTCATTGCGCCTCTTTTTTTCTTTGCGTCATGTGCTGTTTGGGGAGGGTTTTTTGGAAGGGACATGCTGCGTGACACTGCAGTGCCACTCCTAGATGGGCCCGGTGTTTGTGTCGGCCACTAGGGTCGCTAATCTTACTCACACAGCTACCTCATTGCGCCTCTTTTTTTCTTTGCGTCATGTGCTGTTTGGGGAGGGTTTTTTGGAAGGGACATCCTGCGTGACACTGCAGTGCCACTCCTAGATGGGCCCGGTGTTTGTGTCGGCCACTAGGGTCGCTAATCTTACTCACACAGCTACCTCATTGCGCCTCTTTTTTTCTTTGCGTCATGTGCTGTTTGGGGAGGGTTTTTTGGAAGGGCCATCCTGCGTGACACTGCAGTGCCACTCCTAGATGGGCCCGGTGTTTGTGTCGGCCACTAGGGTCGCTAATCTTACTCACACAGCTACCTCATTGCGCCTCTTTTTTTCTTTGCGTCATGTGCTGTTTGGGGAGGGTTTTTTGGAAGGGACATCCTGCGTGACACTGCAGTGCCACTCCTAGATGGGCCCGGTGTTTGTGTCGGCCACTAGGGTCGCTTATCTTACTCACACAGCGACCTCGGTGCAAATTTTAGGACTAAAAATAATATTGTGAGGTGTGAGGTATTCAGAATAGACTGAAAATGAGTGTAAATTATGGTTTTTGAGGTTAATAATACTTTGGGATCAAAATGACCCCCAAATTCTATGATTTAAGCTGTTTTTTAGTGTTTTTTGAAAAAAACACCCGAATCCAAAACACACCCGAATCCGACAAAAAAAATTCGGTGAGGTTTTGCCAAAACGCGTTCGAACCCAAAACACGGCCGCGGAACCGAACCCAAAACCAAAACACAAAACCTGAAAAATTTCAGGCGCTCATCTCTAGTAGTATGTAAGCGAAAACTTTAACTTGTTGAGTGTAATAAAGAAAATACAAATCTTACCTATTTCAAGACCATGTTCAAGGAAATCATTTTATCTTGGAAGTGATGGCACCCTGATGTTTTTTTCTAACAGGAAGTACTTCTACCATCCAACTACTGGTGTTTGGTTAATGGCTGGGTCCATTTGAGGCTCATCTCACAGCATCTCATTAGCATTTAATTTGAGATGGAGTCAAGATGCCGGCGTTTGGCATCCCGGCAGTCGGAAAGCTGACTCGAAACTGCTAGGAATGCTGATGCTGGCATCCCAACATAGATAGCGATGGAGAATGCCAAAATTGGAATCGAGTTGGCGCCAAGCAGTGGCGTCACAAGGTGGGTGCGGGGGGTACGGCCCGCTCCCAGGTTACACCCGCTGAGGGGTGACACCAAAATGCCGGCTCCTGCTCAGTGACAGGAGCCAAGTGCTGCACTGTTACATTATGTGCAGCACTCAGCTCCTGTCACTGTGTAGGAGCCAGCACTCCCTGGGAGCCAGCCCTCACCTCCCAAACGACAAAAAAACAGGCCCCTCCCTGTGAAGCCCCGCCCCTTTTGGACCTTCAATGTACGAAAAACGGGTGCCACCCATGAAGCCCCACCCCTCAAATGAAGCCCTGCGCAGTCCCATGAAGCCCCTTATCCTTTTCACCGCCACCGCACCAGGTGTACAGGAGGTGAGTGACGCTTCTGGTGCCAAAGTCTCCACTGGCAGGCCGCGTGTGTGGGTTAGGGTTAGGCTGCGAGGCTGGGAGGGTTAGGGTTAGGCTGCAGGGAGGGAGATTAGGAAGGGTGGGTTAGGGTTAGGCACCACTGAAGAGGCTGGGGGGGCGGGTTAGGGTCAGGCTGTGGGAAAGCTGGGTTAGGGGTACGGGGGAGGGATGGTGTAACGTGAATACAAGACACTACTGTGCAGTGTAATGTGAATGAGGGACGCTGCCGTGTGGCAAATTTGATTTGAGGTACTATTGTGTCCACGTCCTTCCCCCACAAGACCATGCACCATTTCCAATACTCCACACCTTATTTCAAATGTGTGTAGGGGGTGCCAGCCCCTTACTTTGCAAGGGGTGCTCGGACCCCTAGATACAAACCTGCCTGTATACTGTACATCCATTTATATCATTACATCTACTGTAGACTATTGCAATGCCGTCTACAGTACCTTGTTCTCCCATCAAAAGAACTGCACCATTTGCAGATGATACAAATTGCAGTTGCCAGGCTCTTAAACAACCAGCCCAATTCCAGCCACGTAACACCCATTCTCTAATCCCTTCACTGACTGCCTGTAAGATGGCGAATTGTTTTCAAGATTGGCTTACTGACTTTGAAAGATCTACATGACCAGGTCCTAAGGTACCTGAAGCAGCTTCTGATTCCTTACTGTCCTGCTCGATTATTGAGATCTGGAGATGAAGGACTATTATCCGACTCTATGGAGTTGGCTTCCTCGCTCAGTTCAAGAGGCCCCCACTCTAGAATCCTTCAGAAGTAGATTCAAGACACCCTTGTTAAGCTTGTTTTTATTGTGTGTCGTAAAGGCAAATGTAAAGCACTTTGAGTCCTATTAGGGGGAAAGTGCAATATAAATATTATTATTATTATTATTATTATTATAGGCTTTTATTTAGAAGTGGGCATAAGGGTGTCAGATCCTTTCTGACGGAAAGGATCTGACATTTCAGTATTCAATTTGCGGCCAATTCCAAGTTGGATTGACAGTGTCGGAAACGGGGCTAAAACCTATCGGAATTGGCCGCAAATCCAACAAAACACGTGGATCCGCGGCTAATCCACTGATCCATGGCCCTCATTCCGAGTTGTTCGCTCGCTAGCTGCTTTTAGCAGCATTGCAAACGCTAGGCCGCCACCCTCTGGGAGTGTATCTTAGCTTAGCAGAATAGCGAACGAAAGATTAGCAGAACTGCTACTAAATATTTTCTTACAGTTTCTGAGTAGCTCCAGACCTACTACTAGATTGCGATCAGCTCAGTCCGTTTAGTTCCTGGTTTGACGTCACAAACACGCCCTGCGTTCAGCCAGCCACTTCCCCGTTTCTCCAGACACTCCAGCGTTTTTCCCTGACAAGCCTGCGTTTTTTAGCACACTCCTGGAAAACGCTCAGTTACCACCCAGAAACGCCCCTTTCCTGTCAATCATTCACCGATCAGCAGTGCGACTGAAAAGCGCTGCACGAACACCAGCAAATCTACTAAGTTTTGTGTAAAATAACTTAGCGCATGCACTCTGCGTACCATGCGCAAGCGCATTTAGCAACAAATCGCAGCATAGCAAAAATCGGCAACGAGCGAACAACTCGGAATGACCACCCATGTCTTTTACGAAAAGTCGGAATTTCTGACTTGTCGGATAAACGGCAGTTTCATTGAATACAGTAGATCGAATCTGGATTCGACCTGAAATTGTCGGTAAGTGCAGTTTTTCCGACAAGTTGGGAATTCCAACTTGGATTGAATAGACCCCTAAAACAGTAGACAGCACTACTGTAGAAATATTACATAGGTCCGACGTTATCAGTATTCTATAACACATACTCTTCTTTTCATTGTCTGTGTTGAAGTAGTCTCATTGGGCAGCACAGATGATGTAATGGTTAGCATTACTGTCTCACAGCACTGAGGTCATGGGTTCGATTCCCACCATGGCCCTAACTGTGTGGAGTTTGTATATTCTCCCTGTGCTTTCCTCCCACAATCCAAAAATATACTAAAAGGTTAATTGAATCCTGACAAAATTAACCCTAGTGTGAATTAGTGATGAGCGGGTTCGGTTTCTCGGAAACCGAACCCCCCCGAACTTCAGCCTTTTACACGGGTCCGAGGCAGGTTCGAACCTTCCCGCCTTGCTCGGCTAACCCGAGCGCGCCCGAACGTCATCATCCCGCTGTCGGATTCTCGCGAGGCTCGAATTCTATCGCGAGACTCGGATTCTATATAAGGAGCCGCGCGTCGCCGCCATTTTCACACGTGCATTGAGATTGATAGGGAGAGGACGTGGCTGGCGTCCTCTCCGTTTATAGAGAAGAGAGTAGAGAGTTAGAGACACTATTTAGTATTTACTAATTTTGGGGAGCATATTAGGACTGGAGTACTACTACTTGCTGATAGTGTGACCATTGACCACCTGTTTAATTAATCCGTTCTCTGCCTGAAAAAAAACGATACACAGTGTGACACAGTCACATACCATATCTGTGCTCAGCCTCAGTGTGCTGCATCATCATATGTAATACTGTATATCTGACTGTGCTGAGTGCTCACTGCTCACACAGCTTAATTGTGGGGGAGACTGGGGAGCAGTTAGAGCAGGAGTACATAAATAATATATTTTAAGTACAGTGCACACTTTTGCTGCCAGAGTGCCACACTGCCAGTGTGACTGACCAGTGACCACACTGACCACCAGTATATTGTGATTGTCTGCTTAGGACGGAGTACTACTTGCTGATAGTGTGACCAGTGACCAGTGACCACCACCAGTTTAATTAATCCGTTCTCTGCCTGAAAAAAAAACGATACACAGTGTGACACAGTCACATACCATATCTGTGCTCAGCCCAGTGTGCTGCATCATATGTAATACTGTATATCATTATCTGACTGTGCTGAGTGCTCACTGCTCACACAGCTTAATTGTGGGGGAGACTGGGGAGCAGTTATAGCAGGAGTACATATTTTAAGTACAGTGCACACTTTTGCTGCCAGAGTACCACTGCCAGTGTGACTGACCAGTGACCACTGACCACCAGTATATTGTGATTGTCTGCTGACCACCAGTATATTGTGATTGTCTGCCTGAAAAAGTTAAACACTCGTCGTGTGGTGTTTTTATAAACGCATTCTGCAGACAGTGTCCAGCAGGTCCGTCATTACATAATATATATACCTGTCCGGCTGCAGTACTAGTGTGATATATATATATATTTTAATTTTATCTCATTATCATCCAGTCTATATTAGCAGCAGACACAGTACGGTAGTCCACGGCTGTAGCTACCTCTGTGTCGGCAGTCGCTGGTCCATCCATAATTGTATACCACCTACCCGTGGTTTTTTTTTCTATCTTATTGATACTAGTAGCTTACTTTAGGAGTCTGCAGTGCTGACAGACAGTGTCCAGCAGGTCCGTCATTACATAATATATATATACCTGTCCGGCTGCAGTACTAGTGTGATATATATATATATTTTAATTTTATCTCATTATCATCCAGTCTATATTAGCAGCAGACACAGTACGGTAGTCCACGGCTGTAGCTACCTCTGTGTCGGCAGTCGCTGGTCCATCCATAATTGTATACCACCTACCCGTGGTTTTTTTTTCTATCTTCTTGATACTAGTAGCTTACTTTAGGAGTCTGCAGTGCTGACAGACAGTGTCCAGCAGGTCCGTCATTACATAATATATATATACCTGTCCGGCTGCAGTACTAGTGTGATATATATATATATTTTAATTTTATCTCATTATCATCCAGTCTATATTAGCAGCAGACACAGTATGGTAGTCCACGGCTGTAGCTACCTCTGTGTCGGCAGTCGCTGGTCCATCCATAATTGTATACCACCTACCCGTGTTTTTTTTTTCTATCTTCTTGATACTAGTAGCTTACTTTAGGAGTCTGCAGTGCTGACAGACAGTGTCCAGCAGGTCCGTCATTACATAATATATATATACCTGTCCGGCTGCAGTACTAGTGTGATATATATATATATTTTATTTTTATCTCATTATCATCCAGTCTATATTAGCAGCAGACACAGTACGGTAGTCCACGGCTGTAGCTACCTCTGTGTCGGCAGTCGCTGGTCCATCCATAATTGTATACCACCTACCCGTGGTTTTTTTTCTATCTTCTTGATACTAGTAGCTTACTTTAGGAGTCTGCAGTGCTGACAGACAGTGTCCAGCAGGTCCGTCATTACATAATATATATATACCTGTCCGGCTGCAGTACTAGTGTGATATATATATATATATATTTTAATTTTATCTCATTATCATCCAGTCTATATTAGCAGCAGACACAGTACGGTAGTTCACGGCTGTAGCTACCTCTGTGTCGGCAGTCGCTGGTCCATCCATAATTGTATACCACCTACCCGTGGTTTTTTTTTCTATCTTCTTGATACTAGTAGCTTACTTTAGGAGTCTGCAGTGCTGACAGACAGTGTCCAGCAGGTCCGTCATTACATAATATATATACCTGTCCGGCTGCAGTACTAGTGTGATATATATATATATTTTATTTTTATCTCATTATCATCCAGTCTATATTAGCAGCAGACACAGTACGGTAGTCCACGGCTGTAGCTACCTCTGTGTCGGCAGTCGCTGGTCCATCCATAATTGTATACCACCTACCCGTGTTTTTTTTTTCTATCTTCTTGATACTAGTAGCTTACTTTAGGAGTCTGCAGTGCTGACAGACAGTGTCCAGCAGGTCCGTCATTACATAATATATATATATACCTGTCCGGCTGCAGTACTAGTGTGATATATATATATATTTTAATTTTATCTCATTATCATCCAGTCTATATTAGCAGCAGACACAGTACGGTAGTCCACGGCTGTAGCTACCTCTGTGTCGGCAGTCGCTCGTCCATCCATAAGTATACTAGTATCCATCCATCTCCATTGTTTACCTGAGGTGCCTTTTAGTTGTGCCTATTAAAATATGGAGAACAAAAATGTTGAGGTTCCAAAAATAGGGAAAGATCAAGATCGACTTCCACCTCGTGCTGAAGCTGCTGCCACTAGTCATGGCCGAGACGATGAAATGCCAGCAACGTCGTCTGCCAAGGCCGATGCCCAATGTCATAGTACAGAGCATGTAAAATCCAAAACACCAAATATCAGTTAAAAAAAGGACTCAAAAATCTAAAATAAAATTGTCGGAGGAGAAGCGTAAACTTGCCAATATGCCATTTACCACACGGAGTGGCAAGGAACGGCTGAGGCCCTGGCCTATGTTCATGGCTAGTGGTTCAGCTTCACATGAGGATGGAAGCACTCAGCCTCTCGCTAGAAAAATGAAAAGACTCAAGCTGGCAAAAGCACAGCAAAGAACTGTGCGTTCTTCAAAATCCCAAATCCACAAGGAGAGTCCAATTGTGTCGGTTGCGATGCCTGACCTTCCCAACACTGGACGTGAAGAGCATGCGCCTTCCACCATTTGCACGCCCCCTGCAAGTGCTGGAAGGAGCACCCGCAGTCCAGTTCCTGATAGTCAGATTGAAGATGTCAGTGTTGAAGTACACCAGGATGAGGAGGATATGGGTGTTGCTGGCGCTGGGGAGGAAATTGACCAGGAGGATTCTGATGGTGAGGTGGTTTGTTTAAGTCAGGCACCCGGGGAGACACCTGTTGTCCGTGGGAGGAATAGGGCCCTTGACATGCCTGGTGAAAATACCAAAAAAATCAGCTCTTCGGTGTGGAAGTATTTCAACAGAAATGCGGACAACATTTGTCAAGCCGTGTGTTGCCTTTGTCAAGCTGTAATAAGTAGGGGTAAGGATGTTAACCACCTCGGAACATCCTCCCTTATACGTCACCTGCAGTGCATTCATAATAAGTCAGTGACAAGTTCAAAAACTTTGGGCGACAGCGGAAGCAGTCCACTGACCAGTAAATCCCTTCCTCTTGTAACCAAGCTCACGCAAACCACCCCACCAACTCCCTCAGTGTCAATTTCCTCCTTCCCCAGGAATGCCAATAGTCCTGCAGGCCATGTCACTGGCAATTCTGACGAGTCCTCTCCTGCCTGGGATTCCTCCGATGCATCCTTGCGTGTAACGCCTACTGCTGCTGGCGCTGCTGTTGTTGCTGCTGGGAGTCGATGGTCATCCCAGAGGGGAAGTCGTAAGACCACTTTTACTACTTCCACCAAGCAATTGACTGTCCAACAGTCCTTTGCGAGGAAGATGAAATATCACAGCAGTCATCCTGCTGCAAAGCGGATAACTGAGGCCTTGGCATCCTGGGTGGTGAGAAACGTGGTTCCGGTATCCATCATTACTGCAGAGGCAACTAGAGACTTGTTGGAGGTACTGTGTCCCCGGTACCAAATACCATCTAGGTTCCATTTCTCTAGGCAGGCGATACCGAAAATGTACACAGACCTCAGAAAAAGAGTCACCAGTGTCCTAAAAAATGCAGCTGTACCCAATGTCCACTTAACCACGGACATGTGGACAAGTGGAGCAGGGCAGGGTCAGGACTATATGACTGTGACAGCCCACTGGGTAGATGTATGGACTCCCGCCGCAAGAACAGCAGCGGCGGCACCAGTAGCAGCTTCTCGCAAACGCCAACTCTTTCCTAGGCAGGCTACGCTTTGTATCACCGGTTTCCAGAATACGCACACAGCTGAACACCTCTTACGGCAACTGAGGAAGATCATCGCGGAATGGCTTACCCCAATTGGACTCTCCTGTGGATTTGTGGCATCGGACAACGCCAGCAATATTGTGTGTGCATTAAATATGGGCAAATTCCAGCACGTCCCATGTTTTGCACATACCTTGAATTTGGTGGTGCAGAATTATTTAAAAAACGAGAGGGGCGTGCAAGAGATGCTGTCGGTGGCCAGAAGAATTGCGGGACACTTTCGGCGTACAGGCACCACGTACAGAAGACTGGAGCACCACCAAAAACGCCTGAACCTGCCCTGCCATCATCTGAAGCAAGAAGTGGTAACGAGGTGGAATTCAACCCTATATATGCTTCAGAGGTTGGAGGAGCAGCAAAAGGCCATTCAAGCCTATACAATTGAGCACGATATAGGAGGTGGAATGCACCTGTCTCAAGCGCAGTGGAGAATGATTTCAACGTTGTGTAAGGTTCTGCTGCCCTTTGAACTTGCCACACGTGAAGTCAGTTCAGACACTGCCTGCCTGAGTCAGGTCATTCCCCTCATCAGGCTTTTGCAGAAGAAGCTGGAGACATTGAAGGAGGAGCTAACACAGAGCGATTCCGCTAGGCATGTGGGACTTGTGGATGGAGCCCTTAATTCGCTTAACAAGGATTCACGGGTGGTCAATCTGTTGAAATCAGAGCACTACATTTTGGCCACCGTGCTCGATCCTAGATTTAAAACCTACCCTGGATCTCTCTTTCCGGCAGACACAAGTCTGCTGGGGTTCAAAGACCTGCTGGTGAGAAAATTGTCAAGTCAAGCGGAACGCGACCTGTCAACATCTCCTCCTTCACATTCTCCCGCAACTGGGGGTGCGAGGAAAAGGCTCAGAATTCTGAGCCCACCCGCTGGCGGTGATGCAGGGCAGTCTGGAGCGACTGCTGATGCTGACATCTGGTCCGGACAGAAGGACCTGCCAACGATTACGGACATGTCGTCTACTGGCACTGCATATGAT
Source organism: Pseudophryne corroboree (assembly GCF_028390025.1). Lineage (NCBI taxonomy): Eukaryota > Metazoa > Chordata > Amphibia > Anura > Myobatrachidae > Pseudophryne > Pseudophryne corroboree. The sequence goes on along the minus strand of NC_086446.1, from coordinate 492,609,182 downwards.
TCTCTCCCCATTGAAAGAATGGTGGAGGATTATATGAGTGACCGCATCCAAGTAGGCATGTCAGACAGTCCGTACTTATACTGGCAGGAAAAAGAGGCAATTTGGAGGCCCTTGCACAAACTGGCTTTATTCTACCTAAGTTGCCCTCCCACAAGTGTGTACTCCGAAAGAGTGTTTAGTGCCGCCGCTCACCTTGTCAGCAATCGGCGTACAAGGTTACTTCCAGAAAATGTGGAGAAGATGATGTTCATTAAAATGAATTATAATCAATTCCTCCGTGGAGACATTGACCAGCAGCAATTGCCTCCACAAAGTACACAGGGAGCTAAGATGGTGGATTCCAGTGGGGACGAATTGATAATCTGTGAGGAGGGGGATGTACACGGTGATATATCGGAGGATGATGATGAGGTGGACATCTTGCCTCTGTAGAGCCAGTTTGTGCAAGGAGAGATTAATTGCTTCTTTTTTGGTGGGGGTCCAAACCAACCCGTCATTTCAGTCACAGTCGTGTGGCAGACCCTGTCACTGAAATGATGGGTTGGTTAAAGTGTGCATGTCCTGTTTATACAACATAAGGGTGGGTGGGAGGGCCCAAGGACAATTCCATCTTGCACCTCTTTTTTCTTTAATTTTTCTTGGCGTCATGTGCTGTTTGGGGAGTATTTTTTTGAAGGGCCATCCTGCGTGACACTGCAGTGCCACTCCTAGATGGGCCAGGTGTTTGTGTCGGCCACTAGGGTCGCTTAGCTTACTCACACAACTACCTCATTGCGCCTCTTTTTTCTTTGCGTCATGTGCTGTTTGGGGAGTGTTTTTTGGAAGGGCCATCCTGCGTGACACTGCAGTGCCACTCCTAGATGGGCCAGGTGTTTGTGTCGGCCACTAGGGTCGCTTAGCTTACTCACACAGCTACCTCATTGCACCTCTTTTTTTTCTTCTTTGCGTCATGTGCTGTTTGGGGAGTGTTTTTTGGAAGGGCCATCCTGCGTGACACTGCAGTGCCACTCCTAGATGGGCCAGGTGTTTGTGTCGGCCACTAGGGTCGCTTAGCTTACTCACACAGCTACCTCATTGCGCCTCTTTTTTTCTTTGCGTCATGTGCTGTTTGGGGAGTGTTTTTTGGAAGGGCCATCCTGCGTGACACTGCAGTGCCACTCCTAGATGGGCCAGGTGTTTGTGTCGGCCACTAGGGTCGCTTATCTTACTCACACAGCTACCTCATTGCGCCTCTTTTTTTCTTTGCGTCATGTGCTGTTTGGGGAGTGTTTTTTGGAAGGGCCATCCTGCGTGACACTGCAGTGCCACTCCTAGATGGGCCAGGTGTTTGTGTCGGCCACTTGGGTCGCTTAGCTTACTCACACAGCTACCTCATTGCGCCTCTTTTTTTCTTCTTTGCGTCATGTGCTGTTTGGGGAGTGTTTTTTGGAAGGGCCATCCTGCGTGACACTGCAGTACCACTCCTAGATGGGCCAGGTGTTTGTGTCGGCCACTAGGGTCGCTTATCTTACTCACACAGCTACCTCATTGCGCCTCTTTTTTTCTTTGCGTCATGTGCTGTTTGGGGAGTGTTTTTTGGAAGGGCCATCCTGCGTGACACTGCAGTGCCACTCCTAGATGGGCCAGGTGTTTGTGTCGGCCACTTGGGTCGCTTAGCTTAGTCATCCAGCGACCTCGGTGCAAATTTTAGGACTAAAAATAATATTGTGAGGTGTGAGGTGTTCAGAATAGACTGAAAATGAGTGGAAATTATGGTTTTTGAGGTTAATAATACTTTGGGATCAAAATGACCCCCAAATTCTATGATTTAAGCTGTTTTTTAGGGTTTTTTGAAAAAAACACCCGAATCCAAAACACACCCGAATCCGACAAAAAAAATTCGGTGAGGTTTTGCCAAAACGCGGTCGAACCCAAAACACGGCCGCGGAACCGAACCCAAAACCAAAACACAAAACCCGAAAAATTTCAAGTGCACATCTCTAGTGTTAATGTGTGTGTGTGTGTGTGTGCATATGGTAGGGAATATAGAGGGTCGTTCTGAGTTGATCGCTCGCTAACAGTTTTTAGCAGCCGTGCAAACGCATAGTCGCTGCCCACGGGGGAGTGTATTTTCGCTTTGCAGGAGTGCGAACGCCTGTGCAGCAGAGCGCCTGCAAACACATTTTGTGCAAAACAAGACCAGCCCTGTAGTTACTTTTCTTGTGCAATGATTGCTACGACGAGGGACACGGTAATGACGTCAGATACCTGCCCAGCAAACGCCCGGCCACGCCTGCGTTTTTCCAAACACTCCCAGAAAACGGTCAGTTGACACCCATAAACGCCCTCTTTCTGTCAATCTCCTTGAGTTCGGCTGTGCGGTTGGAATCGTCACTAGAACCAGTGCAAAACCACAATGGACTTCGTACCCATACGACGCGCGTGCGCATTGCGGTGCATACGCATGCACAGATTAGCCATTGTTTTCACTGATCGCTACGCAGCTAGCGATCAACTCGGAATGACCCCCAAAGATTGTAAGCTCCACTGGGGCAGGGACTAATTTGAACGGCCAAATACTCTCTGTAGCGTGCTGCGGAATATGTGTGTGCTACTCTATACAGTGCATCCGGAAAGTATTCACAGCGCTTCACTTTTTCCACATTTTGTTATGTTACAGCTTTATTGCAAAATGGAATAAATACATTTTTCCCCTCAAAATTCTACACACAAAACCCCATAATGACAAAGTGAAAAAGTTTTTTTGTGATTTTTGCAAATGTATTAAAAATATAAAACGAAGAAATCACATGTACATAAGTATTCACAGCCTTTGCGCAATACTTTGTTGATGCACCTTTGGCAGCAATTACAGCCTCGAGTCTTTTTGAATATGATGCCACAAGCTTGGCATACCTTTCTTAGGGCAGTTTCGCCCATTCCTCTTTGCAGCACCTCTCAAGCTCCATCAGGTTGGATGGGAAGCGTTGGTGCACAGCCATTTTCAGATCTCTCCAGAGATGTTCAATCGGATTCAAGTCTGGGATCTGGCTGGGCCACTCAAGGACATTCACAGAGTTGTCCTGAAGCCACTCCTTTGATATCTTGGCTGTGTGCTTAGGGTCGTTATCCTGCTGAAAGATGAACCGTCACCCCAGTCTGAGGTCAAGATCGCTTTGTAGCAGGTTTTCATCTAGGATGACTCTGTACATTGCTTCATTCATATTTCCCTCTATCCTGACTAGTCTCCCAGTTCCTGCCATCACCATGCTTCACTGTAGGAATGGTATTGGCCTGGTGATGAGCGGTGCCTGGTTTCCTCCAAACATGACGCCTGGCGTTCACGCCAAAGAGTTCAATCTTTGTCTCATCAGACCAGAGAATTTTGTTTCTCATGGTCTGAGAGTCCATCAGGCAATCTCCAGGTGGGCTGCCATGTGCTTTTTACTAAGGAGTGGCTTCCGTCTGGCCACTCTACCATGCAGGCCTGATTGTGTATTGCTGCAGAGTTGGTTGTCTTTCTGGAAGGTTCAACTGTCTCCACAGAGGAATGCTGTAGCTCTGACAGAGTGACCATCGGGTTCTTGGTCACCTCCTTAACTAGGGCCCTTCTCCCCCCGATCGCTCAGTTTAGATGGCCAGTCAGCTCTAGGAAGAGTCCTGGTGGTTCCGAACTTCTTCCATTAACGGATGAGGGAGGCCACTGTGCTTGAGACTTTCAAAGCAGCATATATTTTTCTGTACCCTTCCCCAGATTTGTGCCTCGAGACAATCCTGTCTTGGAGTGCTAAAAACAATTCCTTTGACTTCATGCTTGGTTTGTGCTCAGACATGCACTGTCATGTGTGGGACCTTATATAGACAGGTGTGTGCCTTTCCAAATCATGTCCAATCAACTGAATTTACCACAGGTGGACTCCAATTAAGCTGTAGGAAAATCTCAAGGATGGTCAGTGGAAATAGGATGAACCTGAGCTCAATTTTGAGCTTCATGGCAAAGGTTAATTCTTATGGACATGTGATTTCTTAGTTTTTTATGTATATATATATATATATATATATATATATATATATGTATATATATATAAAAGGCAAAGGAGGAGATTGACTCACTGATTGACTCATCACGAAATCTCTTAAACCACAAGGCCTACAATCTTGAAACTTGGCATGTAGCTTCTCCTTAGGTCCCAAGTGCTTGCTGAGAACCGGTTTTACAAATGTCACTGCCCATCCATGGAAATCGCCAAAAATGGATTTGTTTATGTATGTATGTATGTATGTATGTATGTATGTATGTATATATATATATATATATATATATATATATGTTCCAGCATAACTCCAGAATGCCTGCAGCAATTCACACTAAACTTGGTACACATATGACTTACAATCTTGGAACAAACACTGTGGGGGGTAACACACCCCTAGCACTCCTAGATGTGAGGAAGCAGCACAGAGTATTTCTGCAGACAGCATAACTCTGGAATGCCTGGAGTAATTTCTACCAAACTTGGTACACATATGATTTACAATCTGGGGACAAACACTGTGGGGGTAAGACACGCATAGTACCCCTAGGGGTGGAGCAGCAGCACGAGTATATCAGTAGACAGCATAAGTCTGAAATGCCTGGACCAATTCAAACCACACTTGGTATACATATGACTTACAATTTGGGAACAAACACTGTGGGGGTAACACACACCCCTGACACCCCTAGGGGTATGGCAGCAGTACAGAGTATTTCGTGAGACAGCATAACTCCGGAATGCCTGGACCAATTTACACCAAACTTGCTACACATATGACTTACAATCGGGGAACAAACACTTTGCAGGTAGGACACTCCTAGTAGCCCTAGGGGTGAGGCAGCAGCACAGAGTATTTCAGCAGACAGCATAACTCTGGAATGCCTGGTGCAATTTACAGCAAACTTGGTACACATATGACTTACAATCTGGGAACAAACACTATGGAGGTAACACACCCCTAACACCCCTAGGGGTGGTCCAGCAGCACAGACTATATCAGGACATGCATGATTTGTCAGTGACGACAGGGCTTCATGTGACAGTGGCAGTGACGGGAGGAGGGGAATGGAGGTAGCAGGAAGCCACATGCTGAGAGTCATATAGTGGGAGGAACAGGGTCCCCAGCAGCACAGAGTATATTAGGAGATGCATGATATGTCAGGCAGGACAGGGTTGCATGTGACAGGGGCAGTGACATAATGTCAGGAGAGGATTGGAGGTAGCACGAACCCACACACTGAGAGTTATTTAGTGGAAGTAGCACAGCAGCACAGAGCATATCAGGAGATGCATAATGTGCTGTGTTATATAAGAAACTAAATAAATCGATCATTTCACAGGGGCACTGACATGATGTGAGGAGGGCAGCAAGAAGTCACAGACTGAGAGTTGTATAGTGGGAAGAGCAGGGTCCCTTGGGGGACCAATAAGGGGTCCGGCCACTACACAAAGTAGATAGGGAAGCAAGGTATACCTATATACTAAATCTCCAACCAACGTAAATTAACGTACAACTATAATTCTAATTTACCATCCTCATCCCGTAGCGAAGCATGGGTATTCAGCTAGTTTTTAATAAATTAGCAAAAATCTCAAACAAACTTTTTCACATTGTCATTATGGGGTATTGTGTGTAGAATTTTGAGGGAAAATATTAATTTATTCCATTTTGGAATAAGGCTGTAACATAACAAAATGTGGAAAAAGTGAAGCGCTCTAAATACTTTCAGATGCACTGTATAAATAACTGGTGGTAATAATAATAATAATAATAATAATAATAATAATAATAATAATATTTAGTAGCTCATACAGATGGGTCCAGGGTTATCTTGACTAGTTTTCTGCACCTAGGCACAACATGACTTATTAGCATAAACCCTTCATATATTGGGGCTAATTCCAAGTTGATTGCAGCAGGAATTTTGTTAGCAGTTCGGCAAAACCATGTGCACTGCAGGGGAGGCAGATTTAACATGTGCAGAGAGAGTTAGATTTTGGTGTGGTGTGTTCAATCTGCAATCTAATTTGCAGTGTAAAAATAAAGCAGCCAGTATTTACCCTGCACAGAAATAAAATAACCCACCCAAATCTAACTCTTTTTGCACATGTTATATCTGCCTCCCCTGCAGTGCACATGGTTTTGCCCAACTGCTAACAAAATTCCTGCTGCGATCAACTTGGAATTACCCCCAATATATGAAGGGGGTAATTCTGAGTTGATCGCAGCAGCAAGTTTGTTAGCAATTGGGCAAAACCATGTGCACTGCAGGGGGAGCAGATATAACATTTGTAGAGAGAGTTAGATTTGGGTGGGTTATATTGTTTCTGTGCAGGGTAAATACTGGCTGCTTTATTTTTACACTGCAAGTTAGATTTCAGTTTGAATACACCCCACCCAAATCTAACCCTCTCTGCACATGTTATATCTGTCCCCCCTGCAGTGTACATGGTTTTGCCCAACTGCTAACAAAATTCCTGCTGCGATCAACTTGGAATTACCCCCATGGTTTTGCCCAACTGCTAACAAAATTCATGCTGCGATCAATTTGGAATTACCCCCGTTGTTCTCAGCTGCAATACAATACAGAGAACAATACAGCAGGGGATTAAGTCATTACAGCAGGGGATTAAGTACGACTGGACAGTCTCAGTTAATCCTATTAAAGGTCAAGGTAAACGTGGACCAATCTGTACCAGCAATAAGGTTTATGCCAGTCTCTGCCCCCCACCTATCACTCTATCTTGCATCTCATATTGAGGCTCATGCACAGTTGAGAATATTGGTTGTAAATTGTAATTGCAACTAAAGCTGGCCATACATCAGGACGATATCTTTCCAACCAGCCAACTAGTTGGCTGGTTGGAAAGATAATGTGGCAGTGTGTGGGAGCAAACGATTATCAGCCGTTTGCTCCCACACGCTGAAAAACGGACAGAAACGGTCTGTCCAACTAGTTGGGAAAATCAAACCTGTTTGATTTTCCCAACCAATCGTTCAGGTGTAGGGGAAACTTTCCCCCCAACTGAACGATAAGTAGGCGGACACTGCCTGCTAGTGTCCGCCTACTGCGCGGCAGCATGAAACACCCCCCCCCCCAATCACCTGTGACAGCGGGCTGTGCAGTTCGGGGCCTGAAAAGGGGCGGAGCTACGGCGGCCCGAGGGGGCGGAGCTACACGGAATAGAGGGGCGGAGCTACACGGGACCAGACAGCTTTGCAGTGATGGCCAGCCAGACTTGGTAAGTGGAGGGTGAGAGAGAAGTGTGTGTGTGTGTGTGTGTATATATGTGTGAATTGTGTGTGTGTGTGTATATATGTGTGTGTGTGTATGGTGTGTGTGTGTGTATATGGTAGAGGTGTGTGTATATATGTGTGTGTGTGTGTGTGTGTTTGTATATATGTGTGAATTGTGTGTGTGTGAGGTATGTCTGTGTGTGCGCGCTTTATGGACGCCACTGCTGGGAGGGCCATTACATGCAAGGACGCTACTACTATAGGGGGGGCATTATGTATAAGGACGCTACTACTATAGGAGGGGCATTACGTATAAGGACGCTACTACTATAGGGGGGGCATTATGTATAAGGACGCTACTATTGCTGGGGGGGCCATTACGTATAACGATACTACTGCTGGGGGGGCATTATGTATAAGGACGCTACTATTACTGGGGGGGCATTACCTATAACAATGCTACTACTACTGGGGGGCATTATGTATAAGAACGCTACTACTACATGGGGGCATTACATATAACGATACTAATACTACTGGGGGGGCATTATGTATAAGAACGCTACTACTACAGGGGGGCATTACATATAACGATGCTACTACTACTAGGGGGGGCATTATGTATAAGAACGCTACTACTACAGGGGGGCATTACATATAACGATGCTACTACTACTGGGGGGCATTATGTATAAGGAGGCTACTAATACTGGGGGGGCATTACATATAAGGACGCTACTACTGGGGGGCATTATGTATAAGGACGGTGCTACTACTACTGGGGGGCATTACATGTAAGGATGCTACTACTACTGGGGGGCATTATGTATAAGGAGGCTACTAATACTGGGGGGGCATTACATATAAGGACGCTACTACTGGGGGGCATTATGTATAAGGACGGTGCTACTACTACTGGGGGGCATTACATGTAAGGATGCTACTACTACTGGGGGGGCATTATGTATAAGGAGGCTACTAATACTGGGGGGGCATTACATATAAGGACGCTACTACTGGGGGGCATTATGTATAAGGACGGTGCTACTACTACTGGGAGGGCATTACATGTAAGGATGCTACTACTACTGGGGGGGGCATTATGTATAAGGACGGTACTACTACTGGGGGCACATTACGTATAAGGATGCTACTACTACAGGGGTGGCATTACGTATAAGGACGCTGGATCAGATAAGTATAATTATCTTTTATTTTCAGGTACCCGTGGATTCTACTTGGAGAAGAGGACCGACTGCTTCGTGTCAACATAGGTAAGTATGTGTGTGTCGACATGTGTGAAATAAAGTTTTACTGTCACGGTGTGTGTCTCCTGTTTTTATTTGGGTATTTTTTTTCCATTAGAACTACAGGTACCAGCGGGCCCGTTTTTCTCCCGCATGCTGGTACTTGTGGTTCTCCAAGTACCAGCTTGCGGGGGAGGCTTGCTGGGACTTGTAGTACTACTGGAAAAAACAATATTCTTTCAATTTTCTCAAGGCTATCAGCCCCCCATCCGCAGCCTTTGGATGGGGGGGACAGCCTCGGGCTTCACCCCTGGCCCTTGGGTGGCTGGGGGGGACGACCCCTTGATTGAAGGGGTCCCCACTCCCCCAGGGTACCCCGGCCAGGGGTGACTAGTTGGATATTTAATGCCATGGCCGCAGGGCACTGTATAAAAGTGACCCCCGGCTGTGGCATTATCTGTCCAGCTAGTGGAGCCTGATGCTGGTGTAAAAAATTTGGGGGACCCCTACTCTTTTTGTCCCCCGTATTTTTTGCACCAGCACCAGGCGCAGAGCCCGGTGCTGGTTTTAAAAATACGGGGGATCCCCTGTCCCTTTTCCCCCCGGATTTTTAGAACCAGGACCGGCTCGAAGAGCCCGAGGCTGGTTATGCTTTGGAGGGGGGACCCCACGCAATTTTTTTTCGTGTTTTTCCCATTCCATTTAAAAAAAAAATATATATATATATATATAATAATAATCTTTTTAAAAATATATAGTGCCGAATATCTACATCTTATATATATATATATATATATATATATATATATATATATTTGCCTTGGCAGCCCAACCATGCTGGTATCCATAGTTCAGTATAAAAATAAGTAAATCTAATAAATGTATGGTGGTGAAAGAAAAGCCCAGTTTCACTGAAAAAAAGACACGTCTGCATGTTTTGAAATTAAAAAACAAAACAAAACTGAAGAACTGTAGGCAGGCACTGTCCGCCTACTTCGGTGACATCACAAGTTGGACAGAAGTTGGAAGGTTGGTTGGTCTGATGAAAAGTTGGTTAGATGTGTGGAGCACTGGTAAAAAGTTGGTGAGATGTGTGGGGCACTGTTTTAGTTGAACAGACAAGTTGGATGGTTGGAAGTTTGGAGTGTTGGAGAAAAGTTGGTCTGATGTATGGCTAGCATAAGGCCAGTATTCAATTACCCACGAACATTGATTGCGGGTAACTGTGTTGCAGGCAGGTAAAGCATAATTCCCGAAAACTGTTTCTAGCAAAACACCCAGGTTTCACTAAAACCGTGTGTTTTTGGGAGAAAATGTATTTTTGGGGGGCGACCTAAGTGGATAGCCCAAAAAAAATATATCGGAGGAAACAACTGGAAAAATCTTGAAGAACGTGCATTTTTTGCTCCCGATGTTTCTTCGCGTGTAGTTGAATACCGGCCTATAGTGGACACGTACTAAGCAGTGATAAAAGTCGAGAAGTGAGCAAGTGGAGAAGTTGCCCATGGCAACCAATCATCTCCTCTGTATACTTTTACAGTATGCAAATTATAAATGTTACTTCAATGCTGATTGGTTGCCATGGGCAACTTCTCCACTGGCTCACTACTCCACTTTTATCACTGCTAAAAGTGTGTTTCATCGTCATATGCAGAGTTGTACTCTTCTCTGTGGTTGGTCCACCATTATGCGCACACATAGTCTGGTAGGTATCATCATTGTCCTCACGGCATACTTACACAAAGCCAATCCCACATCCAGACAACTCTACACAGGCTGCAAATCTGTCACCACGCCCTTTCTGCCTCATGCCTACTGATAATGCCCCATTGCAACCCAGTCACAAGTTCACAAGTGGAGATGGCAACCTAAATGAATGAGACTATGCAACTGACGTACTTGCATACGCTTGGCTATGGAATATGCACGGTGTGAAAACATGATAGACATGGTCTGCAAGCAGGCGTACTGTATGTTCATCTCTACATCAGCCCCATTATGTTTTCCTCTCATTCTTCTACTTTAGCCTATGCTACTGACATAATATACTAGTGATGACAAGTAGCCAGGTATACTGTAATCTGACAGTAATAATATCCAGAAAGATACAATATACCAGTGATCTGTGCTGAATTTCAGTGACATCAGTTCAATGACCACTAGAGGCACCACTGTACAGTATGACAAGTAATAATTATTACCACAAGGATGAATATTAGTCACCGTTATAACCAGTAAGATGCCCATTAGAAGCTAAATAGTAATATTTATTTTCTTGGATAAATTTGGAGAGGTCAGGAGTAGCTTTTCCATTTGCAATCTGTTTTTATTTATGTATTTATTAACAGTTTCTTATATAGCGCAGCAAATTCCGTTGCGCCTTACAATTGGAAACTAGAGATGTGCGACGGCCCAAATCATGGATTTTTGTTTTGGATCTGTATCTCCTTCATGTTTTGGGTCTGTATGTGGTTTTGCCAAAACTGCCCTTGCAGATTTTGGTTTTGTATTTGTATTTTTTTTTTTTTGAAAAATCATAAAAACAGCTAAAATCACAGAATATTGGCCTGTTTTTGTTACTACAGTATTATTAACCTCAATACCATTCATTTCCACTCATTTCCAGTCAATTTTGACCACCTCACAGCTCACATTATTGTCAAAAGGTTGCTGGATGACTAAGCTAAACGACAGCAGTGGACGGCAAAAATATGTGGCCCTTTAATTTCCAACATGGTACATCTAGGAAACAGAATGGCAAAGAAAAAAAAAAAAAACAGAAGTGCAACAAAGGGCAAGAGGGTAAAGCACACCAAGCAGTGCAAACAAAACACTGGAAAAAAATATATATTTTATTTTACTGCTTTGGAACTTGCGGCCTGGTTCAAACTGTGTGGGGGGTATCCGAGCACCAAGAAACAAAAACAAAATTACATCAGATTAACACCCAGCAGCCTGATGTGATTTTGTCTGTCTTGACAAAGGCTCGGATGGAGCCGAAACGTCGACATTTTTGCTGACATGCTGTCGTTCATCTCTATGTGAGATACACCTTTGAGGTATAATACATTTATTATCATCAAGGAAGTGGTGAGTGCCTGTACTCTTCTTGTATATATATATATATATGTATGCATGTTTAATATGCCGTGTATATATATATATATATATATATATATATAGGTGTATATACGGTATATATATATGTGTGTAGATATGTGTGTATGTGTATATCTCCTATATATTAGCCTTGTGACTGTGCCTGCATTTCTAACGCTGGGTGGAGTCACAGGCACAGATCTGGGTGGCTGGATGCAGGCCAGGAACAGTCCCCTCCCTCGGTCCGCCCATCCCCACCCAGTCCCCTCCCCATCTCCACACAGTCCCCTCTCTCCCCCCTCCCTGTACACTCCCTGCACCCTGGTGACACTGCAGCTGGTGACTGCTCAGCTGCCGCACAGTCTGGAGGAGAATGCCATAGACGACCTCTGACTGCCGCTCCCACCCCCCTCCCACCCGCGGCACCCACAGCCTCCACAACATCCACCCCCCACCTGCGTCACACGCCCCGCTCCTCCCCGCACCCTCCCACCCGCGGCACCCACACCTGCAGCACCCCCCGCCCCTCCCCCACCTGCGGCACTCCCACCCATAGCACCCATATCTGCAGCACCCCTCCCCCACTGCGGCACTCCCACCCCTCCCCCACCCGTGGCACTCCAGACCCCTCCCCCTCCCATAGCACCCACATCTGCAGCACCCCCCACCCCTCCCCCACCAGCGGCACTCCCGGCCCTCCCTCAACCGCGGCAGATGCCCCTCCCCCACCCGTGGCACTCCCGCCCCCTACCCTACCCATAGCAACCACATCTGCAGCACCCCCCACCCCTCCCCCACCCGTGGCACTCCCGCCCCTCCCCCACCCGCGGCACTCCCGCCCGCTCCCCCACCCATAGCACCCACATATGCAGCACCCCCCACCCCTCCCCCACCCGTGGCACTCCCGCCCCCACCCATAGCACCCACATCTGCAGCACCCATCACCCCTCTCCCTCCCGCGGCACTCCCGCCCCCTCCCCCACCCATAGCACCCACATCTGCAGCTCCCCCCACCCCTCCCCCACCCGCGCCACTCCCGCCCCTCCCCCACCCGCGCCACTCCCTCCCCCACCCATAGCACCCACATCTGCAGCCCACCCGTGGCACTCCCGCCCCTCCCCCCACTCCCCTCCCCCAACCGGGGCACTCCCTCCTCCACCCATTTCACCCACAACTGCAGCACCCCCTGCACCTCTCCTACCCGCGACACTCTTGCCCCTCCCCCACCCGTGGCACACGCCCCTCCCCCACCTATGGCACTCCTGCCCCCTCCCCCACCCATAGCACCCACACCTGCAGCACCCCAGCCCCTCCCCAACCCACGGCACCCCCCACCCCTCCCCCACCCGCGGCACTCATAGCACCCACCACATACGGCACACGCCCCTACCCCACCTTCTGCACTCCCGTCCCCTCCCCGACCCGTAGCACCCACAAACCGCAGAATCCTCGCCCCTCCCCCACCAGTGGCACCCCCACCCCACCCCACCCCCATACCCACCTCTCCCCCGCTACACCCCTGCACCCTCCACCTCACCCACCCCACCCCCACCCGCGGCACCCCCGCACCTCCCCCACCCGCGTCACCCACAGTATCCACCACATCCACACCCCACACGCGGTATCCACCACATCCGCCTCGTGCCCCCTCCCCCATCCATACCACCCACTCCCGCAGCACCCCCCACCCCTCCCCCACCCACAGCACTCCCGTCCCCACCTGCAGCACCCCCCCTACCTGCAGCACCCACCACATCCGTCCCCCACCCCCGGCAGACACCCCTCCCCCACCCGCAGCACTCCCGCCCCCTCCCCCTCCCATATCACCCACAACCCGCAAAACCCCCCGCACCTCCACCACCCCCATACCCACATCTCTCCCCGCTACGCCCCCACACCCTCCACCCCACCCCCATACCCACCTCTCCCCCCCACACACTCCACCCCACCCGCACCTCCCCCAACCGCCGCACTCACAGCATCCACCACATCTGCCCCCCACCCACTGCACACGCCCCTCCCCCACCCATAGCACCGACACCCACAGCACTTACCACCCCTCCCCCACCCGCGGCACCCCCGCACCCCCATTCCCACCTCTTCAACCCCGCTACACTCCCGCACCATCCACCCCTCCCCCACCCGCTGCACCAACAGCATCCACCACATCCGCCCCCCACCCGTGGCACAGCCCCCCTCCCGCCTACAGCAGCCACCACATCCCCCTTCCAGCCGCGGCACTCCCGCCCCCTCCCCCACCCATAGCACCCACACCCGCAGCACCCCCCGCCCCCTCCCCTGCCCGCAGCCCATCCGGTCCCCCACCACACCCCTGCAGCCGCCAATCCCCCAACCACAGCCCCTCCGGCCCCCTCCCCCACCCACATCATCTATAGACACTTTCCCCCATTCGTGGACCTACCACACCTCCCCCACCCGCAGCACCTCTGGAACACCTCCCACAGCACCTCCGGACCCCATCCACGGCTCCCCAGCAGCCACCCCTCCTCCACCCGCAGCACTTCTAGAACCTATCACCCAACCTCACCCCCCTGCAACCCCAACTCCCCAAACACCCCCCCACTACATTGCCCCTCCCCCACGCACACCACCTCCAGACCCCCTATTTCATCCACAGCCCCCTCCCCCACCAACAGCATCTACACTCCCCTTCCGCACCCGCACCTCCCCCACCCACAGCACCTCTAGACCCCCTCACCCATCCACGCCCCCTCTACACCTACCCCTCCCCCACCCACAGCACCTCTGCACCTTTTCCGCTATCCGTGCCACTGCACCTACCCCTCCACCACCCGCAACACCTCTGGACCCCCTCCTGCACCCACCCCTCCACCACATGTAGCACCTCGGACACCATCCGCAGCCGCTTCAAGTGATTCCCTGAATCGGGGTGATCAGCGCCAGAGATAGTCACCTCCACCTCACTGAACCCACCCCCTTTCCAAACCCCCCACACACACACTGAACTTCTATGAGTATAGTTGCTACCAATGGACATTGGATTAATAAAAAAAATTTATACTGTGGCCATTATATGTCTAAGCGACACTGCTACCTGTGGGCACTGTACATATAAACGCAGCTACTACCTGTGGCCATTGTGTCTACAACCAACTCTGCTACCTGTGGCCATTGTGTTACAACCAACTCTGCTACCTGGGGCCACTGTGTATATAAGCGGCTCTGCTACCAGTGGCCATTGTATGTATAAGCGACACTGCTACCTGTGGCCATTGTGTGTATAAGTGACACTGCTACCTGTGGCCATTGTGTGTATAAGTGGCCCTGCTACCTGTGGCCATTGTGTGTATAAGCGGCTCTGCTACCTATGGCCACTGTGTGTATAAGCACCTCTGTTACCTATGGGAATTGGGTGTAGAAGTGGCACTGCTACCGGGGGGCCATTGTGTGTATAAGCACCACTGCTACCTGTGGTCATTGGGGGTCATTCCGAGTTGTTCGCTCGTTATTTTTTTCTCGCAACGGAGCGATTAGTCGCTAATGCGCATGCGCAATGTCCGCAGTGCGACTGCGCCAAGTAAATTTGCTATGCAGTTAGGTTTTTTACTCACGGCATTACGAGGTTTTTTCTTCGTTTTGGTGATCGTAATGTGATTGACAGGAAGTGGGTGTTTCTGGGCGGAAACTGGCCATTTTATGGGTGTGTGTGAAAAAACGCTACCGTTTCTGGGAAAAACGCATGAGTGGCTGGAGAAACGGAGGAGTGTCTGGGCGAACGCTGGGTGTGTTTGTGACGTCAAACCAGGAACGACAAGCACTGAACTGATCGCACTGGCAGAGTAAGTCTCGAGCTACTCAGAAACTGCACAGAGAAGTCTTTTCGCAATATTGCGAATCTTTCGTTCGCAATTTTGATAAGCTAAGATTCACTCCCAGTAGGCGGCGGCTTAGCGTGTGCAAAGCTGCTAAAAGCAGCTTGCGAGCGAACAACTCGGAATGACCCCCATTGTGTGTATAAACTGCTTTGCTACCTGTTGGCACATTGTGTATGTGTCTCTGCTACCTGTGGGCTCTGTGTGTATAAGTGGCTCTGCTACCTGTGGGCACTGTGTGTATAAGTACCACTGCTACCTGTGGTCATTGTGTGTATAAACTGCTTTGCTACCGGTGGGCACTGTGTCTACAACCAACTCTGCTACCAGTGGCCATTGTGTCTACAACCAACTCTGCTACCTGGGGCCACTGTGTATATAAGCGGCTCTGCTACCATTGGTCATTGTGTGTATAAGCGACACTGCTACCTGTGGCCATTGTGTGTATAAGTGACACTGCTACCTGTGGCCATTGTGTGTATAAGTGGCCCTGCTACCTGTGGCCATTGTGTGTATAAGCGGCTCTGCTACCTATGGCTACTGTGTGTATATGCGCCTCTGTTACCTATGGGAATTGGGTGTAGAAGTGGCACTGCTACCGGGGGCCATTGTGTGTATAAGCACCACTGCTACCTGTGGTCATTGTGTGTATAAACTGCTTTGCTACCGGTGGGCACTGTGTGTATAAGCGTCTCTGCTACCTGTGGGCACTGTGTGTATAAGCGGCTCTGCTACAGTACCTGTGGGCACTGTGTGTATAAGCGGCTCTGCTACCTGTGGGTATTGTGTGTATATGCGTTTCTGCTACCTGTGGGTATTGTGTGTATAAGCTGCCCTGCTACCTCTGGCCACTGTGTGGATACGTGGCTCCGTTACCTGTGGCCACTGTGTGTATAAGCTGCCCTGCTATCTGTGTCCATTGTGTGTATACGCGGCTCTGATACCTGTGGCCACTGTGTGTATAAGCTGCGCTGCATATACTAGCAGTATATACTACACTATGTTATTCATTGTGCCCTGCGGCCACTCTTCACGCCCTCACAAAGGGCTACGCCTCCACAAATGGCTACGCCCCCTTGACAATTGCACGCCCTTCCCCCTTGCAATATTTACCCAATAGCATAAACTTTTTTGCAGGTAATACTCCATATAATAACAATTATAGCACAGCTGAAGACCGTGCAGGGGTTAACGGGTAGCCTCTTGCAATGGTATTTTCTGTCTAACACCTTGCCTCTCTTTATCCTCTCCCTACCACCCTGACTCTCCCTATCCTTTACCGATCGCACAGCATTTCTGTACATTCCCTTTCTCCCCCCCCCCCCCCCCTATGCCTCTCTATCTTTTCTCAACCGGACACCATTTCTGTATGCCCTCTATACTGCCCTGCATTTCTGGATCTGTTATCTACCGGACTGCGTATGTTCAAAGGCGTGCAGGGGTTAAAGGGGCGTAGCCCCTAACGACGGTGTGAAGAGCGCCCGTAGGGCGCGATGAATCACCTAGTATATATATATATATATATACATATATATATACACACAGACACACTAGTTTTATGGACCCAGCATATACTGGGTCACCTCAGTCCCCACCCCCATGATTGGCTCCACCCAGTTCTGGAACCCACCCCCCCATGCAAATCCTGCATTTGCCACTGAAACAGTACAATTAACAGCAGAGGCACCGCACAGTATATTGCTTGGTGCCCACTATACACAGTGACTACTATACATACACAGCCCCTTGTGAGTTTGGAGTCAGACACAGCACAGTAGTACAATATGCCAATATCATATGCAAACAAGGCGGAACTGTGGTGAAATCAGGACTTAATGGAATGTATCAAGCCTTGGAAAGTTTTAAATTGCATAGTGATAAAGTACCAGCCAATCAGCTCCTAACTGCCATGCTATAGGCTATGTTTGAAAATTGTCAGGAGCTGATTGGTTGGTACTTTATCACTGTGCAATTTATCACTCTCCAAGGGGAATATTTACTAAGCTCCCGATATTGACCGATTTGGTGATTTTTCTTCAAAGTGTCATCTCGGGAATTTACTAAACTCAAATCTCGGCAGTGATGAGGGCATTCGTATTTTTTTGGAAGTCAAAGTTAAAAAATACGATTGAATACACCATCGGTCAAACGTGGCTGTTTAGGTATACAACTTGGTAATTTACTATGCATTCGTATTTGAAATCTCTACCGTGAAAGTGCATTAGCGGCCGTGAAAAAAAGCAATACGTAAAAAAAGCCTGGAAAAAAATAGACCTGCTTTTGAGAAGCGTGTTTACATGTGTTTCCAATTCTACATTAATCACACCTGCATTTTTGGCCCTTTAAAAGGTACCCAAGCACATTTTTCAAATCTGACGGCTGATGCCGTGTGTAGTACTGATTTCTTGTTTGCTGTGGGATACCCGAGACTGCTCCATGAGGCTACACTAAACCAGGGCCAGGAAACTGAACATGGTCAGCAGGTTGTCCAGGTGCCGCGGAGGCTGCGCAGGCCTCATTTTTTTAGGGGGTGTTTAAACTTTAACGCATTGGCCGATGACCAGGTCATACAGATGTTCCGGCTAAATAGAAACAACATTTTCCGTCTGTATGACCTTGTCAAACTGGACCTAGACCCTGAGACAGCATGCTCTCGCTCTGTCTCAGGCCTGCACAAACTCCTGGCTGTGTTGTACTTTATGGCTACTGGCAGCTTTCAGGCTGTGACTGGCGATATAATTGGTATCTCACAGCTCACCTTTTCTAAATATTTAAATCAGGTGAGTTAAAACATACATACTCCTCTATGTCTAAGTGGTGCTTCTGTTATGTAATATAACACAGTATTGTATTTATTACAGGTCATGACACTCACCTTATATTTTGTAATGTCCACTCAGGTTTTGGATGCTTTGGATACTCATATAGATGCCTCTATCTGCTTGCCTACCCAGAAGTCGCAGTGGCATGCAGTCAGGGTAGCTTTCTATGAGCTTGCTGGCATGCCCAATGTGCTGGGTGCCATAGATTGCACACACGTTGAGCTGAGACCACCTAGGGGCAGGCAATACATTTATACCAATAGACATCTGGCCCACTCCACTAATGTCTAGGTGGTTTGTGATGCAAATCTAAAAATTATGAGTGTTGTTGCAGGTCAGCCTGGCGGCTGCCATGACTCCTTCATCCTCAGTCAGTCATCCCTCTTTGATAAATTTGAGGCCGGACAAATGCCTGATGGATGGCTGCTGGGTATGTTCCAAGTTTGTTGTGTGTATGTGTGTTAACCTCAACATCATCATTATGTAAGCTCTTTGTTGCCTAAACCACATGTCCTAATGTTGGCTACATCTGTCTTTCAGGTGATGGGGGATATGGCTGCTTCTCTTGGCTTCTGACTACATTGTCCCAACCTGATTCCCCTGCTGAACACAATTACAATAATGCACATAAGTCCACGCGGAATGTGATAGAAAGATGTTTTGGGGTGCTGAAATCTAGGTTTCGGTGTCTGGATAAGTCTGCAGGGCTTTTGTTGTATAGGCCCTCAAAGGTGACTAGGATTGTGTTGTGCTGCTGTTTTCTTCATAACATGTGTTTGTGTCAACACCTGCCACATGTTGAGGAGGAGGATGATGTTGGTGATGAAGAAAACAGTCAGCAAGTAGAGGAGTTAGAAACATCTGGCGACAGTGTGAGTACAGATGTAGGGAGGCAGGTAAGGCAAGAACTGATTCTGTGTCATTTTACCGGTAAGTCTTAATTTTGCTTAGTCAACATTGGCTAACACCAATCCTAAACAATATGTAGTTATGAATTATGTTTGTGATGCTGTATTGTTTCATGTTAGTCATGTTGTTTACAGTTAGTCACTAACATTTTCGTCTTACACTGTCAGTCAATAACAAATTAAGCATTGCACATATAGCGTTTGAGTCATTTATTACCTTAAACACTTGTTTTTGGTTGGGCACAATTCTATATTGTTTAAATATGGTTGCCAATACTGTATATACTGTTGCAGGGTTGCTCATTTCCTAGTTTTTTTTTTTGCTGGCTGCAGAGGATTGTGATGGCACATTGGGCCGTGTTCTGCTGGATCGTCTAACTGGGGAGGTAACTGGGGTCTGGCTAGGTGTGGTTGTCCCTGAGCTTGAGCCTTGTTGCTGGGATGCCAACAGATTTATGTTTTGGCTCAGGTTGTTGAGGCTTGCTGTGAGTTGTGTGGTTGCGGCTGTGTTGTTGGAGATGATTCTGGACAGGCTTTCAGTGATTAACTGATTGTTCTGAATGATTTGAATGAGGGCTTGTTGATGGCGGTGTTGTGTGTCCATTATGCGCTGAAAACTTGCTATCAGTTGTCTGTTGTCTGCTCTCATCTGCTCCATGGTATTGGCCACTTTGCCAAGTTGCACAATCATTCTGCCTGAGTTTCTACTGAGTCTAGGTGGATGATGGGGCAGACTGGCAAGATATTGGCTGTGTGTGTTGAGACAGGCATAGTTTTGTGCCTGTTGTGTGGCCCAACTGGACCAAAACTCAGGTCCCATTTGTGGCTGTGGTGGTGTTGGGCTCAATTGGGGGGTGGTGGTTGTTTGGGGTGGTGGAGATATGTCAGCCGGCGTGGTTGGCTGGTTATTATCAATAGCTTGCAGGTGGAGTGTGAACGTTTGCTGCAAGTCAGTTTCCTGCTGGGTATCCTGGGGTATGATGTCTGGATCTGTATGGGGTTGAAGACAGCCATAATTTAGTTACTGTTGGGCTTCTGGTTGGTTTCAGCTTTACGTCAACATGCATTACTTCTTAATATGCATGTTGTAAACTTAAAATATTATTGTACATTATTTTAGAAACATGTGGCTTCTTAGGTACCCTACTCATTCCAGCAATTTTTAAGGAAAATGTTGGACTATGAGCCTTACTTAATGGCCAAACACGTAGAACTATAAAAATAAAAAATTCCACCATTGACATATTATGTTTTAAGCTTCC
Source organism: Pseudophryne corroboree (assembly GCF_028390025.1). Taxonomy (NCBI): domain Eukaryota; kingdom Metazoa; phylum Chordata; class Amphibia; order Anura; family Myobatrachidae; genus Pseudophryne; species Pseudophryne corroboree. The sequence continues at coordinate 492,588,736 of NC_086446.1, read as the reverse complement.
TTTTGCCAAACAAACACAATACATTAAATGTGTTCAACAATACACTCATGCATTGTTAAAGGCTGTCAGTCTTGCCCAGTAAACTTTTTCAATTATAGTGAAAAAACATATGTTAAAAAATATGGTTGGCAGAAGTGGGCACACCTATTTTGCGCATATTGTTAAGTTGAGATGTGAACCACGAAATAATGCTTACCATGGGGTCAAATTATTAAGATGGAAGTTCGATTTAAGATGGGATGTTGTCCATAGCAACCAATCACATTGCAGGGATTATATTCGAGAAGGTGCTGTATTAATGTAACGTAGAATAGCATTGGTTGCTATGGGCAACATCACATCTTAAATAGAACTCCCATCTTAGTAACGTTACCCCCATGTGTTTGCTGGTGTGGATTAGTACAAGGATGAGTGTGTGCTTTTGGTCATGTTTTTTTGTGTGTGCAAAAACACTGTGTAAAATGCACTTTGTTTTATTTTTTTATGTTTACTCACCAGACAGCTGAGGGGATTGTGGTACCTCGGTTTGTGGACTGGCCAAAATAGCTTCTGGTGACTGAGCCAACACAGTGGAGATGCGCCATTGTGGTGGTGAGGATGCGGGTGTAGTTACCGCCTCAAGAAGGCGTCTCTTGCTACCCATCTTCTGGAGACTGGCAGACCCCTGTGAATGTTGTCTTAGTGGAGTGTGGTGCGATGATGAAGTTCCTATGGGATAAAATTGCCATTATAATTCTGTCTTTCTATGTGTTTGCAGAATATATGTATACACAAAATTCTTACATGCATCGCCAGCTTCCGCATCTCTTGGCAGTGTGGTTTGTGTCCTGGCTGTGCTGGCTCTCTTTCGTACTGTAGAAATATGAAGTTTGACCTTATGATCTATATATTGTGATTAGATATTTAATCAAAAAACCTTATTGTGATGTGGACATATGAAGAACATTATGGAAATTAAACAAAACTTTGGTTATGCTTTTCTGGCTGACTTCATTAGGTGTGTATACTCTAATTATGAACCAATTACACCAACCAATCCATACCCTAAGATGCAGAATTAACAATATTACACAACTACAAAACCAACCGTGGATGTTTAACACAACAAGAATATTAGTCTCTGACAAAATAATTTATTTCTGACAAAAATAACTCACAACAACCAAATATATTATTATAAAAAAAAAAAGATTCAGCGGCAAAAATCACATCATGCACACAAAGGCCTAACCAGAACAACATACAATAACCATAAATACATTCAACAAAATGGACTAAACATTCATGAAAACACATGAGTCACACTTCATTTAAAGTCCCCCCCAAAAATGCCAAAAAACAAACAAACCCCAGAACAGAATAAATTGATGCAGCAAAATGGCCAGGAAACTACTAACTTCACAATACAAAGGAAAAAAACACAACTATTTATGTACTATTTATGTACAAAACTACATCACCAACACATTCGAACAATGATTCAACTTACAATCACAATTAGCTACAATACATTTCAGACAACTAAGGACAAAGCACATATGTTAAAACAATATAAATATTGTACAACAAACTCACCATCCTGCCTTGGACTATCCGAATCCCGGACACCAACCACTTCTGGCGGAATAAGGGACCGCACAGGCTCCTCCCAATCCCGATACGACGCTATGAAGGGATGGCCACCCCCTGTTTGTCTGGCTGACTTTGCCTCCTTGGCCATCTTAGCCTTGACACGGCGCTTGATGTCGTAGAATTGCTTACGACACGTGTCCTCGGTCCTCCTCACCACACCCTCACTGTTAACTGCCGCTACTACCTTCCCCCACAGAACACTCTTCCTGCGTGAAGGAACCTTGGCGGCATCAGGCCCAAACAGCTGACGATGATGTCTCATTAGCTCCCGCACCAATGCTACATTCTCTGCTTAGCTGAACTTCACATTGCGCCCCGTCTTTGTAGTGGTGCGTGGCTGCGGAGCCACAGCACCATCACTGTCACTCTCACTCGAGGCCACAGCACCAACCTCCCCCTCCTCCTCCCCCTCACTAACCTCCTCCCCCTCACTCACCTCCTCCCTCTCACTCACCTCCGCCACCTCACTCACCTCCGCCACCTCACTCACCTCCGCCACCTCACTCACCTTTGACTGGGACATATTCCGAACAAACAACAAATAACACTGATAAAAAAAAACACAAAACACACTCCTCCACTACCACTACACACCACACACCAAACACACACACACACACACACACACACACACACACACACACACACACACACACTTACAAACAATGACAGTAGGCTGAAAAATAAATTACAAAGACAAAAAACTAATCAAACTTTTAAATAACTACACAACAAGTATGACAAGACTACTTACACACACAGTACAGCACTCAGCAATCGCAAAAAAACACCTCAAATCCTCCAAAAACTCCAAACAACTCTCCAACACCAAACACCACTTCCTCTCACCTCTCCACTAGCTAAACCCACGAGGTTCGGTCGGTTTGGGGCGGTTTTATAGTAATGAGCACAGACACTCCTTCATCACAAACCAACCAATCACGGACGAGTGACAAAAACGAAAGTTAGAAAAAATTGCGTCCGGGAACGGAAAAACACTGCCGTAACATTCAAATGACGAATTCGTAAAAAAAAACCCAACACGGCCGTAAAAACACAAAATCGGCCGCATTCTAACTTTGAAAAACACGAATGGCATCGACATCGAAAAATTAAAATAATCAAAATACGACAGCATAGTAAATGAGGTGTAAAAAATTCAAAAAGTTGCAAAATCACACATTCGATGCCAATCGTGATTCATTTCCCACCAAATCGACATAAATACGAATTTTAGTAAATATACCCCCAACGCTTGATAAATCTGGGCCTGTATTTTTTTAAGCTGAACATTCCCAGAAATAACTTAGTAACGTTTATTTTTATTTAAGATTGACTTATAAATCATCACACTATTCTGAAATAAGAGTGGGATTTCTGTGGATATGAGATTCACAGATGAGTGTGTATTCTTAGATATAAAGAGTAATTCAGTGATACATGCTAAACATTGTGAGGGCACAAACATACCTAATTTTAAACTGATTAGAGAAAGTTGCAATATTTTGGGTAGTTGTATAGTGATTTACACTGTAATAGATTAATAAAAGGCAGATGGAGCACAGTGTTAGATCATAGAAAATCCCAAGATGATCCCTTCAGAGTTCCACAAATAGTTATATTTATTTTGTGAGAGAGTAAAATCTGTAAACTAAATTTCCTTTGCAAGAGATTGTCATTTTTTTCTGGATATCCGTTAAAGAATGGATTACATGTGCAAAAATGAAAACTGGCTAGGAGCGGACATCTACTTGCCCTAATTCCAGGTTTATTGATTGAACTACAAATCCAAGGGGGAGATTTATCAAATCTTGGAGAGAAATAAGTTGGAGAAGCTGCCCATGCCAACCAATCAGATTCTGACATTTTACATGCTGTGCTATCTCTCTCCTTTCCTGCCCCTAAGCCTACCTGACAAGGTATAAAGATGAGGAAAGTGCTCAAAACTGGTCCACAACCCACATTTGGCACCAAAATCTTTTGCTAGTGGAATTTGAGATGGTACCAGTTCTAACTGTAGAGTAGAAGAGATTTATACTAACTAGAGATGTGCACCGGACACTTTTCTGGTTTTGTGTTTTGGTTTTAGATCTGGATCTCCGTTCGTGTTTTGGATCTGGACAGTGGCTTAAGTTTGTCCCAGTTGCCCGGAGGCAATATAAATATTGGTGCCCCCCCTATATTTAGATAAATGTATGTATGTGTGGGTGCGTGCGTGCGTACGTGCGTGTGCGTGTGTGTGTGTGTGTATATATATATATATATATATACACTGCTCAAAAAAATAAAGGGAACACTTAAACAACACAAAGTAACTCCAAGTCAATCACACTTCTGTGAAATCAAACTGTCCACTTAGGAAGCAACACTGATTGACAATCAATTTCACATGCTGTTGTGCAAATGGAATAGACAACAGGTGGAAATTATAGGCAATTAGCAAGACACCCCCAATAAAGGAGTTGTTCTGCAGGTGGTGACCACAGACCACTTCTCAGCTCCTATGCTTTCTGGCTGATGTTTTGGTCACTTTTGAAAGCTGGCGGTAATATCACTCTAGTGGTAGCATGAGACAGTGTCTACAACCCACACAAGTGGCTCAGGTAGTGCAGCTCATCCAGGATGGCACTTCAATGCGAGCTGTGGCAAGAAGGTTTGCTGTGTCTGTCAGCGTAGTGTCCAGAGCATGGAGACGCTACCAGGAGACAGGCCAGTACATCAGGAGACATAGAGGAGGCCGTAGGAGGGCAACAACCCAGCAGCAGGACCGCTACCTCCGCCTTTGTGCAAGGAGGAACAGGAGGAACACTGCCAGAGCCCTGCAGAATGATCTCCAGCAAGCCACAAATGTGCATGTGTCTACTCAAACAATCAGAAACAGACTCCATGAGGGTGGTATGAGGGCCCGACGTCCACAGGTGGGGGTTGTGCTTACAGCCCAACACCGTGCAGGACGTTTGGCATTTGCCAGAGAACACCAAGATTGTCAAATTTGCCACTGGCGCCCTGTGCTCTTCACAGATGAAAGCAGGTTCTCAAATCCAGACCTCCATGTGTTAATAAATTTGATTTCCATTGATAATTTGTGTGTGATTTTGTTGTCAGCACATTCAACTATGTAAAGAACAAAGTATTTAATAAGAATATTTTATTCATTCAGATCTAGGATGTGTTATTTTAGTGTTCCCTTTATTTTTTTGAGCAGTGTGTATATATATATATATATATATATATATAAATAAATGTGTGTGTGTGTGTGTGTGTAGTGTTCTGAATTTTTTTTTATATACTATATATATACATTTCAATGTCTTATTTTAAATCACACATTTCTTAGCAGTAATACCCATGATTAGAACCCATGACCTGTTACACTGACAGCAGACACTTTACTGAGAGAAATATTTGCTCCTGTACAGTAAGCATGAGAATGTGAACTATATGAAGTTACGTGTATTTGTCAGACAAGTAACTTTAGTTAGAATTCTCATATTTCCTATACAGGAGCAAATAGTGCTCCAGTGTAATAGGTGTGATGTTAGTGTATTAGAATGCTTAATATTTGTAGACACTCCCTTACTAATCTGTGTAAGCCTGAATCTTCAGTGATGGTCCCTAGGACCAGGGGGATGCTGGGAAGGGGGAGGTCCAGTGTGCCTGGAGTTGGTGATGAATAAAACAGCACAGCAGTGAACTCACATGTCTCTGTGTCCTGATGTCTGGATTTACAAACATATGAACAAAACATGGTGTCAGAAGAAGTTTTACTTGGACTGCTAGTGCTCTCAGAGTGTGAAAGAATCTTGCAGAAGTCTGTAAGGCTGTGATACTCAGTGTCTGCAAAGCCTGCCGTGTGCTCCTCTCTTCAAACAGTGAGTAACCATGGATAAACTAGCTCCTCCAACCGGCATGCTGATGTCTGGTAACTTGTCTGAAAACTGGAAAAGATTAAAGCAAAGGTTTAATATATATCTTGCTGCATGTGGAGCTGATACAGAGGCTGATAAAACTAAGGCAGTCCATTTTCCTCCATGTGATAGGAGAGGATGTGCTGGACATTTATAATAGTTTTCAGTTTGCTGAGGGGCAGAATATGGTGCTATATTCTATAATGCAAAAGTTTGAAGATTACTTTGTGCCAAGAAAAAATGTGACATGAAAGATATAAGTTTTTCACATGTGATCAGAAGTCTGTAGATGGATTTGATCAGTATGTTACAGAGCTGCAATCACTCAGTAAAACCTGTGAGTTTGGTGATTTAAAGGATTCACTGATTAGAGATCGTATTGTCTGTGGAATACCTGATAATGGACTCAGAGAGTGACTGCTGAGAGAGCAAGACCTAACACTAGACAAGGCAGTGACTATGTGTAGATCTGCAGAAATAACTAGATTTCAAGCCAAAACGTTACACAAGGAAGTTAATGCTGCTGTTCATGTAGTGCAGGTAACAGAGCCAAGCAGACCTCCATTCTCAAGAATGAAGCAGTCTAAGCCACAGTCTAATAAGGAAATCTGTAGTAGATGTGGAAATGCTCACAATCCTAAAATGTGCCCAGCTTATGGTAAAACCTGCATGAAATGTGGTAGACTTAATCACTTTGCCAAATGCTGTAAAATCAAAAGTGAAACAACCAATGTGCATGCTGTTAAACAAACAGAGGAATTCTCTGTGGATTGCATTGAACTTTGCAGTGCATATAAGAAAGAATGGATTGTCCCTTTAACTGTGAACGAGATTGTCATTCCCTTTAAGGTTGATACTGGCGCGCAGGTGAATTTAATATCGTTTCAAGACTATAAGACTTTTAGAGTAAAAGCTAAAATTCATCCAGCCAAAGTGAAAGTTACATTGGGGAGGAAATTCCTGTGAAAGGTACATGCTTAGTGACACTGAAATATAAGGGACAACAGTTTAAAACATCTCTACTGATTGTGGATAAAAATGTGCAACCGATTCTAGGATTAAGTTCCTGTGAGAAACTAAGCTTGCTAAAAAGTTTTTATGGTGACATCACAAGTGGAAGATGACTGCAAATTGATGTTTACAGAATACAGAGACTTGTTTGAAGGTCTAGGTTGTTTGCCTGGAGAGCATAAAATAAATATAGACATGCAAGTTTCTTCAGTGATACACCCCTGTAGAAAAGTGCTGTTTGCGCTGAGAGAAAAACTGAAACAAGAGTTAAATTGCATGGAAGCCTTGGGTGTGATACAGAAAGTTGATGAGCCTACTGAATGGGTAAGCTCCTTAGTAATTGTTGAAAAGAAAAATGGACAACTCAGAATATGTCTAGACCCCAGAGATTTAAACAAAGCTATTAAACGAGAACATTTCAAACTACCAACCAGAGATGAAATCATGTCGCAATTTGTGGGAGCAAAATGGTTCAGTAAATTGGACGCATCTTCAGGATTCTGGCAAATGAAGCTAGATGAGGCCAGCTCAAAGCTTTGTACATTTAATACACCAGAAGGTCGATACAGATTTCTTCAACTACCATATGGAATATTGTCTGCTACAGAAGTATATCACAAAAAGATACACATGATTTTTGAACATATTCCAGGTGTTAAAACAATGATGGATGACATTATTGTCTAGGGATCTACAAATGAAGAACATGATTCTAGATTGAAACAAATAATGGAACTTGTCAAGAAAGTGAATCTAAAGCTAAACAAGGACAAATGTGAATTTGGTGTGAATACACTTACCTTTATGTGCGACGTGGTCTCGGATCAAGGTGTAAAACCAGACCCAAGGAAAATATCAGCCATAGTGAACATGGAACGTCCTAACAACAAAGATGTCAGAAGATTCCTAGGAATGATTACTTACTTAGGAAAGTTTATTTCTCAACTCTCTGAACAAACAGCCTCTCTTAGATGGTTGTTGGACAAAGATAACGAATGGATGTGGTCACATGAACAAGAAGAAAGTTGGCAAAACTTGAAACAGATCATTACAGAGCAACCAGTGCTAAAATTCTTTGATCCTGCGAAAAGAATAAGAATTTCAGCAGATGCTCCGCAATTTGGCCTAGGCTCAGTGCTGTTACAAGAACATGAGGATACATGGCAACCAGTAATCTATGCATCAAGAGCACTGACAAGTGCTGAAACAAGGTATGCTCAGATAGAAAAAGAACTTCTAGCGATCACATATGCATGTGAGCGATTTCATCAGTTTATGTATGGTCAAACATTTAAAGTGGAAACTGACCACAAGCCATTGGTAGCTATCATGACTAAATCATTACATGACTGTCCCATGAGAATTCAAGGAATGCTTATCAGAATACAGAAATATGATGTACACTTGCTGTACTGTCCCGGCAAATACATTTACATTGCTGATACACTTTCTCGTGCTGTGGACAAAAGTGAAGGTTCCAAAAGTCTGATGGATGAAGAGATAGAAGCCTATGTTAATTTGATCGTAGCTTCTCTCTTGCAAGACAAGAACAGATTAGGAAAGAAACTGAGACAGATGACACAATGAAAGTGTTGAAAGATATCATTCTGAAAGGTTGGCCAGCAGAAAAACATGCGTGCCCGCTGTCTATCCATGATTATTGGATGTACCGCAGTGACCTTACAGTTGTCGATGGTATTATTTACAAAGGCAATAGGTTTGTAATACCTGCACGACTAAGAAAAACTATGCTGTGCAAGATACATGAAGGCCACTTAGGAGAAGAAAAATGTAAGCGGAGAGCCCTGAAGTTATGTATTGGCCAAGAATGAACCAAGACACAGCACAGACTACAGCTACATGTGAATTATGTCTTACGTATAGATCGAAACAACAAGTCGAGCCACTGAGTCCTCACGCAGTGCCAGAGAGACCGTACCAGAAAGTTGGCGCAGATTTGTTTGATTGTAATGGGAAAACGTACATTGTCATGACTGATTATTACTCTAACTACCCTGAGGTGAAGACACTACATACAACTACTAGTAAAGCCGTAATCAATTGCATGAAGTCAATCTTTGCAAGGCATGGTGTTCCTATGGAAGTGTTCACTGACAATGGTCCTCAGTTTTCCAGTGCTGAATTTATACAATTTGCTGATGAGTGGGAATTTGTCCATACTATGTCAAGTCCCTACTATCCACGCTCAAATGGGTTGGTGGAAAGTTCAGTAAAAACGGTAAAGAGTCTCATGAAAAAAGCTCAAGAAGGTGAAGAAGATTTCTACAAAAGTCTTTTAATCTACCGCAGTACACCTTTACAGAATGGACTTTCTCCTGCACAAATGCTGATGGAATCAGTTTTGAAGGAAAGGGAAAGAATTGGACTGTGGGTGGCGCACTAGGACTAAATAATCATTCGATTAAAATGTAACTTTTAATTCAATTCAATTTAAAAAGCCAATAACTGTGAAATATTAAAATAAATCTGGACAGGTGCAAGACATAGTGTAACATATAGATTAAAAAACCACACTATTACTCCAATATGTTGTGCAATGTCTAGTATGTTTGTATAAAGTAATAATAGGTTCTATGACCTTTTTCAAAATTAATCTAGTGCTGTCAGGAAATTATCCCTGTAAATAGCCGGGTGCTGTGAGTGCGAACAGCAGTATGGTAATGACACATGTAATTTCCACTCCTAATGAGCCTTGGATGACTATACTATTGTCTGTAAATTTATCTTCATATAAGAGAGAGAACTGGCTAATATTTGGTGTCTCCACTCATAAGTGGTTGATACGCACTTCCTAATAGATTATTGAGATGTTTAATCATGAATTGACAAATTTAAGGAAGTTTCCAGCCTTCACATGAATTAATAAATATATTATGAGAAATACCTCTCTGTACCTAGTATAATGGCATTCTCAGTCTCTGCTGTCAATGCCACTCTATTACTATATGCCGCAATGGACGTTCTCAGTCTCTGCTGTCAACGTCCCTATATTACTAGGTACTTGTAATATATATATATATATATAGGAGGTACACCACTTAGTGCTAATATTGAGTTTAGATTGTTCATTAAGGCATAATGTTGTGGCGTATCCTGTAATATATATTTGCGTTCTCAGACTAGCTGTCAACGCGTGGTGTTGCCAATTATCCAGATGTCTCCCTCCTGTATACAAGACCGGCTGACTAGCGTTCTCAGTTTCTACTGACAACGTCTGTATATATTGCCAGCTTATGACTTCTATTCATGTGGTGTATTGGGCTGGTATATGTGTGTATTGTTGATCGACACCTTCAATCTTACTCTCTTATATATTAATCTTTATAACAAGACTTTTATTAGTAGTCATCCACTTTATCCGGTATAAGTTATCTATATCACATAAACATGTTGAATTGCAAACCTATTATATGAGGGTAATTGCTGGCTTATTACTGGAACATTCATATCAAATATAATTATCCTGTATATGAGCTGCCCATTAGTACAAGCGCTGGGTATAAAGCTATATTAATGTGTATCTTGTATCATGATTAGCAACCTTTGTATTTACACTAAATCACAATCTCCTTGTACGCTTCCAGCATGTATGCTTGTTAATTAGCCTTGAATTCAGCTGCAGGTGCCTTAATAATAGTAGCTCTAGTTGTCCCACTGTTTAAGCCTTGTTAGGCATATAAACCTTATGTTTGGTTTACAATTGGATACACATATTGTGTCCTGAGCTGCAGTAACAATGTTGCTATCTTGCAGTTATGGAGACAAGTTTTGTTACTATGTTCAAGCTGCAGCTACGTTCTCATATTGCATGAACAGGTGATAGATTTTTAAGTGTCAGCTAGTAATTAGCTTGTGATTAGGCTCCAGGTACTTATTAGGATGTTGGCACTCTTTATCCCACTATCTGAGCCTTGTTACCAATAACAGCACTATATATGGCTTACCAATAGATGCACATATAAAGCGCTAAACTGTAGTGACAGTGTTGCTGTCTTACACAGCTGTAAGCTCCAATTCTATCACTGTGTCCTAGCTGCAGCTTAATTCTCATACCACCTAGATTGCTGGTGAGTTTCCTCAATGCCTGTATAATTATACCAACTCACTAGCTATTGAACTATACTAGTAATGAGTTGTGCTGCACTAGATTAACAGATAACCTCGTTTGTAATGCTCAGATAAGTTCCAGTAATATCCCTCATAAATAGAGATCGCACTCTTAGCACTTGACTAGCACTGGCTATATTAACATGCACACATTAGTAAACATATGAGTATAGTGTGAAAACGCTGACGCGCGTTTCACAGCACCTCAGGACATCACCCTTGTACAGCACAGGACAGCATTACCCCTGTACAGCACCCCTAACAGCACAGGACAGCAGCCCTGTACAGTACAGGACACCACAGGACAGTACCCCTGTACAGCACCCCTAACAACACACACACACACACACACACACACACACACACACACACACACACACACACACAGTGACCTCAGCCGACTCCACCACCCACAGATAGACAGAGGTCTGTCTCCCTCACTCTCCAATGCTGGAGTAAAGATGACGCCGATCACCGTGGCTTATATAGAATCCAAAACCCACGAGAATCCAACAGCGGGATGATTATGTTTTGCCTCGTTTTGGGATCGGAGGAAGGCGGGAAGTCCCGAGCCAGACTCGGATCCCACCGCGGATACTGAAGTTCGGGAGGGTTGAGATCTCTGAGATCCAAACCCGCTCATCCCTAGTACAAAGTAGTACCCAGTCATGAAACTATCTTCAACAAGGGCAACACTTGTTGCTTATGGATTAATGCTGCTTCTTTTACTTATTTATATTTGGCAGTACTCGAACTGGCTGTGGATTGATACACGAATCAATGCGACACACTGATATGAAGATTTGAAAATTTGTCAGTATTTCAAAAAGTCAAATAATTTCCAGCAAATGTTTACCAATTGGTACATGATTGAGCCCACCTGTGCACGTGCGAACCGGCTTTAACAAGTTTGAGGTTAAATTTGTATATTTTTTTACATTCTATTTGTGAAACGTGAATAAATGGTGTAAGGAAACTATGAACTACAAACACAGTACCGTTTGCAGTTCACTCTACCTTTTATTACTTAAAAATATTATATAAGTATTATAATAGCGAAATAAAGCTGCAATTTTTGATGTTTGTTTGACTTGAAGTCTATAGACAGTTATACAATTAACATGTTAAGGACTTTCAAACAAATTATGGGGATCTCTTTTCAGAATAAATTGTACTGGTTACATTCTAAGAAAGGCATCACATGGCCCAAGTTGTTCTGTTTATGTGATGCCTCTGATACATCCTCCGAAAGCCTGTCTATGAACATTCTCCAATAGCAACTATTTATGAAGAATGCAAATAGTTAGAAGTGGCTGGGGCAAAGGAAGATAATACAGACTAAATTTTTTTACCCAATACCGACTGCCAGAATTTTGGCACAACAAGGCTTTTCCCACTCAGTGTCCACGACACCCAAAGAGCGGGAATAGAGAATAGATCCTGTGGTGTGCGCAGCGAGCCACCAAGCCTGATGTTTGGCGAGCGCAATAAGCACGCAAGGGGACTCTTAGTGCTCGCCATGCTGGCGGACTTGATGCTGCTGTAGGGATATTGACAGCCGACATCCTGCTCGCCGGTCAATCGTATGTATTCCCTTCTATATGGTATCCTGGCAGTCGGGATCCCGATGGTCACAATCCAAATAAGTGAAATCTCATTGCTCATAATCCCGACAGAGAGTTTTAACAATTTTTAATATAGGATAATTAGTTCAAATGATCTTTCATCAGGATAATGAATTTATCTTTTCCTGATTGTTCCTCTTCCTCCAACCCACACAAACACACACACACACACACACACACACACACACACACACACACACACACACACACACACACGCACACACGCACACACACACACAATAAACACAGAATGATAATGGGAAACTGAAGATGTCTGCGACATTATCAGTGCAATGAACTGATTTAGTGAAAATCTTGTATTCCCTGTGTGAAGATACGGGGTTCTTCTAATCACTCAGACACAGAGCCGATGAAACCAAAGTGATGGTTTATTTCTCACAGCACACAGGAATAGATAATTCACAGGAAACAGAAGTAAATATAGCCCAGAAACAGTTTACAGGTAGCAGTCCAGATAGTAAGTCCCAGTAGAGGATTTAGGTCCACAGCAATTCCACACAGAAGTTCCAGATAAACAAGTCCACACAGCAGAACTATCACTGAGTCCACACAGCAGTGATAGCAGATTAGTCCATGCAGTAGTAAGTACATATAAGTCCACACAGCACTGTTGATGCGTTCCACAAGGTAACCTGGCAGAGAATCACCCCTTAGCCAGAGTCCTGCAACTAACATGCAGAGCTGACCTGCGCAACCTCTTTTAAAACCTTCAAATGCCCATCATGCCGCGCTCACCTGGGGAGGAGACGCAGGTTCCTGATTGGTGGGATCCCACCTCAGGTATTTCCCTACTCCCTCCCACAGCTGGCCTTCTCCTGGTGACCACATGCTGGGTCAGGCTCCGCGATGTCTGTCAGAGACCAGGATGGAACAGAGGAAAGTAAACAGAAGGAACAATGACGGGGAAATTGGTTTAAGTCCTGATTGTCCCCTGTGGAGGAGAAGCTTCAAAGAGACATTACCTGGTCCTCAAATGTATTTCCTCTGTGACCATATAAGGATCACAGGATGGACTCAATAGGCATAGCAATGATAACCTGTAATAACCTCATACCAGACTGGCATCCTCCTACAATAACATAACATGACAGCACTAGGTGCCAGGTCACAGCACACCGGTATTTACCTGGGTAAGATTATAGTTCAGAATATATAGGCTAATGGATGAACACACACATGGGGTAATAGGGACACAAGCCAGAGAGCCATGGGAACAGAAGGAATAAAAAGTACATTAAACGCTATAAAGATTGAAACACCACAAATACAGTATTAGCCCCCCTTATATCCCCACACCCTGACATCTAAAGTTCTGCATCATCCATTCTGTCACAGAGATTTAATTTTGAATAAGAAACGATAACATCGGTCTGAGAGAACAAAGGAGAAAGTTTTTCATGTCAGGTAAAAGCATCACTGCCAGAGTAAACATATCAGCCTTGTTCTTTCCCATCTCTGGGTTTGATATGATAAAATCAGCCAAATTGTTCACCTTCATCGTTCTGTAACCTTTTCTGCTTTGTATCCTAGCAGACATCACTTAAGAATCCAGTAAAGATTTAGGTGTTAGTAAGGAAAAGGGATAAGTAAGGACCATTGAAAATGATCTGGCAGAATTCAGCCTGTTTTAGTCACTAAGTGCTTGCCTGGAATAAAAATAAATGGACGTAGAACACTTTAGAAGGTCGCTCAATCATTATGAGAGTGTAACAAATTAAGTGTTCCTTAATATCTATGTCAGAACAAATATAATCCATGGGCGCTGCGCTTTCTGCTTTTTCACCAAATGAATCAAAAACATCTGCAAAAATCATTTTTATTCTGGAAATAATAAATCTAGGCAATAATACAGCATGGCACCACTGGGCATTAGTTGGACCAATGCAACGGAAACATTTAGATCAGTGTCCTCAGGTGATCTAAATGTATAAAGTAATGGTATTTGGCCTTCGAAGCTATAAATCCAATATTTTCTGTCACTTGCATTGCTAATTACAGTGCAGACTCTTGTTGAAACATAATGGGCATAAATGGCTATATAAAAAGCAATAGTGTAATTGGCGCCCTAGGACACTATCATCGAATCCTTATTTAGCTGATATTAATATTGTCATTCATCATATCATAACATGCATCATAAAACAAGTGATAAGTTCCAATACTTACATTTTATTTAAAATCTATAAAATAACAACAATGGCCCTCATTCCGAGTTGTTCGCTCGGTATTTTTCATCGCATCGCAGTGAAAATCCGCTTAGTACGCATGCGCAATGTTCGCACTGCGACTGCGCCAAGTAACTTTACTATGAAGAAAGTAATTTTACTCACAGCTTTTTCTTCGCTCCGGCGATCGTAATGTGATTGACAGGAAATGGGTGTTACTGGGTGGAAACACGGCGTTTCAGGGGCGTGTGGCTGAAAACGCTACCGTTTCCGGAAAAAACGCAGGAGTGGCCGGGGAAACGGTGGGAGTGCCTGGGCGAACGCTGGGTGTGTTTGTGACGTCAACCAGGAACGACAAGCACTGAAATGATCGCACAGGCAGAGTAAGTCTGGAGCTACTCAGAAACTGCTAAGTAGTTAGTAATCGCAATATTGCGAATACATCGGTCGCAATTTTAAGAAGCTAAGATTCACTCCCAGTAGGCGGCGGCTTAGCGTGTGTAACTCTGCTAAATTCGCCTTGCGACCGATCAACTCGGAATGAGGGCCAATATTCGTATACATAATAGTAGCCCCCTATAACATACATTGGAGGTCTAACATCACATTGGTACAAAAAGCTTCTTTCGTAATTTCCTCCTCGGTATTGCAAATTGGAGGTCACATCAAAACAAGATAGAATACCCAATGCGTTTCGTCTCACACGGAGACTTCATTAGGGGTGTATCTCAATGCAGAAGTGTATAATTGAAAAACTGTATCATTAGGCAGTATTCTTAGACACTTTATCTCTCCAAACAGGCTTCAAGCTGCTGTACAAGTAAATACTTGTGCCTAATAATCTCTAAAAAAGAGCGTATGATACTTAGGGGTTCAAACTTACCAGGAAATTTCACAGGAAACTCTCAAAATCGACCATCCAGTAGAAAGAACAGTGTATCCCAGTATCATATGTGGTTCACATTGATAATGTCGATATTATCTTAAACCATAAAGCTATACCTTTAAACACACTTTTACCATGGAGCCGCTGCGGCCACTAGACTTAATACACACGCTACGCACTTTGTACGCTATTTGCGTACAGAGTCCCGTACCGTGTACACGCTTAGCGTACAAATGCCGCGCTGGGGGTACAAAGTACACACAGCGCGCGCACACACTTTTGATAAACTTTAAACCTTATTCGTAATGCAATGCAATGATATTATTACACGCTAAACCTTGTGCAGCAAAGCACTGCAATGATGTTACACCTTAAACCTTACGCAGCGCTGTCGGTATAAAGTACTCGTATCGCGTACACACCTTATCAATACACTTAAACCTTATACAGTTAGGTAATGTTATACGTTTTAAACCCTAGCAGGGAAAAGAGGACACAACACCGATTTGTAGTTAAACACTGGGCTCCGAAACCTCAGCGTATATGTCTGAAAGGGGATAACAATACAATTTATACACTACAAAATACAACAGAGTAAAATGGCTACAGTCAATTGTACATAGAATATTCGCTTGCGCAACCTGGACCAGTCCTCCGCTCATCAGGTAGATAGCGTTCAGAGTCTTCTGACCGGCCAGGCAGCAACAGGCTTTTTATACACTACTTCCATAAACAATACAATGGTTACTGTAATCTCTTTGTCCATTGGACACAGAGATGCATCTTTACATTACAGGAGAGGTCATAGGTTGATTTGAAAAGGTGGGCGATGTTTTTCCCAACTGCTCTTGTGGGTGGTCTCCTCTGGATTCCCGCCGCATACATAATATACAGTAAATACAGTTTATATCTATATTCTACTTCTGCACATAACTATACGCAGGAACATGCGATCTTCCTCTAACCAACACCGGAATGTTACCCTTAAAATACCCTACAGCTGGATACTAGACATCACCCTATAACCTTAGTCTGTCCCTTCCTATCATGCAAAGGTGAATCCCCTAGTCCTGGAATCATTTAAACTGTTGATATTTGCTGATGTAGTGCAGGGGAGCTATGTGTACAAAGTGCACTATTTGGGTTAAATATGTAATGTTTTGATAACCCTCTATGCGCTCACAAACTCCGCCTTAAATACCCATACCACGCGCAGGATCGCGGGAGTGATCATACGCAAATTGCGGATATGTGCTCGCACGGCGGAACAAGTGTACGCGCAGCGGGCATGTGTGTGTGGTTAGTACGTGGTGTGTGTATTACAATATTTTTCGACTTTGACAGTCCACCCTTTGGCAGTCAACAATAACTGCCACTATCTAAACACTAAACAGAAAAATATACAATACAATATCTACAGATGATTGGATGGTAGGAGGAGAGGTGTAGGCGGGAAATGTATGACCTAGTGGGATAGTAAAAGCATGTATGTATGAATCCATGTCTGAGAGGCATGTATCATCGTGCCGTATATGTTCTAGATAAGCTTCGAGGTATTGCGAAGTATACATTAAATCCTTCTCATCCCGTATTAAGGGTCTGTAAGTGGGCCAACAAACACTACCAAGCTCTTTTCGGCTCCTTGTTCCAACAAATGGGGTGCACATTTAGTTGATGATACATGGGGGGGAACATATGTGAGTGCTAATATATGTGGATATCACCTGTCAACTATGTGTGTCACTAACTGAAGGTTGTAGAGATGAAGATAAGACACATATCTAAAATACATTTACATAACATTTTCATAAACATTCTTGGGTGTAGTTGATGTCTTTTCCGGATCGATGTATCTGGGCAAAGGGGTAGACAAAGGAAAAACGGGGGAAAGAAACGGGCCATGGAATTCATTTGCAATCCTTATAACATTGTCTCTATGGATGGGTCGTAAATAAAATCTGCTGCTGTAACAATGCCCCCGCTCCTTAAACTCATCAAATATGTGCTGTGCTTGCGCCGCTTTAGAATTCGAACACACCTAAAAATCAAGCCAATAATTATGACGACTCCCAGGATACAAAGGAGAAACTTTCCTACACTCATAATAACATTTTGAGCCCATTCTTCTAAACCTGAGAACCAATTGCGTGGGTTCAACCATGAGACCCAGCCGGTCAGTTCATTACTCACAGCAGTCAGGGTAAGGTTGTGTCTCCTTCGGAACTCCCTCTTCAACTGCAAGATATCGTCCATCTTTTGATCGATGATCTCGGTTGGGTCATCAGTGCTGTTTGTAATATACGTGCAGCACTTCACACCATATTGAGTTGCCAAAGTGACACAGTACCCACCCGTCACGGCTGTGATATAATTGAGGACCATCCTATGCTGGATAAGTTCCGTTTTGTAAGCTTGCAACTCCCTACCCGTATACCTGAAGGTGTCGTCATACATCTCAGTGATATTATCTATCAAGTTCGCTAGCACATGGATATACCTATAATTTATAATTCCTCTGGCAGTACGGGCGATGTCTAATGCTAGAAGGAATTGAATCCCGGTGGATTCGTGGATCAAATCAGAGGCTACGTGCTCTGTCCTATCTATGAGGTGTCTCTTAATGATGTGTTCATAATGAGTATGAGTATAAGGAGCCTGAGCACTGCGGTGAACGTCTTTCATCTTATCATGGGTTATGGTCATGACCTCTGGCAACACTCTTCCAATGTAACACAATCCCTCTGAGTTTGGGGCAAGCCACTTATACGCCTTCCTCCCACATATGAAATAGGCATCATCGGGAAGAACATATGGGACAGAATATGACATTACCATATTACAAACTTTCCAAGTGAAAAACCCAATCCCTAGTTCTTTCATCTGTTCAGTACAAGTATCAGGCTGTATGACATGAGCACAGTACCCTGGTGATACTTCTCCAACCCGCATGGTCTTGCTTCCTTGAGTATACCTATACCGAAAATACCTTCCACTGTTGGCTATTTGGCGTATAAGTTCAGAGTCTAAGGGTATCCTATCAGCTCTGTGCGAAAATGCCATGGTTTGATTATTCCATGTCACCTCCCAATTTCCTGTTTTTCGGAGATTGGAAATGTTGAAACATAATAAGGATCTATCTACATGATACTGGTGAAGCTTCAAACTAGGGGGCCTAGAAATATTAAATTTCTTATCCACCGGTCTCCCACCCCGTAATTCGAGTACCTCATCTATAGCTAAAGGGTACGGTACTAATCCTGACTTGCTCTGACCTTGAGGTACTTGTGAGCACACCCAGCATTCTGTCTGGTTTAAGACCTTACCCACTAGTGAGTGGTAATCACTCAATGGATGATGGTCCATGTTGATATTAAGGCTGGACTGACATCTCTGGATGCACCCATCCTCGACTATGTTCTCACAATTCTTACAAATACAATTTTCCTCAGCCAATAACCCTTCACAGTGCCTCCTAGCTCCCTGACTACCAGATCGTTTTCTGATACTCGCCTTTGCTCGAGTGATGTGTTGCTCTTGGAATTCTACAAATCCGTCCTCGCCATCAGAACCCATTCCAGACCTCTCTGGTACTCTCACCGAAACAGACTGTTCTGGTCAACAACAGGGTTAACAGAAAAACCCGGAACGCAGTCTCTTGGGGTAAGTCCATCTTGTTAAGGGAAGAGAAAGAAAACAAGAAGGGGGAGGAAAAGGGAAGGAGAGAGGAGGGTAGTGGGAGATGGAGAAAATAATAAAAAGAAGAAAAACTGGTGCGACAACCGCCTCTTTGTCTTGTTGTTCTCCGCGCTCAGGTGCCGTCTCAACAGTACTGCCTCTCAGCCTTCCCGGAACAGACACTCCAGTGATACGATGTTCTCTACACTCTGCTCTTTGTCACGGGTTCTCTCTGGGTCAGCGACCTTCTTACAGTGGGATGAGTGGACCCAAGTCTCTCTTTCGGCAACCTTTAATGCTGTCGTGCTGGTTAGTAAGACTTGGTACGGTCCTTCCCACCTGTCAATGAGGCAACCTGAGCGTAGAAAATTTTGAATCATTACATAATCCCCAGGTTCAATGTCATGACAATTACTGTTCGGTAGGTCAGGAATCACCAGCTTTAGATTTCTGTTTTGATTCCTCAGCTGCTGGCTCATCCTAACCAAATATTTTACAGTCACCTCGTTATTGCATTTCAAATCATCCTGGGGGTCTATCATTACATGGGGTTGTCGACCAAAAAGAATCTCAAAGGATGACAGGTTAAGTGGGGACAAAAAAATTACTACCACCTTTTTGCGCTATCCAACACAATACAATACAATACATGAGATAGGAATGGAATAATTTTCCAAAAAACTGTGATATCACAAATGGTAAATAGAATAGTATTACAAATCCATTATTTCAGATCAGATATTTCAAAAGTTCTGATATATATGTAGTTCGATATGATGAAAGGTCGAGTGGAGTATTCTTGAAAACAAGGAAGGGATTTCCACAGGGTACACACCGTACTCACGTGGATGCAGGCTGTTCAATGCTCATAAAGGTTTCTTTCTCCGGTTGGGACTTTTGTTTAATGGATGTCCTTTGGATGGAACCTCTTCATGTCAGTGTTCGATCTCCCACATGGACCCGGAAATATAAACAGTAGAGACACCAATAGTGTAATAGGTTTCAGCCAGTGTGTGGGAAATGAGTTATGACGATAACTGGAGACTATAAGGACAATTGGAAGATTCCCAAACGTACCCAACTTACATAGGTACGTATATGGATCCCCATATAAAGGTATCTTTTAACAGGTGAAGAAGATAAAGAGAGCGTGGAGAATATCTCTTATGCTTCTTTCAGACCGCAAATGCCGGATCCTACCCGGTAAGACAAACGTGTACTTACCGGGTGGGATCCGGCATTTGCGCTCCGCTGATGGCTTTCCGACCCGGCAATATACCGGGTCGGTTGCCATAGCAGCGGAGGGAGCAGCAGCAGCAGCAGGGGCGGGGGTGGAGGCGGCGCCGGGAGATGAGCTCATCTCCTGCGCCGCCTCTCCCTATGCTATGAATGGGAACCGTGTCGCATCGACACGGCTCCCATTCACACCGCACCTGACCCGATAATCAACCCGGGTAAAACCCTTCTTTTTTACCGGGTTGAATTACCGGGTCAGGCGACCCGCTAAAACGACCAAGGACCTTTCACATCGCACACTGACCCGGGTCGACACGGCAATATGCCGTGTCGATACCGGGTTATTTGTGCGATGTGAAAGGGGTATTAGTGGAGCGTACCCAACTCACGTTTGAGAAGATTGAATGATGCTCATAAAGGTATCTTTCAGTTATTTCTCCTTCGTGGATGATTGGTGGTCCCGAGCCGGCGGGATATCTTTCACCGGTGGTCCTCTTCTAGTTGATTGTAAATAATACTGTCACGCTGTAGAACAAGACCTTTGGGGCTCATTTACATTTGGATGTAAGTCATTTTCATGGCACGCCTGTCAGATGTAGCAGTACACATCAGCGCTGATAGGTGTTACTTTCACCTATCAGCGCTGATGTGTACTGCTACATCTGACAGGCGTGCCATGAAAATGACTTACATCCAAATGTAAATGAGCCCCAAAGGTCTTGTTCTACAGCGTGACAGTATTATTTACAATCAACTACAAGGGGACCACCAGTGAAAGATATCCCGCCGGCTCGGGACCACCAATCATCCACGAAGGAGAAATAACTGAAAGATACCTTTATGAGCATCATTCAATCTTCTCAAATGTGAGTTGGGTACGCTCCACTAAGAGATATTCTCCACACTCTCTTTATCTTCTTCACCTGTTAAAAGATACCTTTATGTGGGGATCCATATACGTACCTATGTAAGTTAAGTACGTTTGGGAACCTTCCAATTGTCCTTATAGTCTCCAGTTATCGTCATAACTCATTTCCCACACACTGGCTGAAACCTATTACACTATTGGTGTCTCTACTGTTTATATTTCCGGGTCCATGTGGGAGATCGAACACTGACATGAAGAGGTTCCATCCAAAGGACATCCATTAAACAAAAGTCCCAACCGAAGAAAGAAACCTTTATGAGCATTGAACAGCCTGCATCCACGTGAGTACGGTGTGTACCCCGTGGAAATCCCTTCCTTGTTTTCAAGAATACTCCACTTGACCTTTCATCATATCGAACTACATATATATCAGAACTTTTGAAATATCTGATCTGAAATAATGGATTTGTAATACTATTCTATTTACCATTTGTGATATCACAGTTTTTTGGAAAATTATTCCATTTTTATCTCATGTATTGTATTGTGTTGGATAGCGCATAAAGGTGGTAGTCATTTTTTTGTTCATATTTCATTGGAGATTGTGTGACATCTCCCTCTACATACCCATTGCAGCAATCCAGAGGGCGCGGTAGGATTTCTTCCACCTTGTTTGTATCCCAGGTTAAGTGGGGACCTGGGAGTGGTTCTGATGCTGTACAATACTAGTGGCAAAGCTTCTGGCTACAACAATCCAGTTTCAGCCATCACTTTGCTCAACTTGTTCTCAATAGTGCTGTTTACTCTCTCCACCTTCGCACTCGCCTGTGGGCGGTACGGAGTATGCAGCTTGCTATTAATTCCCATCAGTTTGCACATAACCTGAAAGACTTCGCCTGTAAAATGGGTACCCCTATCGCTTTCAATTATTCTAGGGATACCATATCTGCACACAAATTCCTGCACAATTTTCTTTGCAGTGAACGTAGCAGTATTTGTGGCAGCAGGGAACGCTTCTACCCAATTGGAAAACACATCAATACAGACTAACACATATTTTAAATTCCTGCAGGGTGGTAACTGTATGAAATCAATCTGTATTACCTGAAAAGGGCCGTCTGTCGGCGGGATATGGGATGGTTCTGTTGGTTTTGACTTTCCAATATTCTTCCTCAAGCAAATAAGACATGTCATTGCTCTCTTACCCGCATGAGAAAAGAATCCTGGCGCACACCAGTAGGCTCTCACCAGCTTACACATACCCTCTTTACGCAGATGAGTCAGACCGTGTGCCACCTCAGCTAAGCTTGGAAGATATGCTCTGGGGGCCACTGGCTTACCCTGTCCATCTGTCCAGAGTCCTGAGGACTCTTGGCCATACCCCTTTGACCTCCAGACTGCCTTTCCTGTGGAGAACACAAATTTTGCATTTCACTCAGTTTTTGTGTGTTGACGGTGTTGAATATCATCAGTGATGTGATATCTGTTTGTATGGGGTGCTGGCTGCTAATTTAGCAGCTTCGTCTGCCCGGCTGTTACCAAGTGACACTGGGTCTTGGCTGTATGTGTGGGCTTTGCACTTGATAACAGCCACTCTGTCTGGTTCTTGTATCGCTGTTAGAAGCCTTTTTATATGGGATGCATGCGCTACAGGTGTGCCAGCTGCCGTCATGAAATTTCCGAGGCGCCATAGGGCCCCGAAATCATGCACTACTCCAAAGGCATACCTAGAATCGGTATATATATTGGCTGACTTTCCCTTGGCCAATTCACACGCTCTGGTTACGGTGACCAGCTCAGCAACTTGTGCTGAGTGCGGTGGGCCCAGGGGCTCAGCTTCTATGATACCTCTGTTATCTACGACTGCGTATCCAGTACACAAGTCTCCAGAGTCCGTCTGTCTGTGGCAACTACCATCAGTGTAAAAAGTAAAATCTATGCCTTCCAGTGGGTTGTCACTAATGTCGGGTCTTGCAATGAAAGTCTGGTTCAGATATTCCATACAATCATGTGTGTCAGTGTCTGTACTATATCCTCATTCACCATCATTCTCATCCTCCACCCTTTGTGCCTGTCCAGGCACACCTGGCAGATAAGTTGCAGGATTTATTGCGCTGCATCTCTTTATGGTGATGTTTACAGGGGCCATTAGTGCTAATTCCCACCTTGTAAACCGTGCAGATGAGACATGTCTGGTTTGGGCAGAGTTCAGTAAGGCTGACACTGCATGAGGTGTATGGATGGTCAGGTTGTGTCCTAACACTACGTCTTCGCTTTTACTCACTAGCAAGGCTATCGCTGCAACACTTCTCAAGCATGTTGGGAGAGACCGCGCTACGGTGTCCAACTGTGCACTGTAGTAGGCTACCGGCCTGCTGGCATCACCATGTCTCTGGGTTAGGACACCTGCCACACACCCAGCACTTTCCGTACCGTACAATTCAAAGAGTTTCCCATAATCTGGCATGCCTAATGCAGGTGCCTGTAAAACCTTGGGGTAGGCGAGTCCAGGTGTACTGTACTCCCCTGTATGTAAATGCAAACAGGTATTGGCTGTCAGAGTGCAGAGGGACAGAAAATAAAGCAGAACAGAGGTCAATGACAGTGAAATATTTTGCAGTAGGGGGAATTTGCATGAGGATGACAGCTGGATTTGGCACTACAGGGAATTGGCTCTCAACTATCTTGTTTATCCCCCTTAGATCCTGCACTAGTCTTTAACCCCTCCCCCCACTCTTTTTCACAGGGAAGATGGGGCTATTGGCAGTGCTGGATGTCCTAACTAGGATGCCCTGTTGTAGCAAGCGCTCTATGACTGGGTACACTCCTAATTCCACCTCTGGCTTCAGAGGATACTGAGGGATTTTTGGAGCTATCCTACCATCTTTTACTTGCACTACTACAGGAGCTACATTTGCCATCAATCCAGTGTCTTGTCCATCTTTGGTCCAAAGGGATTCCGGTATCTGGGAGATCATTGCCTCTACCTTGGATGGACACTTGTCTATAACAGCAGAGTGTGACATTAACCTTTGTGGGATGTCCAACATATCCTGCACTTCCTGAACGTGATTCTCGGGTATATCCAAGAAGACACCCTCAGGAGTACAATATATGACACACCTCATTTTACACAATAAATCTCTCCCAAGTAGATTAGTCGGAGCCGATGCAGCCAGCAAAAAGGAATGCTTGGTCTGCAAAGGCCCTATCGTAATCTCCGCTGGTCTACTTAAAGGGTAGTGTTGCACTATTCCTGTTACTCCCATTGCTGAAATTGTTTTACCCATGGTTTTCATACCTACCGTCGAATTTAACACTGATCTGGCCGCCCCTGTATCTACAAGAAAAGGTAATGATCTACCAGCTACATCAACTGTGACCTCGGGTTCACTACCAAGGCTAGCAATCAACTTCACTGGCTGCAGAGTACAGGTGTGGCCCAACCCCTATTGTATACTGTGACCCTCCCGCATCGCGCTGGCAGCTACAATATGTGATGGGGGTAACTGAGAATTTTCGGAGACCTGCCAGTCCCTCCTAGGTGGATACCTCCTTGTTTCCCCTGCATGTGGCTCATATTTTTCCTATGTGATCCCTGATCCCAATTACGTGTATCATAATGCGGTTCATTTCCTGGTCTAGGGGGTCGGTATACCTTATGTGTGTCCTTATACCTACAATTCCGTGCATAATGTCCTTCCTTCTTACAGTTATAGCATACCACTACACATAACTTACCATCAGGGGTCTGGGGTTTTGACTGATGCGGCTTCGTTGTAAGGGCATTTATACTTACTGTCATCAGCTTATCCCCCTGTGACTCCCTGTGCTTAATGATGTTCCGATCGTGCTCGATAGCGGACTCTCTTAATGCAGCCACCGAGATACCTCTCCAGTTAGGTAGAGAGGTTTGTACCCTTGTTCTTAGTGTCTCTTTTAACCCGTCCATTAATACAGACAAAGCTACCTCCCTGTGATGTACATATTCCTTAATGTCCTCGACCCCAGTGTATCTAGCCATTTCCTGCAGTGCTCGATGGAAATATTCAGATGCCGTTTCACCTTCTTTTTGTCTTATGGAAAAGATTTTATTCCATTTGACAACAGTAGGGAAATATACTCCTAATTGCAGATTGATCTGTCGGACATTCTCCTGAGTGTACTCATCAGTGAGAGGTACTTCTGCGTCTAATTTACAATCAGTAATGAATTTCACAGGGACAATATTGGAGGGTAAACAAGCCCGTAGCACTGTTCGCCAATCTTTGTTTGTGGGTTCGGTGGCATTACCTAATTCTTTAATAAACCTCTGGCATGCGACTAGATCCTTTCTGGGATCGGGAAATTCAGACATAATTGTCCTCAATTCTGTCCGGGACCAAGGACAATGCATAGCAATGTTCCTGATGGGAGTGACTCCCTGAGCGTCAGTCTTCCCATTGGGGACTGCGATCACCCTGACAGGATTTAATTCAATTACATCATTCTGAGTTGATTCCACAATCTGAGGTGCTATTGTCTCTGCATAATGTATGGTACCGTACTTACCTGTGGACACGACCTCACTTATCCCTCCGCTAGGGGGCCTTACAACTGATCTTACTGGTTGGGCCGTGCCCACCTGAGTGTTCTGTATGGTGGCTGCTAGAGAGAGTGCCGATATCGTGCTGGGCTCATCTTCTTGCTCACAGTCCTGAGGAAAGTTTAAAATGGGATACAACTTGCACGGGTTAGCATTAGTACATTTATCAACTATACTCTTATCAGATACCAGTATGCCATTGTCTGTAGCCACTTTCTCCCCTACAATATACGGTGGTGGTGGTGCGGTTGCCATCATTTTCCTGCTAGGTTTGGAACCTGCTACGTGAGCTAGTTCCCTCTGCATATCGCCCTCTTGCTGCCATAAATGTAAACAGTTTGTGTGTCTGACCCTTTGCTTTCGGGATTTTATCAGACATATCCTAATCCTTAAATTCTGCAATACCTCTGGTTCAAAACTGCCTACCTTAGGGAATGGTTCCCTATCTTCCGCAGTCATACGTTCCCATTCATTGCACAAAATTTCTGCGTGTGGTCCATGCTTCTCACACATTATGTACCTCGCTGACCCCCTGAGCCGCGGAATGTCAACCTGAACCCTGGTTGAACGTCCCTTACTTGAGCAATTGGCCCCCATATTTTGCAGGTATTGCCGTCCCGGCTAATCCTACAAAAAAACAAAATACTCAATATAAGGCAACGGTGAAAGTTCTGCGAGTGCTTTCACCCACTCACTGCCCACGTTGGCCAATACTACCAAACACTGTCGTCAGCGAAGGTACGTACCCAACTTAGGGCCCCTATGTAACCTCTATTTACTGGAAGTATCTGGGAGTGACTTACCCTTTCCAGTAAATATTGGTTGTTGGAGATTTCCTGAGTGAGCAGCGAAACTCCCTGAACCTTTATTATGCACAAATCACGCTTGCGTATGCTATATCCAGCGCTAATGATCCCGCGATTTTACGCAAAGCTCGTAAAAAGGGTATCATGTTGCGCTAAGTATTGCACCCACGAAAGCGCGGTCCAATCACACAGCGTATAGGTAACTGTTACTTATCCGCCATACGACCAATGGAATCGATTTTTCAGGCTGCGAAACCTCAGCCGGAGCGTATCAATCAAAAGGCCTATATGGGTATCTTTGCTAACCCCCTGGGCTGCGGTACCTAAACAAAAACCTCGCTGACCTTTGTTCTGCGGTACTCTAAACCTTCGCTGACCTTCTGGCCTGCGGTATCTGCTACCTTGCTCCTTTGTACTTCAATTTATATTTAACGTGAGCCAGCTAATTCTCACGCCACCAAGTCTCCACTCACCTGGTGTGTCACCTCTACGGGATCCCGAATTCCCTGGGTCCACAAAACCTTTATTATGTTTGCACACTCACGTTCGTTCACTCAAATACACTTTGGTTTTTCTGTACAGAAAATTAACTTTCATTCAGATAAACAGCCTTAGTACCAGAGGTAATACAGTAAAAAAAGGTTTTATTTAAACTAATTCTTGGAAACCGAGCAATTTGTGCTATTGTAGCGTGGCTACTGTTCCGCCCCTAAACTAAACAATGCTATTGTGTAATTTGTACTTAGCGGCCGTACCCTTACGCACGTTGCGTAAACACGCGACCGTGCGTTTGTCTTTACGTTGCGTACGCAGTCCCGTACTTTGTCCGAGACACGTGTACAAAGACCGTACGTCCGCAGTAGTACAAATCCCACACTTCTATAAATGTAAGCGATATTACCTATAATCGTTTACTTAACATAACACAGTATCTTTCTGGATAAACCTGTTTAACTAGGCCAGACTGTATTTGTGTTTTACGTTTACTTCCTTAATATTTAGTCTATGTCTTAACTAAATAGCAACAAATTTCTCAGTATAGGTCAAAATAAATCTAATAATCAATACTTATGGTAACAATGCAGATATGCAAAGTACGGGTGTATGCTTGTGTCGTGTGCGCATTTGGCACCAAACAGAAATTCACAGACTTTTAAAATAGCTTTGCGTACTTACCTTACGGATCCCACCAGCATCCCTACAAACCATGCAGAGCAGGCGCCATCTTATCAGCAATGAGATATTGTTTACCAGTGTATCCACCAACCAGGAGAAGGCTTACGTGGGATACCTGTCCTCCCTTTGCTGATAGATAAAGTCTGCTTTAACCTGCTAGGTTGTGGGTATGAGGAAAAACCGGACGATGCCCCCAATTGATAATGTCGATATTATCTTAAACCATAAAGCTATACCTTTAAACACACTTTTACCATGGAGCCGCTGCGGCCGCTAGACTTAATACACATGCTACGCACTTTGTACGCTATTTGCATACCGAGTCCCGTACCGTGTACGCGCTTAGCGTACAAACGCCGTGCTGGGGGTACAAAGTACACACAGCGCGCGCACACACTTTTGATAAACTTTAAACCTTATTCGTAATGCAATGCAATGATATTATTACACTCTAAACCTTGTGCAGCAAAGCACTGCAATGATGTTACACCTTAAACCTTACGCAGCGCTGTCGGTATAAAGTACTCGCAGCGCGTACACACCTTATCAATACACTTAAACCTTATACAGTTAGGTAATGTAATACGTTTTAAAACCTAGCAGGGAAAAGAGGACACAACACTGATTTGTAGTTAAACACTGGGCTCCGAAACCTCAGCGTATATGTATGAAAGGGGATAACAATACAATTTATACACTACAAAATACAACAGAGTAAAATGGCTACAGTCAATTGTACATACGTGAGAATATTCGCTTGCGCAACCTGGACCAGTCCTCCGCTCATCAGGTAGATAGCGTTCAGAGTCTTCTGACCGGCCAGGCAGCAACAGGCTTTTTATACACTACTTCCATAAACAATACAATGGTTACTGTAATCTCTTTGTCCATTGGACACAGAGATGCATCTTTACATTACAGGAGAGGTCATAGGTTGATTTGAAAAGGTGGGCGATGTCTTTCCCAACTGATCTTGTGGGTGGTCTCCTCTGGATTCCCACCTCATACATAATATACAGTAAATACAGTTTATATCTATATTCTACTTCTGCACATAACTATACGCAGGAACATGCGATCTTCCTCTAACCAACACCGGAATGTTACCCTTAAAATACCCTACAGCTGGATACTAGACATCACCCTATAACCTTAGTCTGTCCCTTCCTATCATGCAAAGGTGAATCCCCTAGTCCTGGAATCATTTAAACTGTTGATACTTGCTGATGTGGTGCAGGGGAGCTATGTGTACAAAGTGCACTATTTGGGTTAAATATGTAATGTTTTGATAACCCTCTATGCGCTCACAAACTCCGCCGTAAATACCCATACCACGCGCAGGATCGCGGGAGCGATCATACGCAAATTGCGGATATGTGCACGCACGGCGGAACAAGTGTACGCACAGCGGGCATGTGTGTGTGGTTAGTACGTGGTGTGTGTATTACAATATTTTTCGACTTTGACAACATGTATACTGTATGTTTGATTCCAAGGTATAACAAGCGAAAACTTTTTCAACTTCCAGTCGTTCATAAACCAACAAGGGACAATAGTGCAAATTTGCAATTTGTGGCAAGGCCACAGAACATTTGATTAATCAGAGCCATAACATAGGCCATCATATCATTAGCACTGTATGTGGGAAATTTAATAACAGAAGAGAACAGCAAAATGCGTTTGGGATGCTCACAATGCCTGCAACTTATAGTCACTACCATCACCAATTTCCCCCCCGTATATGTGCATAGAAAACTAGTACCTCCCCTTATCTTTCTGCCTCTCTACTCACTCATGTCTCCCACTTTGTCTCTACTATTTACTCATGGATGTCCCAGCACTTTCATAAATAAATACATCCTAAACTGAGCTAGTCCATTGACAACCTCATTATCTCTTCGATCCTGCAAGTCTGCTGTCTTGGGATTATCGTTTACTCTGCCTTCTCCTTCAGACCCCACATTCAGTTTGTCTCCCAGCTTTGCTATTTCCACCTTCATAATATCTCCAGGATCAGACCCTCTTTCACCCTGGAGGCAATAAAGACCCTCATCTTCTTAATGGTAATCTCCATACTGGACTGCTGTAATCTCCTTCTACTGTATCTCTCTGTACCTCCCCAACTCCCATCTCTCCCCACTGCAATCGCTTCTTGTCTTCCTCTCCAAATGAACTGCTTCTGCCAACCTATTTTACCAGTTCCTACACTGGCTCCTCTTCAGAGCCTATTTACCTACAAAGCCCTCAACCAATTGTCTCCTCCCTACATCTCCAATTGCATCTCCCTCCATACTCCCATCAGCCCACTTCCGATATCAATGACATCTGACTCTTCTCCCAAATAGTTAACTCTTCCCACACCCACTTAGAAAGCTTTGCCTACAGTATGCTGCTAATGAAAGCAAGCGAGAGGAAACCCTCAAGGTGTTACCCATAAGAATAATACAACAAAATAAAACTTCATATGGGCCTATCCAGTTTACTTTCAGGTAGTCTCCCACTTTCAATGCAATATAAAGGGAAATGCTGTAGAAGGAAAAACACAGTAGTGTAACACTGAGATATACTGTATATGCCTTTTCAATCCAACGGGTGTAAAGAGAATTGTGATATTCAGGATGTGGTAACCCTTTAGGTATTGAGCTTATGTGAGTAAGACTTCAAAGCAGTTTAAATCAATTGTCCTTTAAGGTACTATGGTTCTCAGACAGATGGGTTATGCCCCACCTCTTGATAAGCAGTGGGACATTACTCCTTCAAATGAGAAAATACCTACACATGTGAAGTTCTGTAGACAGTTGTGGTACAAATTGCAATCAAGGGAGATGATTTTGTTCTCTACCTACATGAACACACACATTAAAATGCTTGAAAATTCCAGCATTGGACATTAGAGGTGGAGGGGACAGCTCATGTTCCTGTCGGTGTAGTAACATTCTTAGGTACTCTAGAGCAGGCATGTCCAAACTGCGGCCCTCCAGCTGTTGCGAAACTACATATCCCAGCATGCCCTGACACAGTTTTGCTGTCAGAGAATGCTAAAGCTGTGTCAGGGCATGCTGTGATGTGTAGTTTCTCAACAGCTGGAGGGCCACAGTTTGGACATGCCTGCTCTAGAGGAAGTACTTTATTTAACAGGTACCTGAGGAAGACATAATTCATGACATTTTTCATGACATAATTCATGATTTAACCAATAACAGGTCAATAAGGGGTCTATTTAATATTTAATAAACTTAAAATCGGCTTTTATCCAATATTTTAGCTGTAGAAAGCCTAAAATATAATTTATCTTTATTTAGTAGAGTGAAAAGTATTTATATAGATGAGAGAACAATGGTTGCATTTTGTCTTATTTTCCCCCTTCCTAGAAGTAGGAAAGCCAGGGAGAGTTTATGCTGCAGTGTCTTGCCACTCTCACCGTCTTCTTGCATAGCCCAATAAGCAGTCAGCAGCTGCAACCATATGCAGCCCCTCCATTCAGCTATAAAATTTTTTGTCAGCTTCACTAATATTGCAGCCCAGTATCTGCTCTTAATATTCATAATCAACTACCTGGTTGCTTCCTGGAACTGTGATGATGCACCAGGAGATGAGCAGGGTGATGGTAAGCTCACACAGGGCTCCGGCTCCGGCACAGAGCTTAGGAGGACTGCTCTGCAGTTGCCTTCTAGCACCCGGGGTCTGAGCCAGTTTATGCACTGTGTAAAGAAAGGTTCACATATGCGAACAAACTCCTTCCCCGGGACAGGCCTTTAATAGATGGACTGTCCTGGGATAACAATTTACATAAATATGGCAAAGATAAACTGCACATTTTTTCAATAGCATACCACATTATTTTTTATAAATAGACCCCTGAGGGTTATTTTATAAACTCAAGACCTGCAAAGCTTCTTAATGTGTCCAAGTGCACTTTCTGTACTCACCTGCTCAGAGAATTCCTAGTTGCATGTCAATTTCACACCTCATTTGTGTTATCAGCCATGGCATGGCTCGTGAAGGAGGCAGGTCCCGGCTGTTGCCAAGAGACCGGGACGCTGCACTTCCTCCATCAGCCGGCTCTTCTGGGTCCCGCCCTGCGCCTAGCAACGCTACCGCAGGGGGGACTGGGAGTCGCCTAGCGCCTAGCAACCGGGATGCAGGCAGCGTTTCCGGTTGCTGGGCAACTAGTCTGGCAGTGACTTTGTGGAGCAGCTGCATATCCTTTCCTTTAATATCTCCTCTCTGATTCCTGGGGCTGATTGGAGCAGCAACATATATATTCCCTTCCTGGTCACTCCCAAAACGCTGGTGATAGTTCATGCTCTTAGTTAGAACCTGTCAGCCTGTGAATATCCGTGATTCTGATACCCTGTCTGACTGCTTTCCTGATCGGATCCAGCTAGTCTTGTATTCAGGTTTTGAGAAGTTTCCACACAGGCACTGTCTTTGCCTACATTTCTTTATTGTATCCACCTTGTGCCACCATGCATACATGAGAATGTTTGCATTGACCTTGATGAAATGTCAACACGTTAGAATGTCATCATATTGCCCCTGGTGGGCCAGCGGAGATTTACTTTCTCCTGGTGGCTGCAGTGGTGTCTTCTTGGTCTTGGCAGTCATGTGACCATCACTTCCAGGTAAGACCTCCGATCCTACGGTATTTCTCCAGTATCATTAACCCTAATCTCTGACCTCTAACCCGCTCTCTAGTGCCAAACACTTTAGCGCAGCCTAACCCTAACCTCGCCCCGCAACCTAACCTATCCTAAATATAATATCTACATTCTGACAATGTCGAATCATTGCCTGTAGACATTTTAACAATGTTAATATGGGCCTTCCTACCTCTATGTCTGTCTGTTTTTACCCAGTTTTGTTCTATTACTGTTGTTCTAATTGTAAAGCGCAATGGAATATGCTGCGCTATATAAAAAAACTGTTAATAAATAACGGTCAATATTGTTATTGATGACCTTTTGACTACATCCCCTGTATAAGCGATCTGCACTAGTTTTGCAGGTAAGTAGATGATTTAGAAAATGTGTACACTGGTAGCAGTAAAAACGTCATATAAAATCCTAGATAATGCCTTTTTATTAATTGCCATTTTCCTAATTCATGTTACATTAATCATGATAGCGATAAACCCCCAGGCACATATACTACCTGCGGTACACTTGTCATAAATGCTGAGTGCTCTCTTGGAAACACTACTACTGCAAATGCCCCGTCTCCACCATTTTTACTTCATGGAAGCCTGACGAGACCTTCTCTGCACACTTAGCAAGGAACACCCTTGATCTGACAAACATTTTCCATCAGCTAGCGCAAACTTTCCACCCACACAGATGCTGCCTCCTTAGCTTGCCATACGATACACTTACCTATAAAAACACTTGCAAGAAAAGAGTTAGCAACTGCGCCTGATAATAAATTAGTGAATGTCTATGCTCAGGTAAGTGTATAACAAACTTTACTTAAATAGTGTTAGAATCTCACATACAGTACTGTAGTAGTTTTGAGATTCTAACGATATTTATGTAAAGTTTGTTATACACTTACCTGAGCATAGACATTTACACATTTATTATCAGGTGCAGTTGCTAACTCTTTTCTTGCATTTATTTGTAGTGAGGCATCTGAGGTAACCTCCCCCTTGCAATTTTGCTGCCCACTACTTTATACCCCTATTGGTGAGCGCGAAGTGGAAGATTCTATCTATAAAAACACTTGCCTAGTAGACACGTGACATGCGTGGCAGTACGGATGGTGCAATGGTTAGCATTACTTCCTCAAAGCACTGAGGTCATGGGTTCGATTCCCACCATGGCCCGAACTGTGCGGAGTTTGTATATTCCCATACTTGCATGGGTTTCCTCTGGGTACTCCGGTTTCCTCCCACAATCCAAAAATATACTGATAGTTTAATTGGCTTCCAACAAAAATTAACCATAGTGTGATTGTGTCTGTGTGTACATGTGATAGGGAATATAGATTGTAAGCTCCACTGGGGCAGGGACTGATGTGAATGGGCAAATATTCTCTCTGTAAAGCGCTGCGGAATATGTGTGCGCTTTATAAATAACTGGTA
Source organism: Pseudophryne corroboree (assembly GCF_028390025.1). NCBI lineage: Eukaryota > Metazoa > Chordata > Amphibia > Anura > Myobatrachidae > Pseudophryne > Pseudophryne corroboree. Next base: position 492,554,935 of record NC_086446.1, on the reverse strand, counting down.
ATGAATAAGTAATAAGAATAGCTTCTGTGTTCTTCTTACACTATTGTGGTTGGTAAACTATCCTTACAGACGGTAATTACTAACATTGCATTTATGAGCAAATTTGTCCTAACCAAAGCAGTAAATAAAAAATTAACCTTTATTTGTGTACTAAACCAGAATAACAAATTAGCAAATATTGGGGCTCATTTATCAATGAGTGATTACGCTAAAACTTTTTGCATGTGATAAATGGTGCTCCAGCCAATCAGCTTCTGTCATGTGTTCAGCTCCTGTCATGAAAAATGACATGAGCTGATTGGCTGGAGCACAATATATCAAACGCAACGAGTTTTATCATCCACAACGAGTTTTATCATTCGCTGATAAATGGGCCACATTGTTTATCTAAGTAGAATAAATTAGTTAATGAAAACAAATCTCTGCTTGGGTGCTATGGTTTAGTGCATATTTGCACCAAAAATCAATATTACAAAATTACCCTAGCTGTCATTAATAGACTCTGTTCCAATTAGGGGCTGATTGCTACACACGTCCCTGTCATCGGTGGACCTTTTTCTTGGGAAAGAATAAGCCATTAAACATAGTGATGCTCAGGATACATGTTCACTTGTTAAGACTAGGAATGATGTGTCTTTGCTGGCATTTGGCATAGTGTGGATGATAGTTATGTGTTGTTGCCTAGAAACAGCAGTTGGTATTTATTGGCAGTAGCGAATAGACGTAATCATGCAGCGAATATGTCTCTGCGAGCCCACATAAATCATTAATTTGCTTCATGTACTGTAACTGTCATGCTGTTCCTAGTCCAGACTATAAGACTTGTTTCTCACCAAACTTTATTCCTTTATGAGTAATGACTTCATTAACATAGATGTCTCACGTCTAACATCACTCTGAAGTAAGGGAGATAGCGGGCATGGCACAGAACTCATTACCCATACTCCTCTCGGATGACATCATTGCTGCAGTTATTGTGTAAAATACGTTTATGCTATAATATTAGGCTATGCCTCACAAAATAAAATAAGACAAGTGTCAAGATGAGGTTTATCCAAGCTGTTTCAGTTATTATAAATCCCCAAATTGTGGGACTGATACTGGATTGGTCGTATTTTTGGCTGAGTTCGTGTCTGGCCAAGGCTGCCTATTTTCCGGTATATGGTAATGAGAGTATCAGCGCGTCTATGCGAAAAGCCGTGTGTGGTATACATATGAGACGTTCAGAAACTGGTGCAGAGTTGAAACCAAACTACTAAATAAGCATAAATTACTCAGAAAGAATAGTGCACAGGAAAGTAACATATATCCGCCAGTGCTAGATTAAGGTCAACATAGTCCTGGAGCTGAAATTTATGAAGGACCTATTGTGTGCCTCAGAAGAAGGTGTGACAATCGCTATGGTGGTGTGACTAGTGACGTGACCTGACCAGTTTGGTGTGAGTGTGGTAAAAATAGGGTGTGTGGCCTGTGCCATGAGCGTGGCTATCACTGTGGAGGTCATAGAGTAGCTAATGCTTACCTTCAACCACTTAATAGTTAACTATAACAAGAAAAAGTTTGTGACCACCATATAATACAGAGCATCAGTGACCACCATGTCATACAAGGAGCATCGCAGTGACCACCATATAATACAGAGAGCTGTATCAACATGCAAAAAAGGTGGAAAGGGAAGCAAATATGGGGCAAAACAGAGCAGATGTGGAAAGATTAGAAAAGATAGGGGCAATACAGAGTAGACCGGCAACTGAGGACTCCTGGGACACACTTATCGACACAGACACCACTTACTGATAGACACACTAATAGACACACACACACACACACACACACACACACACACACACACACACACACACACACACACACACACCACTTATTGACACACACACCACTTTCACAGACTTACTGACACATACACACTGACAAACACTTACTGATACACACATATAGACACAGACACCACTTACTGACAGATACCCCTTATGAACCCAGACATCACTTATGGGCACATACATACTTAATGACAGAATCCATTACTGACAAAGGGGGTCATTCAGACCTGATCGCTCACTAGCAGTTTTTTGCAATCTTACGATCAGATAGTCGCCGCCTACAGAGGAGTGTATTTTAGCTGTGCAAGTGTGCAATCGCATGTGCAGCCAAGCACTACAGAAACACTTTGTGTAGATTCTGAGTTGCCCTGAACTTACTCAGCCGCTGCGATCACTTCAGCCTGTCCGGGCCTGGACTTGACGTCAGACACCCGCCCTGCAAACGCTTGGGAATGCCTGCTTTTTCCAATCACTTCCAGAAAACGGTCAGTTGCCACCCACAAACATTATGTAGGAAGCGATATTTTGCCCATAAAGCTCTAAAACAAAATACTGATACATCTATTCCAATATTATTGGATAGTTCTGATGATTTAGCATTAGCAACACTTGAAGAACTTATGGAGGATAATGGGATAAATCAGGTTAGCCCGAAGAAAATTTATGACATCAAAAATATTGAACTCTTTAAGAAAAAGTCTGAATTTTATCCAACTACATTAAAAAGTAGTAATATAGAATCTTTTTATAAAATCACTCTTGAGGACTTTAAAGAACTATGTCATACTCAACAGGTTAATCAAAATAGAAGGAAACAATCTAATCTCTCTAGAAAAGAAAGACAAGCATTAAAAGTACTAACACAAGATACATCATTGGTAATAAAAGAAGCAGATAAGGGGGGGGGTCTAGTAATCCTTAATAAGACGGACTATATTACAGAGTCATTAAGACAACTTGATGACAAAAAATATTACGACAGGTTATCTGGAGATCCCACAAAAGCTTTCATTATGGAATTAAAATCTTTGCTTGATAAGGCACATCTGGCGGGGGTCATATCCAAGGATGTTTATCAATTTCTATTCGTTTCTCACCCTATCACTCCCACATTTTACTATTTACCTAAAATTCACAAATCCCTCACTGCACCCCCCGGTCGCCCTATAATTTCTGGAATTAATTCTCTTACCTCAAATTTATCATTTTATGTTGATTCCTTTTTACAATCTCGAGTGTCCTCACTGAGGTCACATATACGAGACACTACACATTTTCTCACTCAAATTATGAACATTAAATGGAAGGCTTCATATGCCTTCCTAACACTGGACGTTTCGTCTCTTTATACACATATTCCACATGATAAAGGATGTGATGTTATTTTGGAAAGACTAATGAAAGATGGAGACCTCAGTGAGGAACAAAACAGGTTTATTTTGGACTCTATTCAATTCATTTTATCACACAATTATTTTCTTTTTCTGAACACATATTTCCTACAGGTGATGGGCACGGCCATGGGGACCAGATTCGCGCCCAGTTATGCTAACCTGTACATGGGACACTTTGAGGAGTCCCATGTGTGGGGGAGCCCCTGGGCGCGTAGTCTGGTCTTCTATGGCCGATATATAGATGACCTTTTCATTATTTGGGATGGGGACTTTACCACTGCCACTTCTTTTGTATCCTCTCTCAATCACAATACATATAATTTAACCTTCACTTCACAGTTTCACCCATCTAGGATCACATTCTTGGATGTGGCCCTTGAAATAGATGACAATAATGAGATCATTACTTCAAATCATGTGAAAGAAACTAATACCAACTCATATCTACATTTTGAGAGCTCACATTTCAAGCCATGGAAACAAAATATACCTAAGAGTCAATTAATGCGAATACGTCGAAATTGCACAAAAATAGATATTTTTGACCACCAGGCGGACAGACTAATTAAATCCTTTAGGAAATGCGGATATCCAGAGGACTTATTACAGGGTGCACTTAAAGAGGTCCGTGCTCTAGATAGGAATACTCTCCTGATGGGTAATAAAAATAAAAATAACAATAAAACATACAATATGGGCAAACAAATAGAATTAAAGTATAATGATTTATCATTTATCTGCAAATATAATTAATGTGCAGGTGAAATTAAAAATATCATAAGGAGAAACTACAAAATATTAAGACATGATAATGTATTGGGGTCTATACTTCCATCTACCCCTAGGGTTATATATAAGAAAAATAAATCTCTGAAATCTATGCTAGCACCCAGTCACCTGCGAGATACAAAAGAGGAAACCAATGAGATTAAAACTCCTAACTGGCTAACTTCGATAGAAAGACCACCTGGTTTCTTTCAATGTGGTCAAAATAAATGTACTACATGTAAATTTATTGAGAGAAGGACCACACAAATAAAGATACCACACAAGAAAGAGATATATAATATAAAAACTTTTATTAACTGCAACTCAACATATGTAATTTATTTATTGCTATGTAGTTGCAATCTTCCCTATATAGGACGAACGACTAGATCACTTAAAATACGTTTTTTAGAACACAGAAGAAACATACTTAAAAAATATATGAAACATAGTGTATCACGACATTTCTACGAAAAACATGGTGGTAACCCCGATACTTTAAGACTTATAGCCTTGGAAATAGTACAACCCACCATGAGAGGTGGGGACAGGTACACCAATCTCTGTAAAAGAGAAGTTTTCTGGATGCTACAATTTAATTCCTTATATCCAGATGGGCTGAATGAAAGTATGGAAATCAACTCTATTATATGAAGTGATAATTTAATATTTATGCATATATATACAGATTTTCTAGTATTATGGAATGCATATAATAATTATATATAGTTATAATGTATAATGTATATATAATAAGAAAAAACAATCCACCGGGATAATATATATGTATAGTTATATTCACTTAATTATATGGATGCACGTGATGTATTGATTAATTGATCTAACCATTATTATTCATTATTTATTTATTTATTATCAATATATTTATTCCTACTGTTCTTCGAATATGTTAATTCAATTAGTAGTATATTCTTTTTATATAGATAATATCGTTACTCTCCATAATAATATATTCTACAATATCATATCCTACTCAGAAAATATATGGATTAAATAAAGAAATATCCTTCCATTTACTATCTACAATAGGGATAATGATCTCTATCCTGAATATATCACAGCAATAGACAATTAAAAGGAGCCGCCCGGTGGACCCGATCACGTGTCCACTCCGGGACACGTGATGGAGTCCCACAATGCATTGGGTGCGTTCCATCCGTGCGTCCCACGGACGACTTCCGGTAACGATGTCCGTGGGTTGTGGCAAACGCGCGGTGGAGCGCTACACAGGTGCACTCGCCCTTCACACAGGTGAGTGTCCTAATGCAAAGTGGGAACCACAGGACCCACCGGTGGGCTCAATATATTTAAACACATCTGTTTTTATAATGAGTGTTACTAATGACTGAGAGCTAAGGTCACATGACCGCTATGTTTATACCTGTCTAAATGATTATTTTATTTCATAATTGTGTATAATCAAATCCATTGTGAATGCATTGGGACTGTCTTCTAGAAAATAGATGATATTGTTTATTTTGAACTCTGGATCAGCTAATATAATCTGAACCATCACAGCTGTATTGTGAAACACCAATTAGTGAGGTATAAAAATGGCTCAGAATGAATCTGAGGTTTACTTCTGAAGAAGCTGAGCGACCTGGCTCAGGGAAACGCGTTAAGACACAGCTGTGGAATCCCAACCTTTGCCCAGTTTTTTGATCCAGATAAGGACTTTCTTGCACACTTGGATTTCCAAGAGCTACATTCAAACCACTCCTTCCAGCACAACCAGCAAGATATGGAAACCCCTTGAATATCTACACAGACGAGCAATCATCACCATCTTTACATGGAACTGTGTGAGAGGTACTATTAAGGGTATTACCAGCTGACTGCATAACCAGATATAAGGAGGAGGAAATCTGCACTTTACTAAGTCCGGGATCATCAAAAACATGGTTGGGTTCTTTTCAGCAATTTGAATCTATATACCTCAGAGCCATTCATATTTTTACTCTATTTTATAATCATCATATTATAATTATATGGTGAATTTTTAACACCCTCACTTTCATGCTTTTAATTTATGTGATAATTGTGTTTAGTAAAATTTATTATTGATCCAGTGGTAATTGACTTATTGAAAATTGGCACTACAACTCTTAGCGCTGGTACCCCACTTTTTATTGCCACCCACAAACACCTTCTTCCTGTCAATCACCCTGCGATCGGCTGTGCGAATGGAGTGTTTGTAAAACCTATCGCACAGCAACGATCCGCTTTGTGCCCGTGCGACGCGCCTGCGCTTTGCAGTGCATACGCATGCACAGCTCTAACCTGATTGCAGCGCAGCAAAAAAAGCTAGCATGCGATCAGGTCTGACTGACCCCCAAAGATACAATTTATTGACACAAACATACAGGCACAAATACCCCTTACTGTCAGATACCACTTACTGACACAGACATCCCTTACTAACACAGATTTCCCTTACTGACACACTTACTGACACAAACAGCCCTTACGGATACAGACACCCTTACTGACAAAAACACCCTCACTGACACAGACACACTTGCATAGACATTCCTTATTGACACAGACACCACTTACTGATACAGACACACTTACTGACACAAACACCCCTTACAGATACCACTTACTAAAACAGACACCCCTTCCTAACACAGATTCCACTTACTGACAAACATACTGACAGCCACACTTACTGACACATACACTGACACACTTAATGACAAACTTTTTGACACAGAAACCCCTTACTGACAGACACCACTTACTGACACATGCACAACACAGATAAACTTACTGACACACACACACACACACACACACACACACACACACACACACACACACACACACACACACACACACTTACTGACAGATGCTACTTACTGACAAAGACAACACAGATAAACATACTGACACAGACACCCAAGGGCCTGGTGTATGCTGCAACTTGCCTTTTTTGCACACCTGCTCTGCTCTGACATTCATGGAGGAAGGGACAGATTTGGATGGAAAACCAGCCAGGGACATTTCTGAAGTAGGCCTAAATAAGGGGGTAGAGTCTATAAGGGGGAGGGGTCTGATGGCATATCTAGTTGGGTCCAATGGTATATAAGGGGCAGGTGGAAGCATGTAATGACAAATATGGGCATATGAAGGCGTCTGAAGGCATGTAAGGTGCATCTGGATGATCTGATGGCATATAAAAATGTGCTAAAACTGAGACTTTGCCTCTTGACCCTCATACCCCACTGAGGCCTCCGGCACCTCCACTCCTCCATTACTCTGCTCTATCCCTCACATTCCAGCCCCTCCTCTCCTCCATCACCTGTTCCTTCCCTCACACACCAGCCCCCCCTCTCCTCCATCCCTCATACTCTGCCACCTCTTCTCCTCCGTCCCCCATACTCCGGCACCTCCTCTCCTTCATACATATACTCCAGCCCCACCACTCCTCCATCCCTCATACTCCAGCACCTCCTCTCCTCCATCACCTGCTCCTTCCCTCACACTCCGGCCCCCCCTCTCCTCCATCCCTCATACTCTGGCACCTCCTCTCCTTTATCCCTCATACTCCAGCACCTCCTCTCCTCCATCACCTCCTCCATCCCTCACACTCCGCTCCCCCTCTGCTCCATCCCTCACACTCTGTCCGCCCTCTGATCCATACCTCACACTCTGTCCCCACTCTGCTCCATCCCTCACACTCCGTCCACCCTCTGTTCCATCCCCCACACTCTGTCCCCCCTCTCCTCCATCTCTCACACACCAGCCCCCCTCTCCTCCATCCCTCATACCCCACTACGGCCTCCGGCACCTCCACTCCTCCATTACTCTGCTCTATCCCTCACATTCCAGCCCCTCCTCTCCTCCATCACCTGTTCCTTCCCTCACACACCAGCCCCCCCTCTCCTCCATCCCTCATACTCTGCCACCTCTTCTCCTCCGTCCCCCATACTCCGGCACCTCCTCTCCTTCATATATATACTCCAGCCCCACCACTCCTCCATCCCTCTTACTCCAGCACCTCCTCTCCTCCATCACCTGCTCCTTCCCTCACACTACGGCCCCCCCTCTCCTCCATCCCTCATACTCTGGCACCTCCTCTCCTTTATCCCTCATACTCCAGCACCTCCTCTCCTCCATCACCTCCTCCATCCCTCACACTCCGCTCCCCCTCTGCTCCATCCCTCACACTCTGTCCGCCCTCTGATCCATACCTCACACTCTGTCCCCACTATGCTCCATCCCTCACACTCCGTCCACCCTCTGTTCCATCCCCCACACTCTGTCCCCCCTCTCCTCCATCTCTCACACACCAGCCCCCCCTCTCCTCCATCCCTCATACCCCACTACGGCCTCCGGCACCTCTACTCCTCCATTACTCTGCTCTATCCCTCACATTCCAGCCCCTCCTCTCCTCCATCACCTGTTCCTTCCCTCACACACCAGCCCCCCCTCTCCTCCATCCCTCATACTCCGCCACCACTTCTCCTCCATCCCCCCATACTCCGGCACCTCCTCTCCTTCATCCATCATACTCCAGCCCCACCTCTCCTCCATCCCTCATACTCCGGCACCTCCTCTCCTCCATCGCCTGCTCCTTCCCTCACACTCCAGCCCCCCTCTCCTCCATCCCTCATACTCTGACACCTCCACAACTTCATCCCTCATACTCCAGCACCTCCTCTCCTTTATCCCTCATACTCCAGCACCTCCTCTCCTCCATCACCTGCTCCATCCCTCACACTCCGGCCCCTCACTCTCCTCAATCCCTCACACTCCGCTCCCCCTCTGCTCCATCCCTCACACTCCGTCCCCCCTCTGATCCATCCCTCACACTCCGTCCCCCCTATGCTCCATCCCTCACACTCCGTCCACCCTCTGTTCCATCCCCCACACTCTGTACCCCCTCTCCTCCATCTCTCACACACCAGCCCCCCTCTCCTCCATCCCTCATACCCCACTATGGCCTCCGGCACCTCCACTCCTCCATTACTCTGCTCTATCCCTCACATTCCAGCCCCTCCTCTCCTCCATCACCTGTTCCTTCCCTCACACACCAGCCCCCCCTCTCCTCCATCCCTCATACTCCGCCACCACTTCTCCTCCATCCCCCCATACTCCGGCACCTCCTCTCCTTCATCCATCATACTCCAGCCCCACCTCTCCTCCATCCCTCATACTCCGGCACCTCCTCTCCTCCATCACCTGCTCCTTCCCTCACACTCCAGCCCCCCCTCTCCTCCATCCCTCATACTCTGACACCTCCTCAACTTCATCCCTCATACTCCGGCACCTCCTCTCCTTTATCCCTCATACTCCAGCACCTCCTCTCCTCCATCACCTGCTCCATCCCTCACACTCCGGCCCCCCACTCTCCTCAATCCCTCACACTCCGCTCCCCCTCTGCTCCATCCCTCACACTCCGTCCCCCCTCTGATCCACCCCTCACACTCCGTCCCCCCTCTGCTCCATCCCTCACACTCCGTCCACCATTCTGTTCCATCCCCCACACTCTGTCCCCCTCTCCTCCATCTCTCACACACCAGCCCCCCCTCTCCTCCATCCCTCATACTCCGCCACCTCTTCTCCTCCGTCCCCCATACTCCGGAACCTCCTCTCCTTCATCCCTCATACTCCAGCCCCACCTGTCCTCCATCCCTCATACTCTGGCACCTCCTCTCCTCCATCACCTGCTCCTTCCCTCACACTCCGGCCCCCCCTCTCCTCCATCCCTCATACTCCGACACCTCCTCAACTTCATCCCTCATACTCCGGCACCTCCTCTCCTTTATCCCTCATACTCCAGCACCTCCTCTCCTCCATCACCTGCTCCATCCCTCACACTCCAGCCCCCCACTCTCCTCCATCCCTCACACTCCGCTCCCCCTCTGCTGCATCCCTCACACTCCATCCCTCCTCTGATCCATCCCTCACACTCCGTCCCCCCTCTGCTCCATCCCTCACACTCCGTCCACCCTCTGTTCCATCCCCCACACTCTGTCCCCCCCTCCTCCATCTCTCACACTCTGTCCACCCTCTCCTCCATCCCTCACACTCTGTCCCCCCTCTGCTCCATCCCTCATACTCCGCCCTCCCCCCTCTCCTCTATCCCTCACACTCCGTCGCCCCTCTGCTCCAATGATCCGGCCCAGATATACGCACATATACGGAGCCGTATGCACCTTGAGATATTTAATCCTCTGCATTGGGATCATATGCTTTTACAAAACTGCAAATCATTGTCAGTAATAGTATATACTGTATGTACCTGCCCTGTAGTGCGATTCCTAACAGGTGTATAAAGTATGTGCCTACTTGCTGGTCTGTATGGGCTGCATTTGTGTGAAAAAGCCCTTATTGAACTTTGCCAACATGATAACACTCCTTCCAGAGGCGTCACTGGGTGTGGATCTCCCGCACGCTGGAGTAGCGATCACGGCAAAAAGGGGGCATGGCTGCACATAAAGGGAGCATGGCCATATAAAGAGGGGTGTGGCCTCGCGGGGATTCGGATAGCATCACTCCGGGGGCGTGCGAGCATCTCTGGAGATGCTGGGCAGTCTCCGTAGACAGTTTTCCTGTACTGTCGCTAATTATCTATGACAGGAGCCAGGTGCTTCCGGAGCACCCGGCTCCTGTCACTGCGGAGGAGCCGGCATTTTGATGTCACCCCCTCCGAAGGTGACACCCAGGTGTGGGCCGCACCCCCCTTAAGGCACCACTGACTCCTTCCCACCCAGTGCCGGATTACCAATTAGGCAGTGTAGGCAACGGTCTGTAGGCCCTGCGCCTTTTAGGGGCACCACGACATCAGATCAAAACAATATTGATTTGATTGTGAAAGAAAATTACAATCAAGCTTCCAAAAAATAGAAAAAATTAATCAACTCAAAGAAACAAAAACTTTACATTAAAGACTGTACAGAGAACATACTGTATTAATATAATGTACTCATTCACAACTGAAAGTACATAAACTATAGACAACAGATTCACATTACAGTTTCCATATCGTAGACTGTTGGTTGGTAAAATTAAAAACGTATTAGGAGATAATTTGCAAGGGTTGCCCGAGCAGTGTTGGACTGGGGCATAAGGACCCAAAGAGGAAATGCAGTGGTATGGGTCCACACTTAGGGGTGTGCCAAGCCTCCATAGCGGGAGTTGCAAGCCACCACAGAGACTTGGCTCACCATTAGTCTGGACCCTCTATATATATATATATATATATATACACATACAGTATATATAAATATATATATATATATATACAATATATATATATATATATATATATATATATATGTACTATATATATATATATATATATAAAGGGTAACAAAGCAGGCGGCACTCCAAGGCTGTGGTAGATTAAAGTGTATTACACACAAAACATAGTCCAACGTTTCGGGGTCCAAGCGCCCCTTTGTCAAGGTGAACAGTGAATACAAGTGATAAAATTCATACCTTATGTAGAAGAAGAAAGCCCGCCAGGTGCCCCGTTCACGCCCGCCCGGCCGTTTGCATTGCGTCCCTCCGTCCGTCTCTGAATGATGACGTCATGCATGGTGCGCCTCCGTGCGTTGTTGTCCAGGTTACATGACGCTAGAAGCGGCCGGGCTGCGGCGTGAATAGAAGAAAGCAGATAGTGTCATACTAGTAACATTACAGAACCCCATACCAAATTAAAAAATACTGCAGTTAAAGGAATACATAAATGCAATAAAATTGATCAAGGTGATATCTGCAGAAGCACCCGCACTCAGGTGGTGCATAAAAACGAAAAAAATGTATTAGAAAAAAATTCTTTCTTTGTTGTGGAAGAAGCAGGTAAGGAGCTTAGTGGGACACGAGATAAAATACAGGCCATGGAGACCGTGCACAAACCGATTTTACAGAGTGACGCAAATAAGGAATGGCTAACCAAGTTGCAGCACCAGATAGAACGATACAAGGGAGATCTGGTAAAATTCAAGAAGAATAAACAACACACGGTGAAGGAGGACTACGACACCAATCGGGTATACCGATGGCTGATGGGAGAGAATACACCAACTTCGGGCGCATATAATCACAGAAGCAGGCACAGCTGGCGCAAGAGAAGGGAAATGCAACAGAGCACAGCCGGCACCTCCAACAGCGACAGCGAATTCGGCCCTTGTGACTCCGAAGGACCCGTGAGGGAACCTAGCATCCCTTTAGGGACCCCAACAGCATCCCAAGCAGAAAAAGGGCGAAGAGGCAGGCCACCCGCAGGGGCGGCCAATGCACGCGGAACCAGAGGCACTTCGGCAAACAAGAAACGTTGATATATAACCTTTCCAAAAAAACACTATCTGAAGTCGAACAGAGTGTTTTGGAAAAGGGCCTTTCATTTGTTCCCACTAGCACCTTTAATGACTTTAGATGGCACATTGAGTTACATCACTATGCCCGGAAACTCAGACGCCAGGAGTTCTTTCAAAACTCACCAGGAACTGAACCTTCACCCAGCAGCTTGGATCATTTACACAAAAACTTCTTGAATAAACGGGCAGCATCCACCTTTGACCCCACGTCCACCAATGCTTCCATTAAAGCTTTTACCAGATTACTGGACGATTCTGTTCACAAGTTTAACAATGCAGGGGCAACTGTCCCCATACATCATAATTTATCCAAAGCGGAAAAAGCAGCATTAAAACAATTGAGTAACTACAGGGACATAGTCATCCGTCCTGCGGACAAGGGGGGAGGGGTGGTGGTTCTGGACCTGGACTACTATGTGGAGGAAATACGGAACCAATTATCAGATCCTGAGGTATATGAGGAGTTGCCCCGCGACCCTACTCTCGAATACCAGAAAGCACTGAAGAGCACTTTAGACACAGCTAAAGAGAATGGGAAATTAACTACTAAACTACACAAGGCACTTTTTCAGGAACATCCCTTAGTGCCGGTATTCTTCACGGTTCCCAAACTACATAAAAATCCACAAACTCCACCTGGCAGACCTATCATTGCTGCCAGAGAATCAATTTTCCAGCCTGTATCAGTCTTCTTGGACAGTATACTGCAACCTCTGGTCTTGAAGCACAAGCACTTTATAAAAGACACCACAAGTTTCCTCAACCGATTAAGGGGGATACAACAGATACCAGAGGGTACCCTCATGTGTGTGGTAGATGTAGTCAGTCTCTACACTAACATCCCACATGAGGCAGGACTATCGGCGATGGAGTCATTTTTGAAAAACGAAAACATGAAATCATTGGACATCCCATTATTCATGAATCTCCTCCGGATGACTCTAGAAAAGAATTACTTTCTGTTCAACGGCAGATTCTACCGTCAGAAGACGGGGTGTGCGATGGGGAGCAATGTCTCCCCATCGTTCGCCAACGTCTACATGTTTGAGGAGGAAGACAATGTGTTTTTCCAGGATGAAACGATTTCTCAACATGTGTTGTTTTTCTCACGTTACATAGACGACCTGTTCCTATTGTGGACAGGAGGCATGGAGAGATTTGAACAACTTATGCATACCACCAACTCCAGACCATCAGGGGTTAAATATACTTACCAGACAAGCACCAACTCAACACATTACTTGGATGTGCTGGTAACAATTGAAGATGGGACTCTACACACAGGGGTATATACCAAACCCACAGATAGGAATACCCTGTTGAAGGCTAATAGCCACCATCCTAAAGCCCTCAAAAAGGGCCTTCCACGCTCACAGATGATAAGGGTTTCACGTCTGGTTAGCGATCGTGACAAGTTGGAGAGGGAATTGGACAAGATGGTCATGAAATTTGCGGAGCGAGGGTATGACCACCCATTACTGATTAAACAGAAACAGGAAGTAATGCAGTTATCTAGGGAATCTTTCTTGCATCCCAGTGACCGTCCGAAAAGGTCAGTTATCCCTTTCATCTCCAGGTTTAACACCACCAGTCCGGTCGTACAGAGGGCATCGAGAGCTTTATGGCCCATCATAGCGTCTGACCAATCACTACCAACTTTCAGGGGGGTACGACCAATGATGTGTTTTTCAAGGGGCAGAAGCATCAAGGATGCGATAGTCCATTCTGACATCACTGGGTTCCAGGATATGAGACATCAAAAACAGACCCCTGGTATGTTCCTGGGCAGACCACCTGGATGCTACAAGTGCATTAAGTGTACTACCTGTGAAAACATGATTACAGGTTCCAATTTCACCAACACCCAGCGAGAGAAGACCTACAGGATCAATTTTGTGCTTACCTGCACTATGACCCATATAGTGTATCTTATTAAATGCCCGTGCGGACTCAACTATGTGGGCAAATCAATCAGAACTCTGAGAGAGAGGATGGCTCTCCATCGCTCGGCCATCAAGCAGGCTCTGGCGGGTAAGGAGTCGGAGCAACCGGTAGCAAGGCACTTTGCGGCAGCTCATCACACCATGAATGATCTGCGACACATGATCATCGATCATGTCCCCAAACATATTAGAGGAGGGGACAGAGACGGTAGCCTCTTGCGTCTAGAGACTAAATGGATTTTTGAGTTGAATACCGTCAGCCCTCATGGACTGAACGAAAAACTGAGCTGGAACATCTTCAAATAAAATAACAGATGTCTTAAACAAGTGACTCTAGTATACAGTGCCAAGACAATATATAGTTGTACGGAATTAGATAGTTTCGAATACAGCACTTTCATTAACAATTATTTCCCCTTGCCTTGATGAAGGTGATATCTGAGAGTTTCCATTCTATACTAGCCAAGACATTCTTTAGTCGTAAACAGGATAGAGTCCCATTACCGATGTCTATATCATTAACCTTTGACATGTATAGCTTTAGCCTCTAGTTTGGTTGTCCGTGTATAAAACACTGGATATTCCTTATTGCAGGGTCTGAGCCCAGCGGGTAGACAGGGGTCTCTATGCCACCCTCCGCAATGTCTAAATGTCTAAATATCTCTTTTGTTACAAAGAATTTTTTTCTAATACATTTTTTTCGTTTTTATGCACCACCTGAGTGCGGGTGCTTCTGCAGATATCACCTTGATCAATTTTATT
The DNA here is from genome assembly GCF_028390025.1 of Pseudophryne corroboree. Lineage (NCBI taxonomy): Eukaryota > Metazoa > Chordata > Amphibia > Anura > Myobatrachidae > Pseudophryne > Pseudophryne corroboree. The sequence continues at coordinate 492,539,879 of NC_086446.1, read as the reverse complement.
GCATTTATGTATTCCTTTAACTGCAGTATTTTTTAATTTGGTATGGGGTTCTGTAATGTTACTAGTATGACACTATCTGCTTTCTTCTATTCACGCCGCAGCCCGGCCGCTTCTAGCGTCATGTAACCTGGACAACAACGCACGGAGGCGCACCATGCATGACGTCATCATTCAGAGACGGACGGAGGGACGCAATGCAAACGGCCGGGCGGGCGTGAACGGGGCACCTGGCGGGCTTTCTTCCTCTACATAAGGTATGAATTTTATCACTTGTATTCACTGTTCACCTTGACAAAGGGGCGCTTGGACCCCGAAACGTTGGACTATGTTTTGTGTGTAATACACTTTAATCTACCACAGCCTTGGAGTGCCGCCTGCTTTGTTACCCTTTATCCAATTCTACCTGGGAGGGCACCCAAGCATTAAGTCCGGGAAGAGGAGTGCCGGTCCTTTCTTTGCTTCTATATATATATATATATATATACACATACACACTGCTCAAAAAAATAAAAGGAACACTTAAACAACACAATGTAACTCCAAGTCAATCACACTTCTATGAAATCAAACTGTCCACTTAGGAAGCAGCACTGATTGACAATCAATTTCACATGCTGTTGTGCAAATGGAATAGACAACAGGTGGAAATTATAGGCAATTAGCAAGACAACCCCAATAAAGGAGTTGTTCTGCAGGTGGTGACCACAGACCACTTCTCAGCTCCTATGCTTTCTGGCTGATGTTTTGGTCACTTTTGAAAGCTGGCGGTGCTTTCACTCTAGTGGTAGCATGAGACGGAGTCTACAACCCACACAAGTGGCTCAGGTAGTGCAGCTCATCCAGGATGGCAAGCTGTGGCAAGAAGGTTTGCTGTGTCTGTCAGCGTAGTGTCCAGAGCATGGAGGCGCTATCAGGAGACAGGCCAGTACACCAGGAGACATGGAGGAGGCCGTAGGAGGGCAACAACCCAGCAGCAGGACCGCTACCTCTGCCTTTGTGCAAGGAGGAACAGGAGGAGCACTGCCAGAGCCCTGCAAAATGACCTCCAGCAGGCCACAAATGTGCATGTGTCTACTCAAACAATCAGAAACAGACTCCATGAGGGTGGTGTGAGGGCCCGACGTCCACAGGTGGGGGTTGTGCTTACAGCCCAACACCGTGCAGGACATTTGGCATTTGCCAGAGAACACCAAGATTGGCAAATTTCGCCACTGGCGCCCTGTGCTCTTCACAGATGTAACCAGGTTCTCACTGAGCACATGTGGAGACGCCAAGGAGAACGTTCTGCTGCCTGCAACATCCTCCAGCATGACCAGTTTGGCAGTGGGTCAGTAATGGTGTGGGGTGGCATTTCTTTGGGGGGCCGCACAGCCCTCCATGTGCTCGCCAGAGGTAGCCTGACTGCCATTAGGTACCGAGATGAGATCCTCAGACCCCTTGTGAGACCATATGCTGGTGCGGTTAGGCCTGGTTTCCTCCTAATGCAAGACAATGCTAGACCTCATGAGGCTGGAGTGTGTCAGCAGTTCCTACAAGACGAAGGTATTGATGCTATGGACTGGCCCGCCCGTTCCCCAGACCTGAGTCCAATTGAGCACATCTGGGACATCATGTCTCGCTCCATCCACCGACGCCACATTGCACCACAGATTGTCCAGGAGTTGGCGGATGCTTTAGTCCAGGTCTGGGAGGAGATCCCTCAGGAGACCATCCGCCACCTCATCAGGAGCATGCCTAGGCGTTGTAAGGAGGTCATACAGGCACGTGGAGGACACACACACTACTGAGCCTCATTTTGACTTGTTTTAAGGACATTACATCAAAGTTGGATCAGCATGTAGTGTGTTTTTCCACTTTAATTTTGAGCGTGACTCCAAATCCAGACCTCCATGGGTTAATAAATTTGATTTCTTTTAATAATTTTTGTGTGATTTTGTTGTCAGCACATTCAGCTATGTAAAGAACAAAGTATTTAATAAGAATATTTCATTCATTCAGATCTAGGATGTGTTATTTTAGTGTTCCCTTTATTTTTTTGAGCAGTATATATATATATATATATATATAGAGAGAGAGAGAGAGAGAGAGTAAATAATTCTAATGCATTCATGATAATGCACAGTACCAGATTAATAACAGCAATGCAATGTAGACAATACACCATAGTTCTGTGCAGTATAATGTAACAAGTGTATATTTCAAGTGCACGTCACATGGGGGTGCACGGACACAACGCACGGGGCGTGCTACGAATCAGGGGGTCGTTGACTCGATGGACGCCCCCATTTCCATGGAGACACAAGCTTTGGGCGGGGGCATGCGGCACGGCACACAGAAGGCGTGCCGTGAGTTAGGGGTCGTGTACTCAAGGCACGCCCCCATTTCCATGGAAACGCCCACTTCGGGCTGGGGAGGGCGGCCAAACCAGAGAGCCGGAGGTTGAACTGTGCACGGCCTTCCTGGCTCTCTGTTGAACCGGACAGGCCCACCAGACCATCTACCCTTCTGGCATATATATATATATATATATATATATATATATAAATGCCTATATTTAAGTGCCAGGAGTGCAAGATGGGCATTCCGGCCCTGGTCTGGAACCTGATCTATAAAGGAGGAGGCAGGCAGTAGAGCAGGGGTGGGCCCTCCGGCAGAGGATCCCACCAGGGGTTTCCCCTGTATCTCTCTGGGCAGTCCGACCCTGATAGCAGGTAAGCACACCTGGGAGAATCACTAGGTATCTCTGTGTCCTGGAGACCTTTATCGTTAACTACAGAAAGTGTACATTAAGCCCAAGTTATAAGCTAAAATTCAGTAATTTATGTCTGTGTCCACAGAAGACTCACCTACCCACATGTATGTATAAATGTATATACCTAAATGTGTGGTCTTTATAAACAATGAATGACCCTTCGATTATGCAGAAGAAATAAACATTGTGACATCGAAATCATTTCGTTTTATCACTACATGTATACGTTAAGAAAAATTTCTAAAAAACGAAAGAATTTTCAAATAGGTTACATGCTAATGTTTAAAGTGTTTCTCTGTTCTGGAATTCTGGGGTTGTGAAGTTCCTCCGAATGTTTGCTCAGATAGAAGCCAAGTTTTTAAATATTTGCAGACTGTTATTATCAGTAAATTTAGTGACCTTTTTGCAAAAACAATGACGTACAGTACTTTATGATTTTACACGTCTCAGTTGAAAAGATAATTCTAAAACTTTTTTCTCAGTGTTGAAGGTATAAAAATATATAACATAATATAAATAGCTATATACTGTATAATGTAATTATATAATGTTGGTTTAGATTGTTGTTGTAGTTACCAGTCTTTCTTTATATATTTGATTTTATATGTGAAGGGAAATGAGCACACAATACCTTTAAAAAATAGATTTCAAGTGTTAAGGTTCAAGTTTCACCTTAGCAGTACCGCCTAAAGTGGCCTATTTATCATGGAATTTTTGCGGCATATCCCCTGAAAAACACCCATTTTATGGGGATACCAGTAAATTTTGAGGATCCCCTGAATGTATGAAAGAGTGACCTCCGATATCTGCTGCAGTCTCTCCATATCTGACAGCAGCCGTAAATCGCAAGTATTTCAGAGCTTGGCCCTGGCAGCTTAACGCCATCTTCAGATGGCATTGTGCCACTGTTGGCTATGGGCCACAGATTGCAAAAAACACTGAGAGAGGGTTCCTCCAGAACCTCCCATGGCAACTAGAGATGAGCGGGTTCGGTTTCTCTGAATCCGAACCCGCCAGAACTTCATGTTTTTTTTCACGGGTCCGAGCGACTCGGATCTTCCCGCCTTGCTCGGTTAACCCGAGCGCGCCCGAACGTCATCATGACGCTGTCGGATTCTCGCGAGGCTCGGATTCTATCGCGAGACTCGGATTCTATATAAGGAGCCGCGCGTCGCCGCCATTTTCACACGTGCATTGAGATTGATAGGGAGAGGACGTGGCTGGCGTCCTCTCCGTTTAGACACTTGATTTACTAATTTTGGGGAGCATTAGGAGTACTCAGTAGTGTACAGTGCAGAGTTTTGCTGATAGTGACCAGTGACCACCACTTTTATTTATAATCCGTTCTCTGCCTGAAAAAAGCGATACACAGCACACAGTGACTCAGTCACATACCATATCTGTGTGCACTGCTCAGGCTCAGGCCAGTGTGCTGCATCATCTATTATCTATATATAATATTATATATCTGTCTGACTGCTCAGCTCACACAGCTTATAATTGTGGGGGAGACTGGGGAGCACTACTGCAGTGCCAGTTATAGGTTATAGCAGGAGCCAGGAGTACATAATATATTATATAGTGAGTGACCACCAGACACACAGTGCAGTTTATTTAATATATCCGTTCTCTGCCTGAAAAAAGCGATACACACAGTGACTCAGTCAGTCACATACCATATCTGTGTGCACTGCTCAGGCTCAGGCCAGTGTGCTGCATCATCTATATATATTATATATCTGTCTGACTGCTCAGCTCACACAGCTTATAATTGTGGGGGAGACTGGGGAGCACTACTGCAGTGCCAGTTATAGGTTATAGCAGGAGCCAGGAGTACATAATATTATATTAAAATTAAACAGTGCACACTTTTGCTGCAGGAGTGCCACTGCCAGTGTGACTAGTGACCAGTGACCTGACCACCAGTATATAATATTAGTAGTATACTATCTCTTTATCAACCAGTCTATATTAGCAGCAGACACAGTACAGTGCGGTAGTTCACGGCTGTGGCTACCTCTGTGTCGGCACTCGGCAGCCCGTCCATAATTGTATATACCACCTAACCGTGGTTTTTCTTTCTTTCTTTATACATACATACTAGTTACGAGTATACTATCTCTTTATCAACCAGTCTATATATTAGCAGCAGACACAGTACAGTGCGGTAGTTCACGGCTGTGGCTACCTCTGTGTTGGCACTCGGCAGCCCGTCCATAATTGTATATACCACCTAACCGTGGTTTTTTTTTCTTTCTTTATACATACATACTAGTTACGAGTATACTATCTCTTTATCAACCAGTCTATATATTAGCAGCAGACACAGTACAGTGCGGTAGTTCACGGCTGTGGCTACCTCTGTGTCGGCACTCGGCAGCCCGTCCATAATTGTATATACCACCTAACCGTGGTTTTTTTTTCTTTCTTTATACATACATACTAGTTACGAGTATACTATCTCTTTATCAACCAGTCTATATATTAGCAGCAGACACAGTACAGTGCGGTAGTTCACGGCTGTGGCTACCTCTGTGTCGGCACTCGGCAGCCCGTCCATAATTGTATATACCACCTAACCGTGGTTTTTTTTTCTTTCTTTATACATACATACTAGTTACGAGTATACTATCTCTTTATCAACCAGTCTATATATTAGCAGCAGACACAGTACAGTGCGGTAGTTCACGGCTGTGGCTACCTCTGTGTCGGCACTCGGCAGCCCGTCCATAATTGTATATACCACCTAACCGTGGTTTTTTTTTCTTTCTTTATACATACATACTAGTTACGAGTATACTATCTCTTTATCAACCAGTCTATATATTAGCAGCAGACACAGTACAGTGCGGTAGTTCACGGCTGTGGCTACCTCTGTGTCGGCACTCGGCAGCCCGTCCATAATTGTATATACCACCTAACCGTGTTTTTTTTTTCTTTCTTTATACATACATACTAGTTACGAGTATACTATCTCTTTATCAACCAGTCTATATATTAGCAGCAGACACAGTACAGTGCGGTAGTTCACGGCTGTGGCTACCTCTGTGTCGGCACTCGGCAGCCCGTCCATAATTGTATATACCACCTAACCGTGGTTTTTTTTTCTTTCTTTATACATACATACTAGTTACGAGTATACTATCTCTTTATCAACCAGTCTATATATTAGCAGCAGACACAGTACAGTGCGGTAGTTCACGGCTGTGGCTACCTCTGTGTCGGCACTCGGCAGCCCGTCCATAATTGTATATACCACCTAACCGTGTTTTTTTTTTCTTTCTTTATACATACATACTAGTTACGAGTATACTATCTCTTTATCAACCAGTCTATATATTAGCAGCAGACACAGTACAGTGCGGTAGTTCACGGCTGTGGCTACCTCTGTGTCGGCACTCGGCAGCCCGTCCATAATTGTATACTAGTATCCAATCCATCCATCTCCATTGTTTACCTGAGGTGCCTTTTAGTTGTGCCTATTAAAATATGGAGAACAAAAATGTTGAGGTTCCAAAATTAGGGAAAGATCAAGATCCACTTCCACCTCGTGCTGAAGCTGCTGCCACTAGTCATGGCCGAGACGATGAAATGCCAGCAACGTCGTCTGCCAAGGCCGATGCCCAATGGCATAGTACAGAGCATGTCAAAACCAAAACACCAAATATCAGTAAAAAAAGGACTCCAAAACCTAAAATAAAATTGTCGGAGGAGAAGCGTAAACTTGCCAATATGCCATTTACCACACGGAGTGGCAAGGAACGGCTGAGGCCCTGGCCTATGTTCATGGCTAGTGGTTCAGCTTCACATGAGGATGGAAGCACTCAGCCTCTCGCTAGAAAACTGAAAAGACTCAAGCTGGCAAAAGGCAAAGCACCGCAAAGAACTGTGCGTTCTTTGAAATCCCAAATCCACAAGGAGAGTCCAATTGTGTCGGTTGCGATGCCTGACCTTCCCAACACTGGACGTGAAGAGCATGCGCCTTCCACCATTTGCACGCCCCCTGCAAGTGCTGGAAGGAGCACCCGCAGTCCAGTTCCTGATAGTCAGATTGAAGATGTCAGTGTTGAAGTACACCAGGATGAGGAGGATATGGGTGTTGCTGGCGCTGGGGAGGAAATTGACCAGGAGGATTCTGATGGTGAGGTGGTTTGTTTAAGTCAGGCACCCGGGGAGACACCTGTTGTCCGTGGGAGGAATATGGCCGTTGACATGCCAGGTGAAAATACCAAAAAAATCAGCTCTTCGGTGTGGAGGTATTTCACCAGAAATGCGGACAACAGGTGTCAAGCCGTGTGTTCCCTTTGTCAAGCTGTAATAAGTAGGGGTAAGGACGTTAACCAGCTCGGAACATCCTCCCTTATACGTCACCTGCAGCGCATTCATAATAAGTCAGTGACAAGTTCAAAAACTTTGGGTGACAGCGGAAGCAGTCCACTGACCAGTAAATCCCTTCCTCTTGTAACCAAGCTCACGCAAACCACCCCACCAACTCCCTCAGTGTCAATTTCCTCCTTCCCCAGGAATGCCAATAGTCCTGCAGGCCATGTCACTGGCAATTCTGACGAGTCCTCTCCTGCCTGGGATTCCTCCGATGCATCCTTGCGTGTAACGCCTACTGCTGCCGGCGCTGCTGTTGTTGCCGCTGGGAGTCGATGGTCATCCCAGAGGGGAAGTCGTAAGCCCACTTGTACTACTTCCAGTAAGCAATTGACTGTTCAACAGTCCTTTGCGAGGAAGATGAAATATCACAGCAGTCATCCTACTGCAAAGCGGATAACTGAGGCCTTGGCATCCTGGGTGGTGAGAAACGTGGTTCCGGTATCCATCATTACTGCAGAGCCAACTAGAGACTTGTTGGAGGTACTGTGTCCCCGGTACCAAATACCATCTAGGTTCCATTTCTCTAGGCAGGCGATACCGAAAATGTACACAGACCTCAGAAAAAGAGTCACCAGTGTCCTAAAAAATGCAGCTGTACCCAATGTCCACTTAACCACGGACATGTGGACAAGTGGAGCAGGGCAGGGTCAGGACTATATGACTGTGACAGCCCACTGGGTAGATGTATGGACTCCCGCCGCAAGAACAGCAGCGGCGGCACCAGTAGCAGCATCTCGCAAACGCCAACTCTTTCCTAGGCAGGCTACGCTTTGTATCACCGCTTTCCAGAATACGCACACAGCTGAAAACCTCTTACGGCAACTGAGGAAGATCATCGCGGAATGGCTTACCCCAATTGGACTCTCCTGTGGATTTGTGGCATCGGACAACGCCAGCAATATTGTGTGTGCATTAAGTCTGGGCCAATTCCAGCACGTCCCATGTTTTGCACATACCTTGAATTTGGTGGTGCAGAATTTTTTAAAAAACGACAGGGGCGTGCAAGAGATGCTGTCGGTGGCCAGAAAAATTGCGGGACACTTTCGGCGTACAGGCACCACGTACAGAAAACTGGAGCACCACCAAAAACTACTGAACCTGCCCTGCCATCATCGGAAGCAAGAAGTGGTAACGAGGTGGAATTCAACCCTCTATATGCTTCAGAGGTTGGAGGAGCAGCAAAAGGCCATTCAAGCCTATACAATTGAGCACGATATAGTAGGTGGAATGCACCTGTCTCAAGTGCAGTGGAGAATGATTTCAACGTTGTGCAAGGTTCTGATGCCCTTTGAACTTGCCACACGTGAAGTCAGTTCAGACACTGCCAGCCTGAGTCAGGTCATTCCCCTCATCAGGCTTTTGCAGAAGAAGCTGGAGGCATTGAAGAAGGAGCTAAAAGGGAGCGATTCCGCTAGGCATGTGGGACTTGTGGATGCAGCCCTTAATTCGCTTAACAAGGATTCACGGGTGGTCAATCTGTTGAAATCAGAGCACTACATTTTGGCCACCGTGCTCGATCCTAGATTTAAAGCCTACCTTGGATCTCTCTTTCCGGCAGACACAGGTCTGCTGGGGTTGAAAGACCTGCTGGTGACAAAATTGTCAAGTCAAGCGGAACGCGACCTGTCAACATCTCCTCCTTCACATTCTCCCGCAACTGGGGGTGCGAGGAAAAGGCTCAGAATTCCGAGCCCACCCGCTGGCGGTGATGCAGGGCAGTCTGGAGCGACTGCTGATGCTGACATCTGGTCCGGACTGAAGGACCTGACAACGATTACGGACATGTCGTCTACTGTCACTGCATATGATTCTCTCAACATTGATAGAATGGTGGAGGATTATATGAGTGACCGCATCCAAGTAGGCACGTCACACAGTCCGTACTTATACTGGCAGGAAAAAGAGGCAATTTGGAGGCCCTTGCACAAACTGGCTTTATTCTACCTAAGTTGCCCTCCCACAAGTGTGTACTCCGAAAGAGTGTTTAGTGCCGCCGCTCACCTTGTCAGCAATCGGCGTACGAGGTTACATCCAGAAAATGTGGAGAAGATGATGTTCATTAAAATGAATTATAATCAATTCCTCCGCGGAGACATTGACCAGCAGCAATTGCCTCCACAAAGTACACAGGGAGCTGAGATGGTGGATTCCAGTGGGGACGAATTGATAATCTGTGAGGAGGGGGATGTACACGGTGATATATCGGAGGGTGAAGATGAGGTGGACATCTTGCCTCTGTAGAGCCAGTTTGTGCAAGGAGAGATTAATTGCTTCTTTTTTGGGGGGGGGGTCCAAACCAACCCGTCATATCAGTCACAGTCGTGTGGCAGACCCTGTCACTGAAATGATGGGTTGGTTAAAGTGTGCATGTCCTGTTTTGTTTATACAACATAAGGGTGGGTGGGAGGGCCCAAGGACAATTCCATCTTGCACCTCTTTTTTCTTTTCTTTTTCTTTGCATCATGTGCTGATTGGGGAGGGTTTTTTTGGAAGGGACATCCTGCGTGACACTGCAGTGCCACTCCTAGATGGGCCCGGTGTTTGTGTCGGCCACTAGGGTCGCTAATCTTACTCACACAGTCAGCTACCTCATTGCGCCTCTTTTTTTCTTTGCGTCATGTGCTGTTTGGGGAGGGTTTTTTGGAAGGGCCATCCTGCGTGACACTGCAGTGCCACTCCTAGATGGGCCCGGTGTTTGTGTCGGCCACTAGGGTCGCTAATCTTACTCACACAGCTACCTCATTGCGCCTCTTTTTTTCTTTGCGTTATGTGCTGTTTGGGGAGGGTTTTTTGGAAGGGCCATCCTGCGTGACACTGCAGTGCCACTCCTAGATGGGCCCGGTGTTTGTGTCGGCCACTAGGGTCGCTAATCTTACTCACACAGCTACCTCATTGCGCCTCTTTTTTTCTTTGCGTCATGTGCTGTTTGGGGAGGGTTTTTTGGAAGGGACATCCTGCGTGACACTGCAGTGCCACTCCTAGATGGGCCCGGTGTTTGTGTCGGCCACTAGGGTCGCTAATCTTACTCACACAGTCAGCTACCTCATTGCGCCTCTTTTTTTCTTTGCGTCATGTGCTGTTTGGGGAGGGTTTTTTGGAAGGGACATCCTGCGTGACACTGCAGTGCCACTCCTAGATGGGCCCGGTGTTTGTGTCGGCCACTAGGGTCGCTAATCTTACTCACACAGCTACCTCATTGCGCCTCTTTTTTTCTTTGCATCATGTGCTGTTTGGGGAGGGTTTTTTGGAAGGGCCATCCTGCGTGACACTGCAGTGCCACTCCTAGATGGGCCCGGTGTTTGTGTCGGCCACTAGGGTCGCTAATCTTACTCACACAGCTACCTCATTGCGCCTCTTTTTTTCTTTGCGTCATGTGCTGTTTGGGGAGGGTTTTTTGGAAGGGCCATCCTGCGTGACACTGCAGTGCCACTCCTAGATGGGCCCGGTGTTTGTGTCGGCCACTAGGGTCGCTAATCTTACTCACACAGCTACCTCATTGCGCCTCTTTTTTTCTTTGCGTCATGTGCTGTTTGGGGAGGGTTTTTTGGAAGGGCCATCCTGCGTGACACTGCAGTGCCACTCCTAGATGGGCCCGGTGTTTGTGTCGGCCACTAGGGTCGCTAATCTTACTCACACAGCTACCTCATTGCGCCTCTTTTTTTCTTTGCGTCATGTGCTGTTTGGGGAGGTTTTTTTGGAAGGGACATCCTGCGTGACACTGCAGTGCCACTCCTAGATGGGCCCGGTGTTTGTGTCGGCCACTAGGGTCGCTTATCTTACTCACACAGCGACCTCGGTGCAAATTTTAGGACTAAAAATAATATTGTGAGGTGTGAGGTATTCAGAATAGACTGAAAATGAGTGTAAATTATGGTTTTTGAGGTTAATAATACTTTGGGATCAAAATGACCCCCAAATTCTATGATTTAAGCTGTTTTTTAGTGTTTTTTGAAAAAAACACCCGAATCCAAAACACACCCGAATCCGACAAAAAAAATTCGGTGAGGTTTTGCCAAAACGCGTTCGAACCCAAAACACGGCCGCGGAACCGAACCCAAAACCAAAACACAAAACCCGAAAAATTTCAGGCGCTCATCTCTAATGGCAACAGACCACACATGCACAGAAAGGTCCCAGCTCCCGAGACAGAAGTGAAATGATTGCTTTTGCGATCATTTTACTTCTTTGCCTGTTGCAGGGATGGGCTCCTTCAGGGGCCCCGTCCCTACATGTGATTTTTAGTACATTCAGGTGCATGTTACTTTCTTATTGCCGCTAATATCGGCGATAAGAAATTCTACTTATCAGGTCTAAAACCCAATAGTAAGTATGCTGCCTATATTTAGAGAAACTGCTGTGGAGGTGCAGTGAAAAGTAGGGAATTGGTCAAACAAAAAATGTAACTTCCTGGTGCTACCAAGGCAAAGGAAATATAGGAAAAGAATGTACAGTAATAGATTTTCTCAACGCAGCACACAAACTGTATTAAAATGAGGGGTGAGGGTGTGGGGGTTCTGTTACAACTGTAGATTCTTCTTTCCACACTGGATGGGCTTGCCGAGGATCCTCTGGGCAGTGACCCGTGTACTCCCAGGGTTGAGACTCGTAGAACTCACCAGCAGATCTTCTTGCCTATAACAAACGATTTTCCCATAAGGCGGAACGTGCCTACCCGTACTGGGATGCCGCCAGGTCTTACGCCGCTGGTGGTAGTACGAGCTTAACCCTGAGCAGTGGTGAAAGTAGAAATTTTTTCTTAGTGGTACTGACAGTAAAAATGGAAGTGGTAACGTGTCATGAGACGTCGTGATCACACGAAACTAGGGGAGTGGCTACATGACAATAGGGGCATGGCCACATTATGCTACACACTGTAATGCTCGCCCATTACACATTATGCCACACACCATAATGCTTATTACACATTATGCAACACACTGTAATGCCCATTACACATTATGCCAGACACCGTAACACCCTTTACACATTATGCCACACACTGTGATGCCCACTACACATTATGCCACACACCATAATGCCTTACACATTATACCACACACAGTAATGCCTATTACATATTATGCCACACGCAGTTATGCCACTGACACCATTTTATGTCTCACGCTCAAAAATGTCCCTTATAAATTATGCCCCACTGGTGGGCTGGTGGTACTGAGTACCACCACCATATTTCTTAATGGTACTCCGTACCACCCCATACCGCCCTATTTTCAGCACTGACCCTGAGTGAACTGGATCAATGCCGGTAAAAAAGACAACAAAGCCAAGACCAAAAATACAAGAAATAAAGAACGAGACAAGTGAATAATGAATTAATAACAAAGAATGGTAATAGGGTAAAGGTACTCATGAGATGCCAGGGTATGGAGAGATACAGGAAGAGTGGTGCACCAATCATAATAGCAACGAGGAAGTAGTCTGGAGACATGGCAATAACCGACTAACAGACAGGGTAATCTGATAAAAAAGACAGATATGGAACATACAGATGGAGCTGCTCTCATCTATAGCGGCTCCATCGCAAACGTGCACTCCCGGTGTGATTAGGCGATCAGGCGCCTAGCCGCACTACGGGAGTGCACTAAGATGCTCCCAGTACAGTGAAGAGGCGCGTACACATCACCTAGGTAGGCGCGCCCCATCACAGATGGAGCCACGATTAGCGTGGCTCCATCTGTACACATAACGCCTCGCTCATCTATGCTGTCTATGGCGTTAGTCCCGATCACGGAGTCGCAGAATGCCTGGGCACAAGGCAACGTGCCTTGTTGTAGGTTGGCTCCAAGAGCTTATCATGGCGTCTGGCATTACCAGTGAGTGTAATACCTGCGATCATCTACCAGATGTCGCTTTTTAAAATCACCATTGCGCATGCGTGTGGTCTCTATTGAAATACAGTACACTATAGCGCAAAAACTACTTTACTGTACATTGTATGGGCAATGTTATACGCGCGCATCATTACTTTCTTTAAAATACACTGCGGCCATGAGGTCCCGTAGACAAACCAATAAAAATAATGTATACAGATGCAACCTAACGTGTTAAAGCAATGGTGGTCATTCCGAGTTGTTTGCTAGCTGCTTTCGTTCGCTGCGCAGCGATCAGGCTAAAAAAAGGCACTTCTGCGCATGCGTATGCAGCGCAATGCGCACGCGTGTCGTACTATTACAACGAATTATGTAGTTTCACACAAGGTCTAGCGAAGCTTTTCAATCGCACTGCTGGCCGCAGAGTGATTGACAGGAAGAGGGCGTTACTGGGTGTCAACTGGCCATTTTCAGGGAGTGTTCAAAAAAACGCAGGCGTGCCAGGAAAAATGTGATGTCAAAACACGAACTGAATAGTCTGAAATGATCGCAAGCGCTGAGTAGGTCTGAAGCTACTCTGAAACTGCACAAAATTATTTTGTAGCCGCTCTGCGATCCTTTCGTTCGCACTTCTGCTAAGCTAAAATACACTCCCAGTGGGAGGCAGCATGGCGTTTGCACGGCTGCTAAAAACTGCTAGCGAGCGAACAACTCGGAATGACCACCAATGTTCTATTTTGGCATCCAGGAACTTAGGGAGGACCTTTTATCTCTCCCCATTATACTTATAAAGATAACACTTGCCTATGTAGCCTTTAGAGCAGAGTACGTTACAAGCTGTTCATGCTACTTAATACTCAAATAGAAAATACTGTACAGAGATGCTAAGCACAGTGTTTTGGCATCCAGGAACTTATGGAGGAGCTTTTATCTCTCCCCATTATACTTATAAAGAAAACACTTGCCACTGTAGCCTTTAGAGCAGAGTATATTACAAGCTGTTCATGCTACTTAGTATTCAAATAGAAAATACTGTACAGATATACTAAGCACAGTGTTTTGGCATCCAGGAACTTAGGGAGGGGCTTTTATCTCTCCCCATTATACTTATAAAGATAACACTTGCCACTGTAGCCTTTAGAGCAGAGTACGTTACAAGCTGTTTGTGCTACAGTACTTAGTACTCAAATATAAAATACTGTACAGAGACACTAAGCACAGTGTTTTGGCATCCAGGCACTTAGAGGGGAGCTTTTATCTCTCCCCATTATACTTATAAAGATAGCACTTGCCGCTGTAGCCTTTAGAGCAGAGTACATTACAAGCTGTTCGTGCTACTTAGTACTCTAATAGAAAATACTGTACAGAGTTGCTAAGCACAGTGTTTTGGCATCCAGGAACTTATGGAGGAGCTTTTATCTCTCCCCATTATACTTATAAAGATAACACTTGCCACTGTAGCCTTTAGAGCAGACTACGTTACAAGCTGTTTGTGCTACTTAGTACTCAAATAGAAAATACTGTACAGCTATGATATGCACAGTGTTTTGGCATCCAGGAACTTAGGGAGGAGCTTTTATCTCTCCCCATTATACTTATAAAGAGAACACTTGCCACTGTAGCCTTTAGAGCAGAGTATGTTACAAGCTGTTCGTGCTACAGTACTTAGTACTCAAATATAAAATACTGTACAGAGACACTAAGCACAGTGTTTTGGCATCCAGGAATTTATGGAGGAGCTTTAATCTCTCCCCATTATACTTATAAAGATAACACCTGCCACTGTAGCCTTTAGAGCAGAGTACATTACAAGCTGTTCATGCTACTTAGTACTCTGATAGAAAATACTGTACAGATATGCTAAGCATGTTGTTTTGGCATCCAGGAACTTAGGGAGGAACTTTTATCTCTCCCCATTATACTTATAAAGTTAACACTTGCCACTGTAACCTTTAGAGCAGAGTACATTACAAGCTGTTCGTGCTATAGTACTTAGTACTCAAATATAAAATACTGTACAGAGACACTAAGCACAGTGTTTTGGCATCCAGGAACTTAGGGGGGAGCTTTTATCTATCCCCATTATACTTATAAAGATAGCACTTGCCACTGTAGCCTTTAGAGCAGAGGACATTACAAGCTGTTCGTGCTATTTGGTACTCTAATAGAAAATACTGTACAGAGATGCTAAGCACAGTGTTTTGGCATCCAGGAACTTATGGAGGAGCTTTTATCTCTCCCCATTATACTTATAAAGATAACACTTGCCACTGTAGCCACTGTAGCCTTTAGAGCAGAGTACGTTACAAACTGTTTGTGATACTGTACTTAGTACTCTAATAGAAAATACTGTACAGAGATGCTAAGCACAGTGTTTTGACAACCATGAGCTTCGGGGGGAGCTTTTATCTCTCCCCATTATACTTATAAAGATAACACTTGCCCGTGCAGCCTTTAGAGCATATGTGCACAGTATTTTCCATAATAAAGTGTCAAGAAAAGAAAAAAAGACTCTGAGCATGGGGTGCAGGACACTTCACCGCTTGACTATGACGCCTGGTGGTAGAGACACAAGCTCATGTGTAAATGTACACAGTGATCCCTTCCCATGGGTTTTGCTGTATTGGCTACGAGATTTGGATGCTCACATACAGTACTGTATGCCTAACGTCAATGGACCATTGCTTTACCACGTTCATTTGCATCTGTATACACTATTTTTATTGATTTCTCTTTTTTAAATTGACTCTCTCCGTCTGACCATTGGTATGTGTGCACAGTATACAGTAACATTACAGTTGTCACTGACCATTTGCCAGAGCTAGTAGATCAATCCGCTGCTATTCGCTCTACAGTACTGGATTAGTGGAGCATTAGCCACACAATGGTGAAAATGTGTATTGCATGCTGCGTATGTAGTCATGCCTGAATGCACCTGTCCATGCAACAACTGAACAACCTGAGCTATCACTTAGGTGTGATTAATCCTCCGTTTAGGCAGAGAAACAGCAACTATGAGGAAGACTCCATCTGTATGTTAACTGGTACATAAATAACAAAGAATACTCTGTAGCTGCAGTAGTAACTACTAGCAACAGAGTTCAGACAGGGAGAATAGAACAGATACACAAAGAACACAGAATGCTCCAGGCCAGCAGATGTTACTCCTGGCAACTGCAGTAACCGACATTAAGGAGCAATACTACTGTTAGGAGATGATTACAGCATAGCAGGAGTGCTAGGTACTCAAGTGGTGTTTGCTGTTTAGTATCCAATGAACAATACTATGTCCTCCTACAGACAGCAACAGGGAATCTGCAGAGCTGCAGCTGTGGAAGAATGGAAGACATTATTCATACCATGTACTCCTACAGGCAGCACATGAAACAGGGTCACAAATGATGGACTGGTTGCAGAAACAAACAACAGGGATTCTGCATATCTGCAACTGTGGAGGAATGGAAGACAGTATTCCAACAGAACTAGTCCCTGACACAGAGGGACAAGGGCTCCCGCTGCAACCAAGCTCTATGACCAGTAAGAAGTGCAAGGCAAATTCAGGAGATAAAGGAACTAGGAGCCAATCAACAGACTCCTGCAGCCAAGCCTCCAAAGATCACTAATCCCATGCAGCTGCTACAGCAATTAAACAGACAGAACAGAGCTGCATGCAGAACATGTAAAAACAGTTTCCCAAATGCTTGATTTTAGAGTGAGTGTGGGCAGGTCATGAAAGGAGCGGAAGGCATTCATTTTGCGAGCTGTCGGGATCCTGGCTGACAGGATACCGACGCCGTAATCCTAACACCCTATGAAATACCGTCTGGAATCACCACTCTGGTGGTGGTCCATGCCACCACTCAAGGGGGAATATAACCCTGTGGCAACCAAAGGCAACTGGGCCCAAAGTGCGTTGAGCGCAGTGAGCTTGCGAGGGAACACGATGTGCTTGCCGCTGGTATTCTGGCTGTTGGGATCCCAGCGTCGGTCTCCTGATTGCCAGGATTCCAACAGCCGGGATATCATACTGAATCCAAAGGGGCATAATTAGAATATAAAAAGCTATACCCTGCCTCA
Source organism: Pseudophryne corroboree (assembly GCF_028390025.1). Lineage (NCBI taxonomy): Eukaryota > Metazoa > Chordata > Amphibia > Anura > Myobatrachidae > Pseudophryne > Pseudophryne corroboree. The sequence continues at coordinate 492,522,836 of NC_086446.1, read as the reverse complement.
TGCTAAGTACAGTGTATGTTTATAACTCAGACATATGGAGGGTCAGCGATCAGTGTATGCCAATAGATGTGGGAATGTTTTTTTTCCTCCAGATGTGGGCACCATTCCACAATCCAAGCCCTTTACCAAGTCCGGGAATAAGAGTGAGTGGCAGATGAGTCCAGCACCAGCCCTGGACATATGTCTACACACTGGATAGTGTATTGAATATATGTAGTATTAATTGACACTACATATATGGTGTGTAGCAGTGATTTCAAAATGTAGTCCTCGGGGATCCCTATCAGTGCATGTTTTCCTTATCTTATAGTAGGAGCAAGGATGTTACCATTACATTACTGGCTGACATATGTAAAAAATTCACAGGTGGTACTAAATATTTAAATTGCATACCTCCCAACATTGGCGAGAGCGGTGTCAGGATGTGGCCATTCCTCATGTTGCGAGAGTGTGACTGCGATTAATGTCCCCATTCACATCATACTGGGGGCTTGCCCAACGCTCTGGGAGTACCTGGTATGTACATCATCCATTCAAATTGGAGACAGATCACCCTATACACCCCCCCCCCCCAATCTCCTCCCCGCCTTAGGGACAATATGGCTCATGTATAAGACAGTGCCTAAAAAGTTGGACTGTCCCACTACAATCAGAACAGTTGGGAGGTATGCAAATTTGTAATTTATTACTGAGGAAATCTGTAAAACATGCACTGTTAGGGTTCCCTGAATACCAAGTTTGTTCTATAGTATAAGCTATAGGATAGAGAGTCTAAACATAAATTTCTGCCTCCTTTCTTTTTATCTCAATTGGTTAGGAAAAGGTTAAAATACCATTTCTTAGCACATTCTTGCAGCTCATATTAAGACGCCTGCTCTCTGGTCCACTGTACAATGTACATGTGCAGCGAGTTGAGCGTTTGTATAAAAAAAACCAACCTCCTCCAAGCCCTTAAATTCGCATTGTTTTAGTATGCAAATCGCACTTCCCATACTGGGTCACCGGGTCACAGAGGAGCTTAGTGAGAGGGTAGACGGTGGCACATGCACAGTCATATTCTCATGGGTTTTTGTGATAAATATGCCTGAATATGTGCAAGGTATGAGGTGCATACTGGTTCCTGAGTCAAAGGAGTCCCACACCGCTCATCCTGCACCCATATACTTATTTATTTGGAGGTAGCTAATCCTGGAGCAGATATTTCTAGGATTTCCATATTTCCTGTGCTTATCTCTTTTTCAGACATCTCAAATTACAGACATGTTGCAGCTGAGATTAATACAGTAGGGCAATTTCACAGGTATTCTACTAATGTGAACAAATCATCATAACACAGCAGCCCACAATAAACCCCATATAAAATACTATCAACATAGCTTACGTGCTATCTTGTGTTATCCTTGATAAATCAGTGTACTTTCAAAGTCAGTAATGGAATCACCATTCATCATGTGACATGTAAGATGTGACTATGTGTGTGTGCACAAAATTGATAAATTCAACTTCCAGAATTGATTGTAGATTTACACAATTTTATTGTAGATGGGGAAATCCTGGGTATACATCTACATAGATATGGTAAAAGTATGACAATTTGTGTAACTTGGGCACATTTTTTTTTATAAAGTAACAAAATCACCATGCTGTGGTAATGGAATCACCAAGTGGGTAATGGGCATGGTAAAGTGTATTGATTACAATATGTTTGCCACCAACTAATGCAACTACTACTACTTAGTGGGAAATATATGTTTTACAAAATATTTAACAACAAAATTACACAATTTGGAACATATCAACATGGCTCAATACTTGGAATACAGATGTCGCCAGCTCCATCTTTGCCACGATGAGTACGTGTTTGTGCATGCAGCACAGCAGCAACTAGATGTGCCAGGGTGTGATTATTCACACCCACAACTAGGTAATGTAATCTCTATGAGACGCATGTGCGACTATATGCATGTACACATGTACGTTGCGCTACCCGTAGCAAACAGATCGCGGTGGCGGATAGTTGCTGCTTGGATGAGGCTGGCTACATCTGTACGTGTTAGTATGGTGGAATGCAGCACAGCTCTAAGAATGAAGTAAAAGTAAAAAAAAGAATAACAGAAGAAACAAAAATAAGAGAAAAAAAGAAAAGAGAAGAAAATATGAGGTGCTTTTTTTTCTTTTCTCTTTTTTTTCATCTCTTTGCTATTTTCCTTTTTTCTTCTTTTTATTTTATTTTATTTTATTTTTCTCCTACTTCATTTTTAGAGCCTTTTCTCAACAAAGAAGAGATTCAAAAAGTACCAATATATTACAGTACTAGATTTGAACTACAACAGTTACAATAATTTCCCGAACAACGGGATCCCGGCGGTCAAAATACCGATGTCGGAATCCCGACAAAAAGGAAAATGCAGGCGGTCGGAATCCCGACTGCAGCCCGGTATTCCCACTGAGGGGGAACAAATAAAGCACAAATAAAGTACAGAAGTCACACCCATACAATCAATGACAAAAATAAAAAGATATGGTAGAATAAAACAAACCATGTAAATGTGGAACAGAATGAGTACCAGATACATAAGGGTCTATTCAGACATGGACGCAACCGTACGTTCTCACTGTGGCCGCATCAAGGGTTCTGCACATATCCACTGGATATAGGACGTGGCCACAATGTGATTGACAGCAGCAGGCGTCGAGGGAAGGGGGGGGGGGGGGGCGGGCATCGTCCGGACTGTTTTCGGGGCAGCTGCATGTCCAAACCGTTTTCGGGGCGGCTGCATGACGTCACACACAGACGCGCCGAGAAAAAAATGGCACCGGACTGCCTGTGCAGGCAGGGGTCAACCACTAAATGATGCGTTAACAATTAAATTGTGACTGCATCGCGGGGCGGCACCACACACATGCTTGATGACCTTGCCCTGGCCCCCAGCATGTGAGTAGATGGATGCAGATCTTGCTGCAGGAAGCAAGATCTACATCCATCTCTGAATAACCCCATAGTATATCACACATCACATAGGAAAATGAAAGCCCTTATTTCAAATAATTAAAGAGAAATTGAAGGGTCTTGCAAGTACATGTGAGTCTCATACCAAAAGGTGGTATGAAAACAAAGATGTATGGCAGGATGTGTGGTGAGGTAAATGGCTGAGGAGGTACTGGCTAGTACCAGAGCCAGAGCTACACACAATATATGAGCCCAAAGGTTCATGTGGGCATTATACAATGGTGCAGCAGTATACACTGCTGGAAATTTGGTGACTTTAAATCAGAGATGTGCGGAAAAGATATATTCCCTATTGGAATGAGGTAAAATATCAATAAAACTTTCTCACATATCGAAGTGAAAGCTAACAGTATACTTTTGCCATCTTTTGAGACTCTGACAGGTGCAAAAGACCAAAAAGTGCTCATTCAGGGGTCAGTAATTTACTCATTGTGTAGACACAAATCTCCAGACGGACATGAAAATCGGCAAATTTAACAAAATGTTATTCATGACATTCCCCCTTTGATGTATTCTACTCTTGTTACCAATTGTCAGGTGAATCCTATACTGTATATATTATTTCTTCCACAAATAGAACAAAAGCAAAGAGTAGCTAGAGAAAAACCAAAAGCAAATAAAATGGGCTTTTGTATTTTTTGTCCCTTACAGGTTAATTTTACCAGTTCCTTATTTTAGTCAACAATGACTAGATTCCCCATGGACCCTCCAGGCACATGGGCAAGCCGTATCTGTGTAAATGTTGCTAGCATGGTGCTCTGCCCATCGTACGGGCAGGCCTAGCCAAGAAAAGCATTCCTGAGTGATTTCAACGCACTAAATTCCATTCTGAAGCATTTTCACATGAGACTGTGCTGTGGAATGGAGATCCTGAGTGTTTCTGAACCTTTTGGAAAGGTTTTCTGATTAAAGAGTTAACCTGTGATTGGTTTAACCTCTCTGGGTACAAATTTACTTTAAAATCCAGCAGGACCATGGATTGTTGCTATGCCATGTTTCAGAATGTGTATTTTTTTTTGTATCAGGTAGTCTTTATCACTGTTACTGTTGCTTTGAAAAGTACAAGAACAACTAGACAAAAATACACGTGTTTAGTGGAAATTATATATATATAAGAGGACATAAACATATATAATTACACATAATCACATAAAAACATGACATACAAAAAGGCCACCATATGGCCCATATAAAAGATAGAAATTGGGTTAAAAAATGGCGTCACGTTTTATATGGGCCATATGGTGGCCTTTTTGTATGTCATGTTTTTATGTTATTATGTATGATTATATATGTTTATGTCCTCTTCCTTTATGTCTGTTACTTGGGGTATGTCTTACGGGTCCCCTTTTTTGCAGCAACATTGATATAATGGTTTGATAATGGTGCTTTTTGTCCTGGGTTTATAAAACACCTTCTGCCCTTCTCCAACATGGCCAACATTTACCTGAACCCTTTTTGCCTATAACCAATTGTATTTGCCTTGATATTTATATCTTTAATATCTGGGCGTTTATATGCTATAATTAAATAATGTCCCCTTGTAAGGGATTGTGGTTGATTATTTGTACTTTGTATTTTTTACTGTGTTGTATCTTTGATTTCTGGTATGCCACATTGGGGTCTGTGACTTCTGCTCATGTGATGCGCTCCACAGTGGTGGAGCGCATGTGGGTCTTCCTGCTGTGGCAAAGTGCTCTGGCTGGCTGCACTGAATCTCGAGCCACCGCGACTTACGGTCATGTGATGCATTCCACGGCTGTGGAACGCATCCGACTTCTGGTTGTGGCTACGCTACTTAGTTTAAGTTTTTTTTTTTGCTGGTATTTGTCCCATATTAACTAGGCGGTTACATCCAGCCAGACACTTGCTCTGATATTAAGCTGTTTCACTTATTAATACTGTAAGTAAGGCTTTTGATCTATTTGCTGTTTGCCATGTCCACTGATTTGTTGTGGGAGGGTCCTACTGTTGTCAGCTGCTATAAAGAGGGGGCTTGTGAGACATGGGTGATAGGTGCACATCTGCTACTGATCCCTGTGTTAGCATGTGAAGTCTTGACAAAGGTCATGGTTTGACCGAAATGTTGACTGACTAATGTATCTGTACGTTGACTGGGGAATGTATCTGTAAGTTATCAAAAAAAAGGAAACCTGCTATTAATGGCGAGTGTCTGCATTTTTGGTTTACAGGTTGAATATCCCATATCCAAAATGTTTGGGATCAGAAGTATTTTGGATTTCGGATTTTTCCGTATTTTGGAATAATTGCATACCATAATGAGATATCGTGGTGATAGGACCCAAGTCTGAACACAGAATGCATTTATGTTTCATGGGTTACAGATGGGTTAAAGTGAGCTGGAACGGGGCGGAACTGCGTTCCGTCAGTTCCACTTGGAGACGGAACGCAGTTCCACCTCCTCCGGCTCACCTCACCCAATGTGTGCTGGCGCCACAGGGAGATGCCAGGCGCCCGCTGTTACCAGCGGTGCCCAGCTCTCCCCGCACAGTGGAAGCCCGGTGGCAGGACCTCATTACTGAGCTACTGCTTCCGGCTCCCGGCTCTAGTGTGCGCTGTGAGAGAGATGTCATGACATCTCTCTCATAGTGCACGGAGCCGGACACCAGGAGGATCACAGCGGTCGGACGTGGGAGCGGGGCTTGGCAAGTATGCTTTTTTTTTTTAAGGCAAGTCTACTGGGGGCAGGCTATAAGGGGCAAACTACTGTGGCAAATTACAGGGGCGCATTACTACTGGGGGCATTTCTACTTGAAGCACACTACTGGGGGCATAACTACAGGGGCTAAGCTACTGGGGGCATTACTATTTGGGGACTAAACTACAGAGGGGCTTAACTACAAGGGGCATTACTACAGGGGGGCTAAACTACAAGGGGGCAAACTACAGAGGGCATTACTACTGGGGGCATTACTACTTGAAGCAAGCTACATGGGGCTAACTACTGGGGGCAAGCTACTGGGGGCAAACTACAGGGGTACATTACTACTGGGGGGCATAACTACAGGGGTGCATTACTACTGGGGGCATAACTACAGGGGGGCATTACTACTGGGGGCATAACTACAGGGGCATTACTACTGGGGGGCAAACTAGAGGGGCATTATTACAGCGGGCTAAACTACAAGGGTGCATTACTACTTGGGGCAAGCTACAGGGGGCTAACTACTGGGGCAAGCTACATGGGGCTAATTACTGGGGGCAAACTACTGGGGGCAAACTACAGGGGTGCATTACTACTGGGGGCATAACTACAGGGGCACATTACTACTGGGGGCATAACAACAGGAGGACTAAACTACAAGAGGGCAAACTACAGGGGGGCATAACTACAGGGGCTAAACTACTGGGAGCATTCCTACTTGGGGCAAACTACATGGGGCTAAACTACGGGGGCATTACTAGTAGGGGGGCTAAACTACTGGGGGCATAACTGCAGGGGCTAAACTACAGGGGGCATTACCACTGGGGGCTAAACTACTGGGGGCATTACCACTGGGAGGCTAAACTAAAGTGGGGGTAAACTACTGGGGTCATAACTGCAGGGGCATTACTACTGGGGGCTAAACTACTGGGGGCATAACTACTGGGGCTAAACTACAGGGGGCTAAACCACTGGGGGCTAAACGACTGGGGGCATTACTACAGGCAACAGTACTACTGGGGCAATACTACACAGGGGCATTACCATTAAGGGCATTATTTGTTGTTGGGGCAGTACGGATGGTGTAAATTGTTGTTTGGGCAGTACGGATGGTGTAATGGTTAGCATTACTGCCTCACAGCACTGAGGTCATGGGTTCAATTCCCACCATGGCCCTAACTGTGTGGAGTTTGTATATTCTCCCTGTACTTGCGTGGGTTTCCTCCTGGCACTCCGGTTTCCTCCCACAGTCCAAAATATACTGGCAGGTTAATTGGCTCTCAACAAAAATGAACCCTAGTGTGAATGTGTGTGTAAATGTGGTAGGGAATATAGATTGTAAGCTCCACTGGGGCAGGGACTGATGTGAGCGGGCAAATATTCTCTGTAAAGCGCTGCAGAATATGTGTGCATTATATAAATAACTGGTAATATATAAATAACTGGTAATAATAATAATAATAATAATAATAATAATTAAACAAAGTTTGTGTACATACACCAAATTAATTTATGTTCCATATACAGCTTATACACACAGCCTGAAGGTCATTTAATACAATATTTTTAATACTTTTGTGTATTAAACAAAGTTTGTATACATTGAGTCATCAGAAAACAAAGGTTTCACTATCTCAGTCTCACTCAAGAAATTCCGTATTTTGGAATATTCTCTGTATTTCAGAATATTTGGGTATGGGATACTCAACCTGTACTATATTTTGGGACAATTTGGCCCTTGTGGAGCACCACCATGATGTGAAATGATGAAGCCTGGAGTGCGGATTTACAAATAACTATATATATAAATATATATATATATATATATATAGCGCAGCCAGTCAGGTGGAGAAACGCATCATGTGATGCAAGCAACAAGTGAAACGCAGGTGGAATGCACCAACTGGAAGCCAGAAGCTGCCAGCCTGTCAGGTGGGGAAACGCATCAAGTGATGCAAGCAACAAGTGGAACGCACTAACTGGAAGCCAGAAGCACCGAACCTGGAAGTTGTGGCACGTGATACCAAGTGAACGTCCCTTTTTTCACTACAGCCACTGCACAGCGCATCCACACAGTGCCCCAGCCACACAAGTTCTGCGGCCCGATTTTACCCGTGCGGATCCCAAAGCTATTCAATGGTTTTGAAGAGGAGTGCTCCTATCATCACCTATACACCATTGAAGGGTGAAGTATAATATTGCTAAGCGCTTTCTCTTCCTGTGATTGGAATTTACTAATAGACTGCATGTGCATGCACACTAACTTTCTGCTAAATACCAACCAGTAAACAGCAACTTGCTATTTTTTTATTTTATTTGCAGTGACACAAAGGTGTCCAAAGTTCTACTTGTTGTTTGTATATTTTTATGTCTTTTAATGAGTATTTTTTTAGTGATACTAATACAATAAAACATTATTGTTATTATTATTATTATTATTATTATTAGCAAACCAGCAGCCAATATACTGTACCTTTTTTATTGTGTGCCTTCACTACCATTTTTTCTGTCGAGTATTTAATAGTTGGTGGATGCCCAGGTCCACACTGTGAAGGCAGACAAAAAATTGGTTTGGATTAATCTGCATTATTAACTACCATCTAAACATTTTTTTTATAAAAACACTAGTGCCCACTATATTGTTATTTCAGGTCCAGTTGCAGCCTGTGGCTCCATCACTTGTGCCGCTGCATCCAGGCTCCACGGCACTACTCCTCCTAGTGTGTGTTTTAGGGAACTATTATCCTGATCGACTACTCTGGATCTGCTACTGGGAGGATGTGGCTAACTCCATAGTTGACTATGGCCCTCATTCCGAGTTGTTCGCTCGCTAGCTGCTTTTAGCAGCATTGCACACGCTAAGCCGCCGCCCTCTGGGAGTGTATCTTAGCATAGCAGAATTGCGAACAAAAGATACGCATAATTGCGAATAGAAATTTCTTTGCAGTTTCTGAGTAGCTCGGGACTTACTCTGCCACTGCGATCAGTTCAATCAGTTTCGTTCCTGGTTTGACGTCACAAACACACCCAGCGTTCGCCCAGACACTCCCCCGTTTCTCCAGCCACTCCCGCGTTTTTCCCAGAAACGGCAGCATTTTTCCGCACACACCCATAAAACGGCCAGTTTCCGCTCAGAAACACCCATATCCTGTCAATCACACTCCGATCACCAGAACGATGAAAAATCCTTGTTATGCCGTGAGTAAAATACCTAACTTTTGAGTAAAGTAACTACCCGCATGCGCTCTGCGAACCTTGCGCATGCGCAGTAAGCGACTAATCGCAATATAGCGAAACTCGGCAACGAGCGAACAACTCGGAATGAGGGCCTATATACAGAAAACATATACTATACCAGCGCTGGCTAAATGAACGGCTTGTTATTATTAACAATTTATTGGTTAGGCAACAATAAATTCAGGAATGAATAAAAAATCAATATAAAAGACAATAAAAAGCCACGTATACATATAGTGCCAACAGAAATAAATAGCCACTAAGACACTAAGAGATTCAGTTTTATCTGGCTAGGACTATCCTCTTGTACAAAATTGCAAATCACTGTAGAGGCAGCAGGTTTTACCAGATGTTATCCTGGTGAAGTTCCATGTGATGCCACAGATGGTCAGTCAAGGTCCTGGTGGTTAGACACTGGTAGTGTCAATCTCAATGCGTTTCACTGGTTAGGTATGTCCAGCTTCCTCTGGAGGAGCTGTGAGAAGCAAAGCAGTACACAAGTCACAGACATCTTACCCTGACATACCAGTCAAAGACGGTGGGGCATATTCACTGGGACGGGATTTCGGCTGAAAAAATTTACGCAGGCCTTGCAACCAATATTGAATTATCAATGGTATGTGTGCTCCCGATACCCGTGGTAATCAATAAAAAAAAAAATTAGGTGCAAAATTTTTTTGGGGAAAATCTCACAGGGGAGAATTGTTTTTAAATCAGCCTATATATTTATATACAGACATATATATCTATCTATCTATCTATCGCATTAACCGTTTGTGATTCACCTTAAAATGAGCATTTGTAAATATTTTTTTGAACTGCTATTTAAACATTTTTTATAATAAAACTTTTTTACTTTTTCCCCCTCAAATATTAATCACTGTTGTCATTGAAGTTCTAGTTTCAGCGCTTACATTTGAAAACAGTAAAAAATGTATATACAGTACTTTGGGGATCGCTTGCTAGCAGTTTTTAGCAGCCGTGCAAACGCTATGCCGCCCCCTACTGGGAGTGTATTTTAGCTTAGCAGAAGTGTGAACGGTTATATCGCAGAGCGCCTGCAAAAAAATTTGTGCAGTTTTAGAGTAGCTCAAAACCTACTCAGCACTTGCGATCACTTCAGACTATTCAGTTCCGGATTTGGCGTCACACACCCGCCCAGTGTTCAGCCAGCCACGCCTGCGTTTTCCCTGGCATGCCTGCGTTTTTCCGAACACTCCCTGAAAACGGTCAGTTGCCACCCAGAAACGCCCACTTCATGTCAATCACTCTGCGGCAACCAGTGCAACTGAAATGCATCGCTAGACCCTGTGCAAAACTGCATCGTTCGTTGTGCCCGTACGTCGCGCATGCGCATTGCGCCGCATACGCATGCGCAAAACTGCCGTTTTTTAGCCTGATCGCTGCTCTGCGAACAAATGCAGCTAGCGATCAACTCGGAATGACCACCTTTATCTTGAACAAGTTTAAGCAGGTTTACACATATACAAAATGTCTCGATCATATCAGGACTGACTGCAACATGGTTGAAACTCACTGACTTGATTAAATTGAGCTCAATATTTATTTATTTTTTAAATGTACATTTTGAGAAATTCAGTGGAATTTTTGTTCAGCCGGCCTGAGCATCTCCCAAGATTATTATAACCAGAGACTAAACTAATCCAGATGGTGAGACTGATTAGTTTATTCCTATATTTAGTTCATGAGTGTTTTATTATTGGATTAGGAGTATCATACAGAGTTAAAAACAGAAAAGTACTGAGATACTGTAGTATAAAAAATTGTGTTATCATTTTACATCTGGATCAAGCACTGTGGAATTACGTTGTATTATCTGGGAGGAATCACTGGGCCTGATTCAGAGGGGGGACACAAATGCAGTTGTGGCTGAGTCTTTTTTTGCGTAGGGCAACTGTGTATTTATTTATGTTAATGCCACAGCCAATGGAATTCGTACAGAGATGCCCACCTGCTGCTTCTCTAATCTGCTGCTTTGCATAAAAAGTCACACCAATGGTTGCACCATCGAACAGTAGAGCAGCTCTACAGTTGACTGGAATGGCTGGCAGTGCTAGTGCAATTTCGTATTTGGATGCAGATACTGGCCGTGACACACTGTGAGTCTAGATAGCCACCTCCTGTTTAGGCCCATACACACTAGACGAGAAACTGAAAGGTCTCGCTCATAAGGGCAGATCTGAGCGAGATCTTTCACAATCTCATCCAGTGTGTACACTAAATGTCGTTAACGCGTGCATCGCTAAAGACCCCCTCCCTCGTCTGAACATGTACAGGCGAGGGAGGTCCTTATTAACGACAGCCATGCTGCAGATACAGCATGGCTGTTGTTCCCCCCGCTATCGACGCCTGTCCCCAGCGCCGTAACTACCTGTGTGCCAGGTGTGCCCGGCACACAGCGCAGTTACCCTGAGGGCGCACGGCCAGCGGCTTGTAATGAGTCAAATTGACTCATTGCAAGCCGCCAGTTTTTTGCCGTGCGCCGCGCTGGAGGAGAGCAGCAGCGCCGGAGGCAGCACTATGTCATTGGTAGTAGCGCCGCTGCAGCACTCTCCTCTCCTCCCGTATTGGCTGCCCGGCGCTGCTGTGAATGCTGGGATGCGGTTCCCTCATCCCAGCATTCACAGCGGCAGGCAGCCAATGCGGAAGGAGAGGGGGCTGCTGCAGCGGCGCTACTACCAATGACATAGCGCTGCTGCGGCTCCAGTTCCCCTCCCTCCTCCTTCTCCCCTGCGGCTGCCTGGGATCTCTGCCAGCACGAGGAGCCTGACTGCCAGTGGGGAGATATGGTAAGTATCTTTCTTTCTTTCTTTCTTTCTTTCTTTCTTTCTTTCTTTCTTTCTTTCTTTCTTTCTTTCTTTCTTTCTTTCTCTCTCTTCTGCCACAATGTGTAAAAAAGAGGACTGGCTGCCGTAATGTGTAAAAAGGGGGACGCTGTCTGCCGTAATGTGTAAAAAGGGGGATGCTGTCTGCCGTAATGTGTAATAAGGGGGACGCTGTCTGCCATGATGTGTAATAAGGGGACGCTGTCTGCCGTAATGTGTAAAAAGGGGGACGCTGTCTGCCGTAATGTGTAAAAAAGGGGACGCTGTCTGCCGTAATGTGTAAAAAGGGGGACTGTCTGCCGTAATGTGTAAAAAGGGGGACTGTCTGCCATAAAGTGTAAAAAGAGGGACGCTGTCTGCCGTAATGTGTAAAAAGGGGCTCTATGTGCAGCGTAATTTAAATAATGGAGACTACTGTGCACCGTAGTATGAATTGGTATTATTTTGTGACCACACCCCTTCCCCATGAAGCCACATCCCTATATATTTTGTGCGTGCCTGTGGCGCGCACTGCCCCTATCTTGCATGGGGGGGGCACCAATGCCGTTTCTTGCACACAGCGCTAAAATGCCTAGTTACGGCACTGCCTGTCCTTGCCGCATCAGCAAGTGTGTATGCACCTGCCGATACCAGCCCCCCTGCCAGGTCCCCGTCGCCGCCAATATCAGCGTCGGCGGGGATTGGGTAATGTGTATTAAGCTTTACCTAACTGAAATACCAATACAAAATCGCACTGCATCTTCTGTTGTTAATCATCAGGATGTATCAGCAGGGCGACACAGATGCATGCACAGACTGAAAGCATAGCCACTGCCTCCATCTCCGAATAGCAACTGGGCTGCACCGCTACTAGTTACATGCATTTGAATCTATTCAATTGCACGGCGATGCCAGTGATGCCCACGAGTAAGTGGAACTTCACATGCACATGTACATTTTTTTCGGTGGAGACAGAACAAATAAGGTGCATGGTTTTTAATGTGCTTACAGTGTTCTGCCAATCCTGATCACAGAATTATCATCTAGAACCATTTTCCTTTTAAACAGGTTACCTTATTACCAACACTTTGTTCTAAGGCTAAAGTCATTCCATTAGTGTATAACACAATGAACTACACAGAATGCAGCTATCACACAGCACATCTGTATAAACAAAGTCTATGTAGTTATTAATTATTAAATTGTTTTCCTTTGATCTGCTCTTCAATGAAAGATTATCCAGTATTCCTCGTTATCATACATTTTCTTTGTAAAAGGCCTGCTTTCCCATGCTATTTAATCATGGCTGATGACAACTAATTTGAACAGTGTTCCAATGGTCCCATGATATAATTCAATAGTGTTATCATTGAGCCTGTGCATCAAAGATGGGACTTACTTTGCAACGCCTTCAAAAGATGTTGTAATTAAAGACTGGTCTGTATACACACATGTGCCATGTAACTATTAATTAAGAGGTTTATAGTGCCCTAGAAAAAAAAAGCAGGAAAATGGAAAGTTATTATTATGTCTACACGTATAGTAAATGTAATTTATAAAATTCTCTAAAATTTGTTATGCTTTTCTGGTACAGGTTGAGTATCCCTTATCCAAAATGCTTGGGACCAGAGGTATTTTGGATATCGGATTTTTCCGTATTTTGGAATAATTGCATACCATAATGAGATATCATGGTGATGGGACCTAAGTCTAAGCACAGAATGCATTTATGTTTCATATACACCTTATACACAGAGCCTGAAGGTCATTTTAGCCAATATTTTTTATAACTTTGTGCATTAAACAAAGTGTGTCTATATTCACACAATTAATTTATGTTTCATATACACCTTATACACACAGCCTGAAGGTCATTTAATACAATATTTTTAATAACCTGTGTTTTAAAATAAGTGTGTGTACATTAAGTCATCAAAAAACAAAGGTTTCACTATCTCACTCTCACTCAAAAAAGTCCGTATTTCGGAATATTCCGTATTTCGGAATATTTGGATATGGGATACTCAACCTGTATTTATTTGAAGGATATTTGTATTTAGTTGTAACTTAAGATGAAAGAGTAAAAAAAAAAAAGCACACTTAGGGGGAAATTTACTAAGATTCGTATTTTCCAGATTCAGGTCAAAGTTCAATCACGAATGACATCGACAGTGTAAAATTGCAACTTTTTGAATTGATTACGACTAATTTACTAAGCTGTCGTATTCGGGTTTTTCTTTTGTTCCGATGTCGATGTCATTCGTGGTTTTTTTTCTATTTTTACGGCAGTGATTAGCAAAACACTGCCGACTTTTTTACAATGAATCTCGGCCGGATCTGTGTGATCCGTGCTGGGGTTCATTTTTTTTGTTTTTTTTAAATTAAACACTGTCAAATATTTAAAAAAAAATTGCGTGGGGTCCCCCCTCCTAAGCATAACCAGCCTCGGGCTCTTTGAGCCGATCCTGGTTGCCGAAATATGGGGAAAAAAATGACAGGGGTTCCCCCATATTTAAGCAACCAGCATCGGGCTCTGCGCCTGGTCCTGGTTCCAAAAATACGGGGGACAAAAAGAGTAGGGGTCCCCCGTATTTTTAAAACCAGCACCGGGCTCCACTAGCTGGACAGATAATGCCACAGCCGGGGGTCACTTTTATATAGTGCCCTGCGGCCGTGGCATCAAAAATCCAACTAGTCACCCCTGGCCGGGGTACCCTGGGGGAGTGGGGACCCCTTCAATCAAGGGGTCCCCCCCCAGCCACCCAAGGGCCAGGGGTGAAGCCCGAGGCTGTCCCCCCCCCCATCCAATGGGCTGCGGATGGGGGGGCTGATAGCCTTTGTTGTAAAAGAAAAGATATTGTTTTTAGTAGCAGTACTACAAGTCCCAGCAAGCCTCCCCCGCATGCTGGTACTTGGAGAACCACAAGTACCAGCATGCGGCGGAAAAACGGGCCCGCTGGTACCTGTAGTACTACTACTAAAAAAATACCCAAAAAAACACAAGACACACACACCGTGAAAGTATAATTTTATTACATACATACACACATACATACATACTTACCTTATGTTCCCACGCAGGTCGGTCCTCTTCTCCAGTAGAATCCAAGGGGTACCTGTTGAAGAAATTATACTCACGAGATCCAGGGGTCCAGGGTCCTCGGGGAATCCAGGTGTAATCCACGTACTTGAAAAAAATAACAAAACGGACACCCGAGCCACGCACTAAAAGGGGACCCATGTTTGCACATGGATCCCCTTTTCCCGACTGCCAGAAACCCAATCTGACTGATGTCTAAGTGGGTTTCTACAGCCAATCAGGGAGTGCCACGTTGTAGCACTCTCCTGATCGGCTGTGTGCTCCTGTACTGAGTGACAGGCGGCACACGGCAGTGTTACAATGTAGCGCCTATGCGCTCCATTGTAACCAATGCTGGGAACTTTCTGCCCTGCGGTTGACCTAAAGTGACGTCACCGCTGAGCAGAAAGTTCCCAGCATTGGTTACAATGGAGCGCATAGGCGCTACATTGTAACACTGCCGTGTGCCGCCTGTCACTCAGTACAGGAGCACACAGCCGATCAGGAGAGTGCTACAACGTGGCACTCCCTGATTGGCTGTAGAAACCCACTTAGACATCAGTCAGATTGGGTTTCTGGCAGTCGGGAAAAGGGGATCCATGTGCAAACATGGGTCCCCTTTTAGTGCGTGGCTCGGGTGTCCGTTTTGTTATTTTTTTCAAGTACGTGGATTACACCTGGATTCCCCGAGGACCCTGGACCCCTGGATCTCGTGAGTATAATTTCTTCAACAGGTACCCCTTGGATTCTACTGGAGAAGAGGACCGACCTGCGTGGGAACATAAGGTAAGTATGTATGTATGTGTGTATGTATGTAATAAAATTATACTTTCACGGTGTGTGTGTCTTGTGTTTTTTGGGGTATTTTTTTAGTAGTAGTACTACAGGTACCAGCGGGCCCGTTTTTCCGCCGCATGCTGGTACTTGTGGTTCTCCAAGTACCAGCATGCGGGGGAGGCTTGCTGGGACTTGTAGTACTGCTACTAAAAACAATATCTTTTCTTTTACAACAAAGGCTATCAGCCCCCCCATCCGCAGCCCATTGGATGGGGGGGACAGCCTCGGGCTTCACCCCTGGCCCTTGGGTGGCTGGGGGGGGGGGACCCCTTGATTGAAGGGGTCCCCACTCCCCCAGGGTACCCCGGCCAGGGGTGACTAGTTGGATTTTTGATGCCACGGCCGCAGGGCACTATATAAAAGTGACCCCCGGCTGTGGCATTATCTGTCCAGCTAGTGGAGCCCGGTGCTGGTTTTAAAAATACGGGGGACCCCTACTCTTTTTGTCCCCCGTATTTTTGGAACCAGGACCAGGCGCAGAGCCCGATGCTGGTTGCTTAAATATGGGGGAACCCCTGTCAATTTTTTCACCATATTTCTGCAACCAGGATCGGCTCAAAGAGCCCGAGGCTGGTTATGCTTAGGAGGGGGGACCCCACGCAATTTTTTTTGAAAAAATAAGCACTTTCCCACCCCTTCCCACTGATATACATGCACGGATCTCATGGATCCGTGCATGCCTATCCAATCACGAATAAAAAAAAAAGGTCTGTTTTTTTTTAGCACTTTTTTACGAGTTGTACTTTTTCACGGCAGTGTTTGGTTTTTTTTTGCTTTGCACTTCTTAGTAAATGACCGAGATTCATACTTAAACAGCCGCGTTTTGACCGATGGTGTATTCATTCGTAATTTTTTTCTTGGACTTGCAAAAAATTACGAATGCCCTCATCACTGCCGTGATTATTGCTTAGTAAATTACCGAGATGACACTTTGATGAAAAAACGGCATCTCGGTCAAAATCGGGAGCTTAGTAAATTTACCCCTTAGAGGCCAATTTATCACCATTCGCATATGAGGATGTGGATGTGCTGTTATAGTATTGGTCCAATCTGCAATACGCTAATTGATTACATTGGGCGGATGTATCCATTATCGCATGCAGGAACAGGGCTTGCAAGAAAGCTCTGTCCCTGTGATACCACTCTGCAACCAAATAAGGGTATTTTTCCTGAAAAATATGGTGATTATGTGCTGCGCATGGGCCGCTGCTACCACCGCCGCCTGCACACCCCTTCCTGTTGTGACATCCCTCCTGTCCTGAGCCTCGACACCACCCGTCCCCCCCCGACCGGTGATCATACTCACCAACACCTGGAGATTGGTGATCGGAACTCCTGGAGGGCTCCCGGTCATCGGGCTCCCTGCTGTTGTGACCTCCGGTGTTGTAAAGTGAGCTGCCGCTTTGCAGCATCACTTTACTGCCCTGGGGGTCACAGGAGCAGCAGTGAGCCCTGATGACTGGCAGCCCTCACCAGAACACCGATCACCGGTCCCTGACTAGGTGAGTATGATTTTTCTTTTTGACTGTGATCGGCATTTGTATGTCCATCGGACACACAGAGCTGATCACAGTGGCCAGACCCCGCACAGCTTTCTCTGCCTAGGGGCAGAGAGTACTGTGCAGGGGTACAGGATTCGCAGTGAGCCAGCTGAAGCTGACATAATTATCACAGGGCTCACTACGGTATTTTTTTTAACAATTTTTTTAGTACATTTGTTCAGTTCGCATTTCCCATTATAAGTATGGGGAATGTGATCTGGTTACTAAAAAAATTAGACTTAAAGGGTTTGGATCAGATTTTTTTTTACAAAAACTGCTCCAAAAGTCCTTTAATACATTCAGGTGATACTAAAATAATGTGAAATGGGTATGAAAACACAATTTTCACATTATTTTAGTAAAAATATTGTTAATAAATCTACCTGTTACTGTATACTTAGTTTGCAGATACCATTTGCTGGATGCCCATGGTTTCCCAGGTCCCACAGCACACTAGTCTGTACACGTACCACCAGCTGGACAATAATACAGTATGCTCTAGTCTCTACCAATGTCTAGTTTGTCATACACTGTAGGGGCAGATGTATTAACCTGGAGAAAGCATAAGGAAGTGATAAACCAGTGACATGTGCAAGGTGATAAACGCACCAGCCAATCAGCTCCAATATGTAAATTAACAGTTAGGAGCTGATTGGCTGGTGCATTTATCACCTTTCACATATCACTGGTTTATCACTTCCTTATGCCTTCTCCAGGTTAATACATCTGCCCCACAGTTCTCCTTCTCCCTAGGTTTGTTTCAGCAATGAGAAGGAGAAAACTATTTTTCTCAAATACTGAACCAAGCAGAAGGAGTGTTATGCTCCAAAGAGCTTACAATCTAAAGGAAAAAGGCACAGAAATAAAATGTGAGGGAACATGAAAGTTGACAGTGTGTATTGTAAATCGGATTTTGTGGTGGAAAAAGTCCTGATAGATCAGGTGAGTGGATCAAGTTATAATTAGAGATGAGCGGGTTCGGTTTCTCTGAATCCGAACCCGCCCGAACTTCATGGTTTTTTTCACGGGTCCGAGCAGACTCGGATCCTCCCGCCTTGCTCGGTTAACCCGAGCGCGCCCGAACGTCATCATGACGCTGTCGGATTCTCGCGAGACTCGGATTCTATATAAGGAGCCGCGCGTCGCCGCCATTTTCACACGTGCATTGAGATTGATAGGGAGAGGACGTGGCTGGCGTCCTCTCCATTTAGATTAGAAGAGAGAGAGAGAGAGAGAGAGATTGACCTGATTTACTGGAGCTTAGGAGTACTGTAGAAGTGTAGAGAGTGCAGAGTTTACTAGTGACTGACCACAGTGACCAGTGACCACCAGACAGTGCAGTTTTATTTAATATATCCGTTCTCTGCCTGAAAAAAACGATACACACAGTGACTCAGTCACATACCATATCTGTGTGCACTGCTCAGCCCAGTGTGCTGCATCATCTATGTATATATATCTGACTGTGCTCAGCTCACACAGCTTATAATTGTGGGGGAGACTGGGGAGCACTGCAGTGCCAGTTATAGGTTATAGCAGGAGCCAGGAGTACATATTATATTAAAATTAAACAGTGCACACTTTTGCTGCAGGAGTGCCACTGCCAGTGTGACTGACCAGTGACCTGACCACACTGACCACCAGTATAGTTAGTAGTATACTATATTGTGATTGCCTGAAAAAGTTAAACACTCGTCGTGTGACTTCACTTGTGTGGTGGTTTTTTTTTTATTCTATAAAAAACTCATTCTGCTGACAGACAGTGTCCAGCAGGTCCGTCATTATATAATATATACCTGTCCGGCTGCAGTAGTGATATATATATATTTTTTATATCATTATTTATCATCCAGTCTATACTAGCAGCAGACACAGTACGGTAGTTCACGGCTGTAGCTACCTCTGTGTCGGCACTCGGCAGTCCATCCATAATTGTATACCACCTACCCGTGGTTTTTTTTTCTTTCTTCTTTATACATACATACTACTACATCTCTTTATCAACCAGTCTATATTAGCAGCAGACACAGTACAGTACGGTAGTCCACGGCTGTAGCTACCTCTGTGTCGGCACTCGGCAGTCCGTCCATAATTGTATACCACCTACCCGTGGTTTTTTTTTCTTTCTTCTTTATACATACATACTACTACATCTCTTTATCAACCAGTCTATATTAGCAGCAGACACAGTACAGTACGGTAGTTCACGGCTGTAGCTACCTCTGTGTCGGCACTCGGCAGTCCGTCCATAATTGTATACCACCTACCCGAGGTTTTTTTTTCTTTCTTCTTTATACATACATACTACTACATCTCTTTATCAAACAGTCTATATTAGCAGCAGACACAGTACGGTAGTTCACGGCTGTAGCTACCTCTGTGTCGGCACTCGGCAGTCCGTCCATAATTGTATACCACCTACCCGTGGTTTTTTTTTCTTTCTTCTTTATACATACATACTACTACATCTCTTTATCAACCAGTCTATATTAGCAGCAGACACAGTACAGTACGGTAGTTCAAGGCTGTAGCTACCTCTGTGTCGGCACTCGGCAGTCCGTCCATAATTGTATACCACCTACCCGAGGTTTTTTTTTCTTTCTTCTTTATACATACATACTACTACATCTCTTTATCAACCAGTCTATATTAGCAGCAGACACAGTACAGTACGGTAGTCCATGGCTGTAGCTACCTCTGTGTCGGCACTCGGCAGTCCGTCCATAATTGTATACCACCTACCCGTGGTTTTTTTTTCTTTCTTCTTTATACATACATACTACTACATCTCTTTATCAACCAGTCTATATTAGCAGCAGACACAGTACAGTACGGTAGTCCACGGCTGTAGCTACCTCTGTGTCGGCACTCGGCAGTCAGTCCATAATTGTATACCACCTACCCGAGGTTTTTTTTTCTTTCTTCTTTATACATACATACTACTACATCTCTTTATCAACCAGTCTATATTAGCAGCAGACACAGTACAGTACGGTAGTTCACGGCTGTAGCTACCTCTGTGTCGGCACTCGGCAGTCCGTCCATAATTGTATACCACCTACCCGTGTTTTTTTTTTCTTTCTTCTTTATACTTATACATACATACTATTACATCTCTTTATCAACCAGTCTATATTAGCAGCAGACACAGAACAGTACGGTAGTTCACGGCTGTAGCTACCTCTGTGTCGGCACTCGGCAGTCCGTCCATTATTGTATACCACCTACCCGAGGTTTTTTTTCTTTCTTCTTTATACATACATACTACTACATCTCTTTATCAACCAGTCTATATTAGCAGCAGACACAGTACAGTACGGTAGTTCACGGCTGTAGCTACCTCTGTGTCGGCACTCGGCAGTCCGTCCATAATTGTATACCACCTACCCGTGGTTTTTTTTCTTTCTTCTTTATACTTATACATACATACTACTACATCTCTTTATCAACCAGTCTATATTAGCAGCAGACACAGTACAGTACGGTAGTTCACGGCTGTAGCTACCTCTGTGTCGGCACTCGGCAGTCCGTCCATAATTGTATACCACCTACCCGAGGTTTTTTTTTCTTTCTTCTTTATACATACATACTACTACATCTCTTTATTAACCAGTCTATATTAGCAGCAGACACAGTACAGTATGGTAGTTCACGGCTGTAGCTACCTCTGTGTCGGCACTCGGCAGTCCGTCCATAATTGTATACTAGTATCCATCCATCTCCATTGTTTACCTGAGGTGCCTTTTAGTTGTGCCTATTAAAATATGGAGAACAAAAATGTTGAGGTTCCAAAATTAGGGAAAGATCAAGATCCACTTCCACCTCGTGCTGAAGCTGCTGCCACTAGTCATGGCCGAGACGATGAAATGCCAGCAACGTCGTCTGCCAAGGCCGATGCCCAATGTCATAGTACAGAGCATGTCAAATCCAAAACACCAAATATCAGTAAAAAAAGGACTCCAAAACCTAAAATAAAATTGTCGGAGGAGAAGCGTAAACTTGCCAATATGCCATTTACCACACGGAGTGGCAAGGAACGGCTGAGGCCCTGGCCTATGTTTATGGCTAGTGGTTCAGCTTCACATGAGGATGGAGGCACTCAGCCTCTCGCTAGAAAAATGAAAAGACTCAAGCTGGCAAAAGCAGTAGCACCGCAAAGAACTGTGCGTTCTTCGAAATCCCAAATCCACAAGGAGAGTCCAATTGTGTCGGTTGCGATGCCTGACCTTCCCAACACTGGACGTGAAGAGCATGCGCCTTCCACCATTTGCACGCCCCCTGCAAGTGCTGGAAGGAGCACCCGCAGTCCAGTTCCTGATAGTCAGATTGAAGATGTCAGTGTTGAAGTACACCAGGATGAGGAGGATATGGGTGTTGCTGGCGCTGGGGAGGAAATTGACCAGGAGGATTCTGATGGTGAGGTGGTTTGTTTAAGTCAGGCACCCGGGGAGACACCTGTTGTCCGTGGGAGGAATATGGCCGTTGACATGCCTGGTGAAAATACCAAAAAAATCAGCTCTTCGGTGTGGAGGTATTTCAACAGAAATGCGGACAACAGGTGTCAAGCCGTGTGTTCCCTTTGTCAAGCTGTAATAAGTAGGGGTAAGGACGTTAACCACCTCGGAACATCCTCCTTTATACGTCACCTGCAGCGCATTCATAATAAGTCAGTGACAAGTTCAAAAACTTTGGGTGACAGCGGAAGCAGTCCACTGACCAGTAAATCCCTTCCTCTTGTAACCAAGCTCACGCAAACCACCCCACCAACTCCCTCAGTGTCAATTTCCTCCTTCCCCAGGAATGCCAATAGTCCTGCAGGCCATGTCACTGGCAATTCTGATGATTCCTCTCCTGCCTGGGATTCCTCCGATGCATCCTTGCGTGTAACGCCTACTGCTGCTGGCGCTGCTGTTGTTGCTGCTGGGAGTCGATGGTCATCCCAGAGGGGAAGTCGTAAGACCACTTTTACTACTTCCACCAAGCAATTGACTGTCCAACAGTCCTTTGCGAGGAAGATGAAATATCACAGCAGTCATCCTACTGCAAAGCGGATAACTGAGGCCTTGGCATCCTGGGTGGTGAGAAACGTGGTTCCGGTATCCATCATTACTGCAGAGCCAACTAGAGACTTGTTGGAGGTACTGTGTCCCCGGTACCAAATACCATCTAGGTTCCATTTCTCTAGGCAGGCGATACCGAAAATGTACACAGACCTCAGAAAAAGAGTCACCAGTGTCCTAAAAAATGCAGCTGTACCCAATGTCCACTTAACCACGGACATGTGGACAAGTGGAGCAGGGCAGGGTCAGGACTATATGACTGTGACAGCCCACTGGGTAGATGTATGGACTCCCGCCGCAAGAACAGCAGCGGCGGCACCAGTAGCAGCATCTCGCAAACGCCAACTCTTTCCTAGGCAGGCTACGCTTTGTATCACCGCTTTCCAGAATACGCACACAGCTGAAAACCTCTTACGGCAACTGCGGAAGATCATCGCGGAATGGCTTACCCCAATTGGACTCTCCTGTGGATTTGTGGCATCGGACAACGCAATCAATATTGTGTGTGCATTAAATATGGGCAAATTCCAGCACGTCCCATGTTTTGCACATACCTTGAATTTGGTGGTGCAGAATTATTTAAAAAACGACAGGGGCGTGCAAGAGATGCTGTCGGTGGCCAGAAGAATTGCGGGACACTTTCGGCGTACAGGCACCACGTGCAGAAGACTGGAGCACCACCAAAAACTACTGAACCTGCCCTGCCATCATCTGAAGCAAGAAGTGGTAACGAGGTGGAATTCAACCCTCTATATGCTTCAGAGGTTGGAGGAGCAGCAAAAGGCCATTCAAGCCTATACAATTGAGCACGATATAGGAGGTGGAATGCACCTGTCTCAAGCGCAGTGGAGAATGATTTCAACATTGTGCAAGGTTCTGCTGCCCTTTGAACTTGCCACACGTGAAGTCAGTTCAGACACTGCCAGCCTGAGTCAGGTCATTCCCCTCATCAGGCTTTTGCAGAAGAAGCTGGAGACATTGAAGGAGGAGCTAACACGGAGCGATTCCGCTAGGCATGTGGGACTTGTGGATGGAGCCCTTAATTCGCTTAACAAGGATTCACGGGTGGTCAATCTGTTGAAATCAGAGCACTACATTTTGGCCACCATGCTCGATCCTAGATTTAAAGCCTACCTTGGATCTCTCTTTCCGGCAGACACAAGTCTGCTGGGGTTGAAAGACCTGCTGGTGAGAAAATTGTCAAGTCAAGCGGAACGCGACCTGTCAACATCTCCTCCTACACATTCTCCCGCAACTGGGGGTGCGAGGAAAAGGCTCAGAATTCCGAGCCCACCCGCTGGCGGTGATGCAGGGCAGTCTGGAGCGACTGCTGATGCTGACATCTGGTCCGGACTGAAGGACCTGACAACGATTACGGACATGTCGTCTACTGTCACTGCATATGATTCTCTCACCATTGAAAGAATGGTGGAGGATTATATGAGTGACCGCATCCAAGTAGGCACGTCACACAGTCCATACTTATACTGGCAGGAAAAAGAGGCAATTTGGAGGCCCTTGCACAAACTGGCTTTATTCTACCTAAGTTGCCCTCCCACAAGTGTGTACTCCGAAAGAGTGTTTAGTGCCGCCGCTCACCTTGTCAGCAATCGGCGTACGAGGTTACATCCAGAAAATGTGGAGAAGATGATGTTCATTAAAATGAATTATAATCAATTCCTCCGCGGAGACATTGACCAGCAGCAATTGCCTCCACAAAGTACACAGGGAGCTGAGATGGTGGATTCCAGTGGGGACGAATTGATAATCTGTGAGGAGGGGGATGTACACGGTGATATATCGGAGGATGATGATGAGGTGGACATCTTGCCTCTGTAGAGCCAGTTTGTGCAAGGAGAGATTAATTGCTTCTTTTTTGGGGGGGGGTCCAAACCAACCCGTCATATCAGTCACAGTCGTGTGGCAGACCCTGTCACTGAAATGATGGGTTGGTTAAAGTGTGCATGTCCTGTTTTGTTTATACAACATAAGGGTGGGTGAGAGGGCCCAAGGACAATTCCATCTTGCACCTCTTTTTTCTTTTATTTTTCTTTGCGTCATGTGCTGTTTGGGGAGGGTTTTTTGGAAGGGACATCCTGCGTGACACTGCAGTGCCACTCCTAAATGGGCCCGGTGTTTGTGTCGGCCACTAGGGTCGCTTATCTTACTCACACAGTCAGCTACCTCATTGCGCCTCTTTTTTTCTTTGCGTCATGTGCTGTTTGGGGAGGGTTTTTTGGAAGGGCCATCCTGCGTGACACTGCAGTGCCACTCCTAGATGGGCCCGGTGTTTGTGTCGGCCACTAGGGTCGCTAATCTTACTCACACAGCTACCTCATTGCGCCTCTTTTTTTCTTTGCGTCATGTGCTGTTTGGGGAGGGTTTTTTGGAAGGGACATCCTGCGTGACACTGCAGTGCCACTCCTAAATGGGCCCGGTGTTTGTGTCGGCCACTAGGGTCGCTTATCTTACTAACACAGTCAGCTACCTCATTGCGCCTCTTTTTTTCTTTGCGTCATGTGCTGTTTGGGGAGTGTTTTTTGGAAGGGCCATCCTGCGTGACACTGCAGTGCCACTCCTAGATGGGCCCGGTGTTTGTGTCGGCCACTAGGGTCGCTAATCTTACTCACACAGCTACCTCATTGCGCCTCTTTTTTTCTTTGCGTCATGTGCTGTTTGGGGAGGGTTTTTTGGAAGGGACATCCTGCGTGACACTGCAGTGCCACTCCTAAATGGGCCCGGTGTTTGTGTCGGCCACTACGGTCGCTAATCTTACTCACACAGCTACCTCATTGCGCCTCTTTTTTTCTTTGCGTCATGTGCTGTTTGGGGAGGGTTTTTTGGAAGGGACATCCTACGTGACACTGCAGTGCCACTCCTAGATGGGCCCGGTGTTTGTGTCGGCCACTAGGGTCGCTAATCTTACTCACACAGCTACCTCATTGCGCCTCTTTTTTTCTTTGCGTCATGTGCTGTTTGGGGAGGGTTTTTTGGAAGGGCCATCCTGCGTGACACTGCAGTGCCACTCCTAGATGGGCCCGGTGTTTGTGTCGGCCACTAGGGTCGCTAATCTTACTCACACAGCTACCTCATTGCGCCTCTTTTTTTCTTTGCGTCATGTGCTGTTTGGGGAGGGTTTTTTGGAAGGGACATCCTGCGTGACACTGCAGTGCCACTCCTAAATGGGCCCGGTGTTTGTGTCGGCCACTAGGGTCGCTAATCTTACTCACACAGCTACCTCATTGCGCCTCTTTTTTTCTTTGCGTCATGTGCTGTTTGGGGAGGGTTTTTTGGAAGGGACATCCTGCGTGACACTGCAGTGCCACTCCTAGATGGGCCAGGTGTTTGTGTCGGCCACTAGGGTCGCTTAGCTTAGTCATCCAGCGACCTCGGTGCAAATTTTAGGACTAAAAATAATATTGTGAGGTGTGAGGTATTCAGAATAGACTGAAAATGAGTGGAAATTATGGTTTTTGAGGTTAATAATAATATGGGATCAAAATTACCCCCAAATTCTATGATTTAAGCTGTTTTTTAGGGTTTTTTAAAAAAAACACCCGAATCCAAAACACACCCGAATCCGACAAAAAAAATTCGGTGAGGTTTTGCCAAAACGCGGTCGAACCCAAAACACGGCCGTGGAACCGAACCCAAAACCAAAACACAAAACCCGAAAAATTTCAGGCGCTCATCACTAGTTATAATGAAATCAGTTGATAGATACTGAAAAATCCAGACCCCTCCTGCATTATCTTTACAGGCCCGGTAGGCGTGGGTCTGTCATTTAAGATTCAAAAGCTGCCAATCTGGGTGGAGCACTTGAAGTACTGACATTGGGGGTAATTCTGAGTTGATCGCAGCAGCAAGTTTGTTAGCAATTGGGCAAAACCATGTGCACTGTAGGGGGGGCAGATATAACATTTGCGGAGAGAGTTAGATTTGGGTGGGTTATATTGTTTCTGTGCAGGGTAAATACTGGCTGCTTTATTTTGACTCCGCAGTTTAGATTTCAGTTTTAATACACCCCACCCAAATCTAACTCTCTCTGCACATGTTATATCTGCCCCCTGCAGTGCACATGGTTTTGCCCAACTGCTAACAAATTTCCTGCTGCGATCAACTGAGAATGAGGCCCATTGTCAAGTTAGGTGAGATAAGGTAAGAGGTGAATGGGATCTCTTACCAGATTTGTATGTAGGATAACTCATGCCTAATAAGGTGACATTCCATTTTCCGTATGTGTACAGGATGTTATAATATTAAAGGGATATGTGTAGTGAAGGTCATACTGGTGGAGGTGTAGTGCCTGTTATAATTTACTGGGGGCACTGTAATGTGACACAATAAGATCTGGATGCATTATAGTGTGGCATAATATGGGAGGCACTTGATATCCCAGCTGTCGGGATCCCGGTGCTCAGCATACCGACTGCCAGGATCCCGACTGCCGGGATACCTACAACTATTCTCCCTCTTGGGGTGTCCACGACACCCCTGGCGGTAGAATAAATAGCGCCACTGTGCCCGCAGCGTGGCAAGCGCAGTAAGCCAGCAAGTGGCTCTTTTGCGGTCGTTCTGCTGCCAGCATTCCAGCGGTAGGGAACCCGGCACCGGTATGCTGGGCGTCGGGATCCCGAGCGCCAGTATATCGTAGTACACCCCATATTATGAACCTGAGGCACTACAATGTGGCACATTATTAACTGGAGGAATTACAATGTGTCATATGTTCTGGGAACACTGGGGCAGATGTATTAAGCCTGGAGAAGTGATAAAGAAGTGATAAGTGGAAGGTTATAACTCACCAACCACTCATTAGAGGTTTGAAAAATGACAGTTAGGAGCTGATTGGCTGGTGCATTATCACATTACACTTATCACTGCTTTATCACTTCTCCAGGCTTAATACATCTGCCCACTGTGTGGCATAACGTGACCTTGATGAACTCTGTTTCATAATTTGAACTAGGGTACTACTAGATTTTGAGCTCAAAGTAGCTAATGTTTGGCGTTTTGAGCTACTTTGAGCTTAAAACCTCCTAGTGTGTATGGCCGGGCGATGAGCGGCGAGCACTAATGCGTGCTCCTGCATCATCACTGGCAGCCGTTGTCCATCGCCTTGTTTTACCGGCAGAGTGAACCACTTTCCACAGTCTCCTACTGTGGAAAGTGGTTCACCCCCGTGAATATCACTGGGCCGGGTGAAAATCGCTCATTGTGTATGCACTGAGCGATTTTCCTCCCAGCGATGTTGCACATCATCGCTCTGCATACACACTGGGCAAAAATGCCCAGTGTGTATGTACCTTATGAGAGAGGTGTCTCTCTAGAAACAGTGGATGCTATGGACCCACAAAGTTCTGCCTATGCCCCTGTCTTTACAAGTGATGTGCGGTAAGGTCAATGGCTGGGGAGGCACTAGGTACAATATTATTAAATAGTACAGCTGTACATACTTTATTACCCTATATACAATACTAGGGATGTGCACTTGAAATTTTTCGGGTTTTGTGTTTTGGTTTTGGGTTCGGTTCCGCGGCCGTGTTTTGGGTTCGACCGCGTTTTGGCAAAACCTCACCGAATTTTTTTTGTCGGATTCGGGTGTGTTTTGGATTCGGGTGTTTTTTTTCAAAAAACCCTAAAAAACAGCTTAAATCATAGAATTTGGGGGTCATTTTGATCCCAAAGTATTATTAACCTCAAAAACCATAATTTCCACTCATTTTCAGTCTATTCTGAATACCTCACACCTCACAATATTATTTTTAGTCCTAAAATTTGCACCGAGGCCGCTGGATGACTAAGCTAAGCGACCCTAGTGGCCGACACAAACACCTGGCCCATCTAGGAGTGGCACTGCAGTGTCACGCAGGATGGCCCTTCCAAAAAACACTCCCCAAACAGCACATGACGCAAAGAAGAAAAAAAGAGGCGCAATGAGGTAGCTGTGTGAGTAAGCTAAGCGACCCTAGTGGCCGACACAAACACCTGGCCCATCTAGGAGTGGCACTGCAGTGTCACGCAGGATGGCCCTTCCAAAAAACACTCCCCAAACAGCACATGACGCAAAGAAGAAAAAAAGAGGCGCAATGAGGTAGCTGTGTGAGTAAACTAAGCGACCCTAGTGGCCGACACAAACACCTGGCCCATCTAGGAGTGGCACTGCAGTGTCACGCAGGGTGGCCCTTCCAAAAAACACTCCCCAAACAGCACATGACGCAAAGAAGAAAAAAAGAGGCGCAATGAGGTAGCTGTGTGAGTAAGATAAGCGACCCTAGTGGCCGACACAAACACCGGGCCCATCTAGGAGTGGCACTGCAGTGTCACGCAGGATGGCCCTTCCAAAAAACACTCCCCAAACAGCACATGACGCAAAGAAGAAAAAAGAGGTGCAATGAGGTAGTTGTGTGAGTAAGATAAGCGACCCTAGTGGCCGACACAAACACCTGGCCCATCTAGGAGTGGCACTGCAGTGTCACGCAGGATGGCCCTTCCAAAAAACACTCCCCAAACAGCACATGACGCAAAGAAGTAAAAAAGAGGCGCAATGAGGTAGCTGTGTGAGTAAGCTAAGCGACCCTAGTGGCCGACACAAACACCTGGCCCATCTAGGAGTGGCACTGCAGTGTCACGCAGGATGGCCCTTCCAAAAAACACTCCCCAAACAGCACATGACGCAAAGAAGAAAAAAAGAGGCGCAATGAGGTAGCTGTGTGAGTAAGATAAGCGACCCTAGTGGCCGACACAAACACCTGGCCCATCTAGGAGTGGCACTGCAGTGTCACGCAGGATGGCCCTTCCAAAAAACACTCCCCAAACAGCACATGACGCAAAGAAGAAAAAAAGAGGCGCAATGAGGTAGCTGTTTGAGTAAGCTAAGCGACCCTAGTGGCCGACACAAACACCTGGCCCATCTAGGAGTGGCACTGCAGTGTCACGCAGGATGGCCCTTCCAAAAAACACTCCCCAAACAGCACATGACGCAAATAAAAATGAAAGAAAAAAGAGGTGCAAGATGGAATTGTCCTTGGGCCCTCCCACCCACCCTTATGTTGTATAAACAGGACATGCACACTTTAACCAACCCATCATTTCAGTGACAGGGTCTGCCACACGACTGTGACTGAAATGACGGGTTGGTTTGGACCCCCACCGAAAAAGAAGCAATTAATCTCTCCTTGCACAAACTGGCTCTACAGAGGCAAGATGTCCACCTCATCATCATCCTCCGATATATCACCGTGTACATCCCGCTCCTCACAGATTATCAATTCGTCCCCACTGGAATCCACCATCTCAGCTCCCTGTGTACTTTGTGGAGGCAATTGCTGCTGGTCAATGTCTCCACGGAGGAATTGATTATAATTCATTTTAATGAACATCATCTTCTCCACATTTTCTGGAAGTAACCTCGTACGCAGATTGCTGACAAGGTGAGCGGCGGCACTAAACACTCTTTCGGAGTACACACTTGTGGGAGGGCAACTTAGGTAGAATAAAGCCAGTTTGTGCAAGGGCCTCCAAATTGCCTCTTTTTCCTGCCAGTATAAGTACGGACTGTCTGACGTGCCTACTTGGATGCGGTCACTCATATAATCCTCCACCATTCTTTCAATGGTGAGAGAATCATATGCAGTGACAGTAGACGACATGTCCGTAATCGTTGTCAGGTCCTTCAGTCCGGACCAGATGTCAGCATCAGCAGTCGCTCCAGACTGCCCTGCATCACCGCCAGCGGGTGGGCTCGGAATTCTGAGCCTTTTCCTCGCACCCCCAGTTGCGGGAGAATGTGTAGGAGGAGATGTTGACAGGTCGCGTTCCGCTTGACTTGACAATTTTCTCACCAGCAGGTCTTTGAACCCCAGCAGACTTGTGTCTGCCGGAAAGAGAGATCCAAGGTAGGTTTTAAATCTAGGATCGAGCACGGTGGCCAAAATGTAGTGCTCTGATTTCAACAGATTGACCACCCGTGAATCCTTGTTAAGCGAATTAAGGGCTCCATCCACAAGTCCCACATGCCTAGCGGAATCGCTCCCTTTTAGCTCCTCCTTCAATGCCTCCAGCTTCTTCTGCAAAAGCCTGATGAGGGGAATGACCTGACTCAGGCTGGCAGTGTCTGAACTGACTTCACGTGTGGCAAGTTCAAAAGGTTGCAGAACCTTGCACAACGTTGAAATCATTCTCCACTGCGCTTGAGACAGGTACATTCCACCTCCTATATCGTGCTCAATTGTATAGGCTTGAATGGCCTTTTGCTGCTCCTCCAACCTCTGAAGCATATAGAGGGTTGAATTCCACCTCGTTACCACTTCTTGCTTCAGATGATGGCAGGGCAGGTTCAGGCATTTTTGGTGGTGCTCCAGTCTTCTGTACGTGGTGCCTGTACGCCGAAAGTGTCCCGCAATTCTTCTGGCCACCGACAGCATCTCTTGCACGCCCCTGTTGTTTTTTAAAAAATTCTGCACCACCAAATTCAAGGTATGTGCAAAACATGGGACGTGCTGGAATTTGCCCATATTTAATGCACACACAATATTGCTGGCGTTGTCCGATGCCACAAATCCATAGGAGAGTCCAATTGGGGTAAGCCATTCCGCGATGATCTTCCTCAGTTGCCGTAAGAGGTTTTCAGCTGTGTGCGTATTCTGGAAAGCGGTGATACAAAGCGTAGCCTGCCTAGGAAAGAGTTGGCGTTTGCGAGATGCTGCTACTGGTGCCGCTGCTGCTGTTCTTGCGGCGGGAGTCCATACATCTACCCAGTGGGCTGTCACAGTCATATAGTCCTGACCCTGCCCTGCTCCACTTGTCCACATGTCCGTGGTTAAGTGGACATTGGGTACAACTGCATTTTTTAGGACACTGGTGAGTCTTTTTCTGACGTCCGTGTACATTCTCGGTATCGCCTGCCTAGAGAAGTGGAACCTAGATGGTATTTGGTAACGGGGGCACACTGCCTCAAGAAATTGTCTAGTTCCCTGTGAACTAACGGCGGATACCGGACGCACGTCTAACACCAACATAGTTGTCAAGGCCTCAGTTATCCGCTGTGCAACAGGATGACTGTGGTGATATTTCATCTTCCTCGCAAAGGACTGTTGGACAGTCAATTGCTTGGTGGAAGTAGTAAAAGTGGGCTTACGACTTCCCCTCTGGGATGACCATCGACTCCCAGCAGCAACAACAGCAGCGCCAGCAGCAGTAGGCGTTACACGCAAGGATGCATCGGAGGAATCCCAGGCAGGAGAGGACTCGTCAGAATTGCCAGTGACATGGCATGCAGGACTATTGGCATTCCTGGGGAAGGAGGAAATTGACACTGAGGGAGTTGGTGGGGTGGTTTGCGTGAGCTTGGTTACAAGAGGAAGGGATTTACTGGTCAGTGGACTGCTTCCGCTGTCGCCCAAAGTTTTTGAACTTGTCACTGACTTATTATGAATGCGCTGCAGGTGACGTATAAGGGACGATGTTCCGAGGTGGTTAACGTCCTTACCCCTACTTATTACAGCTTGACAAAGGCAACACATGGCTTGACAAATGTTGTCCGCATTTCTGGTGAAATACTTCCACACCGAAGAGCTGATTTTTTTGGTATTTTCACCAGGCATGTCAACGGCCCTATTCCTCCCACGGACAACAGGTGTCTCCCCGGGTGCCTGACTTAAACAAACCACCTCACCATCAGAATCCTCCTTGTCAATTTCCTCCCCAGCGCCAGCAACACCCATATCCTCCTCATCCTGGTGTACTTCAACACTGACATCTTCAATCTGACTATCAGGAACTGGACTGCGGGTGCTCCTTCCAGCACTTGCAGGGGGCGTGCAAATGGTGGAAGGCGCATGCTCTTCACGTCCAGTGTTGGGAAGGTCAGGCATCGCAACCGACACAATTGGACTCTCCTTGTGGATTTGGGATTTGGAAGAACGCACAGTTCTTTGCGGTGCTTTTGCCAGCTTGAGTCTTTTCAGTTTTCTAGCGAGAGGCTGAGTGCTTCCATCCTCATGTGAAGCTGAACCACTAGCCATGAACATAGGCCAGGGCCTCAGCCGTTCCTTGCCACTCCGTGTGGTAAATGGCATATTGGCAAGTTTACGCTTCTCCTCCGACAATTTTATTTTAGATTTTGGAGTCCTTTTTTTACTGATATTTGGTGTTTTGGATTTTACATGCTCTGTACTATGACATTGGGCATCGGCCTTGGCAGACGACGTTGCTGGCATTTCATCGTCTCGGCCATGACTAGTGGCAGCAGCTTCAGCACGAGGTGGAAGTGGATCTTGATCTTTCCCTAATTTTGGAACCTCAACATTTTTGTTCTCCATATTTTAATAGGCACAACTAAAAGGCACCTCAGGTAAACAATGGAGATGGATGGATACTAGTATACTTATGGATGGACGAGCGACTGCCGACACAGAGGTAGCTACAGCCGTGGACTACCATACTGTGTCTGCTGCTAATATAGACTGGATGATAATGAGATGAAATCAATATATATATATATAATATCACTAGTACTGCAGCCGGACAGGTATATATATTTATTATGTAATGACTGATGACGGACCTGCTGGACACTGTCAGCTCAGCAGCACCGCAGACTGCTACAGTAAGCTACTATAGTAGTATGTATAAAGAAGAAAGAAAAAAAAAACCCACGGGTAGGTGGTATACAATTATGGATGGACGAGCGACTGCCGACACAGAGGTAGCTACAGCCGTGGACTACCGTACTGTGTCTGCTGCTAATATAGACTGGATGATAAGGAGATGAAATTAATATATATATATATATATATATATATATATATAATATCACTAGTACTGCAGCCGGACAGGTAGATATATTTATTATGTAATGACTGATGACGGACCTGCTGGACACTGTCAGTTCAGCAGCACCGCAGACTGCTACAGTAAGCTACTATAGTAGTATGTATAAAGAAGAAAAAAAAAAAAAACACGGGTAGGTGGTATACAATTATGGATGGACGAGCGACTGCCGACACAGAGGTAGCTACAGCCGTGGACTACCGTACTGTGTCTGCTGCTAATATAGACTGGATGATAATGAGATGAAATCAATATATATATATATAATATCACTAGTACTGCAGCCGGACAGGTATATATATTTATTATGTAATGACTGATGACGGACCTGCTGGACACAGTCAGCTCAGCAGCACCGCAGACTGCTACAGTAAGCTACTATAGTAGTATGTATAAAGAAGAAAGAAAAAAAAAAAAACCACGGGTAGGTGGTATACAATATTATATATATATTATATACAATTATATATATATATATATATATATATTAAACTGGTGGTGACTGGTGGTCAGGTCACTGGTCACACTATCAGCAACTTGCAAGTAGTACTCCTAAGCAGACAATCACAATATATATTATACTGGTGGTCAGTGTGGTCACAATGGCAGTGTGGCACTCTGGCAGCAAAAGTGTGCACTGTACGTTATATGTACTCCTGAGTCCTGCTCTCAGACTCTAACTGCTCCCCACTGTCAGTGTCTCCCCCACAAGTCAGATAATATACAGTCACACTATCTATCACTTCAGCAAGTAACTAGTACTCCTCCTAATGCTCCCCAAAATTACTACTGTGTCTCTCTCTACTGTCTCACTCTCTTCTCTATAAACGGAGAGGACGCCAGCCACGTCCTCTCCCTATGAATCTCAATGCACGTGTGAAAATGGCGGCGACGCGCGGCTCCTTATATAGAATCCGAGTCTCGCGATAGAATCCGAGCCTCGCGAGAATCCGACAGCGGGATGATGACGTTCGGGGCGCGCTCGGGTTAACCGAGCAAGGCGGGAAGATCCGAGTCGCTCGGCCCCGTGTAAAAAAACATGAAGTTCGGGCGGGTTCGGATTCCGAGGAACCGAACCCGCTCATCCCTATACAATACTGTGCAAAAGTTTTAGGCAGATGTCTAAAAAGTTGATGTACAGGAGGCGGACGTTTGGGGGTGGTAACTGCCCGTTTTCTGGACGTGTCAGGAAAAACGCAGGCGTTCCCAAGCGTTTTCAGAGAGGGTGTGTGACATCAGCCCCGAACAGCCTGTTGCTATCACATTGTAGGAGTATGGCCTGGGCACAGACTGCACACACTGGAAAAAACATTAGATGGTGAGTGATTTGCAAATGGATTTGCAGCTGACCGGCATATGCAGAGCTTTTCGCAAGGCGTACACAGACTTTCATGGGGCGGGTATTCACTAGAGATGAGCGGGTTCGGTTCCTCGGAATCTGAACCCGCCCGAACTTCAGGTTTTTTTACACGGGGCCTAGCGATTTGGATCTTCCCGCCTTGCTCGGTTAACCCGAGCGCGCCCGAACGTCATCATCCCGCTGTCGGATTCTCGCGAGGCTCGGATTCTATCGCGAGACTCGGATTCTATATAAGGAGCCGCGCGTCGCCGCCATTTTCACACGTGCATTGAGATTGATAGGGAGAGGACGTGGCTGGCGTCCTCTCCGTTTATAGAGAAGAGAGTGAGACTAGAGTAGAGAGAGACATAGTATTTACTTTAGTAATTTTGGGGAGCATTAGGAGGAGTACTACTACTTGCTGAAATGATAGTGTGACTGTATATCTGACTTGTGGGGGAGACAGTGGGGAGCAGTTAGAGTCTGAGAGCAGGAGTACATATTTTAACGTACAGTGCACACTTTTGCTGCCAGAGTGCCACACTGCCATTGTGACCACACTGACCACCAGTATATATTGTGATTGTCTGCTTAGGAGTACTACTTGCAAGTTGCTGATAGTGTGACCAGTGACCTGACCACCAGTTTAATTAATCACCACCAGTTTAATATATATATATATATATAATTGTATATAATATATATATAATTGTATACCACCTACCCGTGTTTTTTTTTTTCTTTCTTCTTGATACATACTACTATAGTAGCTTACTGTAGCAGTCTGTGGTGCTGCTGAGCTGACAGTGTCCAGCAGGTCCGTCATCAGTCATTACATAATAAACATATATACCTGTCCGGCTGCAGTACTAGTGATATTATATATATATATATTAATTTCATCTCATTATCATCCAGTCTATATTAGCAGCAGACACAGTACGGTAGTCCACGGCTGTAGCTACCTCTGTGTCGGCAGTCGCTCGTCCATCCATAATTGTATACCACCTACCCGTGTTTTTTTTTCTTTCTTTCTTCTTGATACATACTACTATAGTAGCTTACTGTAGCAGTCTGCGGTGCTGCTGAGCTGACAGTGTCCAGCAGGTCCGTCATCAGTCATTACAGTCATTACATAATAAATATATCTACCTGTCCGGCTGCAGTACTAGTGATATTATATATATATATATATTAATTTCATCTCATTATCATCCAGTCTATATTAGCAGCAGACACAGTACGGTAGTCCACGGCTGTAGCTACCTCTGTGTCGGCAGTCGCTCGTCCATCCATAATTGTATACCACCTACCCGTGTTTTTTTTTTCTTTCTTCTTGATACATACTACTATAGTAGCTTACTGTAGCAGTCTGTGGTGCTGCTGAGCTGACAGTATCCAGCAGGTCCGTCATCAGTCATTACATAATAAACATATATACCTGTCCGGCTGCAGTACTAGTGATATTATATATATATATATATTAATTTCATCTCATTATCATCCAGTCTATATTAGCAGCAGACACAGTACGGTAGTCCACGGCTGTAGCTACCTCTGTGTCGGCAGTCGCTCGTCCATCC
Organism: Pseudophryne corroboree; assembly: GCF_028390025.1. Taxonomy (NCBI): domain Eukaryota; kingdom Metazoa; phylum Chordata; class Amphibia; order Anura; family Myobatrachidae; genus Pseudophryne; species Pseudophryne corroboree. The sequence continues at coordinate 492,486,827 of NC_086446.1, read as the reverse complement.
ATAATTGTATACCACCTACCCGTGTTTTTTTTTCTTTCTTTCTTCTTGATACATACTACTATAGTAGCTTACTGTAGCAGTCTGCGGTGCTGCTGAGCTGACAGTGTCCAGCAGGTCCGTCATCAGTCATTACAGTCATTACATAATAAATATATCTACCTGTCCGGCTGCAGTACTAGTGATATTATATATATATATATATTAATTTCATCTCATTATCATCCAGTCTATATTAGCAGCAGACACAGTACGGTAGTCCACGGCTGTAGCTACCTCTGTGTCGGCAGTCGCTCGTCCATCCATAATTGTATACCACCTACCCGTGGTTTTTTTTTTTCCTTTCTTCTTGATACATACTACTATAGTAGCTTACTGTAGCAGTCTGCGGTGCTGCTGAGCTGACAGTGTCCAGCAGGTCCGTCATCAGTCATTACATAATAAATATATATACCTGTCCTGCTGCAGTACTAGTGATATTATATATATATATATTAATTTCATCTCATTATCATCCAGTCTATATTAGCAGCAGAAACAGTACGGTAGTCCACGGCTGTAGCTACCTCTGTGTCGGCAGTCGCTCGTCCATCCATAAGTATACTAGTATCCATCCATCTCCATTGTTTACCTGAGGTGCCTTTTAGTTGTGCCTATTAAAATATGGAGAACAAAAATGTTGAGGTTCCAAAATTAGGGAAAGATCAAGATCCACTTCCACCTCGTGCTGAAGCTGCTGCCACTCGTCATGGCCGAGACGATGAAATGCCAGCAACGTCGTCTGCCAAGGCCGATGCCCAATGTCATAGTATAGAGCATGTAAAATCCAAAACACCAAATATCAGTAAAAAAAGGACTCCAAAATCTAAAATAAAATTGTCGGAGGAGAAGCGTAAACTTGCCAATATGCCATTTACCACACGGAGTGGCAAGGAACGGCTGAGGCCCTGGCCTATGTTCATGGCTAGTGGTTCAGCTTCACATGAGGATGGAAGCACTCAGCCTCTCGCTAGAAAAATGAAAAGACTCAAGCTGGCAAAAGCACCGCAAAGAACTGTGCGTTCTTCGAAATCCCAAATCCACAAGGAGAGTCCAATTGTGTCGGTTGCGATGCCTGACCTTCCCAACACTGGACGTGAAGAGCATGCGCCTTCCACCATTTGCACGCCCCCTGCAAGTGCTGGAAGGAGCACCCGCAGTCCAGTTCCTGATAGTCAGATTGAAGATGTCAGTGTTGAAGTACACCAGGATGAGGAGGATATGGGTGTTGCTGGCGCTGGGGAGGAAATTGACAAGGAGGATTCTGATGGTGAGGTGGTTTGTTTAAGTCAGGCACCCGGGGAGACACCTGTTGTCCGTGGGAGGAATATGGCCGTTGACATGCCTGGTGAAAATACCCAAAAAATCAGCTCTTCGGTGTGGAAGTATTTCACCAGAAATGCGGACAACATTTGTCAAGCCGTGTGTTGCCTTTGTCAAGCTGTAATAAGTAGGGGTAAGGACGTTAACCACCTCGGAACATCCTCCCTTATACGTCACCTGCAGCGCATTCATAATAAGTCAGTGACAAGTTCAAAAACTTTGGGTGACAGCGGAAGCAGTCCACTGACCAGTAAATCCCTTCCTCTTGTAACCAAGCTCACGCAAACCACCCCACCAACTCCCTCAGTGTCAATTTCCTCCTTCCCCAGGAATGCCAATAGTCCTGCAGGCCATGTCACTGGCAATTCTGACGATTCCTCTCCTGCCTGGGATTCCTCCGATGCATCCTTGCGTGTAACGCCTACTGCTGCTGGCGCTGCTGTTGTTGCTGCTGGGAGTTGATGGTCATCCCAGAGGGGAAATCGTAAGACCACTTTTACTACTTCCACCAAGCAATTGACTGTCCAACAGTCCTTTGCGAGGAAGATGAAATATCACAGCAGTCATCCTGCTGCAAAGCGGATAACTGAGGCCTTGACAACTATGTTGGTGTTAGACGTGCGTCCGGTATCCGCCATTAGTTCACAGGGAACTAGACAATTTCTTGAGGTAGTGTGCCCCCGTTACCAAATACCATCTAGGTTCCACTTCTCTAGGCAGGCGATACCGAGAATGTACACGGACGTCAGAAAAAGACTCACCAGTGTCCTAAAAAATGCAGTTGTACCCAATGTCCACTTAACCACGGACATGTGGACAAGTGGAGCAGGGCAGGGTCAAGACTATATGACTGTGACAGCCCACTGGGTAGATGTATGGACTCCCGCCGCAAGAACAGCAGCGGCGGCACCAGTAGCAGCATCTCGCAAACGCCAACTCTTTCCTAGGCAGGCTACGCTTTGTATCACCGGTTTCCAGAATACGCACACAGCTGAAAACCTCTTACGGCAACTGAGGAAGATCATCGCGGAATGGCTTACCCCAATTGGACTCTCCTGTGGATTTGTGGCATCGGACAACGCCAGCAATATTGTGTGTGCATTAAATATGGGCAAATTCCAGCACGTCCCATGTTTTGCACATACCTTGAATTTGGTGGTGCAGAATTTTTTAAAAAACGACAGGGGCGTGCAAGAGATGCTGTCGGTGGCCAGAAGAATTGCGGGACACTTTCGGCGTACAGGCACCACGTACAGAAGACTGGAGCAACACCAAAAACGCCTGAACCTGCCCTGCCATCATCTGAAGCAAGAAGTGGTAACGAGGTGGAATTCAACCCTTTATATGCTTCAGAGGTTGGAGGAGCAGCAAAAGGCCATTCAAGCCTATACAATTCAGCACGATATAGGAGGTGGAATGCACCTGTCTCAAGCGCAGTGGAGAATGATTTCAACGTTGTGCAAGGTTCTGCTGCCCTTTGAACTTGCCACACGTGAAGTCAGTTCAGACACTGCCAGCCTGAGTCAGCTCATTCCCCTCATCAGGCTTTTGCAGAAGAAGCTGGAGACATTGAAGGAGGAGCTAACACGGAGCGATTCCGCTAGGCATGTGGGACTTGTGGATGGAGCCCTTAATTCGCTTAACAAGGATTCACGGGTGGTCAATCTGTTGAAATCAGAGCACTACATTTTGGCCACCGTGCTCGATCCTAGATTTAAAACCTACCTTGGATCTCTCTTTCCGGCAGACACAAGTCTGCTGGGGTTCAAAGACCTGCTGGTGAGAAAATTGTCAAGTCAAGCGGAACGCGACCTGTCAACATCTCCTCCTTCACATTCTCCCGCAACTGGGGGTGCGAGGAAAAGGCTCAGAATTCCGAGCCCACCCGCTGGCGGTGATGCAGGGCAGTCTGGAGCGACTGCTGATGCTGACATCTTGTCCGGACTGAAGGACCTGACAACGATTACGGACATGTCGTCTACTGTCACTGCATATGATTCTCTCCCCATTGAAAGAATGGTGGAGGATTATATGAGTGACCGCATCCAAGTAGGCACGTCACACAGTCCGTACTTATACTGGCAGGAAAAAGAGGCAATTTGGAGGCCCTTGCACAAACTGGCTTTATTCTACCTAAGTTGCCCTCCCACAAGTGTGTACTCCGAAAGAGTGTTTAGTGCCGCCGCTCACCTTGTCAGCAATCGGCGTACGAGGTTACTTCCAGAAAATGTGGAGAAGATGATGTTCATTAAAATGAATTATAATCAATTCCTCCGTGGAGACATTGACCAGCAGCAATTGCCTCCACAAAGTACACAGGGAGCTGAGATGGTGGATTCCAGTGGGGACGAATTGATAATCTGTGAGGAGGGGGATGTACACGGTGATATATCGGAGGATGATGATGAGGTGGACATCTTGCCTCTGTAGAGCCAGTTTGTGCAAGGAGAGATTAATTGCTTCTTTTTTGGTGGGGGTCCAAACCAACCCGTCATTTCAGTCACAGTCGTGTGGCAGACCCTGTCACTGAAATGATGGGTTGGTTAAAGTGTGCATGTCCTGTTTATACAACATAAGGGTGGGTGGGAGGGCCCAAGGACAATTCCATCTTGCACCTCTTTTTTCTTTTTTTCTTCTTTGCGTCATGTGCTGTTTGGGGAGGGTTTTTTGGAAGGGCCATCCTGCGTGACACTGCAGTGCCACTCCTAGATGGGCCAGGTGTTTGTGTCGGCCACTAGGGTCGCTTATCTTACTCACACAGCTACCTCATTGCGCCTCTTTTTTTCTTTGCGTCATGTGCTGTTTGGGGAGTGTTTTTTGGAAGGGCCATCCTGCGTGACACTGCAGTGCCACTCCTAGATGGGCCAGGTGTTTGTGTCGGCCACTAGGGTCGCTTATCTTACTCACACAGCTACCTCATTGCGCCTCTTTTTTTCTTTGCGTCATGTGCTGTTTGGGGAGTGTTTTTTGGAAGGGCCATCCTGCGTGACACTGCAGTGCCACTCCTAGATGGGCCAGGTGTTTTTGTCGGCCACTAGGGTCGCTTAGCTTAGTCATCCAGCGACCTCGGTGCAAATTTTAGGACTAAAAATAATATTGTGAGGTGTGAGGTATTCAGAATAGACTGAAAATGAGTGGAAATTATGGTTTTTGAGGTTAATAATACTTTGGGGTCAAAATGACCCCCAAATTCTATGATTTAAGCTGTTTTTTAGTGTTTTTTGAAAGAAACACCCGAATCCAAAACACACCCGAATCCGACAAAAAAAATTCGGTGAGGTTTTGCCAAAACGCGGTCGAACCCAAAACACGGCCGCGGAACCGAACCCAAAACCAAAACACAAAACCCGAAAAATTTCAAGTGCACATCTCTAGTATTCACTCTGTTTGGGTGGCGACTACAGTATGTGATCGCAAACCTCTGCAAATTCGGTGAGGAGCGATCAGATTTGAATCAGACCCCTAGGTCCAACAACTCATTTATGACTATGAATTTCTTTAAGAATCTATGCAAGGCTAGATTTCTGAAGCCGCAGCTTTTGCAAGCTATTATTTCTTTGTGGTTTTGACTTAGAAATATCATGAGGTGTAAAGTAATTCCCAGGCCACACTTGCCGAGAAGTGGCAGTTTGCAAATGATACTGCAACTGTGTCAATGTAGTCCTTTACCTGTACGTACATCCCAAGAAGGTTATGACTCTGTAGGTCTCCACATACGGTATGACAAAAACAAACAGTTCTCTCAGGTGTACTGTAGCATTCTTTTAAACTGATCCTTATTCTTTTAAAATATCTATTTTTATTCACAAACCTCTGGCTGCCCCCATTTTGCAATGCAATTGTAAATACAACCTTTGTTGAAATAAGTGACACTCTTGTAAAAATCAATGTGATTCATTCCCATCCAATAAATGGACTTGTCTATTCTAGAGGACAGGTCCAAATCACGTAAGTCCGAGGAATAAACATTTTGCTCCTTCTGCTATTTCAATGAACGGATCAAGCAGTTGACGCCTTGACGGAGAGACGCATGGAGCAGCTTCTGAGAAAGCACAGGCTGGATATTTATTGCGTGTGTACTAGATCCGTGACATTTAAACGCTGCCAGTCCTAGCAGGACAGTTACAATTTGGCTCAAACAACAGAATTAGGTAAACGTTACAAGATATTTTATTCCACTGATAAAGAAGGAGCTTGTAATTACAGATTAAAAGATCACCCTTGAAATAACATTTAAATCTACCGTTAATCATGTATGCAAGTTTGGAAATATATCTCGTAGAGTAGACATTTCTGATACGCATTTCTAAGTGATTTATTTGGCTGGTTCTACTCCCTTCTTCAAATTTCCAAACGATATAGGCCCTCATTCTGAGTTGATTGCTCGCTAGTTACTTTTAGCAGCCGTGCAAACGCATAGTCGCCGCCCACGGGGGAGTGTATTTTCACTTTGCAGGAGTGCGAATGCCTGTGCAGCCGAGCGGCAGCAAACACATTTTGTGCAGAACAAGACCAGCCCTGTAGTCAGGGCCGTTTCTTGGGGCAGGCAAGCAGTGCAACCGCACTGGGCGCCCGCCACGGCACTAACTGTGGCTCCCTACTTCCCCTCTTATTTCTCCCCGAGTAACCCGCTCGGGGGGCGGAGTTTCACGGAATGACGCGGTTGCGTCGTTATGTCACGACGCAACCCCGTCACTCCGCGAAACTCTCCCCCCCCCCCGAGCGGAGTACAGAGGGGGATCCAAGTTAGGAAGAGGGAAAGGCCGGCGCGAGGAGCGACTGATGAGGCGGGCCGAAGAGCGGTAATTGCCTCTGTAAGTATTCTCTCTCTCTCTCAATGTGTAAAATAGGGACACCTGCCGTAATGTGTGAAATGGGGAATCTTGCCTGCCGTAGTGTGGGGATTTAATGTATCAAGGGCATTGCGGTGTGTGGCATAATATGGTGTAGGGGGTATTACTGTGTGGGGCTTAATATGGTAGAATTTTTTTTACTTGTGGTGGTCGTGATCTGTTGGAGCAGGGTCAAAAACTGGATTGTGAGGTAGTATTTTCAGACGAGGCCATGCCCATTTAAATGAGGCCACACCCATTTAGATGAGGCCACGCCCCCTTGCCGTGTGCGTGTGCACGTTTTTTTTTATCTAGGTGTGTGTGTGGGGGGGGCACATTTTTTTATGTCATGGGGGGGCGCATTTTTAAATCTCGCACTGGGAGCCAAATTGGCTAGAAACAGCCCTGCCTGTAGTTACTTATTCTGTGCGATGATTGCTGCGACGAATGACACGGTAATGACGTCAGATACCCGCCCAGCAAACACCCGGCCACGCCTGCGTTTTTCCAAACACTCCCAGAAAACGGTCAGTTGCCACCCAGAAACTCCCATTTCCTGTCAATCTCCTTGCGTCCGCCAGTGCGACTGAAAGCGTTGCTAGAACCTGTGCAAAACCATGATGCTTTTTGTACCCATGCGCATTGCGGTGCATACGCATGCGCAGTTTTGCCATTTTTTAAAATGATCGCTACGCAGCGAACAACGACAGCTAGCGATCAACTCGGAATGAGGGCCGTTGTTTGAGTATCTTTGACATCATTGGCGATTTATTTATTAGCAGTTCAACATATAGCATGGGTGTTATTTTGATACCAGTATGCTGAAATGTCTCAATGTTGACATTTATAATGTATATATGGACACTATGTCGACATACACAGTATAGACATGGTTATAATGCCGACATTGTGCATGTCCTTCTTTAAAACTTTTGTGTTTGCCCCTTAGTAGATCCACAATTGACCAATCCAAGACACATTTCTAAGCCCCGGCAAAAACTCTTACACTTCTACAGGGGTGTTCTCTGCTTCATCGACAGCCTAGCGCTGCCACTGATGGGCTACTGTGAAAGAACTGGTGCGGCCAGCAGGTACCGTACCTATACACACACATTAGTATCACTCAATTAAGCAAAGCAATTCTGTCTTTGAGGGTCCTCCATTTTCGGGTATACAGTAGGTAACGCCGTCATGCTGTCAGTGGCGAATTTCCCATTAGGCACGGGAGGCACGTGCCTAGGGGCGGCACTTGTTTCGGGGCAGAATTTGGATGCTTGTGTTGGTATTATCAGCCCAAAATGTACCAAAAACTGCAAAATATTTCTGCTGTATTGTACCATATGCCATCTTGAATGGAGTGTAAACGGGTAGGACATGCACATATTGCATGGGTAAGCTGTCCTATTTAGTAAATATGTATATATCATTTTTTATTATTCTATTAAATTGACTACCATCAAATGAGGGCCTATAACCAATCAATAAAAATAATAAAATTAGGCAGATGGGGGCTGCCGTTACTGTTATACCTAGGCCTGACCCCTAAATCCGCCCCTGCATGCTGTTACCTAGCAATGGATGTAAAAGCTTTCCTCCACCTGTTAAATTGAGCAGGCAGAAAAATGTGTGTGTGTGTGTGTGTGTGTGTGTGTGTGTGTGATGGGGGTGGTGGATGCTAGAGAAATCAGTGACTTCTCTGTTGTTAAATAGCAGGAATAGGTAGAGATGTGCGGCTGGCACTTTTCGTGTTTTGTGTTTTGGTTTTGGTTCTAATTCCACTTTCGTGTTTTGGTTTTGGCTTGGTTTTGCCAAAACCACCCTTTCGTGTTTTGGCTTTGGTTTTGGATCTGGATGATTTTTGGGAAAAAAACATAAAAACAGCTTAAATCACAGAATTTGGGGGTAATTTTGCTCCTATGGTATTATTAACCTCAATAACATTCCTTTCCACTAATTTCCAGTCTATTCTGGACACCTCACAATATTGTTTTTAGGCCAAAAGGTTGCACCGAGGTTGCTGGATGACTAAGCTAAGCGACACAAGTGGACAACACAAACACCTGGCCCATCTAGGAGTGGCACTGCAGTGGCAGACAGGAGGGCAGATATATAAAAAAGGCCCCAAACAGCACATCATGCAAAGAAGAAAAAGAACTGCAATGAGGTAGTTGTATGACTAAGCCAAGCGACACAAACAATTGGCCCATCTAGGCGTGGCACTGCAGTGACAGACAGGAGGGCAGATATAAAAAAAAGGCCCCTAACAGCACATGATGCAAAGAAGAAAAAAAGGTGCACCGAGGTGGCTGTATGACTAAGCTAAGCGACACAACCACCTGGCCCATCTAGTAGTGTCACTCAGTGGTTTAATGTCGAGAGTGGGCCGCCATTGTTTGGTCCACTGACAGCATCTCCAGCATGCTCCAGTCACTTTAAAAAAAATCTGCAATTGGTGGACTTATATGGCAGTATGAGCACCGGAAATTTTTCGGGTTTTGTGTTTTGGTTTTGGGTTCGGTTCCGCGGCCGTGTTTTGGGTTCGAACGCGTTTTGGCAAAACCTCACTGAATTTTTTTTGTCGGATTCGGGTGTGTTTTGGATTCGGGTGTTTTTTTCAAAAAACCCTAAAAAACAGCTTAAATCATAGAATTTGGGGTTCATTTTGATCCCAAAGTATTATTAACCTCAATAACCATAATTTCCACTCATTTTCAGTCTATTCTGAACACCTCACACCTCACAATATTATTTTTAGTCCTAAAATTTGCACCGAGGTCGCTGGATGGCTAAGCTAAGCGACCCAAGTGGCCGACACAAACACCTGGCCCATCTAGGAGTGGCACTGCAGTGTCACGCAGGATGGCCCTTCCAAAAAACACTCCCCAAACAGCACATGACGCAAAGAAGAAAAAAAGAGGCGCAATGAGGTAGCTGTGTGAGTAAGATAAGCGACCCTAGTGGCCGACACAAACACCTGGCCCATCTAGGAGTGGCACTGCAGTGTCACGCAGGATGGCCCTTCCAAAAAACACTCCCCAAACAGCACATGACGCAAAGAAGAAAAAAAGAGGCGCAATGAGGTAGCTGTTTGAGTAAGCTAAGCGACCCTAGTGGCCGACACAAACACCTGGCCCATCTAGGAGTGGCACTGCAGTGTCACGCAGGATGGCCCTTCCAAAAAACACTCCCCAAACAGCACATGACGCAAAGAAAAAAAGAGGCGCAATGAGGTAGCTGTGTGAGTAAGCTAAGCGACCCTAGTGGCCGACACAAACACCTGGCCCATCTAGGAGTGGCACTGCAGTGTCACGCAGGATGGCCCTTCCAAAAAACACTCCCCAAACAGCACATGACGCAAAGAAAAAAAGAGGCGCAATGAGGTAGCTGTGTGAGTAAGCTAAGCGACCCTAGTGGCCGAAACAAACACCTGGCCCATCTAGGAGTGGCACTGCAGTGTCACGCAGGATGGCCCTTCCATAAAACACTCCCCAAACAGCAGCACATGACGCAAAGAAGAAAAAAAAGAGGCGCAATGAGGTAGCTGTGTGAGTAAGCTAAGCGACCCTAGTGGCCGACACAAACACCTGGCCCATCTAGGAGTGGCACTGCAGTGTCACGCAGGATGGCCCTTCCAAAAAACACCCCCCAAACAGCACATGACGCAAAGAAAAATGAAAGAAAAAAGAGGTGCAAGATGGAATTGTCCTTGGGCCCTCCCACCCACCCTTATGTTATATAAACAGGACATGCACACTTTAACCAACCCATCATTTCAGTGACAGGGTCTGCCACACGACTGTGACTGAAATGACGGGTTGGTTTGGACCCCCACCAAAAAAGAAGCAATTAATCTCTCCTTGCACAAACTGGCTCTACAGAGGCAAGATGTCCACCTCATCATCATCCTCCGATATATCACCGTGTACATCCCCCTCCTCACAGATTATCAATTCGTCCCCACTGGAATCCACCATCTCAGCTCCCTGTGTACTTTGTGGAGGCAATTGCTGCTGGTCAATGTCTCCACGGAGGAATTGATTATAATTCATTTTAATGAACATCATCTTCTCCACATTTTCTGGATGTAACCTCGTACGCCGATTGCTGACAAGGTGAGCGGCGGCACTAAACACTCTTTCGGAGTACACACTTGTGGGAGGGCAACTTAGGTAGAATAAAGCCAGTTTGTGCAAGGGCCTCCAAATTGCCTCTTTTTCCTGCCAGTATAAGTACGGACTGTCTGACGTGCCTACTTGGATGCGGTCACTCATATAATCCTCCACCATTCTTTCAATGGGGAGAGAATCATATGCAGTGACAGTAGACGACATGTCCGTAATCGTTGTCAGGTCCTTCAGTCCGGACCAGATGTCAGCATCAGCAGTCGCTCCAGACTGCCCTGCATCACCGCCAGCGGGAGGGCTCGGAATTCTGAGCCTTTTCCTCGCACCCACAGTTGCGGGAGAATGTGAAGGAGGAGATGTTGACAGGTCGCGTTCCGCTTGACTTGACAATTTTGTCACCAGCAGTTCTTTGAACCCCAGCAGACTTGTGTCTGCCGGAAAGAGAGATCAAAGGTAGGTTTTAAATCTAGGATCGAGCACGGTGGCCAAAATGTAGTGCTCTGATTTCAACAGATTGACCACCCGTGAATCCTTGTTAAGCGAATTAAGGGCTCCATCCACAAGTCCCACATGCCTAGCGGAATCGCTCTGTGTTAGCTCCTCCTTCAAAGTCTCCAGCTTCTTCTGCAAAAGCCTGATGAGGGGAATGACCTGACTCAGGCTGGCAGTGTCTGAACTGACTTCACGTGTGGCAAGTTCAAAAGGTTGCAGAACCTTGCACAACGTTGAAATCATTCTCCACTGCGCTTGAGACAGGTGCATTCTACCTCCTATATCGTGCTCAGTTGTATAGGCTTGAATGGCCTTTTGCTGCTCCTCCAACCTCTGAAGCATATAGAGGGTTGAATTCCACCTCGTTACCACTTCTTGCTTCAGATGATGGCAGGGCAGGTTCAGGCGTTTTTGGTGGTGCTCCAGTCTTCTGTACGTGGTGCCTGTACGCCGAAAGTGTCCCGCAATTCTTCTGGCCACCGACAGCATCTCTTGCATGCCCCTCTCGTTTTTTAAATAATTCTGCACCACCAAATTCAAGGTATGTGCAAAACATGGGACGTGCTGGAATTTGCCCATATTTAATGCACACACAATATTGCTGGCGTTGTCCGATGCCACAAATCCACAGGAGAGTCCAATTGGGGTAAGCCATTCTGCGATGATCTTCCTCAGTTGCCGTAAGAGGTTTTTAGCTGTGTGCGTATTCTGGAAAGCGGTGATACAAAGCGTAGCCTGCCTAGGAAAGAGTTGGCGTTTGCGAGATGCTGCTACTGGTGCCGCCGCTGCTGTTCTTGCGGCGGGAGTCCATACATCTACCCAGTGGGCTGTCACAGTCATATAGTCCTGAGCCTGCCCTGCTCCACTTGTCCACATGTCCGTGGTTAAGTGGACATTGGGTACAACTGCATTTTTTAGGACACTGGTGAGTCTTTTTCTGAGGTCTGTGTACATTTTCGGTATCGCCTGCCTAGAGAAATGGAACCTAGATGGTATTTGGTACCGGGGACACAGTACCTCCAACAAGTCTCTAGTTGCCTCTGCAGTAATGATGGATACCGGAACCACGTTTCTCACCGCCCAGGATGCCAAGGCCTCAGTTATCCGCTTTGCAGCAGGATGACTGCTGTGATATTTCATCTTCCTCGCAAAGGACTGTTGGACAGTCAATTGCTTGGTGGAAGTAGTAAAAGTGGTCTTACGAGTACGACTTCCCCTCTGGGATGACCATCGACTCCCAGCAGCAACAACAGCAGCGCCAGCAGCAGTAGGCGTTACATGCAAGGATGCATCGGAGGAATCCCAGGCAGGAGAGGACTCGTCAGAATTGCCAGTGACATGGCCTGCAGGACTATTGGCATTCCTGGGGAAGGAGGAAATTGACACTGAGGGAGTTGGTGGGGTGGTTTGCGTGAGCTTGGTTACAAGAGGAAGGGATTTACTGGTCAGTGGACTGCTTCCGCTGTCGCCCAAAGTTTTTGAACTTGTCACTGACTTATGATGAATGCGCTGCAGGTGACGTATAAGGGAGGATGTTCCGAGGTGGTTAACGTCCTTACCCCTACTTATTACAGCTTGACAAAGGCAACACACGGCTTGACAAATGTTGTCCGCATTTCTGTTGAAATACTTCCACACCGAAGAGCTGATTTTTTTGGTATTTTCACCAGGCATGTCAATGGCCCTATTCCTCCCACGGACAACAGGTGTCTCCCCGGGTGCCTGACTTAAACAAACCACCTCACCATCAGAATCCTCCTGGTCAATTTCCTCCCCAGCGCCAGCAACACCCATATCCTCCTCATCCTGGTGTACTTCAACACTGACATCTTCAATCTGACTATCAGGAACTGGACTGCGGGTGCTCCTTCCAGCACTTGCAGGGGGCGTGCAAATGGTGGAAGGCGCATGCTCTTCACGTCCAGTGTTGGGAAGGTCAGGCATCGCAAACGACACAATTGGACTCTCCTTGTGGATTTGTGATTTCGAAGAACGCACAGTTCTTTGCTGTGCTTTTGCCAGCTTGAGTCTTTTCATTTTTCTAGCGAGAGGCTGAGTGCTTCCATCCTCATGTGAAGCTGAACCACTAGCCATGAACATAGGCCAGGGCCTCAGCCGTTCCTTGCCACTCCGTGTGGTAAATGGCATATTGGCAAGTTTACGCTTCTCCTCTGACAATTTTATTTTAGATTTTTGAGTCCTTTTTTTACTGATATTTGGTGTTTTGGATTTTACATGCTCTGTACTATGACATTGGGCATCGGCCTTGGCAGACGACGTTGCTGGCATTTCATCGTCTCGGCCATGACTAGTGGCAGCAGCTTCAGCACGAGGTGGAAGTCGATCTTGATCTTTCCCTATTTTTGGAACCTCAACATTTTTGTTCTCCATATTTTAATAGGCACAACTAAAAGGCACCTCAGGTAAACAATGGAGATGGATGGATACTAGTATACTTATGGATGGACGAGCGACTGCCGACACAGAGGTAGCTACAGCCGTGGACTACCGTACTGCGTCTGCTGCTAATATAGACTGGATGATAATGATATAAAAAATATATATATATATCACTACTGCAGCCGGACAGGTATATATTATATAATGACGGACCTGCTGGACACTGTCAGCAGCACTGCAGACTCCTAAAGTAAGCTACTAGTAGTATCAAGATGATAGAAAAAAAAAAAAACACCACAGGTAGGTGGTATACAATTATGGATGGACGAGCGACTGCCGACACAGAGGTAGCTACAGCCGTGGACTACCGTACTGCGTCCGCTGCTAATATAGACTGGATGATAATGATATAAAAAATATATATATATATCACTACTGCAGCCGGACAGGTATATATTATATAATGACGGACCTGCTGGACACTGTCAGCAGCACTGCAGACTCCTAAAGTAAGCTACTAGTAGTATCAAGAAGATAGAAAAAAAAAAAAACACCACAGGTAGGTGGTATACAATTATGGATGGACGAGCGACTGCCGACACAGAGGTAGCTACAGCCGTGGACTACCGTACTGCGTCTGCTGCTAATATAGACTGGATGATAATGACATAAAAAAAATATATATATATATATATATATATCACTACTGCAGCCGGACAGGTATATATTATATAATGACGGACCTGCTGGACACTGTCAGCAGCACTGCAGACTCCTAAAGTAAGCTACTAGTAGTATCAAGATGATAGAAAAAAAAACCCACCACAGGTAGGTGGTATACAATTATGGATGGACGAGCGACTGCCGACACAGAGGTAGCTACAGCCGTGGACTACCGTACTGCGTCTGCTGCTAATATAGACTGGATGATAATGATATAAAAAATATATATATATATCACTACTGCAGCCGGACAGGTATATATTATATAATGACGGACCTGCTGGACACTGTCAGCAGCACTGCAGACTCCTAAAGTAAGCTACTAGTAGTATCAAGAAGATAGAAAAAAAAAAAAAAACACCACAGGTAGGTGGTATACAATTATGGATGGACGAGCGACTGCCGACACAGAGGTAGCTACAGCCGTGGACTACCGTACTGCGTCTGCTGCTAATATAGACTGGATGATAATGACATAAAAATATATATATATATATCACTACTGCAGCCGGACAGGTATATATTATATAATGACGGACCTGCTGGACACTGTCAGCAGCACTGCAGACTCCTAAAGTAAGCTACTAGTAGTATCAAGATGATAGAAAAAAAAAAACCACCACAGGTAGGTGGTATACAATTATGGATGGACGAGCGACTGCCGACACAGAGGTAGCTACAGCCGTGGACTACCATACTGCGTCTGCTGCTAATATAGACTGGATGATAATGATATAAAAAATATATATATATATCACTACTGCAGCCGGACAGGTATATATTATATAATGACGGACCTGCTGGACACTGTCAGCAGCACTGCAGACTCCTAAAGTAAGCTACTAGTAGTATCAAGAAGATAGAAGAAAAAAAAACACCACAGGTAGGTGGTATACAATTATGGATGGACGAGCGACTGCCGACACAGAGGTAGCTACAGCCGTGGACTACCGTACTGCGTCTGCTGCTAATATAGACTGGATGATAATGATATAAAAAATATATATATATCACTACTGCAGCCGGACAGGTATATATTATATAATGACGGACCTGCTGGACACTGTCAGCAGCACTGCAGACTCCTAAAGTAAGCTACTAGTAGTATCAGAAGATAGAAAAAAAAAACACCACAGGTAGGTGGTATACAATTATGGATGGACGAGCGACTACCGACACAGAGGTAGCTACAGCTGTGGACTACCGTACTGCGTCTGTTGCTAATATAGACTGGATGATAATGATATAAAAAAAAAATATATATATATCACTACTGCAGCCGGACAGGTATATATTATATAATGAAGGACCTGCTGGACACTGTCAGCAGCACTGCAGACTCCTAAAGTAAGCTACTAGTAGTATCAAGAAGATAGAAAAAAAAAACACCACAGGTAGGTGGTATACAATTATGGATGGATGAGCGACTGCCGACACAGAGGTAGCTACAGCCGTGGACTACCGTACTGCGTCTGCTGCTAATATAGACTGGATGATAATGATATAAAAAATATATATATATCACTACTGCAGCCGGACAGGTATATATTATATAATTAATGACGGACCTGCTGGACACTGTCAGCAGAATGCGTTTATAGAATAAAAACACCACACGACGAGTGTTTAACTTTTTCAGGCAGACAATCACAATATACTGGTGGTCAGACAGTGGTCACTGGTCAGTCACACTGGCAGTGGCACTCTGGCAGCAAAAGTGTGCACTGTTAAATAATATGTACTCCTGCTACTGCTCCCCAGTCTCCCCCACAATTAAGCTGTGTGAGCACTGAGCACTCAGCACAGTCAGATATACATAGATGATGCAGCACACTGAGGCTGAGCACAGATATGGTATACTGTTACTGTGTCACTGTGTATCGTTTTTTTTCAGGCAGAGAACGGAGTATATTAAATAATAATATAATAAAAAAACTGCACTGGTGGTCACTGGTCAGTCACTAGTAAACTCTGCACTCTCTGAGTACTCCTAAGCTCCAGTAAATCAAGTGTCTCACTCTCACTCTCTCTCTTCTAATCTAAATGGAGAGGATGCCAGCCACGTCCTCTCCCTATGAATCTCAATGCACGTGTGAAAATGGCGGCGACGCGCGGCTCCTTATATAGAATCCGAGTCTCGCAATAGAATACGAGCCTCGCGAGAATCCGACAGCGGGATGATGACGTTCGGGCGCGCTCGGGTTAGCCGAGCAAGGCGGGAAGATCCGAGTCTGCCTCGGATCCGTGTAAAAAGGCTGAAGTTCGGGGGGGTTCGGATTCCGAGGAACCGAACCCGCTCATCACTAGGCAGTACCCCAGGAATAATACAGCAGTACCCCTTGGACTCATACGGCAGTGTCACACAGAATGGCACTTTTCAAAAACTAGGCGCCAAACAGCACCTCATGCAAAGATGTCAAAGAGGTGCAATGAGGTAGCTGTATGACTAAGCTAAGCAACACAAACAATTCCCAATGGAATTATACGTCCAATTCACTGGAATTAACTGGCAAAATCACTGGAATTAATAATTATACATCCAAATAACTGGAATTAATTGTCAAAATCACTGTGCTTATACGTCCAATCACTGGAATTAATTGGCAAGATCCCTGGAATTAATAATTATACATCCAAATCACTGGAATTAATTGGCAAAATCACTGTAATTATACGTCCAAATCACTGGAATTAATTGGCAAGATCACTGTCATTAATAATTATACGTCCAAATCACTGGAATTAATTGGCAAAATCACTGTAATTATACGTCCAAATCACTGTAATTAATTAGCAAGATCACTGTAATTAATAATTATACGTCCAAATCACTGGAATTATATGTCCAAATCACTGCAATTAATTGGCAAGATCACTGTAATTATACGTCCAAATCACTGTAATTAATTGTCAGATCACTGTAATTAATAATTATACGTCCAAATCACTATAATTATACGTCCAAATCACTGGAATTAATTTGCAAGATCACTGTAATTAATAATTATACGTCCAAATCGCTGGAATTTTATGTCCAAATCACTGGAATTAATTGGCAAGATCACTGTAATTAATAATTATATGTCCAAATCACTGGAATTAAATGGCAAAATCTCGCTATTACCTGCCTAGTGAAGTGGAATCTAGATGTGATTTGGTACCGGGGACACAATACCTCCATCAATTGCAGCGTCTTGTTTCCCTTCACAGCGGGCAGCGGCAGCGGGGGGCACAGCAGCAGCGGATCTTGCTGTGGTGTGGCGCCCTCCGGAGGGCGCCGGCGCCCTCCGGAAGGCAGCGCCCCGGGCAAAAGTCCTGCTTGCCCGTGGCAAGATCCGCTACTGACTGTGAATGGTCACTGGACTTACTGATGCACAGGACACTAGCACTGGTCTGATGCAGGACAACAGATAATTATACAGTAGCACTGGGCATATGGCAGCAGATGACACCACCACTGTGAATGGTCACTGGACTGACTGATGCCCAGGTCACCACCACTGGACTGATGCAGGACAATACACCACCACTGAACTGATGCAGCACAACACAGTACCCTATACAGCAGCACTGGACATATGGCAGCAGAGGACACCACTGTGACTGGTCACTGGACTGACTGATGCACAGGACACTACCACTGGTCTGATGCAGGACAACACAGCAACACTGTAAGGGACTTATTATACAGCAGCACTGGTCATATGGCAGCAGAGGACACCACCACTGTGACTGATGCAGCACAACACACCACCACTGAACTGATGCAGCACAACACAGCACCACTGGACAGCACTGGACATATGGCAGCAGAGGACACAAGCACTGTGACTGGACAGATTCAGCACAAGCCACGGACACTGAGAGAACGGAGACACATCCTCTCTATACACTCTCCAATGCCGGAGTGAAAATGGCGGGGACGTGCGGCTCCTTATATGGAGTCCAAATCCCGCGAGAATCCGACAGTGGGATGATGACATTTTGCCTCGTTCGGGTTTCCGAGTCAGGCGGGAAAACCCGAGCCTGGCTTGGAACCAGAATCAAATGGTGAAGTTCGGTACAGTCCGGTTCTCTGAGAGCCGAACCCGCTCATCTCTAGTAATAACCTCTTTTTCTGGCAAAAAAAGAAGAAGACAGAGATGGGTTTGGCCTCATAAATAAACTGCTAACTGTTTGGAGATACAAAATAGTCATGGGTGACTTTCAGTGGCGGATTTTACCTATAGGCTGCAGGACAGCAGCCCCCCCCCCCTCCCCAATCTCCCAGGTAAATCTACCAGCCATCCAGCTCAGTGAAAGTGAAGCCTGTGAGACTGCACTAGCTTCATTGTGACTGGCAGTGACTTCCTATTGTAAGTCCTACCTGCCAATCACCTGCAGGACAGGCAATCCCATTGGGAGGTGTTTCTTCCCTCTTGGACTGCAGATCAGTCTGCTATTAGCAGATAGTTGGCTTCCTGTAGGTACTAGTCACTCCCTGCATCATCGTCAGCCCAATCTGACTTCTATAACCTGCTGTTTATGCAGCCCATAGAAGCTGGGAATATGCGCATGCACACTCAAGCTGCCGCTTGTGCCAGTGCACAGGCCCGGTGCCTGCTAGATCCATTGCGCAGACGCTGAAGGCCAGCTCTCACCTCTTGCTTTCTGCCATGGGAAAAAGGTAGGAGCCACCACTGGTGACTTTAATACTGAGCTGATGCATCCCAAGTAAGTCACTCACTGGTTTGGTGCTGCATCCCAATCATGTCACATTTACTGAATTTGATTAAAACATTTTGCACTTTGTATACGCCTTCTCAATAAATGTGCACTTAGAAAGTTATTGTGCGGTATTTAAAATCAGGTACATTCCAGAGACAAAACGTTAAAACAAGGCACTGTCCCCGGCAATTAGTGGTAGTTGGTAACTCTACATGCCTTGTCTGTATACAGTATGTACCTGTTCCAACTTCCACAGTCTTTCCCTCTCCTGTCTGGTTGCCTCCCTCGTTTGTCTGTTTGTAGTTTAAGAAAGCTTTTTGGGGTTTAATAATTGGGGATTTTTGTTAAGGGATTACATTTAAAGTATTAATAATATAAAATAGAAAGAACATGTCTGATTTTGCATTCAAATTATAGCAAATTTAAATATCACAGCAAACACCACCTCATGGACGGGATGTACTAAGCATCGCATCTGCGATGTGGTACATTCTGCCAATTATCGGGTACATACTTATCGGGTATGTACTTAGAAATGCGATTAGTATGGCAAACGACACCTCTCCAATTAAGAGCTGTACTTTGCAATCGCTGGTTTAGGACCTGGGAATCCTTTTGCATATCCACAGAGTGACACAGCAGCCGCCGGGGGTGCTGGGGGGGATCCGATTGGATCTGTCTCAAAAGGAATTGCAAAGAAAAGCCCAAATGCTTTTATTTGGTAACACCACATAAACATGGCGTTACCCACTTGCTCCAAGCTCTGCAATACATTGCAATCTGGAACTTGGTACATACTCTATGGGAAATGTGTCAGTTTTCAGATTTTTGCCCACATTTTCCCTTTAGCACTGTACATGCCACCCCAGATCGGCTGAAGATACAGTATGTTGGAAATGATGTGTGTGCAGGTGTTGATATAGCAGAGTTATATAAGCACACACACACACACACACACACACACGCGCGCACACACACACACACACACACACACACACACACACACACACACACACACCAACACACACATACACACACACACACACACACACACACACACACACACACACACACACACACACACACACAGCTCTTGAATGAAATTCAGTTGAAATTCTGTTTTTACAGATGATTCCATGACCTTGCAGGGTGGTCCACTAGTAGGCAAAACAACATGTTAAAATGCCCTTAATGTTTACACATTACTACTGGATTGGGTCACTGTTTTGCCTACTAAACACCAAGAAAACACGGACTTGTCAGCTATACATCATCTCCTCTAAAATGGAACCATTACATCGCCCAGGATACTTACCCTGAAAGACTTTCTAACAAATTTTAAACAATCGATTGTTTTCTTTCCAAATTCACTCCATTAAGTGGCAAGGGGATTAACTCCCAGATATTTGCAAAAGGAAATTTAAAAGCTAATTTGGCAACTGTCATCAAACGTCTTGTGCACATGAATTTAAACACCTTGAACATGAGAAGGTCTGGGGAGCTTTCTGGATGACATCGATTGCAATCATTTCTGCAGCTACCGTTGTGGCAGTATGGCAAAATATCATCCTGGACTGTACTCTTAGGAAACAGAAAAGCGATGGTTTTAGAGGATAACTGTCTCAGAAATTAAAAACTTAGATTTATTACAAGAAAATGTTAATGTTTCAATTTGCTCATTATACAATATTTAAAAAATAAAATATATATTAACCAGGATCTAGTCCCAGTGTACTTGGATTAAAAAATATGAATAGGCAATTTTCTGGAATGTGATTTTATAATATAAGCGCATTAAATTGTCTAGTGTTGGAAGCTGATTCCCCGTACTGAGTACTCTAGGTAGCCACCTGCTTTATGGGGAGGAGCAGCTCCCACTGGACCAATCAGGAAAGGGGACAAATACCAGAGACAAATACAGGGAAGTTACCAAAGCTTGTATTAACAAGTATTGCAGTGGTACTAGTACTGCTGCAATAACTTTTACATTGTTGCCATCTTGGATGACAATAAACAATTAGTATCATTGAGAAAAGGGAATGTTTTAGTGTGCAATATAAAAAAATGATGCATTAAGTTTTTCTTTTCCTCAAAGATGGGACCTCTTTCTGGAACAATGTATCCTAGCCCAACATTGCATCCACAGTTTACACACCTGAAATGAAAGAGGTTACAGCACAGCAGGGACAGGGATTAAGAGAGGAGGGGGCATGTGTGCAGTGTCCGCCCGGGCTCCCTCCTCTTTAGCAGGGAGCAGCAGTGACTCTGGTCATTAGGTGGTGTGCAGGTCTCCGGGAAAATGGTGCTGCGGCCACTTTCTTGCCAATTCTCCCTACTGCGCATGCGCAATACGTTGGGAAAATGCAGCGGGACTCCAGAGGGGTAAGTATAGCAGAAATGGGTGCAGGGTGTGCGGTGTGGGCCCCTCTGGAACCAGGGGCCCATGTGCACTGCACACACTACACCCATTACAGATATACCACTGCACCCCAGGGAAGCCAATGGTAGACTTGCTGAAGTCACAGCACACCGTTCATGATTCTAAAAATGGCGGGCCATGTGGAAGTTGCTGCTGGTCTGTATGCAACCATTTACCCATGTAACTTTCTTTTTTTTTTTTATAAACTTTTTATTGAGACATCATTGATATCGTAATACAAAGTATAGGTGTACAAATAAAGTAGTATACAATAATATACAAAGATTATAGCCAGGAGTCGTACAACGCATTCATATATGTTAAACCATAAAAACTTTTGCATGATAATTGGATAAATTATCGATACACTGATGGTGTTATACATCATAGACGTATCTGTAAGGGGAGCCGTCGTAATTGTCCATTCTTAAACCAAAGAAAGAGGCTGGTCCTGTGCAGCCAGCCTAGCTAAATACCATGTAGTGTTCTTGAGGCTGTTATGAATGTGTAGCCGTGTAGTGAGGGGCAAAGTGGATATATAAGATTCCCAGAGATTAAAAAAACTGTCTACTTGTTTACCTCTATCAACAATAGCCTCCACCCAGTCCATCCTGAATATATGGTGTAATTAACTCAAAAATAATGGTATCTGTGGTGGCGCGCTATCTATCCACCCTTGTAGAATCATTTTTTTCCCGGCTGCACTAAGGGCTATCAGTAGTTTTTTACATTCCGATGGCATGCGAAGAGTGGGATCAACAATACCCAGGATTGTCCATTCGGGGGTAAAGGGCACATAAGTTATTAAATTAGCCTCCGCATATCTCCTAATGAGGTGCCAAAAATATTGTACAATTGGGCATGCCCACAAACAATGATATGTATCAGCCTCACTCTGGTGGCATCTTGGGCAAGAGTGCGTTTCCGACGTTCCTATATGGTAGCGTCGTAGCGGGGACAGATAAGTGTTATGATACACATTAAGAAATAATTCAGTGTACATGCTTGCTGGGAGGACCTTTCGAGAGTATAGTAGTGCTTTTTCCATTATTGGTATGGTCAGTCCGGGGAAATGAGCCAACCATTTGGACATGCCACCTGTCACAGCGGCATGGTCTAGTATTGTCCTCAAGAAAGTGTAGTGTATGGATATGGCCTTGTGTCTCGGTACTGGGAGTAGTAAGAGGCTATCTGGTGGATTAGTCCAATCCCCCTCCGCAAAATGTGTAAGAATATGCCTAATGTAAAATTGCGTTTGCAAGAATGGAAGGGGGGACGAGACGACTACAGCATGTCTTGTTGAAACCTCTGAGAAGGTAAGCAAACGGTGGTCCTCCACAGATACTAACGACCTAATTGATGTTATACCAGCCTCCCTCCATGTCGTAAAGGGATGGGCAGCCATGCCATCCAAAAACTCTGGGTTTTTAATTAAGGGCAAGTGCAGGGAGTAGTATTGATTCAACTTCGCATTGTGGCGCAGTATGTGCCACATTTTTCTAGTAGCCCACAGAAGTGGGTAAGACCTGATATGATCCGGTATCTCCCAATCATGTTGGTGAAGAAAACATGTCAGACCCACCTGTGCTAAAAAATTCTGCTCGAGGGATGTGTTTGTATATACAGAGCTATTTTGTAGCCAATCTCTCAAGTGTCTTAGAAGTGCAGCGTGGTTATAAACTACAACATCTGGAAAGTTGACACCTCCATTGGACTTAGGTTGGGCAAGTTTACGCATAGCAATACGTGCCCGGCCCCCCCTCCATATAAAGGTTCTGATTAATTTGTTGATCGTTTGGACGTCCTGTTTAGTCAGCAGTATGGGAAGTGTTTGCAACGGATATAATATGCGCGGTATAGCCACCATTTTTAGCAGGTTAGTCCTGCCTAGATATGACGGTGGAAGACGTTCCTATCTCTTAATATCATCAGTGAGAGTGAGTATGGCCTTGCTTACGTTGATTTTGTATAGTTCAGACATATAGCATGGCACCATAACCCCCAAATAGATAATATATGCGGACACCCAATGAAGGGGAAAGTGTGAGGTCCAGCTCGGACATGTCACATTACCATACAACAGTAGTGCTTTAGATTTATCCATATTGATACTAAAACTCGAAATGCGGCCAAATAATTGGATCTTGTCTAGGATCAAATTAAGGGTATGCTCAGGGTCAGATATATACAGAAGGATATCGTCAGCGAAAGCGGACAGCTTGATTTCCTGTTCACCCACTTTTATGCCCCGAAAAACCGACCAATCCTGCAGTGTCCTAAGCAACGGGTCGAGGGCCAGGTTAAATAGCAGCAGTGACAGAGGGCATCCCTGTCGGGTACCCCTTTCCAAAAGGAATCGTTGGCCTCTGATCCCATTTATTAATAAAGAGGCAGATGGATTGTCGTAGATGTATCGGACATAATTAATAAAGCCTGTATCAAAGCCTCTTCTCTCCATCACAGTAAACAAATGTGGCCACAAGACCATGTCAAAGGCCTTATTTGCATCGAGGCTGAGAAGCATAGTCGAATCTATACATGGAGACTGAGATGCCGCTACCACCGCTAGCGCCATGCGGATTGCTTTAACCGCATGTCGACCAGTTACAAAACCCATTTGTGTTGTAGTAAGTATATCAGGGAGAATAGATTGAAGCCGCATCGCCATTATCTTGGCCAATAGTTTGCAGTCAACATTTAATAGACTAATTGGTCTGTATGAGGAGAGAAAGTTGGCGTCCCTACCAGGTTTGGGGATAAGTGTAATAAATGCCTCATTAAAGGAAGGAGATGGAGAGCTCTTTTCATGTATAGCTTGAAACAATTCCAATAGGGTGGGGACAATGTGGGCCTGTAACATGCGGTAGTAGTCTCCCGACAGGCCATCTGGACCCGGAGACTTTCCATGAGGTAATTTGGATATAACAGTATTAATTTCCTCCGTCGTTATTTTCCCTAGAAGGGCTTCTCCCTGGTCTTGAGTCAGAGCGGGCAATACCTCGTCTGTGAGCAGTTGTGATTGTGTGTCAGTATCTATATGTGCCGAGCTAAACAAGGATTGAAAATAGGATTGAAATTGTTCCACTATTTCTTGAGAGTTGGTGATAATACGACCAGACCTGGGGTGGTGTATAGTAGTTATAATGTGTCGTTTTTTGGGGGGCCGGGAAATGGCCGCCAGTAGTCGGCCAGCCTTATTGCCCCATCTATAAAACTTATTTTTGGTAAAGTCTAAGGAGTGTTTCGCCTGGGTTACTAAATAAGTTTCAAGCAGGTGCCTAGCCTGCTTATAGTCAGTAAGGGTGAGCTCTGTTGGAGTAGAGGTGTATGTTTGGAAGGCTGGGGACATTGCAGCTTTTAACGCAGTGTATTCCAGTTTGGATTCCCTTTTTTTCCGGGTGACATAACTAATAATGTGACCCCTCATCACTGCATTGGATGCGTTCCAAAAGATGTCAGGTCTATCCCAGTAATCTATATTTTCGTCCACATAATTGGTCCAATGATACGTAAGATACAATTTGAAATCCTCCGAGTCTGCCAAGTATTGTGGGAATCTCCAGATACGATCTGTCGAGTGCATATGGGGATAGGTTAATGCCAACGTGACAGGGGCATGATCAGAAATCAATATGTCAAGTATATCCACCCCGGCAACCTGAGAATATAAGTCATCGGCAATTAAGTACCTGTCAATACGGGACAACGTTCCATGTGCCAGTGATAAATGGGTGTGCGTTTTGTCTGTTGGGTGTAGCAATCTCCATGGATCAGAGATGTCCAGGGAATCTCTAAATGTCTGTAAATGTCTGCTCTGGGAGTCAGTGGTTCTTGGCATAGTCGGTGACCTGTCAACTGTAGGGTCATCTACTATGTTAAAGTCTCCACCCACTATTAAAGAATAATTAGTTCTGCCTAGAAGAATGTGAGTGATGTCTTGAAGGAATATGTGTGTATTAACATTCGGGGCGTATAGATTGACAAGGGTAAATTTGGAATGAAAGAGCTCTATGTCCATTATGATATATCTGCCTTCAGGGTCAATGATTTCTGTCAAAACAGTGACGGGGAGATTTTTTCGAAAAAGTATAGCAACCCCTCTGGATTTCATATGGAAAGGAGCAGCTATACAAGAGCCAAGCCATGGGGCTTTCAATACACTCTCCTCACCCGTCAGCCAGTATGTTTCTTGTAAGAAAATCACATCCGGGTGAGAGCGTTTAAGGTGCGTGATCACACGTTGTCGCTTGATAGCGGAATTAAGGCCTCCCACATTCCAAGAGATGAATTGTAGTAGCTTCGTGGGTATTACCTCAGATGAGGAAGAATCTGTTGGCGGCATGGATACCCAATCCCCTCAGGGCAGTGAATTATCTGACGGATAAACAACATAAGTAAGCATATAATGACGGCTCCCCTCTTGACCCAAGATCTCCAGGGTAGTAAATATTTCGACAGCAGTAACATCAGTATAACATGACATGCAATGACAGTCCCAGCATTTGGGAATTCAATTGTGTATCATAATGTCTCGTACCTCTATTTTCTAACATTTTCCTAACAACCAAAACTATGGTGGGCACCAACTAGGCCTAGTGGTGCGCACACTGAACACTATCAAAAATAAGCACTGAAGTAGTAAGAATATATACTTTTAGATCAATACAGATTCAACTAAAATAAGAAAAAGAAAAGAAAAGAAATTTTTTTTAAAGGCAGGTCAACACATATCTGCCCGAGGCGGTGGTTTCAAAGTCATTCAACCATTTGCGCACCGCTGATTGCTTTCCTAGCTAATAGATGACCTTGTCGGGGATCCGTGAGTCAGGAAGCGAGCTCGCGCCACCTCTGGGTCAGTATAAAACATCTGATTTCCGTTCTCTAAGACCCGCAATTTAGCTGGGTAGAGCAGGGCGAACCGAATATTCTCACTGTGCAGGTGGGAGCAGACTTCAGAAAATTCCTTTCTTCTCTGAGCCACAGCTGCCGAGAAATCTTGGAATATCAGGATCTTGTGGCCCTTGACCAATAATTCCCTGTTTTTACGGTAAGCTGCGAGGATTTGTTCCTTGGCCCTGTAGTCTAAGTAACGGGCGATAACTGGTCGAGAACGCTTTCGCGCCCCGTCCTGCATTGCTCCCAGCCTATGTGCTCTTTCGATATATGGGACTTCAATATCATCTACGATTCCCAATGAGGTCGGGAGGTCTACACTAAGATAGGAGGAAAGAGCCGGGCCCGTCAAGGACTTTGGAATTCCAATAAATCTGAGGTTATTTCTGCGAGATCTATTTTCCAGGTCCTCAACCTTATCCTGCAATTGTTGAATATATTTGTCCTGGGTTGATACCCCCTCGCGACAAGAGTGAGCCAAGTCTTCAGTGTCACTCAACCTCGTCTCCAACGTGGTTATGTGCGTTGCATGGGAATCTATGCGAGCTAAGCCCGCGTCCAAACGAGCTTGTAAGTCCTCAAATCGTTTATCAAGCAAGGGCATGAGAAAATCGTAAATTTCTTTAGCTGTCAGGGGAGGGGATGTATCACCAGGTGAACCAGAGGATTCTGAGCTATGTTCAGCTGGAAAGGGCGTCCTTCCCCTTCCCCGCTTTACAAGAATTGGCAGATTGTTTCGGGGGCATGGCTTTGTCGAGGTATTTGTCCATACCCCAGGGAATGAGATATGGAATAATCAGCGTCTCCTGTGGGCAATGGTCCCTTAGGTATAGGAAATGATATTTAAGTTAAATTAATTGTGTTTGGAACTCGAGCGGAAGTGCAAAACCAACCAAATTATTCAGCACATACTAAAATACATATCAAGCAATACAGAATAGAATTATCGAATAAAAATAACAAACGTCACACACAGGCCACAGCAGGCGAAGAAAAGAAGACAATGATCCCACACAGCAAGCAACACAGAGGATCGTTGAGTGAAAATAACAAACGTCACAGAGTACTCAGCGAGAGAAACCTTAGTGTGAAAAAAATAACAAACTTCACATAGAAGTCTCCGCAGCAAAACAAACAACAAAAAATAAGATTAAAAATAAAAATATTTTTTTTTTATCACATTCGAGCCACTAGATGGCACTATTACATTAATTGCAGCACAACGGATCAAAGTAACCATTGACTTCCAGGTGCAACAGTATTGCATGTATAGCAAACAGGGCTCAGATCTAGTAATCAGGCAGGTAGTATATAAAGTCCTCTTCTGAGAATGCAGCACCAGCCGGTGCTATATGGTTCCTGTTGATGCGGTAGGGACCCCAATAGGAGTAGGCATGAAGTTACAGCCAGAGGCAGTGACACAGTTAGTGATGGGCATTTTTACAGTCCTATAGTTATATATCAGGAAAGTTGGGCTCAATAGAGCCTCTAAAAAGAGGCCAGTACGTCTCTCAAGTTTATAAAAAGCTCCCACACGCACTATCAACGCACAGAAGAAATGCAGGGGTGGGGGAGAAAGAATAAAGGAGTAAGTGAGGGTAAAATCAGTTGGGGGGGAAAGAATAAACTGCAAGGGGGGGAAAGGGTTCACACAAAAGGGGGGATGGTATCAAGTATAGGGTAATGCACGAGAAGTGAGTGTTAGTAGAAGGTGATGGGGAGGACAAACAATGTTAGTACCTGGAGTATTTGTAGGTCCATACACGCGGATGAAGGCAATGGATATCGAAGCACCCCCTGGATTGCCAGCCAGCAGATAGATCCGGAAGCTGTAGCCCCGAACTCCCCTGGATGAAGGCAGTAGAAGCGGGTGCACGGCCGCACCAATCCCAATGACAGACCCCAGCGGCTCGGATAGCAGTGGGGCACCATGAATCCCGTGGATCCAAGCAGGGACGGACCCACAGTCCCGCCAGCACCAGCGGTCACATACACAGGCTCAGACAGGGGCGGAAAACAGTGGCTCCAGTGTGTTCGGCTCTCTCCGGAGGGAGAGCTTCAGCAGCAGGGGTGAGCATATAACCGTGGCGATCCGTGCAGGCAACCCCGGCGGCACAGATGCAAGCGGGTAGCGCTGGTCACAGCCGACCGAGTATCCCCGCGATGCACCCGCGAGGCGGCGGTCCCGACAAGCTCCTGGGGGACAGCCCGTGCTGTTCTTCAACCCCCGATGGATAGAGGCGGTAGGGTTCAGGGGGGCTCCCCCGCCCGGCAGGCAGCAGCTCTGCAGTCGTCAGTCCGTCCCGCTGTGTTGTCCCAGTAAATGGAACCTCCGCCCGGCAGTCCAGCGCCGGGAACCCACGGGCCACTACTCGGGCACACACGGCAGCAGTGCCACCCCTCGAAGCACAGAGAAGGGCGCCCCGTAACTTGGTCACCCAAAGGGAGTGGGTCCGCAGCACGAGGGGGCAGGAAAGATGAAGGAGGCAAGTTGATCTGTGCTCAGTTGCCTCAGGCGCGTTCCTCCCGAGATTCGCGCCAAAGGCAGGTGGCCATCCACGCCGTTTATATAAAACGGCTCGACTTCGGTGAAAAATAGGCCCACAGGGGCGAGTAGGGTATCAATCTGTTCCTGTATACACGGGGGACACACTCCCATCAAGCATGTATCCCCATGGAAGCAGGGGGGGAGGATTGGTATAGATTACTCTAGCCCCTATGCAGACAGAGATTAAAAAGCGGTCATGCTGGATGCCCCGCCCACCGGAAGTCCCCATGTAACTTTCTAATATTTTTATTTCCAAAAAATGCTCAGAAATAGTTTTTTTTATTTTTAATGGATGAATTAATTTAAGAACAATGAATTTAAAACTTATCCAACACGATTTTAATAAAAAAAAAAATGTGAACAATTTTCCAAATAAACATTGATTAAAACATTGATGAGCAATATATTGGATCATTATCCGTTATCCCACAGATGCTTCTCTCTGCAGCTGCCGGGTGTACACATGGAAGCTGAGCGTGGCTTCTTTTCCATTTCCCCAGGCTGTCCGATTAGCAGTGATTGCTGCATGGCAGGCACTAGGGGAGGGGACCAGGAAGCAGAATATTCTCTTCCAGCAGCCATGTCAGGGAAATCCCAACCTGGTGTGCTCGCATTTGATGCGACCACGTCAGGTAAGTCGTTTACAGCATGGTGTAGGGGAAGGAGGTCTGGGTCCTGACAGGGCTTGTTGGAAAGTGGTCCGTGTGTTAAATTATAGCCTGTATGACCTCTAATGTGACAGAAGGGTGAAAATATAAAATATTGTCTTGCCAGCCTCCTTCATGAGGTCAGCACCTGAGCAGGAAGTGTTACTGGGCAAATGGAAACCCTTCTTTCTGAAGAGTGTAAATGGAGGAGAGGGAGGGACACACAGTACCAGCTCTTGGCTGATCCATCATGCTCATGTAGTTAGTTGGCTGGTTTCTGTGGTGGAAGCATATTAATGCTTAGGCACAGATTTATAAAGCCTTGGAGAGTGATAAATATCATGGTGATAAAGTTCCAGCCAACCAGCTCCTGTCATTTTTCAAACACAGTCTGTGACATGGAAGTTAGGAGCTGATTGGTTGGTACTTTATTACCGTGCTATTTCTCACTTTCCAAGGCTTGATAAATGGGGGCCCTAAAGGGACATGTACTAAGCAGTGATAAAAGTGGAGAAGTGACCCAGTGGAGAAGTTGCCTTTGGCAACCAATCAGCATTGATGTAACATTTATAATTTGCATACTATAAAACAATACAGAGCAGCTGATTGGTTGCCATGGACAGCTTCTCCACTGGCTCACTTCTTCACTTTTATCACTGCTTAGTATATGTCCTCCTAAGTCTAGGAAGCAGTAAGTCAAAGGTGACCCTAATGAGCAGTCCTCTGCACCATCAGGCTACCATGCATGGCCGGCCTGGCCATCTGGAACTTCTGGCACATGCCAGAAGGGCCAATGGGCAGGTGAGCCGAACCGGTTACTCAGAGAGCCGGGAAGGTCCGGCTCTCTGGTTCCATGGTATCCATGGAAATGGGGGCGTACCGTGAGTCCACGCCACCCGGACTCGTGGTGCGCCCCCGCCTCCAGCAACTGTCGCCATGGTAATGGGGGCATGCCATGAGTCCATGCCCCCATGACTCGCGGCACGCCCCCATACGTCGTGCAGCACACCTTCACGAATGCCAGGGCCGAATTAAGGCCCCAGTCCGTCGCTGCTACCATGATATCTCCTAGTGAAACCTCTAGTAATCTTCCCTGGCCTAATATCCTAAGAGCCAGACTATTAGTGGGAGATTTATCAAATCTTGGAGGGAACTAAAATGAAGTTGCAGCAACCAATCACCTTCTACAGTGAATGTCATTTTTCTAGCACAGCTTGTAAAATGACACTTATAAGCTGTTTGGTTGGTACTTTATTTCTCTCCACTTTATCTCTCCCCAACATTTTATAAATCTCCCCCTAGATTTGAGGGTATTTCTGGCTACTGGGCTACAGCTCACATGTTCTATTCCTGTGCTCTAACATACAATTTTTGAGAGTAAACTACAGTAACAGTAAATACAGTCCCAGAAGGGATGCAAAATAAAAATGAAAAATATGCAAAATGGCACTAAATGTATATTTTTATTTTCTCTTTGTCTAATGTAAACTTTAATTAATAATTTTATAAAAATGTTCTTGTTGTAGAGCTTGACCTAGTTTTTATGAGGGCGCTGGCACACCATTAAATAGAGATGTAATTGTTTCTCTTCCACATAATCCCTTTCTTCCTCAGAATCTGCTGTCAGTCTTTTTGAGTTATTATAATCCGCTGGCAGTACAATAGTTTGGGTATGTGGTAAGTGATACATGTGGCATATTTGCGTGTGGGAAATGATGTCATTGTGAGCGCAGTCAGCTATGGAAAGGATAGAAAATATGACAGAGAGCAGACAAAGAGGTGGCAGACAGAACTCTCTGAGTAGCCTCATAGCCTGCACAGAGGACTCACAGAAAACTATGTCTAGCATATTCATTCCCTGAATAGTTTAGAAATAAAACCAAGTATAGATTATCTAAGGTGACATGTCTGAATAGTTTTCTAGCCAAGCATACTGTTGTGTCAGGGGGATGCAGTCAATTTACCGTCAATTAAAATCCCGGCGGTCAAAATACCGACAGCAATTGACCGACAGTCAAAATCCCGACTAGGTCAAAATACAGACATGGTCAAAATACCCGTATCTCAAAACAGCATCTTATTGGCTCTCAGATGCCACGTGTTTTGGATAACCAATAAGAAAAATCTGGATAAATCCGAACTCGCGTTAATTTTGGCTTTAAGGACCAAATAAATCCAAACCCGCACATCTCTAGTCCGTATGTATCAATGCCTATTTCCCTATACAGTAGATTGTAAGATTATGAGCAGGGTCCTCTTACCTCTTAAGGGGGGTACTCACGGAGCGATCACTGCTTAAAATCTAAGCAATCTGACTAGATTGCTTAGATTTTAAGCAGGATCGCTCCGTGTGTAGCCCCCACAGCGATAGCTGCGCATCGCTATCGCTGGTGCTAGATTGGCCTGCCGTGCAGGCCAATCTAGCAGGTCGCTCATTTCACCCGCTGGGTGAAATGAGCGGCCCCCCTTCTCCCCCCGCACGCTCAGCACACATCGCGCTGTGCTGAGCGGCGGGAGAGATGTGTGCTGAGCGGTTCGCCCAGCACACATCTCTCCCGCATCGGCCAGTGAGTACTGGCCTTTAGTCTGTCTTTTATTGCCCAGTCTTGTTTCATTATGCTTTTGCTCCCAATTGTAAAGCACAACCTATTATTCTAGCACTATATGAGTAACTGTTAATAAATGTGAATAACAATAATAAGAATAAAAAAAGATATAATGAAAATAATGATGATAATAAAAATAACATGAAATAATGATTATCTCTACTTTAAATGTCCAACTGATGTATATGTATGTAGGGAACAAATGTATTAAGCGTTCACAAGAAATAAATATGAGACACATTAGGAGAGATAAATGACCAGCCAACCAGCTCCTAACTGTAATTTTTCAAACACTGGGGCAGATGTAATAACCTGGAGAAGGCATAAGGAAGTGAGAAACCAGTGATAAGTGCAAGGTGATAAACGCACCAGCCAATCAACTCCAATATGGAAATTGATAGTTAGGAGCTGATTGGCCGGTGTGTTTATCACCTGGCACATATCACTGGTTTATCACTTCCTTACGCCTTCTCCGGGTTAATACATCTGCCCACAGCCTGTTACATGGCAGCATACCCTCCAACTGTACCTTTTTAATAGGTACAGTACCTTTTATTTATGGTCTGTACCGATTTTTGGCTCTCTAAACTTCCATTGAAAGTATAGGAAAAGGGGAGTGGCCACACCCCCCTTTAACAGTGACCACGCCCCTTTTTCTAATTTGTACCGATTTTTATGTGTAAAATGTTGGAGGGTATGTGGCAGTTAGAAGCTGATTGGCTGGTACACTGGGGCAGATGTATTAAACTGGAGAAGGGATAAAGAAGTGATAAATGCTGGTGCGTTATCATCTTGCACTTATCACTTCTTCATCACTTCTCTAGGCTTAATACATCTGCCCCTTTATCACTCCTTGTGTGTCTCAGATTTATCTCTTGTTAACGCTTAATACATTTGGGTCTAGGACTGCTGTGCTTTTTAGACATCTTAACAATAACAGCTTTTTTGTGTGACTTGCACTATGTTCTGTTAAATATTATTTGATTGCTTATCACTTATAGCCTCAACAATAGCACCTCACAACCGATGCTGTACACGGTATACATAAATCAGTGTTTGGTTTTGCAGTACTGCAGCATAAGGTATAACAAATACTCACATAACACACAGTGCACTATGAAAGATTTTTATCTAAGTTCATAAAATTTTATAATCATATTTGCGTTCATATTATGCAAGATGAATCCTTTACTTGTCTCTACAACCTGCATTATTTCCTGTGGTAGGCAGTCTTATGGAGCGGCTGATTCCAAACAATCCAGTTAGGTCATTATGCTGGTAAAGTCATCTCACAGCAAATGTAATGCAATAAAGTATGATATACTGTACTGTACAGTAGGAATCTCAGAGTGCAGTCCACATGCTGGCAAAGTTTCTTATTTGTGTTGACAATTTACCAGTTATCTTAGATTAAATGAACCATTTACTATTGCTTTGCTTCATAATCAATGTGAAAATGTGACAACTGTGCAATTTTGCTCTCTGTGCAATTTACAGATTGGGGATAGTTCATTGTGGCTAAGGAATTAATTGGTGATTCATGCAATGTGTACGTTTCAGTACAATGGGGGTCATTCCGAGTTGTTCGCTCAGTGCCGATTTTCGCAACGGAGCGAATAAGGCAAAAATGCACATGCGCATGGTATGCAGTGCGCATGCGCTAAGTATTTTAGCACAAAACTAGTTTTACTCACGTCCGAATGAAGAATTTTCATCGTTGAAGTGATCGGAGTGTGATTAACAGGAAGTGGGTGTTTCTGGGCGGAAACTGACCGTTTTCTGGGAGTGTGCGGAAAAACGCAGGCGTGCCAGGATAAAATGCGGGAGTGTCTGGAGAAACGGGGGAGTGGCTGGCCGAACGCAGGGCGTGTTTGTGACATCAAACCAGGAACGAAACGGGCTGAGCTAATCGCAGTGTAGGAGTAAGTCTCGAGCTACTCAGAAACTGCTAAGAATTTTCTATTCGCAATTCTGCTAATATTTCGTTTGCAATTCTGCTAAGCTAAGATACACTCCAAGAGGGCGGCGGCCTAGCGTGTGCAATGCTGCTAAAATCTGCTAGCGAGCAAACAACTCGGAATGACCCCCAATCAGCGCTGTTTAGAATGCACACTGTAAGGTTTGTGTTTATAGCACTGGACAAAACATGTTGCGTTTGATGAATAAATGAATGATCTGGCAGACAATAGCACTATATGTGTCCTTCACTAAATTTACAAGTTTGGATTGTTGTCTAAAACCAGGCGTGAATCTTTTATGCAGTCTCAGGAACTGTAGCAGTTTGCTAATCTCTTCTGCTAATAAAATCCAGTAATTGCTAATTCTAGCTTCTTAATTAGATCCAGGCTGCTCCAAGTGAATCTAACTAAATTCTGAATGCAGCTTGAAGGGGCTCAGTGAAGGTGGTGGTGAAGGTGTGTAAGTGTGGGATTGGGTCACACAGCTCGTAAAAGGACAACTGCCCAGCCTCATAGTCCAGATATATTCCTAATCTCTGACATGTCAGCCTTTGAGATAACTGGATTTCCTTACAGTTATGCATCACTGAATACCGATTATTCCACTTGCACAAACCCCAGGACTTGTTATTACATCCAATATAAGACCCAAATCCATACTTACCTACATTGCATTTCTCCTCTCCGGGAGGAGTCCGGAGAGGAGCCGCTGCAGGTGTCTTCGGGGGGTGGGGCCGGACTGTGACATCACTAAGCCCCCCTCCCGCATAGGGAAATGCCGCGATTCACGGGTTCGCGGGAAGGGGGTGGGGCTAAAATGACGCGATTTGCAGCATTTTAACCCCTTCTCCACCCGACGGACCCGCGAATGCGGAAGGTTATCTCTCCATCCTGCTCGCATCACTAGGGTGCAAGCAGGATGTGGGAGACCTGCCCACTCTTCCGGGGGTGCGGGGGGCTACCCCAAAAAATGGGAGCCTCCCGCAGCTTCCGGGAGAGTAGGTAAGTATGCCCAAATCCTTTCCTGGCTATACTGCAATAGCACATCCCTACTCTCCAGTTTCCTGACCTACTGGTCTCCACTGTCCAGTAGTGTTTCCCTGTGCAGAAATTACTGATACTTAAAACTTGAGGATCTTTACATCTTTTTTATTTTTTTGTTTTTGGGTAACACTGGCTTACCACTGACCATAGTGCAGATTTCAGGTCACTTATTTGAAGTACATTATTACCTGCTGTATTTATATCAAGCAACATGTCTGAAGCTTTCTGAAAATAGATCCCTTTTGTCACTATATCAGTTAAGATAGTGCATGTAGTCTCATTATCTCTTTCCATGATGTCCTGTATCTGTAACACAGTTACTGGATCAACCATGATGCACTGCTCCTCAGAGTGACATATCTTCCTGGACAGCTCGCCCTTCTTTATTCCCAGATGATGACTTTGGCCAGAGAGTGGTACCTGCTCTTGTGACTTATAGCTCCAGTATAAAATTTGGGGGACATGTACTAAGTAGTGATAAAAGTGGAAAAGTGAGCCAGTGGAGAAGCTGCCCATGGCAACCAATCAGCTGCTCTGTATATGTTTATAGTATGCAAATTATTAATGTTACATCAGTGCTGATTGGTTGCCATGGGCAACTTCTCCTCTGGGTCACTTTTCCAATTTTATCACTGCTTAGTACATAGCTGTTTGATCATTTGGGTAAATGGAACAGCTACTCTCTTTGCTTTACCCGCCATTGATTCTTGCACTTCTTCCCTGCGCTCCTGCACACTCAGGCCTCTCATCTCAGCTTCCATTTTCTTTAAGATCAGGTTCTCAAGAACATTTCCCAATTTCTCCTTCTGCTCTTTTGTAATTTTATCCTGATACCCCTTGGTCTCTCCAGCAAGTCTGCAGGTCACGCAGCCAGATCCAGATAGTTCCCTCAGTGCAATAATCACCAAGGACCTTCTTGTGGATGGACCACTTTCTGCTATCCAGATTAACGCTGGGGTCGGATAGATGTG
Organism: Pseudophryne corroboree; assembly: GCF_028390025.1. Classification (NCBI taxonomy): domain Eukaryota; kingdom Metazoa; phylum Chordata; class Amphibia; order Anura; family Myobatrachidae; genus Pseudophryne; species Pseudophryne corroboree. The sequence continues at coordinate 492,451,104 of NC_086446.1, read as the reverse complement.
TTCTGTTGACTTGCTGTCTACTCTCAGGTGATTATCACACATGGAAGCATCACACTAAGCAGATACAGGAGAGTCACAATAAGTACAGATTATGCAAGTCCTTTCTTCCTCTTGTGTAATAGAGACAGAATGCTCTGCCGTGTTACTAATGGATTTCACTTTGTAATCAGGACAGGTAAAGACTCTAGAACCTGCAATTCTGTGCATAATAAATACAATCTCAGCAGAAGTCATGTCCACATCTCTGTGTTGCAGGATCTGTTTCCAAGAGTCGCTAGGATGAACAGCTGCTGTGATTGAAACAAGGAAAGAAATATTAAACTTACTAAACTTGACTATGTACCCCTGTGGCACGCACCATTAGTATGTAGATAATGAGGGGGTATAGCCACACCTCCTCCAGCAGCCATGTCCCCGAGTACCAGGGCCAGGAAGAGACCATGGCAGTTGGAAGAATGAAAGATGAAAGCACAATATAAATGCAGGTGCTATATAAGTAAATGTTAATAATATTAATGCTAAATAATAAGTGAACCTGTCTGTCAGGTTTGTGCACTTACAATTGGTGGATTCCAGCTGCCAATGAAATAATTCATAATCTGTTGGTATAAAAATCTGTTCTCTAAATAACTTCAGTAATGGCAGTAACAAGTAATGGCAGTAACAAGTAATGGCAGTAACATTTAATGGCAGTAACAAGTAATGGCAGTAACAGGTAATGGCAGCAAAAAGTAATGACAGTAACAGGTAATGGCAGTAACAGGTAAGGGCAGTAACAATTAATGGCAGTAAACGGTAATGACAGTAACAACTAATGGCAGTAACATTTAATTACAGTAACAGCTAATGACAGTAACAGGTAATGGCAGTAACAGCTAATGGCAGTAACATTCAATTACAGTAACAGGTAATGGCAGTAACAGCTAATGGCAGTAACAGGTAATAGCAGTAACCGGTAATGGCAGTAACAGCTAATGGCAGTAACATTTAATTACAGTAACAGCTAATGGCAGTAACAGGTAATGGCAGTAACAGGTAATGGCAGTAAAAATTAATGGCAGTAACAAGTAATGGCAGTAACAGGTAATGGCAGAAACAAGTAATGTCAGTAACAGGTAATGGCAGTAACGAGAAATAGCAGTGACAAGAAATGGCAGTAAAAGGTAATGGCAGTAACAAGTAATGGCAGTAACAGGTAATGGCAGAAACAAGTAATGGCAGTAACAGGTAACGGCAGTAACAAGTAATTGCAGTAACAGGTAATGACAGTAACAAGTAATGGAAGTAACAGGTAATGACAGTAACAGCTAATGGCAGTAACAAGAAATGGCAGTAACAGGTAATGATAGTAACAGGTAATGACATTAACAGCTAATGGCAGTAACAGGTAATGGCAGTAACAAGTAATGGCAGTAACAGGTAATGACATTAACAGGTAATGTCCGTAACAAGTAATGGAAGTAACACGTAATGACAGTAACAGGTAATGGCAGTAACAAGAAATGGCAGTAACAGGTAATGATAGTAACAGGTAATGACATTAACAGGTTATGGCAGTAACAGGTAATGGCAGTAACAGGTAATGGCAGTAACAAGTTATGGCAGTAACAGGTAATGGCAGTAACAACTAATGGCTGTAATAAGTAAGGGCAGTAATAGGTAATGTCAGTAACAGGTAATGGAAGTAACAAGTAATGGCAGTAACAGGTAATGGCAGTAACAACTAATGGCAGTAATAAGTATTGGCAGTAATAGGTAATGCCAGTAACAGGTAATGACAGTAACAAGTAATGGCAGTAACAGGTAATGGCAGTAACAGGTAATGGCATTAACTGGTAATGACAGTAACAGGTAATGGCGCAACAAGTAATGGCAGTAACAGGTAATGGCAGCAACAAGTAATAGAAGGAACAGGTAATGGCAGTAACAAGAAATGGCATGGTACGCAGTGTGCATGCGCTACTTATTTTAGCACAAAACTAGTTTTACTCTCGTCCGAATGAAGAATTTTCATCGTTGAAGTGATCGGAGTGTGATTGACAGGAAGTGGGTGTTTCTGGGCGGAAACTGACCGTTTTCTGGGAGTGTGCGGAAAAACGCAGGCATGCCAGGATAAAACGCGGGAGTGTCTGGAGAAATGGGGGAGTGGCTGGCTGAACGCAGGGCGTGTTTGTGACATTAAACCAGGAACGAAACGGGCTGAGCTGATCGCAGTGTAGGAGTAAGTCTCGAGCTACTCAGAAACTGCTAAGAATTTTCTATTTGCAATTCTGCTAACATTTCGTTCGCAATTCTGCTAAGCTAAGATACACTCCCAGAGGGCGGCGGCATAGCGTGTGCAATGCTGCTAAAATCTGCTAGCGAGCAAACAACTCAGAATGAGCCCCAATCAGTGCTGTTTAGAATGCACACTGTAAGGTTTGTGTTTATAGCACTGGACAAAACATGTTGCGTTTGATGAATAAATGAATGATCTGGCAGACAATAGCACTATATGTGTCCTTCACTAAATTTACAAGTTTGGATTGTTGTCTAAAACCAGGCGTGAATCTTTTATGCAGTCTCAGGAACTGTAGCAGTTTGCTAATCTCTTCTGCTAATAAAATCCAGTAATTGCTAATTCTAGCTTCTTAATTAGATCCAGGCTGCTCCAAGTGAATCTAACTAAATTCTGAATGCAGCTTGAAGGGGCTCAGTGAAGGTGGTGGTGAAGGTGTGTAAGTGTGGGATTGGGTCACACAGCTCGTAAAAGGACAACTGCCCAGCCTCATAGTCCAGATATATTCCTAATCTCTGACATGTCAGCCTTTGAGATAACTGGATTTCCTTACAGTTATGAATCACTGAATACCGATTATTCCACTTGCACAAACCCCAGGACTTGTTATTACATCCAATATAAGACCCAAATCCATACTTACCTACATTGCATTTCTCCTCTCCAGGAGGAGTCCGGAGAGGAGCCGCTGCAGGTGTCTTCGGGGGGTGGGGCCGGACTGTGACATCACTAAGCCCCCCCCGCATCGGGAAATGCCGCGATTCACGTGTTCGCGGGAAGGGGGTGGGGCTAAAATGACGCGATTTGCGGCATTTTAACCCCTTCTCCACCCGACGGACCCGCGAATGCGGGAGGTTATCTCTCCATCCTGCTCGCATCACTAGGGTGCGAGCAGGATGTGGGAGACCTGCCCACTCTTCCGGGGGTGCGGGGGGCTACCCCAAAAAATGGGAGCCTCCCGCAGCTTCCGGGAGAGTAGGTAAGTATGCCCAAATCCTTTCCTGGCTATACTGCAATAGCACATCCCTACTCTCCAGTTTCCTGACCTACTGGTCTCCACTGTCCAGTAGTGTTTCCCTGTGCAGAAATTACTGATACTTAAAACTTGAGGATCTTTACATCTTTTTTATTTTTTTGTTTTTGGGTAACACTGGCTTACCACTGACCATAGTGCTGCAGATTTCAGGTCACTTATTTGAAGTACATTATTACCTGCTGTATTTATATCAAGCAACATGTCTGAAGCTTTCTGAAAATAGATCCCTTTTGTCACTATATCAGTTAAGTTAGTGCATGTAGTCTCATTATCTCTTTCCATGATGTCCTGTATCTGTAACACAGTTACTGGATCAACCATGATGCACTGCTCCTCAGAGTGACATATCTTCCTGGACAGCTCGCCCTTCTTTATTCCCAGATGATGACTTTGGCCAGAGAGTGGTACCTGCTCTTGTGACTTATAGCTCCGGTATAGAATTTTGGGGGACATGTACTAAGTAGTGATAAAAGTGGAGAAGTGAGCCAGTGGAGAAGCTGCCCATGGCAACCAATCAGCTGCTCTGTATATGTTTATAGTATGCAAATTATAAATGTTACATCAGTGCTGATTGGTTGCCATGGACAACTTCTCCTCTGGCTCACTTCTCCAATTTTATCACTGCTTAGTACATAGCTGTTTGATCATTTGGGTAAATGGAACAGCTACTCTCTTTGCTTTACCCGCCATTGATTCTTGCACTTCTTCCCTGCGCTCCTGCACACTCAGGCCTCTCATCTCAGCTTCCATTTTCTTTAAGATCAGGTTCTCAAGAACATTTCCCAATTTCTCCTTCTGCTCTTTTGTAACTTTATCCTGATACCCCTTGGTCTCTCCAGCAAGTCTGCAGGTCACGCAGCCAGATCCAGATAGTTCCCTCAGTGCAATAATCACCAAGGACCTTCTTGTGGATGGACCACTTTCTGCTATCCGGATTAACGCTGGGGTCGGATAGATGTGTTCTGTTGACTTGCTGTCTACTCTCAGGCGATTATCACACATGGAAGCATCACACATTATACAGGGTTTAGAAGCAGATACAGGAGAGTCACAATAAGTACAGATTATGCAAGTCCTTTCTTCCTCTTGTGTAATAGAGACAGAATGCTCTGCCGTGTTACTAATGGATTTCACTTTGTAATCAGGACAGGTAAAGACTCCAGAACCTGCAATTCTGTGCATAATAAATACAATCTCAGCAGAAGTTATGTCCACATCTCTGTGTTGCAGGATCTGTTTCCAAGAGTCGCTAGGATGAACAGCTGCTGTGATTGAAACAAGGAAAGAAATATTAAACTTACTAAACTTGACTATGTACCCCTGTGGCACGCACCATTAGTATGTAGATAATGAGGGGGTATAGCCACACCTCCTCCAGCAGCCATGTCCCCGAGTACCAGGGCCAGGAAGAGACCATGGCAGTTGGAAGAATGAAAGATGAAAGCACAATATAAATGCAGGTGCTATATAAGTAAATGTTAATAATATTAATGCTAAATAATAAGTGAACCTGTCTGTCAGGTTTGTGCACTTACAATTGGTGGATTCCAGCTGCCAAAGAAATAATTCATAATCTGTTGGTATAAAAATCTGTTCTCTAAATAACTTCAGTAATGGCAGTAACAAGTAATGGCAGTAACATTTAATGGCAGTAACAAGTAATGGCAGTAACAGGTAATGGCAGCAACAAGTAATGACAGTAACAGCTAATGGCAGTAACAGGTAAGGGCAGTAACAATTAATGGCAGTAAACGGTAATGACAGTAACAACTAATGGCAGTAACATTTAATTACAGTAACAGCTAATGACAGTAACAGGTAATGGCAGTAACAGCTATTGGCAGTAACATTCAATTACAGTAACAGGTAATGGCAGTAACAGGTAATAGCAGTAACCGGTAATGGCAGTAACAGCTAATGGCAGTAACATTTAATTACAGTAACAGCTAATGGCAGTAACAGGTAATGGCAGTAAAAATTAATGGCAGTAACAAGTAATGGCAGTAACAGGTAATGGCAGAAACAAGTATTGTCAGTAACAGGTAATGGCAGTAACGAGAAATAGCAGTAACAAGTAATGGCAGTAACAGGTAATGGCAGAAACAAGTAATGGCAGTAACAGGTAACGGCAGTACAAGTAATTGCAGTAACAGGTAATGGAAGGAACAAGTAATGGAAGGAACAGGTAATGGCAGTAACAGGTAATGGCAGTAACAAGTAATGGAAGTGACAGATAATGACAGTTACAGGTAATGGCAGTAACAACTAATGGAAGTAACAGGTAATGACAGTTACAGGTAATGGCAGTAACAAGTAATGGAAGTAAGAGGTAATGACAGTAACAGCTAATGGCAGTAACAAAAAATGGCAGTAACAGGTAATGGCAGTAACAAGTAATGGCAGTAACAGGTAATGGCAGTAACAAGTAATGGCAATAATGGCAGTAACAAGTAATGGCAGTAACAGTTAATGGCAGTAACAAATAATGGCAGTAGCAGGTAATGACAGCAACAAGTAATGGCAGTAACAGGTAAGGGCAGTAACAATTAATGGCAGTAAACGATAATGACAGTAACAGCTAACAGCAGTAACATTTAATTACAGTAACAGGTAATGACAGTAACAGGTAATGGCAGTAAAAATTAATGGCAGTAACAGGTAATGGCAGTAACAAGTAATGGCAAAAACAGGTAATGGCAGTAACAGGTAATGGCAGTAACCGGTAATGGCAGTAACAGGTAACGGCAGTAACAAATAATTGCAGTAACAGGTAATGGAAGGAGCAAGTAATGGCAGTAACAGGTAATGGCAGTAACAAGTAATGGAAGTAACAGGTAATGACAGTTACAGGTAATGGCAGTTACAGGTAATGGCAGTAACAACTAATGGAAGTAACAGGTACTGACAGTTACAGGTAATGGCTGTAACAAGTAATGGAAGTAACAGGTAATGACAGTAACAGCTAATGACAGTAACAACTAATGGCTTTAACAGGTAATGGCAGTAACAAGTAATGGCAGTAACAGGTAATGGCAGTAACAACTAATGGAAGTAATAAGTAATGGCAATAATGGCAGTAACAAGTAATGGCAGTAACAGGTAATGGCAGTAACAAGTAATGGAAGTCTCAGGTAATGACAGTTACAGGTAATGGCGGTAACAAGAAATGGAAGTAAGAGGTAATGACAGTAACAGCTAATGGCAGTAACAAGAAATGGCAGTAACAGGTTATGGCAGTAACAAGTAATGGCAGTAACAGGTAATGGAAGGAACATGTAATGGCAGTAACAAATAATTGAAGTAATAGGTAATGACAGTAACAGGTAATGGCAGTAACAGGTAATGACAGTAACAGGTAATGACAGTTTCAGGTAATGGCAGTAACAGGTAATGGAAGGAACAGGTAGTGGCAGTAACTAGTAATGGAAGTAACAGGTAATGACAGTAACACGTAATGACAGTAACAGGTAATGGCAGCAACCGGTAATGGCAGTAACAGGTAATGGCAGTAACAAGTAATGGAAGTAACAGGTAATCACAGTAACAGATAATGACAGTAACAGGTAATGGCAGTAACAGGTAATGGAAGGAACATGTAATGGCAGTAACAAATAATTCAAGTAATAGGTAATGACAGTAACAGGTAATTGCAGTAACAAGTAATGGAAGTAACAGGTAATGACAGTAACAGGTAATGACAGTAGCAGGTAATGGCAGTAACAGGTAATGGAAGTAACACGTAATGGAAGTAACAGGTAATGACAGTAACAGGTAATGACAGTAACAGGTAATGGCAGTAACTGGTAATGACAGTAACAGGTAATGGCAGTAACAAGTAATTGCAGTAACAGGTAATGGCAGTAACAAGTAATGGAAGGAACAGGTAATGGCAGTGACAAATAATTGAAGTAACAGGTAATGATAGTAACAGGTAATGGCAGTAACAAGTAATGGAAGTAACAGGTAATGACAATAACAGCTAATGGCAGTAACAAGAAATGGCAGTAACAGGTAATGATAGTAAAAGGAAATGACATTGACAGCTAATGGCAGTAACAGGTAATGGCAGTAACAAGTAATGGCAGTAACAGGTAATGGCATTAACAGGTAATGGCCGTAACAAGTAATAGAAGTAACAGGTAATGACAGTTTCAGGTAATGGCAGTAACAAGAAATGGCAGTAACAGGTAATGATAGTAACAGGTAATGACATTAACAGCTAATGGCAGTAACAGGTAATGGCAGTAACAGGTAATGGCAGTAACAAGTTATGGCAGTAACAGGTAATGGCAGTAACAACTAATGGCTGTAATAAGTAAGGGCAGTAATAGGTAATGTCAGTAACAGGTAATGGAAGTAACAAGTAATGGCAGTAACAGGTAATGGCAGTAACAACTAATGGCAGTAATAAGTATTGGCAGTAATAGGTAATGCCAGTAACAGGTAATGACAGTAACAAGTAATGGCAGTAACAGGTAATGGCAGTAACAGGTAATGGCATTAACTGGTAATGACAGTAACAGGTAATGGCGCAACAGGTAATGGCAGTAACAGGTAATGGCAGCAACAAGTAATAGAAGGAACAGGTAATGGCAGTAACAAGAAATGGCATGGTACGCAGTGTGCATGCGCTACTTATTTTAGCACAAAACTAGTTTTACTCTCGTCCGAATGAAGAATTTTCATCGTTGAAGTGATCGGAGTGTGATTGACAGGAAGTGGGTGTTTCTGGGCGGAAACTGACCGTTTTCTGGGAGTGTGCGGAAAAACGCAGGCATGCCAGGATAAAACGCGGGAGTGTCTGGAGAAATGGGGGAGTGGCTGGCTGAACGCTGGGCGTGTTTGTGACATTAAACCAGGAACGAAACGGGCTGAGCTGATCGCAGTGTAGGAGTAAGTCTCGAGCTACTCAGAAACTGCTAAGAATTTTCTATTTGCAATTCTGCTAATATTTCGTTCGCAATTCTGCTAAGCTAAGATACACTCCCAGAGGGCGGCGGCATAGCGTGTGCAATGCTGCTAAAATCTGCTAGCGAGCAAACAACTCAGAATGAGCCCCAATCAGTGCTGTTTAGAATGCACACTGTAAGGTTTGTGTTTATAGCACTGGACAAAACATGTTGCGTTTGATGAATAAATGAATGATCTGGCAGACAATAGCACTATATGTGTCCTTCACTAAATTTACAAGTTTGGATTGTTGTCTAAAACCAGGCGTGAATCTTTTATGCAGTCTCAGGAACTGTAGCAGTTTGCTAATCTTTTCTGCTAATAAAATCCAGTAATTGCTAATTCTAGCTTCTTAATTAGATCCAGGCTGCTCCAAGTGAATCTAACTAAATTCTGAATGCAGCTTGAAGGGGCTCAGTGAAGGTGGTGGTGAAGGTGTGTAAGTGTGGGATTGGGTCACACAGCTCGTAAAAGGACAACTGCCCAGCCTCATAGTCCAGATATATTCCTAATCTCTGACATGTCAGCCTTTGAGATAACTGGATTTCCTTACAGTTATGAATCACTGAATACCGATTATTCCACTTGCACAAACCCCAGGACTTGTTATTACATCCAATATAAGACCCAAATCCATACTTACCTACATTGCATTTCTCCTCTCCAGGAGGAGTCCGGAGAGGAGCCGCTGCAGGTGTCTTCGGGGGGTGGGGCCGGACTGTGACATCACTAAGCCCCCCCCGCATCGGGAAATGCCGCGATTCGCGGGTTCGCGGGAAGGGGGTGGGGCTAAAATGACGCGATTTGCGGCATTTTAACCCCTTCTCCACCCGACGGACCCGCGAATGCGGGAGGTTATCTCTCCATCCTGCTCGCATCACTAGGGTGCGAGCAGGATGTGGGAGACCTGCCCACTCTTCCGGGGGTGCGGGGGGCTACCCCAAAAAATGGGAGCCTCCCGCAGCTTCCGGGAGAGTAGGTAAGTATGCCCAAATCCTTTCCTGGCTATACTGCAATAGCACATCCCTACTCTCCAGTTTCCTGACCTACTGGTCTCCACTGTCCAGTAGTGTTTCCCTGTGCAGAAATTACTGATACTTAAAACTTGAGGATCTTTACATCTTTTTTATTTTTTTGTTTTTGGGTAACACTGGCTTACCACTGACCATAGTGCTGCAGATTTCAGGTCACTTATTTGAAGTACATTATTACCTGCTGTATTTATATCAAGCAACATGTCTGAAGCTTTCTGAAAATAGATCCCTTTTGTCACTATATCAGTTAAGTTAGTGCATGTAGTCTCATTATCTCTTTCCATGATGTCCTGTATCTGTAACACAGTTACTGGATCAACCATGATGCACTGCTCCTCAGAGTGACATATCTTCCTGGACAGCTCGCCCTTCTTTATTCCCAGATGATGACTTTAGCCAGAGAGTGGTACCTGCTCTTGTGACTTATAGCTCCGGTATAGAATTTTGGGGGACATGTACTAAGTAGTGATAAAAGTGGAGAAGTGAGCCAGTGGAGAAGCTGCCCATGGCAACCAATCAGCTGCTCTGTATATGTTTATAGTATGCAAATTATAAATGTTACATCAGTGCTGATTGGTTGCCATGGACAACTTCTCCTCTGGCTCACTTCTCCAATTTTATCACTGCTTAGTACATAGCTGTTTGATCATTTGGGTAAATGGAACAGCTACTCTCTTTGCTTTACACGCCATTGATTCTTGCACTTCTTCCCTGCGCTCCTGCACACTCAGGCCTCTCATCTCAGCTTCCATTTTCTTTAAGATCAGGTTCTCAAGAACATTTCCCAATTTCTCCTTCTGCTCTTTTGTAACTTTATCCTGATACCCCTTGGTCTCTCCAGCAAGTCTGCAGGTCACGCAGCCAGATCCAGATAGTTCCCTCAGTGCAATAATCACCAAGGACCTTCTTGTGGATGGACCACTTTCTGCTATCCGGATTAACGCTGGGGTCGGATAGATGTGTTCTGTTGACTTGCTGTCTACTCTCAGGCGATTATCACACATGGAAGCATCACACATTATACAGGGTTTAGAAGCAGATACAGGAGAGTCACAATAAGTACAGATTATGCAAGTCCTTTCTTCCTCTTGTGTAATAGAGACAGAATGCTCTGCCGTGTTACTAATGGATTTCACTTTGTAATCAGGACAGGTAAAGACTCCAGAACCTGCAATTCTGTGCATAATAAATACAATCTCAGCAGAAGTTATGTCCACATCTCTGTGTTGCAGGATCTGTTTCCAAGAGTCGCTAGGATGAACAGCTGCTGTGATTGAAACAAGGAAAGAAATATTAAACTTACTAAACTTGACTATGTACCCCTGTGGCACGCACCATTAGTATGTAGATAATGAGGGGGTATAGCCACACCTCCTCCAGCAGCCATGTCCCCGAGTACCAGGGCCAGGAAGAGACCATGGCAGTTGGAAGAATGAAAGATGAAAGCACAATATAAATGCAGGTGCTATATAAGTAAATGTTAATAATATTAATGCTAAATAATAAGTGAACCTGTCTGTCAGGTTTGTGCACTTACAATTGGTGGATTCCAGCTGCCAAAGAAATAATTCATAATCTGTTGGTATAAAAATCTGTTCTCTAAATAACTTCAGTAATGGCAGTAACAAGTAATGGCAGTAACATTTAATGGCAGTAACAAGTAATGGCAGTAACAGGTAATGGCAGCAACAAGTAATGACAGTAACAGCTAATGGCAGTAACAGGTAAGGGCAGTAACAATTAATGGCAGTAAACGGTAATGACAGTAACAACTAATGGCAGTAACATTTAATTACAGTAACAGCTAATGACAGTAACAGGTAATGGCAGTAACAGCTATTGGCAGTAACATTCAATTACAGTAACAGGTAATGGCAGTAACAGGTAATAGCAGTAACCGGTAATGGCAGTAACAGCTAATGGCAGTAACATTTAATTACAGTAACAGCTAATGGCAGTAACAGGTAATGGCAGTAAAAATTAATGGCAGTAACAAGTAATGGCAGTAACAGGTAATGGCAGAAACAAGTATTGTCAGTAACAGGTAATGGCAGTAACGAGAAATAGCAGTAACAAGTAATGGCAGTAACAGGTAATGGCAGAAACAAGTAATGGCAGTAACAGGTAACGGCAGTACAAGTAATTGCAGTAACAGGTAATGGAAGGAACAAGTAATGGAAGGAACAGGTAATGGCAGTAACAGGTAATGGCAGTAACAAGTAATGGAAGTGACAGATAATGACAGTTACAGGTAATGGCAGTAACAACTAATGGAAGTAACAGGTAATGACAGTTACAGGTAATGGCAGTAACAAGTAATGGAAGTAAGAGGTAATGACAGTAACAGCTAATGGCAGTAACAAAAAATGGCAGTAACAGGTAATGGCAGTAACAAGTAATGGCAGTAACAGGTAATGGCAGTAACAAGTAATGGCAATAATGGCAGTAACAAGTAATGGCAGTAACAGTTAATGGCAGTAACAAATAATAAGAATTTACTTACCGATAATTCTATTTCTCGGAGTCCGTAGTGGATGCTGGGGTTCCTGAAAGGACCATGGGGAATAGCGGCTCCGCAGGAGACAGGGCACAAAAAAGTAAAGCTTTTACCAGATCAGGTGGTGTGCACTGGCTCCTCCCCCTATGACCCTCCTCCAGACTCCAGTTAGGTACTGTGCCCGGACGAGCGTACACAATAAGGGAGGCAATTTGAATCCCGGGTAAGACTCATACCAGCCACACCAATCACACCGTACAACTTGTGATCTAAACCCAGTTAACAGTATGATAACAGAAAGAGCCTCTTAAAGATGGCTCCTTAACAATATAACCCGAATTTGTTAACAATAACTATGTACAGTATTGCAGATAATCCGCACTTGGGATGGGCGCCCAGCATCCACTACGGACTCCGAGAAATAGAATTATCGGTAAGTAAATTCTTATTTTCTCTATCGTCCTAAGTGGATGCTGGGGTTCCTGAAAGGACCATGGGGATTATACCAAAGCTCCCAAACGGGCGGGAGAGTGCGGATGACTCTGCAGCACCGAATGAGAGAATTCCAAGTCCTCTTTTGCCAGGGTATCAAATTTGTAGAATTTTACAAACGTGTTTTCCCCCGACCACGTAGCTGCTCGACAGAATTGTAATGCCGAGACCCCTCGGGCAGCCGCCCAAGATGAGCCCACCTTCCTTGTGGAATGGGCCTTAACAGATTTAGGCTGTGGCAGGCCTGCCACAGAATGAGCAAGTTGAATTGTGTTACAAATCCAACGAGCAATCGTCTGCTTAGAAGCAGGGGCACCCAACTTGTTGGGTGCATATAGTATCAACAGCGAGTCAGATTTTCTGACTTCAGCCGTCCTTGAAATGTATATTTTTAAGGCTCTGACAACGTCCAACAACTTGGAGTCCTCCAAGTCGCCAGTGGCCGCAGGCACCACAATAGGTTGGTTCAGGTGAAACGCTGATACCACCTTAGGGAGAAAATGCGGACGAGTCCTCAGTTCTGCCCTATCCGAATGGAAGATTAGATAAGGGCTTTTATAAGATAAAGCCGCCAATTTAGATACTCTCCTGGCGGAAGCCAGGGCCAGTAACATAGTCACTTTCCATGTGAGATATTTAAAATCCACCTTTTTCAATGGTTCAAACCAATGGGATTTGAGGAAATCTAAAACTACATTTAGATCCCACGGTGCCACCGGAGGCACCACAGGAGGCTGTATATGCAGTACTCCTTTAACAAAAGTCTGTACCTCAGGAACTGAGGCCAATTCTTTTTGGAAGAATATTGACAGGGCCGAAATTTGAACCTTAATAGATCTCAATTTGAGACCCATAGACAATCCTGATTGTAGGAAATGTAGGAAACGACCCAGTTGAAATTCCTCCGTCGGAACACTCCGATCCTCGCACCACGCGACATATTTTCGCCAAATGCGGTGATAATGTTTCGCGGTGACTTCCTTCCTTGCCTTAATCAAGGTAGGAATGACTTCTTCTGGAATGCCTTTCCCTTTTAGGATCTGGCGTTCAACCGCCATGCCGTCAAACGCAGCCGCGGTAAGTCTTGAAAGAGACAGGGACCCTGTTGTAGCAGGTCCCTTCTCAGAAGTAGAGGGCACGGGTCGTCCGTGACCAACTCTTGAAGTTCCGGGTACCAAGTCCTTCTTGGCCAATCCGGAGCCACTAGTATTGTTCTTACTCCTCCTCACCGTATAATCTTCAATACCTTTGGTATGAGAGGCAGAGGAGGAAACACATATACTGATTTGTACACCCAAGGTGTTACCAGTGCGTCCACAGCTATTGCCTGTGGATCTCTTGACCTGGCGCAATACTTGTCCAGTTTCTTGTTGAGGCGAGACGCCATCATGTCTACCATTGGTCTTTCCCAACAGTTTATTAGCATGTGGAAGACTTCTGGATGAAGACCCCCCTCTCCCGGGTGAATATCGTGTCTGCTGAGGAAGTCTGCTTCCCAGTTGTCCACGCCCGGGAAGAACACTGCTGACAGTGCTATTACGTGATTCTCCGCCCAGCGAAGAATCTTGGCAGCTTCTGCCATTGCACTCCTGCTTCTTGTGCCGCCCTGTCTGTTTACATGGGCGACCGCCGTGATGTTGTCCGACTGAATCAACACCGGTTTTCCTTGCAGGAGTGGTTCCGCCTGGCTTAGAGCATTTTAGATTGCTCTTAGTACCAGAATGTTTATGTGAAGAGACTTTTCCAGGTTCGTCCATACCCCCTGGAAGTTTCTTCCTTGTGTGACTGCTCCCCAACCTCTCAGGCTGGCGTCCGAGGTCACCAGGATCAAATCCTGTATGCCGAATCTGCGGCCCTCCAATAGATGAGCCTTTTGCAACCACCACAGAAGATATACCCTTGTCCTTGGCGACAGGGTTATTCGCAGGTGCATCTGAGGATGCGACCCTGACCATTTGTCCAACAGATCCCTTTGGAAAATTCTTGCATGGAATCTGCCGAATGGAATTGCTTCGTAAAAAGCCACCATTTTTCCCAGGACTCTTGTGCATTGATGTACAGACACCTTTCCTGGTTTTAGGAGGTTCCTGACAGGTCGGATAACTCCTTGGCTTTTTCCTCGGGAAGAAAAACCTTTTTCTGAACCGTGTCCAGAATCATCCCTAGGAACAGCAGACGTATCGTCGGAAAACAGCTGCGATTCTTGGAATATTTAGAATCCAGTCGTGCCGTCGAAGAACTACTTTAGATAGTGCTCTTCCGACCTCCAACTGTTCTCTGGAACTTGCCCTTTTTAGGTCGTGCAAGTAAGGGATAATTTAGATGCCTTTTTTCTTTGAAGAAACATCTTTTCGGCCATTACCTTGGTAAAAAGGCCCGGGGTGCCGTGGATAATTCAAACGGCATCGTCTGAAACTGATATTGACAGTTCTGTACCACGAACCAGAGGTACCCTTGATGAGAAGGACAAAATTTGGACATGGAGGTAATCCTTGATGTCCAGGGACACCATATAGTCCCCTTTTTTCCGGTTCGCTATCACTGCTCTGAGTGACTTTATCTCGATTTGAACCTTTTATGTAAGTGTTCAAAACATTTTAGATTTAGACTATGTGTCACCAAGCCGTCTGGCTTCAGTACCACAATATAGTGTGGAAAAATAATACCCTTTTCCTTGTCGTAGGAGGGGTACTTTGATTATCACCTGCTGGATATACAGCTTGTGAATTGTTTCCAATGCTGCCTCCCTGTCGGAGGGAGCCGTTGGTAAAGCAGACTTCAGGAACCTGCGAGGAGAAGATGTCTCGACTCTCCAATCTTTACCCCTGGGATAATACTCGTACGATCTAGGGGTCAACTTGCGAGTGATCCCACTGCGCCCTGAGACTCTTGAGACTACCCCCCCACCTTGAGTCCGCTTGCACGGCCCCAGCGTCATGCTGAGGACTTGGCAGACGCGGTGGAGGGCTTCTTTTCCTGGGAAAGGGCTGCCTGCTGCAGTCTACTTCCCTTACCTCTATGTCTGGGCAGATATGACTGGCCTTTTGCCTGCATGCCCTCATGGGAAAGGAAAGATTGAGGCTGAAAAGACGGTGTCTTTTTTAGCTGAGATGTAACTTGGGGTAAAAAAGGTTGGATTTCCCAGCTGTTGCTGTGGTCCCCAGGTCCGATGGACCGACCCCCAAATAACTCCTTCCCTTTATACAGCAATACTTCCATCTGCCGTATGGGATCTGTATCACCTGACCACTGTCGTGTCCCTGACATCTTCTGGGAGATATGGACAACGCACTTATCTTGATGCCAGAGAGCAAATATCCCTCTGTGCATCTCACATACATATATATAGAATGCATCCTATTAAATGCTCTACATGAATAAAATATTTTCAGTCAGGGAATCCGACCAAGCCAACCCAGCACTGCATCTCCAGGCTGATGGCGATCGCTGGTCGCAGTATAACCACCGTATGTGTGTATATACTTTTTAGGATATTTTTCCAGCTTCCTATCAGCTGGCTCCTTGAGGGCGGCCGTATCTGGAGACGGTAACGCCACTTGATAAGCGTGTGAGCGCCTTATCACCCTAAGGGGTGTTTCCCAACGTACCCTAATTTCTGGCGGGAAAGGGTATAACGCCAATATTTGCTATCGGGGTAACCCTACGCATCATCACACACTTCATTTTATTTTATCTGATTCAGGAAAAACTACAGGTAGTTTTTTCCACTCCCACATAATACCCTTTCTTGTGGTACTTGTAGTATCAGAAACACGTAACACCTCCTTCATTGCCCTTAACGTGTGGCCCTAATGAGAAATACGTTTGTTTATTCACCGTCGACACTGTATTCAGTGTCCGTGTCTGTGTCTGTGTCGACCGACTGAGGTAAATGGGCGTTTTTAAAACCCCTGACGGTGTTTCTGAGACGCCTGGACCGGTCCTAATAGATTGTCGGCCGTCTCATGTCGTCAACCGACCTTGCAGCGTGTTGACATTCTCACGTAATTCTCTAAATAAGCCATCCATTCCGGTGTCGACTCCCTAGAGAGTGACATCACCATTACAGGCAATTTCTCCGCCTCCTCACCAACATCGTCCTCATACATGTCGACACACACGTGCCGACACACAGCACACACACCGGGAATGCTCTGACAGAGGACAGGACCCACTAGCCCTTTGGGGAGACAGAGGGAGAGTCTGCCAGCACACACCAAAAACGCTATAATTATATAGGGACAACCTTATATAAGTGTTTCTCCCTTATAGCATCTTTTATATATATACAATATCGCCAAAATCAGTGCCCCCCCTCTCTGTTTTAACCCTGTTTCTGTAGTGCAGTGCAGGGGAGAGCCTGGGAGCCTTCTCTCCAGCTTTTCTGTGAGAGAAAATGGCGCTGTGTGCTGAGGAGATAGGCCCCGCCCCTTTTACGGCGGGCTCGTCTCCCGCTATTTTTGAAGTTAGGCAGGGGTTAAATATCTCCATATAGCCTCTGTGGGCTATATGTGAGGTATTTTTTGCCTCTAATAAGGTTTTTATTTGCCTCTCAGAGCGCCCCCCCCAGCGCTCTGCACCCTCAGTGACTGTTGTGTGAAGTGTGCTGAGAGGAAAATGGCGCACAGCTGCAGTGCTGTGCGCTACCTTTATGAAGACTCAGGAGTCTTCAGCCGCCGATTTTGGACCTCTTCTCTCTTCAGCGTCTGCAAGGGGGCCGGCGGCGCGGCTCCGGTGACCATCCAGGCTGTACCTGTGATCGTCCCTCTGGAGCTAGTGTCCAGTAGCCAAGCAGCAAATCCACTCTGCACGCAGGTGAGTTCACTACTTCTCCCCTAAGTCCCTCGTTGCAGTGATCCTGTTGCCAGCAGGACTCACTGTAAAGTAAAAAAACCTAAGCTAAACTTTCTCTAAGCAGCTCTTTAGGAGAGCCACCTAGATTGCACCCTTCTCGTTCGGGCACAAAATCTAACTGGAGTCTGGAGGAGGGTCATAGGGGGAGGAGCCAGTGCACACCACCTGATCTGGTAAAAGCTTTACTTTTTTGTGCCCTGTCTCCTGCGGAGCCGCTATTCCCCATGGTCCTTTCAGGAACCCCAGCATCCACTTAGGACGATAGAGAAAATGGCAGTAGCAGGTAATGACAGCAACAAGTAATGGCAGTAACAGGTAAGGGCAGTAACAATTAATGGCAGTAAACGATAATGACAGTAACAGCTAACAGCAGTAACATTTAATTACAGTAACAGGTAATGACAGTAACAGGTAATGGCAGTTAAAATTAATGGCAGTAACAGGTAATGGCAGTAACAAGTAATGGCAAAAACAGGTAATGGCAGTAACAGGTAATGGCAGTAACCGGTAATGGCAGTAACAGGTAACGGCAGTAACAAATAATTGCAGTAACAGGTAATGGAAGGAGCAAGTAATGGCAGTAACAGGTAATGGCAGTAACAAGTAATGGAAGTAACAGGTAATGACAGTTACAGGTAATGGCAGTTACAGGTAATGGCAGTAACAACTAATGGAAGTAACAGGTACTGACAGTTACAGGTAATGGCTGTAACAAGTAATGGAAGTAACAGGTAATGACAGTAACAGCTAATGACAGTAACAACTAATGGCTTTAACAGGTAATGGCAGTAACAAGTAATGGCAGTAACAGGTAATGGCAGTAACAACTAATGGAAGTAATAAGTAATGGCAATAATGGCAGTAACAAGTAATGGCAGTAACAGGTAATGGCAGTAACAAGTAATGGAAGTCTCAGGTAATGACAGTTACAGGTAATGGTGGTAACAAGTAATGGAAGTAAGAGGTAATGACAGTAACAGCTAATGGCAGTAACAAGAAATGGCAGTAACAGGTTATGGCAGTAACAAGTAATGGCAGTAACAGGTAATGGAAGGAACATGTAATGGCAGTAACAAATAATTGAAGTAATAGGTAATGACAGTAACAGGTAATGGCAGTAACAGGTAATGACAGTAACAGGTAATGACAGTTTCAGGTAATGGCAGTAACAGGTAATGGAAGGAACAGGTAGTGGCAGTAACTAGTAATGGAAGTAACAGGTAATGACAGTAACACGTAATGACAGTAACAGGTAATGGCAGCAACCGGTAATGGCAGTAACCGGTAATGGCAGTAACAAGTAATGGAAGTAACAGGTAATCACAGTAACAGATAATGACAGTAACAGGTAATGGAAGGAACATGTAATGGCAGTAACAAATAATTCAAGTAATAGGTAATGACAGTAACAGGTAATTGCAGTAACAAGTAATGGAAGTAACAGGTAATGACAGTAACAGGTAATGACAGTAACAGGTAATGACAGTAGCAGGTAATGGCAGTAACAGGTAATGGAAGTAACAAGTAATGGAAGTAACAGGTAATGACAGTAACAGGTAATGACAGTAACAGGTAATGGCAGTAACTGGTAATGACAGTAACAGGTAATGGCAGTAACAAGTAATTGCAGTAACAGGTAATGGCAGTAACAAGTAATGGAAGGAACAGGTAATGGCAGTGACAAATAATTGAAGTAACAGGTAATGATAGTAACAGGTAATGGCAGTAACAAGTAATGGAAGTAACAGGTAATGACAGTAACAGCTAATGGCAGTAACAAGAAATGGCAGTAACAGGTAATGATAGTAAAAGGAAATGACATTGACAGCTAATGGCAGTAACAGGTAATGGCAGTAACAAGTAATGGCAGTAACAGGTAATGACATTAACAGGTAATGGCCGTAACAAGTAATAGAAGTAACAGGTAATGACAGTTTCAGGTAATGGCAGTAACAAGAAATGGCAGTAACAGGTAATGATAGTAACAGGTAATGACATTAACAGCTAATGGCAGTAACAGGTAATGGCAGTAACAAGTAATGGCAGTAACAGGTAATGGCAGTAACAAGTTATGGCAGTAACAGGTAATGGCAGTAAAAACTAATGGCTGTAATAAGTAATGGCAGTAATAGGTAATGTCAGTAACAGGTAATGGCAGTAACAAGTAATGGCAGCAACAGGTAATGGCAGTAACAACTAATGGCAGTAATAAGTATTGGCAGTAATAGGTAATGCCAGTAACAGGTAATGACAGTAACAAGTAATGGCAGTAACAGGTAATGGCAGTAACAGGTAATGGCATTAACTGGTATTGACAGTAACAGGTAATGGCGCAACAGGTAATGGCAGTAACAGGTAATGGCAGCAACAAGTAACAGAAGGAACAGGTAATGGCAGTAACAAGAAATGGCAGTAACAGGTAATGACATTAACAGGTAATGGCCGTAACAAGTAATGGAAGTAACAGGTAATGACAGTAACAGGTAATGGCAGTAACAAGAAATGGCAGTAACAGGTAATGATAGTAACAGGTAATGACATTAACAGCTAATGGCAGTAACAGGTAATGGCAGTAACAAGTAATGGCAGTAACAAGTAATGGCAGTAACAAGTTATGGCAGTAACAGGTAATGGCAGTTACAACTAATGGCTGTAATAAGTAATGGCAGTAATAGGTAATGTCAGTAACAGGTAATGGCAGTAACAAGTAATGGCAGTAACAGGTAATGGCAATAACAACTAATGGCAGTAATAGGTATTGGCAGTAATAGGTAATGCCAGTAAGAGGTAATGACAGTAACAAGTAATGGCAGTAACAGGTAATGGCAGTAACAGGTAATGGCATTAACTGGTAATGACAGTAACAGGTAATGGCGCAACAGGTAATGGCAGTAACAGGTAATGGCAGAAAAAAGTAATGGCAGTAACAGGTAATGGCATTAACAAGAAAAGAAGAATCCTTACTGAAAAGGGATATATCAGGCGCTTGTAGTTAAGCAATATTATTTAAACAATGCAAATACACATACACCTGTAAAAGCACAATAGCTGCTCTCAAGAGGTGCTCTGAACACCTAATATACAAACCAATCTGTCTAAAATTAATTAAACAAAAGAGAGCGCATAGGAAATATATACCAATTTATTATTGGACAAAACACTTAAAATGTATTTATACTGATAATTTAAAACATGAATGAATGAAACCGCACAAAAGGAAACCACTGAACTAACAATAATATATGCTTGTATTCCCAAATGATTGTGGGAAAGAGAACGTTCTCAATATAGCTGAGAGAGGTAATGTTCAATGTCCCACCAAACAGGTGATAACTTAATGAGCAAAGCAATAGAACCGTAGCAGGTCCACTTGATCCTCTTGAAAAAATGTAACATTTGTAGCAATGCAGTAAGAATGTGACCGATTCCTCCCACAGCAAGTGGGTAGGCTACAACCCCCCGCCGCAATCCGACAGTGGTATCTCACCGCTGCAGATGAAGAGAGTGGTATTCCGCTTCCAGAGCTCCTGGGCGATGCGGTAACACAGGCGCGGCGGTCAGATGCGGACAACGTCCCAGCAAGGGAGAAGGGGGGGAACCCACACCACGGCTGGAGCTGGTAACTGGAGGTGGTGGTAAAAGTGCTGGATCAGCGCTGCGGCTGTAAGGTGCAGTAGTCAGGGCTCACAATGATGCGGTTAACGTCCCTTATCCTTAACGCGTTTCTCCGACGTAGGGCAAGTCGGTTTCATCAGAAGGTAATTTTGAGGCACAAGAGTTGCACTATTTAAGGTGATTGGTAGCCTATCAGCATTTTTCCTCACCATAATTGCAATTGAAGTAACAGGTGCATAACAGGTGTTTCTAATCATTATGGTTTCCAACAGTTTCAAGCATACTTAGATTTATACATACAAGAGAAAACGACAATGTAATAAAAACCTTATAACAGACTAATTAAGTCTGATTTAAACGCACAAAACATGTAACAATCTCTTTGAAAAGATAAGTATAATAATATGGCATCACGGAGAGAACATGATAAGCCTAAATGCATGTAAAATATAACATCCAGCACATTCGCAGTATCATTAATCCGTGTGGCTCACCACACTAATGCTTAAGATGGAAAACAACACTAGACTATAGAGACCCAGGTTCAAATCCCCCCTTCTCAATCAATCACTTTGCCATGAATAAATCATAAATATAGAGAGAATTCACAACATATATAATACGTACATAATCCCAATTTTTAAAAAGCATATTTAATCATGAACAATAACCATAATAACCACATGGTAAATGGTATAGATGGTATAAGACAGGACAATGGAATAGATGAATAAATAATCCCACTTATATATTATTCATCTCTATACAGTCATTAAGACCCTTGGGGAATAGGGTACCCAAAGTATAGATCCAAAAAGCTTCCCGTTTACATAATACATTGAATCTATCCCCTCCTCTAATGGTGGGTTTGATGTGTTCTACCCCCTGCACTTTTAAACATTTGATGTCCCCATCATGTTCCTGTAACACATGCCTCACCAGACTGTGTTGACTGGTACCCCTCCGTATATTGCCCCTATGCTCTAAAAAACGTGTGTGTAGCATGCGTGTGGTGCGACCCACATATTGTGCACCACACATACAGCTGATGACATAGATAACATAACTAGTGCGGCAATCAATGACACTACATAAATCAAAGTAGTGTTATGAGCCACGGCTGTGGCTCATTCCTGTTTTGCATTTTTGTTAGGTATTTCATGTTTATTAGTTGTCTTGCATGCCAGGATTTCCTGTTGCTCTGTTTTAGTATGCTCTTGTCTGCTGCCGCTGGTTAGTCTGTGTAATTGCAGCTTGTTCCATGTGTTCAGCCTCACCTGGCTGCTGATTGCATTTTGTCAGTTGGAATCATGCAGTGGGCCAGCTGCTCTGGATTGTTTAATTAGGACTCTCTGTTAAAAGCACTCCCAGGACTCCTCACAGACGCCGGTGATAGCTTCCTGTTTGTCTGATTCTGCTGCTGAGAGAGTTCCCAGTCCCGGTCTGTTCGTTTGTTCCTGTTCTCAGTGATCCTGTACTCGGAAGTTACCATCTGTTCCTGGAGTCTGATCGAGCACCTTTAACATCTGGTGGTGTTCGTGAGTCGCGGCGCAGCCGTGTGTTGCGGCTTGTCCGCTATTATTTATTATTTTGTTTATATTGTGTTCTGGAGCTTTGCGGAGGATTCCGCTTCCACAAGATCCACTCTGGTGTCCAGCGGTGCCGGATAGGAGTGTCGGATCAGTGGATCTTTGGTTGTCCTTTTCCCTGGCGGCTAGTCCGCACATACCTTTTGATTTAGTTAAGTTAGCTTGTAACCCCTGGCTTGGTTGCTTAGTCAGAGGGCCCCTTGTTATCACCCTGTCTCGGACTTCCCCTTGTCTCCCATTAAGACCTGCGGGGGCATCGGGGTTGGGCAGACATAATCCGCCCTTCGAACGCGGCTGCCATGGGCTCAAGCAACCATAGTCTCGCAGGGGATTTCTGATAACACGGGCGAGACAACGGAGTTAGGGTGCCAGGGGTTACTAGGCTTTCCAGCTCCCACAACCTGTATTTCATTCCTGTACTCAGATCTCTGCCATAAGATCTTCTCCAGTCTGGAGTACAGGAATCGTAACATTATCACCGGCCATACCACAAAAAAGAAATAAAACTTTTTTTTCTTTTTTGGCCCAGTCCAGTGTCTAGTTTAGAATCCAGTCCGGTGTTTAGAATCCAGTCCGGTGTTTAGAATCCAGTCCGGTGTTTAGAATCCAGTCCTGTATAGAATTCAGTGTGCAGACTCCAGTCCGGTGTTTAGAATCCAGTCCGGTGTTTTAAAAAAAAAAAAAAATACAAAAAAAAAAGTCTTGATTTGTTTAGCAAAATTTAGTCTTGCCTTGCCTTGCCTTGCCTTGCCTTGCCTTGCCTTGCCTAGCCTTGCCTTGCCTTGTCTTGTCTTGTCTTGTCTTGTCTAGTTTTAAATCCTCCTATGTCTACTATGCAAGCCCTGCAGGCATCTCTCGCAGCCCTGAACTCTGTATTCAGTGCTTTGAGACCAGAGCGACTAGAAGCTTTTCAGCAATCCCTAAAGCAACTGCAAAACCTTCTGACTAAAATCTTGCTTATTTTGCCAGAAGTCGTTGAGAGTACATCTATCTCTAAAGAGACTCTTGTTCACAGTATGGTGACAAGAGAATCCTCTGGTTTAATTGAAGAGAAAAAGTTTAAAAGTTTTCTGCGGCCCAGGCTCTCAGAAGAGGAGCGTCTGCGTCGCAGAAACTTAAACTTATGCCTATATTGTGGGGGTTTAGGCCATTATCTGCAGACCTGTGAGTTGCGCAAGCCAAAGTGTGGTGACGAGTCTTGCCCTCTGTCCAAGTTGAGTCATGATACAAGACCTACTCCTGTCTCTACTGTGGCAGAGGTACTTGTCACACAACCCACACAAAAAAGCTCTCTGTCCTATAATTGGGGTCCTTGGGCAAGGGAGCCCCATTATAGATTCAGGAATCAAAAGAGAATGTTTCTCTCCTCTCGAGGTTCCTGTGGAAGCGGAGTTGCAAGTTCCTGGAGTGGTGCCCGTAGCCCAGGGTCCTGGAGTGGTGCCCGTAGCCCAGGGTCCTGGAGTGGTGCCCGTAGCCCAGGGTCCTGGAGTGGTGCCCGTAGCCCAGGGTCCTGGAGTGGTGCCCGTAGCCCAGGGTCCTGGAGTGGTGCCCGTAGCCCAGGGTGCTGGAGTGGTGCCCGATGCCCAGGGTGCTGGAGCGGTGCCCGATGCCCAGAGTGCTGGAGCGGTACCCGATGCCCAGAGTGCTGGAGCGGTACCCGATGCCCAGAGTGCTGGAGCGGTACCCGATGCCCAGAGTGCTGGAGCGGTACCCGATGCCCAGAGTGCTGGAGCGGTACCCGATGCCCAGAGTGCTGGAGCGGTACCCGATGCCCAGAGTGCTGGAGCGGTACCCGATGCCCAGAGTGCTGGAGCGGTACCCGATGCCCAGAGTGCTGGAGCGGTACCCGATACCCAAGCTTATAGAGGGAAATCAAATATTGTAGCTCAGGTTTCCATACCAGAAGGGGTCTCAGAAGCTGTTACCCCAGGTAGGGACTTGAGGAGCGCAACCCCAGAAAGGGTATCTAAAACCATAGTTCTTGAAGGGAACTCGAGAAGCAAAACCCCAGAAGGGATCTTTGAAGTAATATCCCCAAGTGGGGTCTCGAGAGACGCAGCCCCAAAGAAGGGTCTAGAAGTCGCTTCCCCAGGAAAGAACTTAAGAAGCATAGCATTAGTGGAGGATCTGAACGTTATTGCTTCAGCAAAAGTCCCGGAAGTCATAGTCACGGAAGAACTTTCGATAATTATCGACTCAGAGAGGGAGGCCGGTGGCCCGATCCCAGTCAGGGAGGCCAACGGCCCGGTCCCAGTAAAAGAATCCGAGGTGCTGACCCCAGCGGGGTTCCCGGAGGCCACTGCCCCAGCGGGGTTCCCGGAGGCCACTGCCCCAGCGGGGTTCCCGGAGGC
This sequence comes from Pseudophryne corroboree, assembly GCF_028390025.1. NCBI lineage: Eukaryota > Metazoa > Chordata > Amphibia > Anura > Myobatrachidae > Pseudophryne > Pseudophryne corroboree. The sequence goes on along the minus strand of NC_086446.1, from coordinate 492,426,408 downwards.
CACTGCCCTAGCGGGGTTCCCGGAGGCCACTGCCCCAGCGGGGTTCCCGGAGGCCACTGCCCCGGGTGGGGTTCAGGAGGCCACTGCCCCGGGTGGGGTTCAGGAAGTCACTGCCCCGGGTGGGGTTCAGAAAGTCACTGCCCCGGGTGGGGTTCAGAAAGTCACTGCCCCGGGTGGGGTTCAGAAAGTCACTGCCCCGGGTGGGGTTCAGAAAGTCACTGCCCCGGGTGGGGTTCAGAAAGTCACTGCCCCGGGTGGGGTTCAGAAAGTCACTGCCCCGGGTGGGGTTCAGAAAGTCACTGCCCCGGGTGGGGTTCAGAAAGTCACTGCCCCGGGTGGGGTTCAGAAAGTCACTGCCCCGGGTGGGGTTCAGAAAGTCACTGCCCCGGGTGGGGTTCAGAAAGTCTCAGCCCCGGGTGGGGTTCAGAGAGTCTCAGCCTCGAGTAAGGTCAATAGTGACCAGGTCCTAGCAAAGCACTCCAGTCAGTCAGATGAAAAGGAAACAGATCCTGACTCTGATATTTCAACATCCATAACCTTTGATGGGGACTTCGCCCAATTTATGGCGCTTTTCAAACACTATTACACTATTATGTTGTCTAGACCATTTCTGGGCATCACTTCAGAAAACCTTGGGCTCTATCTGATTTATTCTTTTAGAGGAGAGCCTTCTGAGTGGGCAACCAGCCTAATGAAAGCTGAAGATCCCATTCTTCAGGATCCCCAAGCATTCTGTGATGCAATTGTTAAAAGATACGGTTTCAAAGAAATTGGTTCAGGTTCCTCTAAGTCACCCGTCTTGTCTGCTGAGAGTCCACCAAATACTGTAAACTCGGCACAAGAGTCCCAGCCCGTTGCTTTGACTGCAGGATGTGCTTTTCTGACTTCTTCTTCTAATAATAGTACTTTACCAGAAAGTTCAGCTCCCAAGGGTAAGAGACCTGTCTCTGATTTGAACGCAGCCTTGCTGGGTGGTACCATCAGTTCAGACAATGTTTGGGGAATTACCTTGGTCAGACCTAAAGAGCTTTGTAAAAAGAAGAAGAAGAAAAAGAAATAATTTTTGACTCTTGCCTTGATAAAAAAAAAAAAGAGAGATTTTTTTTTTTTCTCCTTGTCTTGTGTCCAGTGGCCACCATCAAGGGGAGGGCACTGTTACAAGTTGTTGCTACAGCTTGTTTTTTGTTTTCTGGTCTGTTAGACCAATGTGTCAGGTTTTTTTTTTTTGTATCCCTTGTTCTGGATAGTCTGAATTTTGGGGTCTTTTGACCCCTCCTCAAGGGGGGGGTAATGTTATGAGCCACGGCTGTGGCTCATTCCTGTTTTGCATTTTTGTTAGGTATTTCATGTTTATTAGTTGTCTTGCATGCCAGGATTTCCTGTTGCTCTGTTTTAGTATGCTCTTGTCTGCTGCCGCTGGTTAGTCTGTGTAATTGCAGCTTGTTCCATGTGTTCAGCCTCACCTGGCTGCTGATTGCATTTTGTCAGTTGGAATCATGCAGTGGGCCAGCTGCTCTGGATTGTTTAATTAGGACTCTCTGTTAAAAGCACTCCCAGGACTCCTCACAGACGCCGGTGATAGCTTCCTGTTTGTCTGATTCTGCTGCTGAGAGAGTTCCCAGTCCCGGTCTGTTCGTTTGTTCCTGTTCTCAGTGATCCTGTACTCGGAAGTTACCATCTGTTCCTGGAGTCTGATCGAGCACCTTTAACATCTGGTGGTGTTCGTGAGTCGCGGCGCAGCCGTGTGTTGCGGCTTGTCCGCTATTATTTATTATTTTGTTTATATTGTGTTCTGGAGCTTTGCGGAGGATTCCGCTTCCACAAGATCCACTCTGGTGTCCAGCGGTGCCGGATAGGAGTGTCGGATCAGTGGATCTTTGGTTGTCCTTTTCCCTGGCGGCTAGTCCGCACATACCTTTTGATTTAGTTAAGTTAGCTTGTAACCCCTGGCTTGGTTGCTTAGTCAGAGGGCCCCTTGTTATCACCCTGTCTCGGACTTCCCCTTGTCTCCCATTAAGACCTGCGGGGGCATCGGGGTTGGGCAGACATAATCCGCCCTTCGAACGCGGCTGCCATGGGCTCAAGCAACCATAGTCTCGCAGGGGATTTCTGATAACACGGGCGAGACAACGGAGTTAGGGTGCCAGGGGTTACTAGGCTTTCCAGCTCCCACAACCTGTATTTCATTCCTGTACTCAGATCTCTGCCATAAGATCTTCTCCAGTCTGGAGTACAGGAATCGTAACAAGTAGGTCCGAAATGTCGATGAGTATACTTTGGTAGTTTTATCAATAATATAATCACATGTGGTACATTTGTATCTATTACATTTATAGCAACCCTTCAGTTTTGCCATATTTCTTAACCCAATAGTTCTATTAGATTCTATATTCAATTCCGTTGAAGAAAAATGGCTAGGAGCTAAAAAGGTTTGTAAATTTGACGCTTTTTTAAAAATGATACATGGTTCATCATCTAGTACAGTAGACAAGATCCTATCCATTTTTAAAATCGGATAGTTTTTCCGAATGATATTTTTAAGTTCTCTAGAACATGTATTGAATTTAGTTACAAACCTAGGTTGATGTATGTTAAAGGAGGATTCCTTTGTATCTCTCCGAACTAATAGGGAGTCCCTATCTTTTTGACGTGCTTCCACTAATGCTTCCTCTATGATGTTAACAGGGTAACCTTGATCTTTAAACGATGTAGTTAATTCAGATGCTTGTGTCTCAAATTGTTCCATAAGCGAACAATTACGTCGGATTCTATAATATTGGCTTTTCGGGATATTATTAAGCCATGGACGAAAGTGGCAACTTCCATAATTCAAAAAATTATTGGTGTCAACTTCTTTATGATATGTTGAAGTGACTATTTGCTGATTACAGATAGAGATGTCAATATCTAAGAAATTAATACGTGATTCATGTGTGGTGCTCGTGAAGTGCAAACCAAATTCATTAGAATTAAGGTGCTCTAAAAATGATACAGTGGAAAGAAAATCCCCCTCCCAAATAAAGAACAGGTCGTCGATGTAGCGACCATAAAGGACCAGGTTTGTCCCGAATGGGCCCCCCCAAATGAGGGATTCCTCAAGGCGGCCCATATAGAGATTGGCAAAACTCGGGGCGAACCTGGCACCCATCGCCACACCGAGGACCTGTAAATAAAAGTGATTATCAAACGTAAAATAATTGTGAGATAAAATAAATTGGATAGCGTCGATAATAAAAATGCGGAGTGTATCTTCCATAGACTCATCCTGTTCCAAATAAAATTTGGTAGCCAGTATCCTTTTATCATGGGATATATTACTGTAAAGGGATTCCACATCACACGTCATGAGCCTATAGTCTTTTTTCCACTCCACATTCTTAATTAAATTCAGAAAATGAGTAGTATCCCTTATATGTGATTTAAGTGCAGTGACGTGCGGCTGTAAAAAAAAATCAACAAATGATGACAAATTGGAAGTAAGGGACCCTACACCAGAAATAATAGGACGACCAGGGGGTGCTTGGAGGGACTTGTGTATCTTAGGGAGGTGATAATACGTGGGGATAATAGGATATTTATTAAATAAAAAAGCATATTCACTTTTAGAAATTGTGTCAGCTTTAACAGCCATATCCAAAAGAAATTTACATTCCAACTGAAAAGCTTTTGTCGGATCAGTTTTTAACTGTGTAGAATAAAGTATTAGTTAATTGTCTATAGGCTTCCTTCAAATAATCAGCCCGATCCTGTACTATGGTCCCACCCCCCTTATCAGCTGCCTTAATAACAATATTTTTATCTCTCATAAGACTATTAAAGGCAGCTCTCTCTCTCGGATGTAAATTATCCCTTTTATGATTTTTGGATTTTGATACAGCACATAGGGCTTGGAAATCATTTAGTGTGAGATTATAAAAAGCTTCAATATTGCCACTCATATGTTGTGTTGGGTAAAATTCTGATCTATTTTTAAACAGAGCATCTTTCTTTTGAGATCTATTGATATCGAACACCTTCAAGATTGATTGGTCTATAGGCCCACTTTCTTCCTCTAATTCTAAAAGTGTATTAAGACCCACTATATCTGTGGAGTCTAGAACAATGGAGACACCCGACTCGTGTCGTTTCCTAAGATTTTTCTGAGTGAAGTAACGTTTTCTACAGAGATCCCTGGTAAACCTATTTAATTCAACAAAGAGCCCGAATAATTCAGGGCTCTGTGATGGAGCGAATTTTAGACCTTTCGCTATTATGGCCTTTTCACTCTCAGTAAGTATTCAAGATGACAAATTAAATAAACCTTTATGCCTTAAACGTTTCTTGCATTCTTGGATGCATTTCCTTCGACCTCCTCTGTTTCCTCTAACTCTAATTCCTTTCTTTTTGGTGTATATTCCATTGATAATTTTTGTGTGCTTTTGTTGTCAGCACATTCAACTATGTAAAGAACAAAGTATTTAATAAGAATATTTCATTAATTCAGATCTAGGATGTGTTATTTTAGTGTTCCCTTTATTTTTTTGAGCAGTGTATATACTTTTCTATAGCTTCTATACTGTTTGTCAGGACACATGTGTCACAGTTACACTGCTCTGTACTGATATATATATATACAATAATATATATACTTTTCTATAGCTTTTATACTGCTTGTCAGGACACACATGTGTCACAGTTACACCGCTCTGTACTACTACTGATATACAGTAATATATATACTTTTCTATAGCTTCTATACTGTTTGTCAGGACACATGTGTCACAGTTACACTGCTCTGTACTGATATATATATATACAATAAAATATATACTTTTCTATAGCTTCTATACTGCTTGTCAGGACACATGTGTCACAGTTACACCGCTCTGTACTGATATATACAATAATTTTAAATCATTTTCTATAGCTTCTATACTGCTTGTCAGGACACACATGTGTCACAGTTACACCGCTCTGTACTGAATTATATACAATAATATATATACTTTTCTATAGCTTCTATACTGCTTGTCAGGACACACATGTCAGTTACACCGCTCTGTACTACTACTGATATATAGTAATATATATACTTTTCTATAGCTTCTATACTGCTTGTCAGGACACGTGTCACAGTTACACTGCTCTGTACTGATATATATACAATAATATATATACTTTTCTATAGCTTCTATACTGCTTGTCAGGACACGTGGGTCACAGTTACACCGCTCTATACTGATATATACAATAATTTTAAATAATTTTCTATAGCTTCTATACTGCTTGTCAGGACACACATGTGTCACGTTTACACTGCTCTGTACTACTACTGATATACAGTAATATATATACTTTTCTATAGCTTCTATACTGCTTGTCAGGACACGTGGGTCACAGTTACACTGCTCTGTACTGATATACAGTAATATATATACTTTTCTATAGCTTCTATACTGCTTGTCAGGACACACATGTGCCACAGTTACACTGCTCTGTACTACTACTGATATACAGTAATATATATACTTTTCTATAGCTTCTATACTGCTTGTCAGGACACACATGTGTCACAGTTACACCGCTCTGTACTACTACTGATATACAGTAATTTATATACTTTTCTATAGCTTCTATACTGCTTGTCAGGACACATGTGTCACAGTTACACCGCTCTGTACTGACATACACAATCATTTTAAATCATTTTCTATAGCTTCTATGCTGCTTGTCAGGACACACATGTGTCACAGTTACACCGCTCTGTACTACTACTGATATACAGTAATATATATACTTTTCTATAGCTTCTATACTGCTTGTCATGACACGTGTCAGTTACATCGCTCTGTACTGATATATACAATAATTTTAAATAATTTTCTATAGCTTATATGCTGCTTGTCAGGACACACATGTGTCACAGATACACCACTGTGTACTACTATTGATATACAGTAATATATATACTTTTCTATAGCTTCTATACTGCTTGTCAGAACACACATGTGTCAGTTACACCGCTCTGTACTACTACTGATATACAGTAATTTATATACTTTTCTATAGCTTCTGTACTGCTTGTCAGGACACATGTGTCACAGTTACACCGCTCTGTACTGATATATACAATAATTTTAAATAATTTTCTATAGCTTCTATACTGCCTGTCAGGATACACATGTGTCACAGTTACACCGCTCTGTACTACTACTGATATACAGTAATATATATACTTTTCTATAGCTTCTATACTGCTTGTCAGGACACACATGTGTCACAGTTACACTGCTCTGTACTACTGATATACAGTAATATATATACTTTTCTATAGCTTCTATACTGCTTGTCAGGACACATGTGTCACAGTTACACCGCTCTGTACTGATATATACAATAATTTTAAATCATTTTCTATAGCTTTTATACTGCTTGTCAGGACACACGTATGTCACAGTTACACCGCTCTGTACTACTACTGATATACAGTAATATATATACTTTTCTATAGCTTCTATACTGCTTGTCAGGACACATGTATCACAGTTACACTGCTCTGTACTGATATATATACAATAATATATATACTTTTCTATAGCTTCTAGTATTACAGTGCAGCATTTTGGTGACCAACAGTATACATATATAGTACAGTAGGCCATTGCTATTGATATATTACTGACATATAATTCCACACATTGAAAAATGGAGAGAGAAAAAATGTGGAGGGTAAAATAGGGAAAGATCAAGATCCACTTCCACCTTGTGCTGAAGCGGATGCCACTAGTCACGGCTAAGACGATGAAATGCCATCAACGTCGTCTGCCAAGGCCAATGCCCAATGTCATAGTAGAGAGCATGTAAAATCCCCCCCCAAAAAAAGTTCAGTAAAATGACCCAAAAAAATCAAAATTAAAGCATCTGATGAGAAGCGTAAATTTGCCAATATGCCATTTACGACACGGAGTGGCAAGGAACGGCTAAGGCCCTGTCCTATGTTCATGGCTAGTGGTTCAGCTTCACATGAGGATGGCAGCACTCATCCTCCCGCTAGAAAAATGAAAAGACTTAAGCTGGCAAAAGCACAGCAAAGAACTGTACATTCTTCTAAATCACAAATCCCCAAGGAGAGTCCAATTGTGTCGGTTGCGATGCCTGACCTTCCTAACACTGGACGGGAAGAGGTGGCGCCTTCCACCATTTGCACGCCCCCTGCAAGTGCTGGAAGGAGCACCCGCAGTCCAATTCCTGATAGTCAAATTGAAGATGTCACTGTTGAAGTACACCAGGATGAGGATATGGGTGTTGCTGGTGCTGAGGAGGAAATTGACAAGGAGGATTCTGATGGTGAGGTGGTTTGTTTAAGTCAGGCACCCGGGGAGACACCTGTGGTCTGTGGGACGAATATGGCCATTGACATGCCTGGTCAAATTACAAAAAAAATCACCTCTTCTGTGTGGAATTATTTCAACAGAAATGCGCACAACAGGTGTCAAGCCATGTGTTGCCTTTATTAAGCTGTAATAAGTAGGGGTAAGGACGTTAACCACCTAGGAACATCCTCCCTTATACGTCACCTGGAGCGCATTCATCAGAAGTCATTGACAAGTTCAAAAACTTTGGGTGACAGCGGAAGCAGTCCACTGACAACTAAATACCTTCCTCTTGTACCCAAGCTCCTGCAAACCACACCACCAACTCCCTCAGTGTCAATTTCCTCCTTAGACAGGAACTCCAATAGTCCTGCAGGCCATGTAACTGGCAAGTCTGAAGAGTCCTCTCCTAACTGGAATTCCTCCAATGGATCCTTGAGTGTAACACCTACTGCTGCTGGCGCTGCTGTTGTTGCTGCTGGGAGTTGATCGTCATCACAGAGGGGAAGTTGGAAGACCACTTGTACTACTTCCAGTAAGCAATTGACTGTCCAACAGTCCTTTGCGAGGAAGATGAAATATCACAGCAGTCATCCTGCTGCAAAGCGGATAACTCAGGTCTTGGGAGCTGCGGTGGTGTTAAACGTGTGTATGGTATCCACCGTTAATTCACAGGGAATTAGAGAATTGCTTGAGGTACTGTGTCCCCGGTACCAAATACCATCTAGGTTCCATTTCTCTAGGCAGGCGATACCGAGAATGTACACAGACGTCAGAAAAAGAGTCATCAGTGTCCTAAAAAATGCAGTTGTACCCAATGTCCACTTAACCACGGACATGTGGACAAGTGGAGCAGGGCAGAATCAGGACTATGTGACAGCCCACTGGGTAGATGTATTGCCTCCCGCAGCAAGAACAGCAGCGACGGCACCAGTAGCAGCATCTCGCAAATGCCAACTCGTTCCTAGGCAGGCTACGCTTTGTATCACCGCTTTCCAAAAGAGGCACACAGCTGACAACCTCTTACAGAAACTGAGGAACATCATCGCAGAATGGCTTACCCCAATTGGACTCTTCTGGGGATTTGTGACATCGGACAATGCCACCAATATTGTGCGTGCATTACATGTGGGCAAATTCCAGCACGTCCCATGTTTTGCACATACATTGAATTTGGTGGTGCAGAATTTTAAAAAAAACGACAGGGGCGTGCAAGAGATGCTGTCGGTGGCCTGAAGAATTGCGGGCCACTTTCAGCATTCAGCCACTGCGTGCCGAAGACTGGAGCACCAGCAAACACTCCTGAACCTGCCCCGCCATCTGAAGCAAGAGGTGGTAACGAGGTGGAATTCAACCCTCTATATGCTTCAGAGGATGGAGGAGCAGCAAAAGGCCATTCAAGCCTATACATCTGCCTATGATATAGGCAAAGGAAGGGGAATGCACCTGACTCAAGCGCAGTGGAGAATGATTTCAACGTTGTGCAAGGTTCTGCAACCCTTCTAACTTACCACACGTGAAGTCAGTTCAGACACTGCCAGCCTGAGTCAAGTCATTCCCCTCATCAGGCTTTTGCAGAAGAAGCTGGAGAGATTGAAGGAGGAGCTAAAATGGAGCGATTCCGCTAGGCATGTGGGACTTGTGGATGGAGCCCTTAATTCGCTTAACCAGGATTCACGGGTGGTCAATCTGTTGAAATCAGAGCACTACATTTTGGCCACCGTGCTCGATCCTAGGTTTAAAGCCTACGTTGTATCTCTCTTTCCGGCAGACACAAGTGTGCAGAGGTGCAAAGACCTGCTGATGAGATACTTGTCAAGTCAAGTGGAACGTGACCCGTCAACAGCTCCTCCTTCACGTTCTCCCGCAACTGGGGCTGCGAGGAAAAGGCTAAGAATTCCGAGCCCACCCGCTGGCAGTGATGCAGGGCAGTCTGGAGCGAGTGCTGACATCTGGTCCGGACTGAAGGACCTGCCAACGATTACTGACATGTCGTCTATTGTCACTGCATATGATTCTGTCACCATTGAAAGAATGGTGGAGGATTATATGAGTGACCACATCCAAGTAGACACGTCAGACAGTCCATATGTATACTGGCAGGAAAAAGAGGCAATTTGGAGGCCCTTGCACAAACTGGCTTTATTTTACCTAAGTTGCCCCCCCTCCAGTGTGTACTCCGAAAGAGTGTTTAGTGCAGCCGCTCACCTTGTCAGCAATCGGCGTACGAGGTTACTTCCAGAAAATGTGGAGAAGATGATGTTCATCAAAATGAATTATAATCAATTCCTCCGTGGAGACATTCACCAGCAATTGCCTACAGAAAGTACACAGGGACCTGAGATGGTGGATTCCAGTGGGGACGAATTTATAATCTGTGCGGAGGGGGTTGTACACAGTGAAAGGGATGAGGAATCGGACAATGAGGAGGAGGTGGACATCTTGCCTCTGTAGAGCCAGTTTGTGCAAGGAGAGATTGATTGCTTCTTTTTTGGTGGGGGCCCAAACCAACCAGTCATTTCAGCCACAGTCGTGTGGCAGACCCTGTCAATGAAATGATGGGTTTGTTAAAGTGTGCATGTCCTGTTCATACAACATAAGGGTGGCTGGGAGGGCCCAAGGACAATTCCATCTTGCACCTCTCTTTTTTTTTATTTATCTCTGCATCATGTGATGTTTGGGGCTAATTTTTTTAAGTGCCATCCTGTCTGCCACTCCTAGATGGGCCAGGTGTTTGTGCCGGCAACTTGGGTCGCTTAGCTTAGTCATCCAGTGACCTCGGTGCAAATTTTAGGACTAAAAATAATAGTGTGAGGTGTTCAGAATAGACTAGAAATGAGTGGAAATGATGGTTATTGAGGTTAATAGATGGTTATTGAGGTTAATAATACTATGGGATCAAAATGACCCCCAAATTCTATGATTTAAGCTGTTTTTGAGGGTTTTTTGAAAAAAAAAAACACCCGAATCCAAAACACACCCGAATCCGACAAAAAATTTTCAGGGAGGTTTTGCCAAAACGCGCCCGAATCCAAAACACGGCCGCGAAACCGAATCCAAAACCAAAACACAAAACCCGAAAAATGTCCAGTGCACATCTCTAAATCTGACTATATTGCTTAGAAGTTAAGCAATGATCTCTCTGTGTGTATGCCCCCCAGGGATTGCGATGCGCGGCCCCGTGCATCGCTATTGCCGGTACTACTGCATCGGAATACTCTAATTTATATTAATTGGTATGTCTACAGTTCCTGATTGCCGCTGTGTATTTTAGATAGCGGAAAGAGTCGCTCCTGCAGATTTCCCCCGATTTATGTAAAACCTGTGTGCACACTTCTGATGAATGTGAAGATACATTACAATAATAATAAAAAAAAAAGTAATAAAGTGAGTGTCAAAAACTAAATAAAATAATACACTCGCACTTTGGGAATCGAACGCAGGACTCTCAGCATGGGAGGTGGAAGACTTCACCGCTTCCTCACGCCGCTTCACTGGAAGATACACAAGCTCATGTGTAAAAGTACTGTAAGCAGCAATTCCTTCCCATTGGTGTTTGTTTATGCCATTAAGGGACTTGGGTGTCTATTCATGAAGCATTGAAAAGAGTGGAGAAGTGAGCCTGTTGAGAAGTTGCCCGCGGCAACCAATCAGCTGCTCCATACAATTGTATAGTATGCAAATTATAAATGTTACTACAATGCTGATTGGTTGCCTTGGGCAACTTCTCCACTGGTTCTCTTCGCCACACTTTTCACTGCTTCATGAACCCCTTGGATGCTCATAATGCAGAACACGGTATCCCACTTTCCTCCTGGTAGCCTGCACAGTTCATACAGTAGACAGGGAGGGAGGTCAGGTTAGAATAAATGTACAACACAATACTGTACTGTATATGAAAATCAGATAGAGAACTGCAGTCACTTTGATAGAAGTGTAAATGGTACAGTAGCAGTGATCCCTTCTCATAAAGTACAACACAGATTCTCTAACGCCAACAATCTACAGTACTGTGTTGCTCAGACAGTTCGTTGCGTCAGAATACACTAATTTATATTAATTGGTATGTCTACGGGTCCACATTGCCGCTGTGTATTTTAGATAGCGGAATGAGTCGCTCCTGCAGATTTTCCCTGATTTATGTAAAACCTGTGTGCACACTTCTATTGAATGTGAAGTTATATTACAATAGATTAATAATAATAATAATAATAATAATAATAATAATAATAATAAAGTGAGTGTCAGAAAAAAAAATACACATGTACTTTGAGAATCGAACCTGGGAGACTCAGCATGGGAGGCAGAAGACTTCACCACTTACTTATGCTGCTTCATGGAAGATACACAAGGTCATGTGTAAAAGTACTGTAAGCAGCGATTCCTTCCCATTGGTGTTTGTTTATGCCGTTAAGAGACTTGGACACTCATATTGTACAAAACATACAGTATAGTGTACATACTTTAACGTCTATGAACTACATTATTGCTTTCACACATTAGTTGCGTCTGCATACACTATATTAATTTTTACTCTATTGCTTTGTCTACGGGACTTGGAGGCTCACATGCAGTAACACGGCAATTGACAAGTGTTTGCGTCTGTATAAACTTTTTTTTTAATTGACCATCTTCGTTTGACCATTGGTCTGTGTGTACATTAACATTACAGTCGTCACTGACCATTTGCCAGAGCTTGTACTGTAGATCATTCTACCGCTATTTACTCTAAAGTTTGGGCAGCACAGATGATGTAATGGTTAGCATAACTGCCTCACAGCACTAAGGTCATGGGTTCAATGCCCACCATGGCCCTAACGGTGTGGAGTTTGTATGTTCTCCCCGTGCTGGTGTGGGTTTCCTTCAGGTACTCTGGTTTCCTCCCACAATCCAAAAATTTACCAATAGGTTAATTGGCTCCCAACAAAATTAACCCAAATGTGTGCATGTATATGTGGTAGGGAATATAGATTGTAAGCTCCACTGGGGCAGGGACTGATGTGAATGGGCAAATATTCTCTCTGTAAAGCACTGCGGAAGTTGTGCCTCAACGCTCCTATCTGTGATTAAACTCAGCAACCTAAGCTATCGCCTAGGTGCGACTAAACCTCTGTATAGGCGGAGAAACAGCAAAGATAACGGAGGCTCCATCTGTACCTCCCAACTATCCTTATTCCAGCGGGACAGTCCTGCTATTCAAACACTGTCCCGCCATCACTGCTGCTCTGCTATGTAAATCAGATGGTAAGCACTGCATCCAACAGTGCTGGAGGGGTGAGCTGGTGGCTGCTCAAGGAGTGCTGGGCCCCAAAATGGTGATAACAGGGCTTGTGTATCAAGACCACACCCCTCCATCTGAGGCCCCGTCCCTTTACCTGAGGATCTGCACCCTTTTTGGGCACAAGATTTCAAAGCTAAGAGGTATGGATGCTATGTTGCAAGTGTGGTAACCTCCTACATCTGCTATGTCTCTAGTAATTTTTCAGACTCTTTAAACGGTGTTGTGGTGGGCATATGAAAGGATTTTCCCTATTTATCAGCTGAATGGTATCCAGATGATATGTTAATATTTAAAAGGTCGACAAGCAATAGGTCGGCACCAAATGGCCGACATGGTCAAAAGGTTGACAGGTTCAAATGACATAACAATGGTCAACACAACATATGGTCATGCTCCTGTGTACAGGTGTGTTTGATGAATTTTACCAGCCTCCAATCAATGTGTAGAGGTATTTCTTAAAGTTACAATGTTGCCAATACAGATTGCCTAGCACCGCGTAAAAAACAATATACATGTAATTGATATTGTTTTTTACGTGGTGCTAGGCTTTTATTGATTCCCCCATACCGGAGAGGTGTGGGACATTTGCGCCTTGTGCCTGTGGTGTGGACCATGTGTGGCGTGCAACGCTTTTTAACATAAGACCGTAAATAAGCAGCCCGAGACTGGGGGAAAGGAGAGTGCTATCTACTCCATATGCCTGCTGTGATGTGCTAATGCTGATGAATATGATCGGTGAGTCACTGCATTTCCAATACTAATCATAGCAAGGCATTCTTACTGTTCCTCTGGATATGTCCGCATTTAAAGGATTAGCTACCAGCGGCCGGGAGGACTTTTTATCTTTATATTTATAAGACTGTGCTCGGGCTATAAGGATCCCACCTAGGTGATATCAATCACCTTCATCTGGACACTCTAAGCTCCTATAAAGAACAAATATACTATAGTTCTATTGTGAACTCCCTGAATGTGCTTTGTTAGAGAGGGGGGTGGGGGGGGGGGGGATTTACTTGCCGGCCGGTAATTTACTTCATTGCATTACAAAAATATTGATTGTTTTTATATTCATGTATGATGTATGAAAATTATTAAAATCAATAGTATTTAAATACCAGCGCTTCTTTTTTCTTCATTCTATGGAAAATTTTTGTTTCTAGATTCATGTTAAGTGGGAAGAGTATACCCACAAAAGAAGCAGCAGGTATTTAAAAACCATCAGCTGGCGCTTGGGCTTTTTTTTAATATATATACAGTATATACAGGTTGAGTATCCCATATCCAAATATTCCGAAATACGGAATATTCCGAAATACAGACTTTTTTGAGTGAGAGTGAGATAGTGAAACCTTTGTTTTTTGATGGCTCAATGTACACAAACTTTTTGTATTAAACAAAGTTATTAAAAATATTGTATTAAATGACCTTCAGGCTGTGTGTGTATAAGGTGTATATGAAACATAAATGAATTGTGTGACTGTAGACACACTTTGTTTAATGCACAAAGTTATAAAAAATATTGGCTAAAATTACCTTAAGGCTGTGTGTATAAGGTGTATATGTAACATAAATGTATTCTGTGCTTAGACTTAGGTCCCATCACCATGATATCTCATTATGGTATGCAATTATTCCAAAATACGGAAAAATCCCATATCCAAAATACCTCTGGTCCCAAGCATTTTGGATAAGGGATACTCAACCTGTATATTGTCTTTCTGTAGACATCTGACCTGCATTGGATGATGGTCGATCACCACCAAACTTCCAGCTTCCTCTGTTTTTCTGTAGACATTAGCCACCTGCTAGTTGGCTGCCGGACATTTCCTTGTCAGTGCTGTCAGACTCTGGTAACGTCTGCTTGGCTCAAACTGCAGCAGCACCTGTTCACCTGCTCTGTCTGTTTACTGCTACCAACTGCCATTAAGCTGCTGCTTCAATATTGTCTCACACAGGGCATTGTAGTAAAACACAGCAGCAATGCTAATCGCATATGTACTAACAAATGCGATTGGGGACAGAGGCCCCCCACGATACCTGTCAGAAGGTGTGCGGGGCATTTCTGTCACGTACCAGGCATCCCTGTCACCTCCCAGCCCCGGGCGGTGACGTTAGCAGTCAGTCCCAGGCTCCTACTCTTCCTCATTGCCGCCGGAAGGACCTCCGGCTGTGTTGCTGGGGGAGGAGGTGTTTGGGTTCCGGGACCATGGGCTGCCTGCACACAGGTATGCCAGGGGGGTCGGCGTGAGCAGCACAAGGAGGCAATGGTGGTGGGATGCGGCGGTTGGTTGCGGTAAGAAGCCCATAGGCTTCTATAGGGTATTGCCATCAAAGCGATACTCTTCGCATCGTAAAGCTGGCAGCCGAGGGTTAGTACATTTGAAAATTTGGGTTTTACCTAATTTTTTCTGTAGTGCATCTTGCCCACACAGCTGTCACCCTCTGCCCCCATGGCCTGCTGTGATACTTGAACAGTATATGGGTATCACACTAGTAGCAGTCCTAAGTACATATAATGTTGCTAGCAGCAGTCCTAAGTAGATACTGTTTTGCTAACAGCGGTCCTAAGTAGATATGATGTTGCTAGTAGCAGTCCTAAGTAGATACTATGTTGCTAGCAGCAGTCCTCCTAAGTAGTTACTATGTTGCTAACAGCGATCCTAAGTAGATACTATGTTGCTAGTAGCAGTCCTAAGTAGATACTATTTTGCTAACAGCAGTCCTAAGTAGATACTATGTTGCTAGCAGCAGTCCTAAGTAGATACTATGTTGCTAGTAGCAGTCCTAAGTAGATACTATGGGGCAGATGTATTAACTTGGAGAAGGCATAAGGAAGTGATAAACCAGTGATAAGTGCAAGGTGATAAACACACCAGCCAGTCAGCTCCTGTCAATTTGCATATTGGAGCTGATTGGCTGGTGCGTTTATCACTTTGCACTTATCACTGGCTTATCACTTCCTTATGCCTTCTTCAGGTTGCTACATTTGCCCCTATGTTGCTAGTAGCAGTCCTAAGTAGATACGATGTTTCTAGTAGCAGTCCTAAGTAGATACTATTTTGCTAGCAGTGGTCCTGAGTAGATACAATGTTGCTAGTAGCAGTCCTAAGTAGATACAATGTTGCTAGTAGCAGTCCTGAGCAGATACGATGTTGCTAGCAGTGGTCCTGAGTAGATACTATGTTGCTAGTAGCAGTCCTAAATAGATATGATGTTGCTAGCAGCAGTCCTAAGTAGATACGATGTTGCTAGTAGCAGTCCTAAGTAGATACTATGTTGCTAGTAGCAGTCCTAAGTAGATACTAGTTTGCTAACAGCTGTCCTAAGTAGATATGATGTTGCTAGTAGCAGTCCTAAGTAGATACTATGTTGCTAGCAGTGGTCCTGAGTAGATACTATGTTGCTAGTAGCAGTCCTAAGTAGATATGATGTTGCTAGTAGCAGTCCTGAGTAGATACGATGTTTCTAGCAGTGGTCCTGAGTAGATACTATGTTGCTAGTAGCAGTCCTAAGTAGATACGATGTTGCTAGTAGCAGTCCTAAGTAGATACTATGTTGCTAGCAGTGGTCCTGAGTAGATACTATGTTGCTAGTAGCAGTCCTAAGTAGATACGATGTTGCTAGTAGCAGTCCTGAGTAGATACGATGTTGCTAGCAGTGGTCCTGAGTAGATACTATGTTGCTAGTAGCAGTCCTAAGTAGATACAATGTTGCTAGTAGCAGTCCTAAGTAGATACTATGTTGCTAGCAGCAGTCCTAAGTAGATACTAAGGGGGTCATTCCAAGTTGATCGCTCGCTAGCAGTTTTTAGCAGCGGTGCAAACGCTTTGCCGCCACCCACTGGGGAGTGTATTTTCACTTTGCAGAAGTGCGAACGTTTGCAAAGTCTTTTTGTGCAAAACAAGACCAGCTCTGTAGTTACTCTTCGTGTGCGTTGATTCTAACGACGGTGGGACGACTTTTGACGTCACACACACCAGCCCAGCATTCGCCCAGCCATGCCTGCGTTTTCCCCAACATGAGTGCGTTTTTCTAAGCGCTCCCTAAAAACGGTCTGTTGCACCCAGAAACGTCCACTTCATGTCAATCTTCCTGCATTGTGCCGTGTGACTGAAAGCTTTGCTAGAACCTGTGCAAAAACACAAAGGACTTTGTACCCGTACGTCGCGCGTGCGCATTGCGGTGCATATGCATGCGCAGAAATGCCGATTTTTAGCCTGATCGCTGCGCTGCGAACAACAGCATTTAGCGATCAACTCGGAATGACCCCCTATGTTGCTAGTAGCAGTCTTAAGTAGATACTATGTTGCTAGCAGCAGTCCTAAGTAGATACTATTTTGCTAACGGTGGTCCTAAGTAGATATGATGTTGCTAATATCAGTCCTATGTAGATACTATGTTGCTAGCAGCAGTCCTAAGTAGATACTAGGTTGCTGACAGCAGTCCTAGGTAGATACTATGTAGCTAGCAGCAGTTCTAAGTAGATACTATTTTGCTAACACTGGTCCTAAGTAGATATGATGTTGCTAGTAGCAGTTCTCAGTATATTCTATGTTGCTAGCAGCAGTCCTAAGTAGATACTAGGTTGCTGACAGCAGTCCTAGGTAGATACTATGTAGCTAGCAGCAGTTCTAAGTAGATACTATTTTGCTAACACTGGTCCTAAGTGGATATGATGTTGCTAGTAGCAGTTCTCAGTATATTCTATGTTGCTAGTAGCAGTCCTAAGTAGATACTATGTTGCTTGCATTTGTATAGCAAGTTTGTAGATGAATTGAAAGCAGGGAAATTCTGAGACTGTACCAGCACAAGATCTGGCATATAATAGTCTACTTCAAGAGTTGTTACTAATGGTGAAGCTTTTGGTGACTTTAGTGAAGAATGTGGGGGTATATTTTAGTAAAGGCGTGAAATATTTAGTGTATTTACACATACAGTAGTGTAATTTAAGATTAACATTTACATCAGAAACTTTGTAGATAAGTTGGAATTGCAAAATGTAACATTCTTTAATAATTTGGTTCTACAGAAAAAAAACAAGATTTTGTGTAGAATTATGATAGTTGGTCTACTTGGTAAGAGTGTGGTGCAGTATCGGTCTTGTCCATTTGTAGTTTTGATCTAACTTAAAAATAGCTTGTAGGAAATATTCAGATGGGTAAGCGTGGGATTGAGAACCATACTTGGCAAAGAAAAGTGTCTGATTGATGGGTTGATTTTGAGAATTGTTGTACACAAAATACACTAAAGGTAATAACTGACCAGTTATCTTGCTAATAAAAAACTAATATATATTCTGAGATAGTGCTACATGGTCTGGGAATCTGCTCTGTTACCCATTAGACAGTGGGTAAAAAGCAATGTGTAATAGTCTATTTATCTGGAGCACATTACTAAAAGTTTTCCAGATGTATAAACTGAAAGCCTCAAATATATATATATATATCCTTTGAACATCTCTGAATGCGGTTGATTACTTTAGTAAAGACTGTAATTGCGAGAGGTGCTGATGGTAGGACTATTACAGGGAAAAATTACTCTAATTAGTAAATCTCTCCACAATTCCCAACATGCACTCATAGCCTGAAAGATTCAGGTAACTCTTCTATAAAGTCCATAAAAATGTATTGCTAAGGGTCTGGACGGAGAGGAAAAACCCGACAAAATGATGTGCAAAATCTAATTCCTGGAGCAAATATCACAGGAAGCAACATATACCCCTCTCACACATGTGACCTGGTAAATTGCTGAGTCTGTAAAGCCGGCAAATTCCAGGTAAAGAGCAGGATCTAGCAGGGTCGGGGAGCCGGGATGTTTGCTTTCACACATACCAAAACCTGGGGTTTTGCTGCATATGTGAAAGGGGTAGTGTTATTGGGTTCCGGTATGAATGTTCGACCATGTTATGGTCGACAGTCATTAGGTCGACCACTATTGGTCGACATTGACATGGTCGACATGGACACATGGTCGACACATGAAAAATGTCGACACATGAAAGGTCGACACATGGAAAGGTCGACATGAGTTTTTTATGTTTTTTTTGTGTCGTTTTCTTCGTAGTGTGACCGGGAACCCCAATTAGTGCACCGCGTCCCTTCGCATGGCTTGCTTCGCTCGCCATGCTTCGGGCATGGTGCCTTCGCTCTGCTACCACTTCGCTCGGCACAGATTACCGTTCCAATCGTAGTCCACGTGGATCATAAAGTATGGAAAAGTTCCCCAAAAGAAAAAAAAGTTAAAAAACTCATGTCAACCTTTTCATGTGTCGACCTTTTTCATGTGTCGACCTTTTTCATGTGTCGACCATATGTCCATGTCGACCATGTCAATGTTGACCAATAGTGGTCGACCATAACATGGTCGACCATCTGAACGGATACCGTGTTATTGTACTGTGTATTGCATAGTAGTCTACCAAGAGTGCCGACTGGTTAATTCCAGATTACAAACAATCTGGATCTATAAATCAGACTCCCATGCTACTGGTCACTATTATAGGTAACTTTTTTTTTTATCTCAGGTGGCCCTTCTTGGTAGCCCGTTTTGACAAGAGTACTGAAACGGAAGTTTCAAACAGATGTGACAGAGTGTCTGCTTTTATGTTGTGAGAGCCTGGTCAATATGAAATAATGAAACTGAAACTGGGGAAAGAAGAGGATCCATTGGTTCAATGAAAGCTAAATCTCATAGCTGAAAATGAATCCTCTTCTAGCAAGTGTCGGCACTATTTAAAAGTGTCTTTCACAACAAGAATCTCTTTGTCTCCAGTACTATAATTCTATGAAACACCATGGGATTGCGGTAGCAGGGCAGCAGCACCATGTCATACAAGTAGCATCAATATCAAGCAGTGAAACCCATATGCCTTACAACAGAGGTCCTCAAACTCGGTCCTCGGGGGCCCACACAGTGCATGTTTTGCAGGTAACCCGGCAGGTGCACAGGTGTATTAATACTCACTGACACATTTTAAAAGGTCCACAGGTGGAGCTAATTATTTCATTTACGATTCTGTGAGGAGACCTGTAAAACATGCACTGTGTGGGCCCCCGAGGACCGAGTTTGAGGACCTCTGCCTTACAACATACAAAAATTCACACAGCAGGGACTGTACAAACAAAGGACCTGACATAGTGACATAGGGGTCTGTTTACTAAGCCTCGGATGGAGATAAAGTGGGCGAAGATAAAGTACCAGCCAATCAGCTATTAACTGCCATGTCACAGGCTGTGTTTGAAAAATGACAGTTAGGAGCTGATTGGCTGGTACTTTATCTCCGGCCACTTTATCTCCATCCAAGGCTTAGTTAATAGACCCCATAGTCACTGGAGGAATGTCAAGGCAGTCAGCTGCTGGCCTCCATGGCTTTCCTTTGCTGTTTCTCAACTGAACTTCATTCTAAATCTGGTTCTAGCATAGATGTTTATTCTTGTGCTGCTTGGGCACCCCTGTGATTGTTACATGTATGGATTGCAGGGTCAACCCTAATTAGTCATTAAGTGGACCACTATTGGTCGACATGGCAAAGGTTGACATAAAGAAAAGATCAACATGTGAAAGGTCGACATGGTCAAAATGTCGACATAGAAAAAGGTCGACCTGACACATGGTCGACACAAAAAAGGTCAACACCTTTTTTAAACTTTTATTTTTTATTTTTTAAATAAGAGTACAGGAAACCCCAATTAATGTACCACGTCCCCTCGCATGGTTTTGGGCAGGGTGCCTTGCTCCACTACCGCTGTGCTCGGCACAGGTTACTATTCCCAATCATAGTCCACGTGGATGGTAAAGTATGAAAAAGTTGAAAAAAAATGAAAACCACCCAAAAAGCTTTGTCGACTATATGTGCGATGACCATTGTCATATACCGGATACCTTTGTTTACCAGCATGGGGATAAATTTACTAAGATGGGAGTTCTATTTAAGATGGGATGTTACCCATAGCGACCAATCAGATTCTACTTCTCATTTATCTAGCACCTTCTATAATATAATACCTGGAATCTGATTGGTTGCTATGGGCAACATCCCATCTTAAATAGAACTTCCACCTTAGTAAATTTACCCCTTGGAGTAGATCTGTGCCAGAAATTTGAGAGAGCGGTGACCTGCGGTAAGCATGCAGAATTTCCTTCTTTGTAGCACATATGCAAGGAATCTCAAACCAATAAGTCTTAATACTGATCCATCTGAAAATGATCTATCATCAATTGGTTGTGTTCACTACTATTTATTGTGAATTAAAAAGAAAGTGTCAGCTAGACCTAAAACACCTTCAATCAGGCAAACAGACAATCTAATTCCTGAAAACAGCTAATTGTGGACCATTCATCATCATCCTCATCATCAGTATTTATATGAGACCACCAAATGGGAAAAAAAAACAACAACACGATTGGACTTGAGTTAACTTGGATCTCCTCCTTTATGGACAAAAATATTTTATTTTGGGGTTACCTACTTTGGAACAATCCTCTCTTTATTAAGTAGTTCCCAGTGTAGCACATCCATAGGGTTTTCTCTCCTGAAGCCCCTGCAGTTAATACAGTAGATACAAGCTGACAGATAGTGATGACAAGTATGCTTAGGAATAGAACTTTTGGTTCAGATGGCATTTGGCTGTTGCAGGTATGAATTTAATGTACAACTCACAATAGAAGGCTTCAGGCACTATATGTAAACAAATAAATAAAAAAATATATGTCACGTTTCAGTTTTTTTAAGTTGTGGTGACATAAGGGGTGTATTATGTGAGACTGGCGTTTGGGATGCTGGTGGTCAAAATACAGACACTGGCACCCTGATGCAGACTATCCCAACAGGGGTTGGGTAAGTATGCTTACCCTCCCCCCCCAAACCCTCCTTTCCTGCAGCCTAACCCCCCTTCCCCACCACAGCCTAACCCTAACCCTCCCTAGTGGTGCCTATCCCTAACCCCCTCCCCCTCCCATCTGCCTAACCCTAACCATCCCTTCCCCGCAACCTACCCCTAACCTCCTGAATGGTGTCTAAACCTAGCATCTGAACACCCAAAAGGTACTAGCTATTATTGCTTAAATGCACTGTAGAACATGCACAATTTTGGATTCACTTATATAATCAGAAAGTACTAATGTAAATAGCTGCAGTTGTACAATAGCTGCTTAAATAATGCAGGATTAGAAGTGCAGGAAAGAAAATAGCTACTTGATGTATACTTGTATACAGTGAAGATACTTCTAACTATATTTTTTTTTATTGCATTATTTTGATTTTCTTGCTGCTTGTACAGTAAATCTATTTTTAGCCTGTAATAGTGTTCCCCACATTCTGGTATGCCATGTACTGTAGGCTGAGACGGGATGCGGTCAGGATGCCGCCGGACGGAATCCCGGCGGTCGAAATACCGACGCCGGAATCCTGACCGCCACAATCCCGACATATTCTCCCTCCGTGGGTGTCCACGACACCCATAGAGGGAGAATATAATAGTGTGCCGAGCGTGGCGAGCGAAGCGAGCCCGCAAGGGGCTTCGTTCCGCTCACCACCCCTGTCGGGATTGTGTGGTCGGGATTCCGGCGTCGGTATTTCGACCGCCGGGATTCCGACCGGCGGCAATTAGTACTGATCCCGCTGAGACCTGTATCTTCAAGTCAGTAACTGAAGCATGTCGATTTAAGCATAAAGAGTTATCTGCATTTTTATCTCCACCTCTTATTTTCTCTACAATTACCTTCATATAAAATTTCTTATGTATTCATGTTTTATTGGCTCCACTTTCCTCACCTCAACAAGGGCTTTGGTTGAAGCCATATATCCAGTCTGGAAAATGAAATTATCTACAAAACTAAACTAATTTCCATGTATCCTTGCAGAGAATATTAAAATGAGAGCCTCATACTGAGACTAGTGTTAATGCCACCGTTCTGCTGCTCAGAGACTACAGAGGTCACATAGCATCTTAGGACTAGGCCCCCATCCACTAGGCAGACTTGTCTGAGCTGCATGTCAAATCAGATTTCTCTTGAACTCACCTGTCAGCTTCCCGGGAATCGTATCGGATCCCGGGCTTAAATTTTCACTAGATTCACTTCAGATATATCTGATATGCAGTGGCGGAACTATAGAGCGGAGGGCCCAGGTGCGACAATATGCTTTGGGGCCCCCCGCCCCCTTTTCACTGCAGCCGCCGCTGCACCCCTTGGCCCATCTAGTCTACCTGTGTACACACATATACTAGGGTTCATTTTTGTTGGGAGCCAATTAACCTATCAGTATATTTTTTGGATTGTGGGAGGAAACCGAAGTAGCCAGGGGAAACACACACAAGTACGGGTAGTACATACAAACTCCACACAGTTAGGGTGATGGAGGGAATCAAACTCATGAACTCTGTGCTGTGAGGCAGTAATGTTAACCATTACAGTACACTAACCGATCCTACAATAAATAGATTTATACAAAAAGCATCAGTGAAAATTGAAATCTGCAAATATCTACCACAAACCGTTCCAGGCCACACAACACAACACAACACAACACAACACAACACACTGATACACAGTACCTGAGCTTTCCCAGAACTTTTGACCGGACCTCCATCCTTCCTTTGCCTCAGGGCCAGTGGGGCTGGGGCGCCGAGGTCATCCTGCTGCTCCTGACTCCTAAGTCCTGCAGCAGCCACCATGGTGTCAGCGCCCCCATCCTCTTCTCACTCCTCCTATTCGTCCTCCTTGTTGGTAATTCATTTGATTCTTGTTATGTGCAGCTAGTCTGCCGCCCACCTTGCTGGCTGCTCCTCTTCTGCAGCACAGCCTGAATGATACAGGGGGGTGGGCGCAGGGACGGTGCTAGGGTGTACAACACCCCCCCCTACAAACTATAAATTTGTGCCCTCCTAGAAATATGGAGGTAAAATAGTGGTTGGTCCCCTCCACCTACACACACACACACATTCATTACCAACACCCCAGCAGCACCCAGACACTCCCCACATTCATTCATTCATTCATTCATTCATTCAATCATTCAGTCACTAGTACCAACTCCCCTGCAGCACTCCAATAATCCCCCTGACCCACCACCATACAGTACTATTACCTCTACAGCAAAGACACCTCCACCTCGCACACTACAATGCCCAGACATCCCCCCCCCCGATACACTACAATACCCAGACACATCCCCCTCATGCACTACTATGCCAGATACCACCCCCTCCTGTACACTACAATGCCGACACTCTACCTCATACACTGCAACACCCAGACACCCACCACCCATACACTACAATACCCAGACACTCACCACCTATACACTACAACACCCAGACCCCCCCATACACTATAACACCCAGACAACCCCTCATACACTACAGCACCCAGACACCCCGCCATACACTACAGCACCCAGACCCCCCCCCATACACTACAGCACCCAGACACCCCGCCATACACCACAGCACCCAGACACCCCCCTCCTACACTACAGCACCCATACACCCACCTCATACACTACAGCACCCAGACACTCCCCTCATACACTACAGCACCCAGACATTCCCCTCATACACTACAGCACCCAGACACTCCCCTCATACACTACAGCACCCAGACACCCCCCTCATACACTACAGCACCCAGACACCCCGCCATACACTACAGCACCCAGACCCCCCCCATACACTACAGCACCCAAATACCCCCCATACACTACAGCACCCAGACACTCCACCCGTACACTACAGCACCCAGACACCCCCCCATACACTACAGCACCCAGACCCCCCCCATACACTACAGCACCCAGACACGCCTTATACACTACAGCATCCAGACAACCCCCCATAAACAACAGCAGCAAGACACCCCCCATATACTACAGCACCCAAATACCCCCATACACTACAGCACCCAGACACCCCCATACACTACAGCACCCAGACACGCCTTATACACTACAGCACCCAGACAACCCCCCCCATAAACAACAGCAGCAAGACACCCCCCATATACTACAGCACCCAGACCCCACCCACCCTCTATACACTACAGCACCCAGACTTGCCTTATACACTACAGCATCCAGACAATACCCCCCCCCCCACAACATATACTACAGCACCCAGTCATCCCACCCATTAAAAAATCCAGACATCCCGGTAGCCGGGAGAAGCGAGGGTGAGAGAGGACGGGAGGCGTGACTGTTCTGCGAGGGAGCTGTCATATGAAGTTGGGGCGGCTGATATGAAGCAGTACAGTACCGTGATGCGGAGGCAGGTAGCTAGCCCCGCCATGTCATGAGCCGCTGCCGCACTAGGAAAGCTGGGGGGAGGAGCTGAGGGGGAGAGCTGGCCCGTACAGTAACAGAGGCAGCCGAGGAGAGGCGGAGAGAGAAGAGCGGACCGGACACTCATCCTGCTCTGGCCGGGGCCCTGTCACTTCCGGCCACTAGAGTAACACTGGCGGCGGGCTCAGCGCTACCCGCAGCATACAGTGAGTCAATGTGACTCATTGTAATGCGGGCGGCTGTGGGCCCCTTCACACCAGCGGGCCCCAGTGCAACGCACTGGTTGCACCGCTGGTAGTTCCGCCCCTGCTGATATGAACTATCATGTACAGACAGATTGCATCAGATATATCTGATGCACACATGCTACATGTGATTGATCTAATACAATATTTAAATATAATAGGCTGCTGCTACTGCCGTGTCCTAGTGGTGGGTGGGACTGGCCAGGGAGATGCCAGTCAAGTGATGCTTCCGATGAATCTGATGCAATACATCTGAAGTAAAAAAAAACATTCCGATGTGCAGTGTGCACCTGATTTCTTCAAATACAGATAAGTCCTTGGTGCAGCACCAAAGATCTATAGCTCAGACATGTCTGACACGGGATCGTAAGTCGGATTGGAGGAGCTGT
Source organism: Pseudophryne corroboree (assembly GCF_028390025.1). Lineage (NCBI taxonomy): Eukaryota > Metazoa > Chordata > Amphibia > Anura > Myobatrachidae > Pseudophryne > Pseudophryne corroboree. The sequence continues at coordinate 492,400,867 of NC_086446.1, read as the reverse complement.
CCGATGTGACACTTTTCATCAGATTTTTCGATCAGATGCATCGAAAAGTCGAAATCTGATTAAAAGTGCCCAATACGGACTAGTGAATGTGGGCCTTTAGTGTCACTGTATGCACTACAGTTAGTAAGCATTGATCATAAATGTTTCTGTTAAAATAAAACTTCTCATAAGAAAATGAGCTCTACATACAAGACCATGGAATGGGGAGTTACTCTCTACATATAAAATGTTACCTAACACATATAGTTATGTGCGTCACTAAACTGACTGATCCAGATATGTAGCTTGGAAAACAGTACATACTTCAAATTGCTGTGTTGATGTGTCACAATCTGAGAGATGAAGTTTTATATCATAGTGTCTGTGGAATAACAGGAAAATGGTATACAGCACAGCCTTATCTAGATGAGCATCAGCAAATGGTGCAACACAGATTTAGTATTACTGTGCTTTGTAGCTGCTGTGGTCACTAGAGGTTTCAGCTACTGTAAAAAGTAGCATAATGTCTAAAACTGTTCTACAAAATATGGGCTATGTTACGCAATTGGCCACTCAGTCTTGAATATTTCACTGTTGAATGAATGTGCCTTCAGTGTTTGCAGTCGTTCCTGAACCACTCTTCACAGAAATTAGGCAGCCACTCAGAAAGCAGTCCAACAGTCCACCACACAGAGTCAATAACATAAGCCCACACCAGACACCACGTTTGTTGACAGTTTCCACTGTGAAAGTGTAGACCTCAGTACCAAGAAAGGTGAAATATTCACCACAATCACAAAAAAAGACAGCAAAATGCTTTAAAAAATTGACACTAGAGTCAAGTGTAATGTAGTGTCCAGGGACTTCCTCCACTGCACAATTCCAAACATACAGATTGACTGTTCCTGCACCATGCATTTTATTTGTATATGGCAGTCAGGTGATTATGACAATGGGAGTGGCTACACTCTTCAATTTCATTTAGTGACGTAAACGGCTCTTGTCGGAAAGTGTAAAACTGGGATTGATTACATTAAGCACTGATGGGTATGCCATCTAGCAAGATGTACCTAAATTCAGGGACTTTGCAGATTTCTTTGACAATTCTACTACTGCCAACTACCTGTTAGGTAACTTATGCACCTTGAAGAGTCCTTTGCAATTGCAGTTTGTGCCCCAAGGCGAATTCCACTTGCAATTGAGGGCAACCTGTTGCAACCTGCCCCCTGGTGGCACTGGGTGCCTGGGTAGTGCACACCGTGGCACTCCCCAGTCTCTCACTCCACTTTGCCACTTTGTGTTTTTATGTTGCTGTGTAACAATAGGCACCACCTTCTTCAGTTTGTTCTCTAGCAGTCGTTGTCTTGGTGAAGCCCCCATTAGTATTCTTTGTGGGTGTTCCTTTCCAATGAACTCTCCAATAATTGAGCAACCCATTTAAACCTCTCCCTCCCACAGCACAAGTGTCAGATCTTTGTCACTACTTGTACCTGACAGCCTGGTTGCTACAGTCTTGTACTATTGTTTTTTTAACTTCCTGTGGAAAATTGCTGGTTTATTGCAAGCTCTATGAATACCCTGCTGGTTTAGTTCAAGTTGTATGGATACTTTGCTGGTTTATTTCAAGCTCTTTACCGGATACTCTGCTAAATTCCTCATGTTTCTCCTGTGTATATGCTCATGGGAGTTCTAGTCTCTACTTGTATTCTGCTGGCGAATCCAACATAATTCCAGTGTATACTGACAACCGCATGACAGCACTCAGTGTCATAGCTGCTGTGGAGGAAGATGCACCACAGGTGTCAGTTATGGTAGCAGGATGGCTTTGTACATATTTGCATTGACCCTCTACAGTTAAACAAAGCTCTCATGAGACTACATCATCCTTTGAAGACTGTGGAACAAGTCATTGCTGAGATGCCAATTGCAAAGATCTTCACAACCATGGATTCCAAGTGTGGCTTCTGGTGAATGACCTTTCACAAGCAGTCATCCATGCTAACAACATTTATGGCACCTGTGGGCAGATAGGCATTTCTCATGATGCCCTATGGTTTATTTACTGGTAATAAGATTTTCCAGCAGTATATGGAGCATCTCTTTGTAGGGTACATTTGCAAAATCCCATTGAATAGTACCCTAGTTTGCCAGTGCACTATGGAGGAGCATTGTCAATTAATCAATGCAGTACTATAAAAAAATCTGGTCCCTCGACATGACAATAGTCCCGGACAAGTCCCACTTCTGAGTATCTGAAGTTCCATAAACTGGGCATATAATCACCACCCATGGTGTCAAATCAGATCCTACTGAAACACAGCCTTCCCAATAAATATCTGCTCTAACAGACAAGTTAATCTTACAACACGTTCTAGTTATGACTGGTATCTACCTGTTCAAGTAATTGCCACTCTACTGTGAGGTGACTTCTCCACTCCATCAATTGCTACCATGCTGAATGGTTTTGGATGAACACCAAGATTATACTGTCATCAACTCCATGTCTACGTTGAGTAGCAGTCCTATCCCCTGGTATTTTGATGTGTACCATCCTATCTTCATATCTGAGGATGCATGGTTTAGGTGTATTGTGCATAAAATTTAGCAAACCTGTTGCTTTTGCTTCAAGTACCCTTATTTAAACTGAATACAGATATGCTCAAATTGGGGGGGGGGGGGGGGGGGGGAGGGGGACGACGACACACAGTGATTTGGATGAGATGTTTCAATGTTGTGGGGTTTCACATCCTGTCATCCAGGCATCCGGAGAAACTATTTGAGGCCACACTTTGTGTGAAATGAATAGTTTTTATACAAAAGAGAAATGGGGAAGAAAATATTGGGGGTCATTCCGAGTTGTTCGCTCGTTATTTTTTTTCGCAATGGAGCGATTAGTCGCTAATGCGCATGCGCAATGTCCGCAGTGCGACTGCGCTTAGTAAATTTGCTATGCAGTTAGGTATTTTACTCACGGCATTACGAGGTTTTTTCATCGTTCTGGTGATCGTAATGTGATTGACAGGAAGTGGGTGTTTCTGGGCGGAAACTGGCCGTTTTATGGGTGTGTGCGAAAAAACGCTACCGTTTCTGAGAAAAACGTGGGAGTGGCTGGAGAAACGGAGGAGTGTCTGGCCGAACGCTGGGTGTGTTTGTGACGTCAAACCAGGAACGAAACTGACTGAACTGATCGCAGATGCCGAGTAAGTCTGGAGCTACTCAGAAACTGCTAAGAAGTGTCTATTTGCAATTCTGCTAATCTTTCGTTCGCAATTTTGATAAGCTAAGATTCACTCCCAGTAGGCGGAGGCTTAGCGTGTGCAAAGCTGCTAAAAGCAGCTTGCGAGCGAACAACTCGGAATGACCCCCATTGTTGGAGACACACTTAAAGTGTGATGCACCAAAAGTCTCTTTCCAATGCTATTTTGTATAAATACTAGTTGTATTGAGTCTGGGTAGCACCGCTAAATAACCAAACTCAGCACCCATATATTGATAATCAATTGGGACATATACAGTCAGAAGTGAGACTTACTGTACATTAGTTGTATATATTATATACTGTATTGTCCTCTACATTACTCCTGTGCTGTGAGGTCAACAGTTTGTAATCCCTTACACTCTACACAATTTCTACACCACACATGTCTATCAAGTGCACCCTGGGTTTGAAAATACCAAGTGCAGGGCAAATGACATTTGTTTTTGTCCTTCCATGTCTACTGACATTCAACATGTTGTGACAGCTTGTGCTTCATGCAATTACCTGTGGGCACAGCATACAGCAGAACCTCTCTCTTTGCATGTAATATCATAACTTCTTTAGTCCATTGTTGTAACAGACATTTTCTATTGGAGGAGAAGACACAAATGGTGATGGTAGATGCATACACTGGCTGCTTCAAATCTACCCAACATCACCAACACCATAGTAATTAATAGTTAAGGAGTATAGGCGTGCTCACTGGGGTTGCCTTGTGTGCACATGCACACCCTAATGTCAGCCACCATTAGGGTGTACACAAATTGGCAAAGAGCAGCAGACAGAAAGACTCTTCCAGGAGCACTCTTGTCTTAACTATAACACAAAATTGGAATTTTTTTTATAATACTGTATTAATAAATGAAAAAGAAATGAGACTCTACACAATAAAATCTAACTTTTAATATTAGCCATTAAAATATACTCATGTAGTTAAATAAAAAAGAACAGGGACATATTAGTCCCAGAAGTTGTATATGTATATAGGTGTATTATTTTTTATGCATGTTCAAAGTTTACCTGTAACCAGGGTGAAAATATAAGCAAAAAGAATTACAATTTATAGACTTTTTTTAATAGTATTGATACCCGAATGTCACATAGGGGAGTCTAAATCACACTGAGGTGCTGAGCTTCTTTTCGATAAGTTCAGTTTACAGTATTTCTATCCTATGAAAAAATTGAATGTCAACAAAGTGTACTGTGACCTCAATGCTATGAACTGACAAGGAAGTATCCGTAAAAAAATATGTTTACGCAACAAAATTCATAGTATGACAGGCACTGCATAAAGTGTCATACTTTTAACATGTGCCTCCATTGAGGATAATATGATGATAGATATGATTATAAGACTGGGTCACAAAGACCCTTGTGCACCCTGAATCTGTATTTTGAAAAAAGACAAAAGTTGTGAATCTGCTTTCAACGTTAGACCCAGAGCATTCCTGAGCTAAAGGAACCTACAACACCTGGTATTTCCACGTGGTCTCCCGCCAGGTACTGACCAGGCCCAACACTTTATCACTTCCAAGATCAGACGAAATTGGACATATTCAGTGTGGTCTGGATATAGGTAATGTATTCCGCATTTTGTCCTCTGTTTGAATCATTGATAATACTTCATGAATAAGATCAGTTGGATAGTAAGAATGTGTATATGTATATGTCACCTGTGACCTTCAGAATAGAAAAGGAAAGAAGGAATAAGAAGTATAGGATCTGCTTTCAATGTTAGGCAGAGATATGCTCTTTGCCCAAGAGTTTGGCATGTTCTCTGGATCACTGAGAGTCCACTGAGTGAAAGTAATAGATAACAGAATTGTGACTGAGGCAGTTCAATAAATCAATTAATATGTTCACGGTTCATCAACAGAAATAAAGTTACTAAATTGTAATTCACAAATGATGATGTCAGATTAAATTACTGTATACTTCAGATAGGCAGAGAAAGAAAATATATAAATATATTTATCACATGCATTTAATCAAACAAACCTAATCTGCTTATAGTATTATGTGGACATCTGTGAGTAAAGGAGATTAATCAAATACATAAGTCCATGGGTACAGTATGTGGTTATAGACATAAACATTCCCTTTACATACAATGTAGCACTATTAATGTCCTTTAGGCTCAGTATGTGTAGTGGACAAAATATATACATTTATTCTGCTGCTCTGTAATGGAGCATGTGTATGCTCCTGTTACTCAATCGGGGGGAAATTGCCTCCTATTTAACTACTGGCCACTGAGTTTGATAAGTGGGTGAAAATGGTTAAACCCATGAATACAGTACCTGCATCAGTTGTGCTACAGGGAAGTGGGTAGCAATAATACCATTCCCTGCATCCTGCTGGTGTATCTCCAATCAGAAAGTCAGATAGTGCTCTGGACACGTGTGCCACTGGATCAAGAGTGCTCAGCTTCTCAGTGGGAGTGTGCCCACCTTCCGGAATGGACGGAGTTTATGAACGTCCTCAACGTACGTTTCACCTATTGGCTTATTCACAAGGACGCCTTATCTTGCAAGAAGGGGCTGGTAGCCAATCACAAGTCCAGCCTATATAATTGACGTGTAAGTCCACCAATGGAATATGTAAATGCATACAACTGCTCTCACCTGGCAACTAAATTTATGATCATAAGCCTGATACTTGTCATAATGTACTTATCCTGAGTGCAAGTGTTTAAATATTCATATATAAAGAACAAATTTGTTGTATCATAGAGTGAGTAAAGTAGAGTATAAGAAGAATGTAGAAATACAGTAAAAAAAGTTTCATATAAATACACTATACATGATTATGGAGTGTAGGAGATTGAATAGGAAAAGGGAGAGCATTTATATAAAAAATAATTCATACATTAGCTGGCAACAACATTATGTTGTGTAAATCATGTATCTGATTTTTATGCTGGAGCTTTCAATAGAAAATGAAGAAGTAAATAGCACCATTTTATATAAATAGACATATATATATATATATATATATATATATATATATAAAGCAACGGATAAGATAATTCTAAGCAACCACTGGTGACATATGTGTATAAGTAGACTGCATGCTCATTAATAAAAGATATAATTTTATTACAATGATAAAACTACAATTAGACCGAGTAATAAAATGCCATAGATAACATATGGGGAAAATTTATATATGTGAGGGGATTAAAAAAGAGGCTAAATTTGCTAAAAATACATTTTGCCGTTATATATAAATTGTGCCTGTGCTGGATAAAGAATAATAATTTAAAATTTAAAAAAGCTTATCTGAGGAAGATGAGTTCATCAGGTGTTATGTATAAACATCATCAGCCACGGACATCCTGTCCGGGCTGTGTTTAGCATCACTTCTGCCCCAATTCTGGTGTCCGGGGCTCCGTAATGTGCATGCGCCGGTTCAGGTGATCGCGGTGCGGGCTTTCCTCATTGCGTTACTGGATTTCCCTTAGTGACGGCAATCTTTATGGAGTCCCTTGTCTGCAGACAAGTCTTACTAATAGGATAGGGTGATAGCGGCCATGACATAGGTGATGGTTGGCCATTCTAGGTATACATCTTTCCAATTCTTTTCGTCTCCATTAGTGGTAGCCAGCCGGGACATAAAAATGGAATAATAATAGTTTAAAATCAAAATTGGACACTTGAGGCAGCTATTTAAAGCTGTCTTCAAAATTACCAAGGCAGTACTGTAATTCAGCAATAGGTTCTGGTGGTGTCCGTATTCTAAGTAATGGTATACGGCATGAAATAGCTATTAAAGACAATTTAGCCATATGATGGTGATAATATTCTAGGTGTGAATATAATTTAAAAAACCTACAATAGGTGATAATTTTCTTGTTGGTACTGATATTAGGTATTGTCCGATCATGGCCGAGTGCACATCCATTAAACCGATGGGTGGAAAGATGTATTATATTATCTATATTCAAAGAGACATTTAAGCCATATATCTTAAATGGGAGGTTCTGGATATGGGTACTCATTTTTAGCTGTACTTATTTGTAAATCTACATTTATGGTGCGGGTTTAGATCCATTATAATGGTATTTTTAGTACAAATAGGTATTACTTGCTCCCATGTAAGGGTATTTTCGAAAAAGGAAGGCTAGTAGTGGGTATATCCCAATCCTTGTTAGTTTACAGCTCCCGGTCTTCCTGGGCAGTCTCCTGACCCTGCACTGATCGGGCCCAACACTGCTTGGCTTCCAAGATCAGACATGGTTGGACATGTCCAGTGTGGTATGGCTGTAAATATGAGCCGAGATATGGGATACAAGCGATAATTGTATACAGAAAATACTTTTCGTGATCAAAAGTTTTTAGGCCATAAAGAAGACAGTTAGCTCATGTATTATATATACTGTAGTAACGGAGTGCTGACAGAAGGAGATTTAAAAAGTTGTGGGGTCTGGGCTTACGTTCAAAGGAAAGGAGCTATTTCTTAGCTCTCGTTGAATCATTCTGGATTGAGGGATCCTAACTCATAAATCCAGAACATCCCACGTCTTGATAAAAGCACCTCTTTTGCCCAGTGACACAAGTTCAATGCCTTTAAATTTCAGTTCTTCTGGGTTGGAGCCGTGGTACTGGAGGAAATGCTTGGAGACCACATGTGTTTACACTTTATTTTTGATGTTCCTTACATGTTCCTTACGCATTACGGAGCCCCGGACACCGGAAATGGGGTGGAAGTGGCGTTAAACACGGCCCGGACAGGAAGTCCTCAGCTGATGATGTTTATATACATTTATTTCTTTACATTTTACTCGTTTTAGAACATAAACTTAGCGATCCAGCTTATTACATGCAGCTGTATGTATTTATCCTGTCAAATATAAGGTTTGGCTATCCATTCTTATAATGGCACTAATTACAGGAAGTGATGTAACCAATCACTTCCTACACCATACTGGGTATATATAGATGTACTGTCCCACTCACACACTTACCCCTTGATGATGTCTGACCGGACAAAATGCGTTGGGTAACACCTGATTAACTCATCATCCTCAGATTAGCTTTTTTAAATTTTAAATTCTTATTCTTTATCCAGCACAGGCACACTTTGTATATGACGGGGAAAATGTATTTTTAACAATTTTAGCCTCTATTTTAATTCCCTCACATATATCAATTTTCCCCATATGTCATCTCTGGCACTTTATTACTCGGTCTAATTGTAGTTTTATCATTGTAATAAAGTTATATCTTTTATTAATGAGCATGCAGTCTACTTATACACATATGTCACCAGTGGTCGCTTAGAATTATCTTATCTGTTGCTTTCTATTTAACTTTATATGTAGCACACATACCAGGGCTAATCATATTTAAGATATAGCTGACATCCTGTATAGCTAAGGGAGTGACAAATAGAAACTGCACACAGTGATATAATTTTATATATTAAAAAAAAATTTTTTTTTTGTGATAATACTGAGGACTGTTCAGTGGCACTGTTGGCTTTCCCTATACACAGACATACTGTATATATATATATATATATATATTAGTTATGTGCCTAATATTCGTGCTGGGACTCAGATGGAAGGTAAAGAAGCCATCTCTAATGACTCGATGAAGTAAATGATTGGTAATAATATTATGGTTGTAGGATTACCTACCACACCCTCAAAATTCTATTTTTTTTAAGAATTTCACATCATATAGTGTTCAGTATGAATTTGTACAGTGTTATGAAGTTGACATCGTAAAATAAAAAAAATCAATTGCAGATAAATTGGACAATGCAACAGAGAACATCTGTATCAAGGAGCAGACATATACAGTGATTGGTAATGGATGTTGTACCAATTTTCTAAATAAAAGTTAACCATTTACCAGAATCCATATCCAACTCTCTAGTTTGATTTTAACCAATAATAATAAAAATAACATATGTTTAAGTATTAAGCTGTATTGTACAAGGTACACATTAATATTGTATGAGATAGAATATGTGACACCCGCTGTTCATGTCTTGGCAATTTCTGTAAAGTCAGGGTATTGACAGAGTGATTGGGGGGGGGGGGGCGGTCACCATCAAGTATTCTCAGGCTATAGCAATTAGTTAAGTGTAAGCTAATATGAATGGCTAGACGTGTTGAAAGAGGCAACTGTGCAATATAACTCTCCCACACATCAAAGAACCTACCCATGTATTTTCTTTGTTAAACAGAGTCTCCACCCAGTCCATCCGAAAAATATGGTGGAGTTTTACTTTGTATAAAGAAATAGATATGCTAGGGTGTATCCAGCTTTGTATAATTTTTTTTTAGCTGCAGAGCTTAGAACTAGTAATAGCTTCTTTCCCCCTTAGGTGACATGTTGAGATTTTAGGGGAATCCAAATATAGCCCATTCCGGAGAAAAGGGGACATAGTTAATTAGTGAGATCTCTGCATCCCATTTAATCCTTAGCCAAAAACCTTTGACAATGGGGCAATCCCATAAAGAGTGATATAAATCTGCTAAACCCCTTTGGCATTTGGGGCATCTATCTGAAGGAATAGTCCCATTAGGAATTGTCTGTTAGGTGATGGTTAAGAGCTGTGTGTTACATTATAGAACAACTCTTGATATGTGCTAGCTGATAAAAGCTTACAAGAGGCATTAAGAAATCGCAAAAGATCTTGAGTCGATAGGGTGGGAAAATGGACGAGTCATTGGCTCAACTCTGATTGGGATAAGGTGTGATCAAAGGGAGTTTCCAAAATTATGTAGTAGTAAGATATAACTATTTTGTGGAAGGGACCCAGTATTTTTAAATTAACTAAAGGGTTGTCCCAGTCCAAGTCTGTAAATTCCCTGAGCACCGTCGATATGTAGTGTTGTGCTTGTAGAAATGCCATTGGGTATGTCCGAAGAACTTCTTATGTGGCTACAGCTTCTGCGAACAAGAGAGGTCTCTTGTCTAATGTGTGGACTAGATGTCCAATGGAGTCTAGCCCCCTATTTACCATATGGAAAGGGGTGAGTTGCCATGCCGTCCTGAAATTTTTAGTTTTTACTGAAAGCAAGGCGTAAAGAGAGATGCGGATTCATGCCCACTTTGTTTCTCAAAATGTGCCATACTTTGCGTGTATCCCACAAAAGTGGATTGTCTTGTATCAAGAGCAGAAGATCAGTATCTTGGGCATGAAGAAAGCTAGAGCGACTCATATTCACAAGGAATTGAGATTCTAATGTAGTGTTTGCATATGTGTTTGTGCCATGAATCCAGTCAATGAGGTATCGTAGTTGAGCTGCATGGGTATAATGTACAATATCAGGAAAATTGATGCCTCCATTTTGTCTGATTTGGAACAACCTGAGTAAACTGATGCGAGCACTCTTCCCCTTCCAAATGAAGGTCTGAAATTGAACATTCATTTGTTTGACATCCTTTTGAGTCCGCTAAAGAGGTACGACTTGTATCTTATATAGTAGTCTGGGAAAAGTGATCAGTTTAATCAAGTTTGCTCTGCACAGATATGATAGAATTAGATGTTTCCAGCCCTTAAGTTCAACAGTGATGCCCTGAATTGTCTTGGTGATGTTGTGTTTATAGATATCGACAGGATTTCTGGTTAAGGTCATTCCTAGTTAAGTCAGAGAAGAAGAGGACCATTTTATAGGAATTGCATTACACCAAGAGGGAATGTGGGTATCCGGGCCTAAAAGTATACCCTTTGAGCCCAGTCCAGAGATGCTGCCATAAACCTCAATTTTGTTTAGGATAGTTAATAAGTTATCTCTAGGATTGTTAATATATAATAAAAGGTCATCCGCGAAAGCAGAAATTTTGAGTTCGTGAGAACCAATATGAATACCTCGAAAAGCGGTCCAGTTCTGAAGGTCCAGTGATACTTTTTAATTTAAGTTAGAAAGAGGGCATCCCTGGTAAGTGCCTCTGTTTAAAAGTAATTTCTCCCCCCGCAAACCACTGACCAAAAGCGAGGTGGTTGGGGAGCAAGAAAAAAAAAAGATTAATTTTATAAAAGTTGAATGCTCTATATTCCAAAACCGAAAACAAATGTGTCCAAAAGCACTGTATCGGATGCTTTATGTGTGTCCAAACTGAGAAGCATATTATTGGATTTGGAAGTTTGCATTGAGGACATCGTCGCTGCTATCGCTAATCAAATCGCCCGCACCTAGTGTCTACCCGCGACAAATCCTAATTGATGGTCAGTAAGCAAGGCTGGCAGAATGGCTTGTAGATGATTGGCCATTATCTTAGCTTGGATTGTAAAGTCAGTATTTAATAACATTATTGGTCTATAAGAGCCCAAAATCTGGGGATCCCTTCCTGGTTTTGGCAATAAAATTGTATGAGATTCATTAAAAGTGGGGTATGGAGGAGTGTCCCTATATATTGTTTGGTAGAGCTCATGCATTGCCGGTAAGATATTGTCGTGTAGTAATTTGTAATAATCGCCGGGCCTGGAGCTTTGCGGAATGCTAAGCCTTTAATAACTTCCTCAAAATTCTATTAATAATAATGTATATATATACAAATATGTGTCTGTGAATACTTAGAATGTGACATTGTGAAGCAAAGAGGAGAGGATGCATCAGTTAGTAGCATGTGTTGTACACAAGTGCATATAATGGTGGTGAAAAGTGGCATTTAAAAAGATGCTCCCTCAAAGGCAAATTTAGGTAAAGTCAAAGCGGCACCTACATAACAAGAAAATAAGTGACTAAACCAAATTAAATAAAAAAGTGTTGTTGAAAGTGGGGGTGACAAAAGGAAAATGTAGTGTTCAAACATAAAAAGAAAACCTGGTGATACACTGTAGTTATGGTTTTCAAAAGAATGTGTAATACAAAATTTAAAATAAATGTTAATGAATATCAATGGGAAATTGTGAGCATATGCACTGTATTTTGGTACCACATCGTAAGGACCCTACACACTGGACGATTTGAACGATGAACAATATGAACAATGAACGATTTTTCAGTAAAGATTTTTTGCATACACACTGAACGATTTGTATGAACGATTTGAACAATTTGACATTGCAAACATCTATATCGTCCAAGTTGGCTTGCAATGATAAATGATGATAGACCAACGATGAACGACTGTGGGAACATGCATAGTTCATCGTCGGGGTCTCCACACTGAACGATATGAATGATATATAGTTCATTTTTGAATGATATCTTTCATATCTTTCTAAAATGACATCCAGTGTGTAGGGCCCTTAAGGATTAGCATTGAAATCAAAAGGATTGATAATGGAACAATGTTTGTACCCTCCTCGTATGTATTATTATCGATCATTTATTCAAGCATATTGTTTAGATCCCAAGCAGACATTGCTTGGATTTAAATTAAATGATTGGACTATCGATATGTTATTTGATAGATTTATTTTCACAATAATGCATCAAATCTTATGTTCCCATTAAGTCCTTTAGGTAACAGGTGCTTAATTTAGAGATCCACTCGCTTTCCTTTCTTTGTAGAGTAGTAGTTATGTCCAGTCCTCTTAAGCTCAGACTGACCTTTTCTAAACTAAAAATGTCTAAATCCTGAGTACGGCTGGCATGTACCTGAAAGAAATGCCTTGCGCTGTTGAAAGTTGTTTGAATTTAGCCAGATCTGTCTGAGCAATTCTAACTAAACCTTGTGTGTTCAAGAGCCCATACCTTTAGCAACTGCGAGGTCATGCCTACATACTGTATATCTGGCATGGGCATGTGATATAATATATCACAATTCAACAGTTAATGAAATCCCTGATCTCAAAGTTCTGACCATATTTGTCTGTGATGCTATTAATGATGAGAATGTGAGAACATACCTTGCAGTCCCCATATGGGTGACTGCCCTGTATTATATATTAGAGTGGTGGATAAATCCTCATCTGTATGTACAGTATAATATGCCGGTGTTTTTGTAAAATGTTTTGGCCCTTTTTCTAGTCATGACAAAACTCTCCAATAAATCTCATGGTTTTCCTGTCAGTTTGAGGTTTCTTCTCTTAGAAGACCAAGGATTCTATTTTAACCCTTTGTATGTCTGATATAGCTTTCTTAATTGTCAGATTGATGTACCCATGTTCCCTTAATTTACTAACAGCTTCATGCTCATAGTTTGGCACATCTTATCATATGAACAATTTCATTTAAGCCAGAGAAATCCCTGTTTTGGGATATTTCTGACTGTGGGAGGAAAATGAGCACTAGTACTGTGTAATAGGCTGTTTGTGGATGTTTCTTTCCTGTAGATTTCAGAAGCAATTCTATTGTCATTGTCCCTATATAGCCTTAAATCAAGGAATGGGATACTTGTGTATATACATTTTATATTTACATTGTTGTGGTTAAGGAGTTTAATGTAATCATCCAGGGTCTCTTGGGTCCATCCCAAATCAAAAGGATGTAATTAATATATCACATCCATGTGACAATATGTCTGGTGTAAATCTCCTGATCTTCATGAAATGTTATTCCCCTCTCCCACCAACCCAGCAAGAAGTTGGCATAAGTGGGGGCACAAGATGCCCCCATAGCTATGCCTCTTACCTGGATGTGGAACTGGTTGTTAAAAATTAAATAGTTATGATGTAAAACAAATTCAAGCAGCTCCAACAGAAATTCCTGAAATTGATTGATCCCCTATATTGAGAGAAAAAACCTGAAAGCCTTCACACCAAATTCATGTTTGATGGACATATAGGGGTATATTTACTAAGAATCGTATTTTTCGAAATTTGTTTGAAGATTAAACACGAATGACATCGGGAGTGATAATTTGCAACTTTTTTTTTACGCCTCATTTACTATGCTGTCGTATTTTTGTTATTCGTATTTTCCGATGTCGATGTTATTAGTATTTGTTAAGTTCCTAATGCGTCCGAATTTTGTTTTGCGGCCGTATTATTGTTTTTTTTTTTTACGGTTTCGTATTTTTTTTTCACGGCCGAGATTTTACTCCCTTCCCGGCCGCGTTTTTTTCTGACTTTCGTTTTCGTCACTCGTCCGTGATTGGTTGGGTTTGTAATGGAGGAGTGTCTGTGCAGCATAGTATAAATATGCCCCAAACCGGACGAACCTCGTGGGTTTAGCTAGAGGTGAGGAGAGAGGTAGTGTTGTTTGCGGTAGGAGTTGTAGAAAGTTGGTTAGGTGAGTTTAAGTGATTGCTGAGTGGTGTATTTGGTGTAAGTCGTCTTGTGATTATTGTTGTGGTGTTGTTTTGAAGTGTGTCATATTTTTAGTGGTTGTTTTTTTATTTTAGTCTAATGTTGTGTGTGTGTGTGTGTGTGTGTGTGTGTGTGTGTGTGTGTGTGTGTGTTTGGGTGTATTTGGTGTGTGGTGTGTAGTGTTAGTGGAGGAGTGTGTTTTGTGTATTTTGTTATTCGTGTTATTTGTTGTTTGTGTCAATTATGTCTCAGTCAGAGGTCAGTGAGGTGGGGGAGGTGAGTGAAGTGGAGGTGTTGAGTGAGGCGGAGGGGGTTAGTTTGAGGGAGGAGGTGAGTGAGGCTGAGGGTGTTAGTGAGAGGGAGGAGAGTAGTGAGTCGGAGGGTGAGTCGGAGGGTGAGGTTGCTGCTGCGGACTCTAGTGAGAGTGAGAGTGATGGTGCTGTGGCTCCGCAGCCACGCACCACTACGAAGACTGGGCGCAACGTGAAGTTTTGTTATGCAGAAAATGTTGCACTGGTTGGTGAGCTGATGCGCCATCATCGGCAGCTCTTTGGCGCTGAGGCCTCCAAAGTCACTTCTCGCAGAAAGAGTGCTATTTGGGCTAAAGTTGTAGCTGCAGTGAATAGCGAGGGAGTTGTTTGCAGGACAGAAGACACATGTCGTAAACGTTTTTACGACAAAAAGCGCCGTGTCAAGGCCAAGATGGCCAAGGAGGCCAAGTCTGCCCGTCAAACCGGTGGTGGGCATCCGTATATCGCAACTTATGTGGAGTGGGAGGAGCCAGTGCGGAGCTTAATTCCTCGCGAAGTGGTTGGGGCCACTTATGTGCGTGATTCGGATTGGCCCAGGCAGGATGGTGAGTAGTTTTTATGTGTTTTTTTTTGTGTACAATTGTTTTGTTGTTAAAACTTTGGAGTCCTGCTATGTGTTATATTAGGACTATGCTAGTTTAGTGTGTATTAGTGTGTGTAATCGTGTCTATCATGATTGTTTGTGTAAAATCTCCTGGGTGTTAGTATTGTGTGTAAGCAATTAGTTCAGGTCCTTAATAATGTACCTGGTGAAAGGTACCTTATTTAGAATGGATTGTATTGGTTATTGGTGGGACACACCATTTATCTGCAAAGGTGTAAGTGTGGTGTCTTCATGATTTATTTGTTAAGGACACATGTTCGCATGATGTTTAGTGAATTTTACAACAGACACTTTTCTGGGTGGTGTCTTGTGGTTTCACAAATACTTTTTTTATTCCTAAGTTTTTAAAAAAATGTTATGTAGTTTGTTTTTCAGTCAAAATTGTATGTGTTCTAATTTGTGCTTGTAACATTAATCTGTTTAATTTTGTATGCTACGCACGTGTCACCATGTGTGTTGCATAGTTGTTGCCACATTGTGATGAATTTGCATTACTCTTTTGTGTTTTAGTTTTGAGGATTTGTTTTATAATGTATGGTTATGTATGTGTTTGTAACTAATTTTTGAGAAATGCTGTTATTGTTGTTTGCAAATGCATTTGTGTGTACAAATCATATGATTCTTTGTATTACAGTGGCTCGGAAACGCACATGCCAATCCACTCCTTCAAATGTTGAACATGGTGCTGATGTTGCAGAAGGTAAATGTGAAACACATTAACACTTAAGGAGGAGTTCAAATCATTGCCAAATTTAGAAAACTACATTTGTTTAACATAGGTCCATCCCGCCATCATCCGACTGCGCAAATGCGCACAGGCCACGGATCCACAACGCATCAATGCGTGGCACAGAAAAGACCACGACAGGATCTGCCCAGAGCACAATCTGCCTCTCCACCAACGTGACGCATCAGTACGGTCGCATCAAGGCCACCGTCTGATTTGCTGGCGCCCTCCCCACCACTTCAACTGCAGTCCCCTCGAATTCCAGGTGAGTCAAAAAATATACACACAAAAAAATACACATTACTAATATTTGTAATACATACAAATACACACAGTAATCTTATTAGATTAGCCTTTACACTGATTTAACAAAATGCTTTTGACATAGCCAACCCTTTCTAGATTACAAATACAGTTTAGGATTATTCTGTCCGTACATTGGAAGCAAACACTAGCATATTGTGCTGAAGTATACTACCAAATGTGAATTTAACGTTAGCACACAGAATAATATTGGGACCTTGAGTAATTTTTAAACTATAAAATGTATAAATTTAGTTTAGTATAGCCATCACAGATGTACTGTAACATACTAACCAGTTATTTAGTCAGAATCACACTAAACCAGGTTTTGAACTTAAAAATGTCACTTGACATTAGGTTTAGGCTTAAGGTTGTGAAGCTTAATATATTGAGACAAAATAATAACAATAGCAGGCCATAATGCAGTGAAATCCAAACTTTATGTAATCACGGTGCCCTAGAGTTTTCTAAATTTAAACATGGCAGCCCTAGCCAAACAAAAACTTATTGTTAAATTTTGCAAAAATACTTAAAATAAGTAGATTGTGTTTATATAACATCCTTAGCCTCAATTGTGTGTTGTGTGAAAATATTTACTTCTGTTTGTCCCCATATTTTATGACTGACAGCTACTAGCACTAGTTTAGCTTATTATATTGAGCTAAAAAAAATATTTGGTCGTGGACCACCAACCCAAGGCACACCTGCAAGTGTCCCGAGACACCACAGGGAGCCACAGCTCACAGTTTGAGAAACACTGGCATAATGGGTAGGCAAAATTTCTGCTTATGTAGGTATGGACTTAAATAAATAAATAAAATTTCACTTGTTGGTGTTATTTAAAAAATATGTACAAAAGAAGATGAATACAAAACCGAAAAAACTAAAATATGATTCCATTCATACACACACAGATCAAGGCAACATGACCCCCGCACACCAGTCAGATGTAATGGAGGAAACTTATGTCCTTAACCTGCAGCCGGTAGACCCGACAACACCAAGCACGCCACCTATGGCTGGTCCTCCGCCTCCAACTACTCCACCACCACAATTGAGCACAGCCACACCCCCGCCACAAAACACATTCCAGGCATTTTGTGACAGCTGGACAACCCAGCAACCGCAACATATGGAGTGTCTTCGCAGACAGACCCAGCTGCTGTCAAGTCTTCCACATTATCTCCCCAGATTAAGTCGCACTATGTGCAGACAAAATTCTGAACTCAGCAGAATTGCCACATGCATGGAACTAATGCGGGCTGATACCAGCAACATGATGCTCACCATGGCCAGGATTATGGACGACCAAATGAGGCAACATCAGCACTACCTCAATCTCCTTGATTAAAACAATCGACTATGTGAAAGTCTAGCCAGAATAATAGAAAATAACACGGCATCAAACATCCAACTGAATGCAACAGTAAGCAACCTCAGCCAAAATATTGCCAACCTACACAACCAACAAGCGAGCACAAGCTCTGAAACAACAACACCGTTAACTACGCCTATTTCTTCCCCAGTTAGAAGATCAAGAAGAAGAGCTAATGTCCCCGGTCCCGACTCTGCCGGATCTAAGGGCCACACCAAAAAATAATTTAAAGCAGCAACAGGTGTTGGGTTGTTAGTGGGGTAAAGTTTTTCTGTGTTTATATTTTATAATTATGAATATTTTCTAACCAAAAAATAAACACATTTGTTTGCACAAGAAACACCTGATTTGTGGCCAAAATTAGTATAGTTATAATGAGTTAAGACATATTATGTTATTATTGTTAAAATCTGTAACACATAAATTTTAAAACAAATGAACACACAAATTTAATGCAACACAGGGCAACATCCATTTGTGTGTGTGTGGGATTGTAATCATGTAGTTAGGTACTGTTTTATGTTTCAACAAATGTAGGCTGAACTTAGGTTTTACATGAAACACATCTAAACACGCTTCTCTAAAGCAGGTCTATTTGAAAAACGTATTTTTTTACGAATCTCTAAAATTCACGGACGAAATGGTCCTTTCACGGTGGTAATTAGAAATACGAATTTTTGATAAATGACGAGTTCTATTATTAAACAGCTGTGTTTGACCGATGGTGTATTAATTCATATTTTTATACACAGCCCACCAAAAATATACGAATAAATTTGGTATAGTTTGCTGCGCTGTGAGTGAAAAAAATGCTGCTCAGGTTGTTTGTTGGTGCTTTCTGGAATTTTTGTTAAACCGAGCGCTTGTGTGTGTTGCTACCTGGTGTTGTATGGAAAATGCTTAATGTAATATAATGTAAATAAAAAAAAATAATAATAATAAAAAAATAATAATAATAATAAATAATAATAATAATAATAAAAAAACAGCTTTAAAAAATTAAAAATAAAATTAGAATAGAAATAAAATTAAAATTAAAAAAGATAAAAATAAAATAAAAAATAAAAAAATAAAAAACAATTGGGGAAGGGGAGGGAGGGGAGGTAAAGTGCAATGTTTACAGCTCCTTTCAGAGTAATTGGTTAGGAGCTTAGGGACACTTTATCAAAGGGCAAAGTTTTTTAGGGTGTAACTGTCCCTGACTTACCCTATTATTTAAGTGCGAGCGTGGCTGGAGGTTCTTGTATGTGGTGGCAGTAATCAGGCTGGTGGGTGGGCTGGCCTCTCTCCTGCTTGGTAAGCTGTAACTGCCCTCCTTCTTTCTCCTCCTGCTGGCCACACTTTAGCCGCTACTCCGTCTTCTCCGCCACAACCGGAAGTTCGGGTCCTTACTTCCGGTATTACGAACGCTGGCGGCGACGGAGTAAGTGTCCTTGCAGTTGCTTCTAATCTTCTCCTAAGAAGAGAAGATTAGAAGCAACTGCAAGGACACTTACTCCGTCGCCGCCAGCGTTCGTAATACCGGAAGTAAGGACCCGAACTTCCGGTTGCGGCGGAGAAGACGGAGTAGCGGCTAAAGTGCGGCCAGCAGGAGGTGGAAGAAGGAGGGCAGTTACAGCTTACCAAGCAGGAGAGAGGCCAGCCCGCCCACCAGCCTGATTACTGCCACCACATACAAGAACCTCCAGCCACGCTCGCACTTAAATAATAGGGTAAGTCAGGGACAGTTACACCCTAAAAAACTTTGCCCTTCGATAGTGTCCCTAAGCTCCTAACCAATTACTCTGAAAGGAGCTGTAAACATTGCACTTTACCTCCCCTCCCTCCCCTTCCCCAATTGTTTTTTATTTTTTATTTTATTTTTATCTTTATTTTTATTTTAATTTTATTTCTATTCTAATTTTATTTTTAATTTTTTAAAGCTGTTTTTTTTTTATTATTATTATTATTTATTATTATTTTTTTTATTTACATTATATTACATTAAGCATTTTCCATACAACACCAGGTAGCAACACACACAAGCGCTCGGTTTAACAAAAATTCCAAAAATATACTAATGCCTTCATCACTGCCGAGATTTGAGTTTAGTAAATTCCTGAGATGACACTTTGAAGAAAAAACACCAACTCGGTCAAAATCGGGACTTTAGTAAATATGCCCCATAGAGTGACTCTATGTCAAGACCTACAAGTAAATATGATTCATCCATACATCATGTACCTTCCTCAATACCTCTGTGGTATCCTTGATATATGAGGGAAGACTTAGGACATGGTGCCTGAGATAAACGTTTAGGAAACAGCTGGCTTTCTCCGGGAGGCCTCCATTCCCTAACGTAATTGACCTCCCTGGTGTGTTGACCAGGTTAGGTGTATTCAAATAGTCCCATTCAGATTTAGTTATAGAACTGTGCTACAGAGCTCTATGTATTATCTTTAAATACTGGGATTGAAAGTTCTGGGTTGGATTGAGATGGTAGTTTGAAAATTAGATTTTTGTTGAAGTTTTATAAAATATAAGATAGGAGGGGGGATACAGAAAGAAGAAAAGGGAAATTGGGACAAAAGGGAGGGGGATACAATCATATAAATACAAGGTTACAAGACAGTCTGCCAACACATGTTCAAACTGAGAGTTGACATACAGATATAGTCATATACTGGTCAGTAAATGAAAGCCATCATACAGTTTTAAAACATAAAATTAACTTGGGGGGCACCGAAGGGTGATCAGTGGAGGTAGGTAGTGTAAGGGGTCTATCCTGATGGGTTAAGAGACCTATATGTATACCAAGGAGACCAGCAGATGAGATGGTTTGACTGATGACCGGAATAGGTCAAACCTGCAGTCTCAAATTCATAATGGTATTAGACTGCGCATTCGACAGCTGCTATGGTGGGAATTTGGGGTGTGTACCAATTTTGTGCTATCAGCAGTTTAGTTGAGATTAAAATACTGTATGACCCATCACATATCGATCATTTGGTGAAAAAATATCCTTGGAATATATGAAGAAGAGCTAGCTTAGGTAGTGCAGGGCAGGACCAGAATATATAAATCAATGTACCAACATTATTACAGTTGCACAAAAAGGTATTACAGTTGGACGGCCAGATGGAATGGATTCTAGATGGGGTGAAATATAGGCGATGTAAGAGTTTATAAAAATGTTCCAAATGGGACATGCATTTAGATAAATGGAAACAGGTAACACCACCACCATTCCTCATCTGAAATCATGCAAACAAGATCTTTTTCCCATTTCTCTAATGAGTTTAGTTTTGAGGGAAAATAGATGCAAATAATGAGATTATACCACCTACTAATACCCCCTTTACTATCAACTCTACATAATGGGAAACTCTATTGGGGTCGGCATAACGCTATGTAACCAGTGACGAAATTGTAGATATTTATAGAAGTCCCTATGGGGTAGGGAAAATGTAGATTGAAGTTGACCATATGGCAGGAGGACACCATCCACGATCGCTCCACCAAGTGAGGACAGGCCATGGGAAACCCAGACATCCAATTTTAAATCCGGGATCAGGGAAGCTATATCAGTTAGCGACAAATTAGATGAGGGAAGATGGGTATCAGTCATTTTAGAAACCAGTTCAAGCCAGGCCTTAAGTGCTGAGAGCACCACCACCGAGTGAGACACATAACGCAGACCCTCTGACTACGGAAGCCAAAGAAGATCAGCTAAAGGAAGTGGGGAAACCAAGCCCCTTTCCAAAATCACCCAGGGCTTGGGATTATCTTCTACCAACCAAGCACCAATATGGGAGAGAATGCACGCTAGTTGATATAAACAAATATCAGGGAACACTAGACCCCCTTCTAGTTTGGGTAGTGACATCGTGGCCCGAGCTAATCTAGGTTTTGTTCCCCTCCATACATATTTTATGAAGGATGAATTAAATTTGGCTAGGTATAATAATTTGGGAAGTACCATCATTTTTAGAGCAGTAATACAACCCACTGAAGCCACATGGTGCATCATCCAGTCTGATAACAATAAGGATATTTTACTGAGAAGAGGTAGGTAATTATTGGATATGAGGTCTGAGACTCTCGGAGTGATCTGAATCCCAAGACATTTTAAGCTCCTATTCTGCAAGGCAAATTTATATTGGGATTTCAACAAATGTAATTGGGACAGGGAAAAATATATCGGTAACGCTTCCGTTTTGCAGGTATTCAACTTGTAATATGAGACAGAAGAATATTCCTCCACTGTTTGTAAATGTCGTAACAATGTGTCTGGATTTATTAATGTGAGGAGAGCATCGTTCGTAAATAAGCTGATTTTATATTCGCGCCATCGACAACTGGACCCTGCACGGTCCCCTTGGATCGTATTGCTTCCGCTAGAGGTCTATCGCTAAAGCGAAAACCAGTGGGGATAACGGACAACCCTGGCGGGTGCCATTACTGATTTGTAACGTGGAAGAAAGGATACCGTTCACAAAGACTCTGGCAGTTGGGTTTGAATACAACGCTGCTATAGAGGAGAAAGCTCTACCCCTCCATCCCAAACTTCCCAAGAACCACATAAAGATATCCCCAGTGAAGTCTATTAAATGCCTTCTCTGTGTCCAGAGAAAGCAGTAACAGCAGCTGTGAGGATGTGGAGAAGGCATCCAACACATCAGTAATCCTCCTGGTGTTATCTGGAGCCTGTCTATATTGAACAAACCCAACCTGATCTTGTGTGACCAAGGCAGGGATCAGCGGATTCAGCCTATTCGCAATTAGCTTCGCGTAGATCTTTACGTCCATTGTTAAGAGAGCTATCGGATGGTAGTTAGTTACTAAAGTTGTTTTTTTCCCCTTTTTAGGGAATGTGACTATCCTAGCTTCTAATATTTCAGCGGGGAATACTCCCACCATAGAAGCTTCATTAAAAACCGGGAGTCGACACCGGGATCAAAATCTCTTGGAAGCAGGTTTAGAATTTGTTAATATAGCCATCTGGGCCAGGTGCTTTGTCCGATGGACCAGGGAAGTTCCAGGGTCTGTAGATCTGACTTCTCCAGATGGGGTAGGGACATCTTTCCCCCAAAACATTATTATAAATGCTGGTTGTGGAGTCGAAATATATATTTTTTAGATTATACAGAGAAGCATAGTAGTTAGCGAAGGCTGAAGCTATGTCTACTGGGTCTGTCACTTTCGTACCTTGGGAATTGGTGACCACCTTCACCCAATCCTTTGCAGTTTTTGCTCTTAGTTTCCTAGCTAATAAACTGTCCGCTCTATCTCCTTGGACGTAAAACCTCTCTTTCAACCTAACCAGATTCTTTTGAACTTCTGTCAGAGCAAGAATGTTCCATTCCTCTCTAACCTTAAAAAGGTCTCAAGGTCAGTTAACCTAGTCTCTACATCCCTCTGATAGGCCTCTTTCTGTTTATGTAGACGTGCAGCCGCCTGAATTGCAGATCCGCGAGTCATTGCCTTGAGGGCGCACCAATGCGTAAACACAGAAGTGTCAGGTGTTTTATTTGTTTCTAGATATATAGTAAGTGTTTGGGCACTTGAGTTCCCGGTTAGAGAGAAGGTGTTCACCAAGACACCAAAGACATGGTGGAGTCCTAAAAGAATGGGGATCCCAGCATAAGAACATGGCTGAGTGATCAGACCATGCAACTGGCAGAATAGTAGCTTTTTTAATCTGTAGGAGGGTCCACTTATATGAGAACACTAAATCAATCCTGGAGAACGACCCATGTACAGGGGAATAAAAAGTATAATCTCTACCGGTAGGGTTTTTGTCTCTCCACACATCATATAGTTCGTATTCATGAATTATGCGTCAAAACACTGTGGAATTATTACATTTAGGTAAAGCCTTCGGGGGGTGGTGCTTGGATGTTTTAGCTAAGTTCATATCAAATACCATAGAAGGAGCAAGGACCAAGGACCCCGTTAAACAGGACTGAAGGACATTACAGAACTTCTGAAGAAAGGGGATCTGCTTGGAATTGGGTCATAGATTACCGCTATAGTAGCGGGTTTGTCATCCAGATTGCCCACTAATATCAAATATCTGCCATCCGAGTCAGAGAGCTGCTTGGTCACTATAAAATTGCAGGAGCAAGATAGTAAAACAGTTACCCCTGCCTTTTTGCTTTGGCTGTTAGACATACAGCACAATGGAAATGTATTATTGTAGAATGTTGGGGGTGAAGGGGACATAAAGTGGGTTTCCTGCAGGGCAACAATGTGGGCTTTAAGCTTAGCAAAATGAGGAAGCAATTAACTTGTTAGGAGAATTTAGACCCTTGACATTCAAAGAAAATGACATTAACCATGAGAACCCATAACAAAATTGCATATCAGTACGGACCAGTAAAGTAATAGCGAAACAAAAGTGCAAACATGGTCACTCGTAGAAGAACATACACTGATACCTGCTGCCTTGTAGTCTCTTTCAGCAACCTCAAATTTAAAGTAGGGGAAGGGTGGGGGGTGAGAGAAAAATGAGAGAGGACGGGGAAAAATAGGAAATAAAAAAACAATGCACCATATAGGTGCAACTTTGTCACGATCCGGGTTACAGGACACCATTATTTAACTTTCAGGTGTCTCCTGAGGCTGGCTCAGCGTTCCAGGATAAGGGTCTCAGTCATGCTGCTGATATCCTCACTTCATGTCTCCTCTCTGCCAGTCTGCGGATGCTGTCATAATGAACTCATATTGTCTGGATGGTGTTTCTAGCCGCCGCGGCCTCCGCTGCCATTGCTGCGCTTCTAGTGCTCAGATGGCTCTGCATGGAGTCTCCTGTCAGTTACGGCCTCTGCCGCCATCATTGTAATTCAAGTGCACAGGCGGGTCTGCGTGACGTTTCTCACCCGCTGTGGTCTCTGCCACCGGCTCCGTGTGTCTGATGCGCGGGTTGGCGTCCATTGGCTCCTGCGGCGGCCGCCGCCATTACTATGAGCCCCCATGTGGTGCTACAAACTAGATTTCCCTACAAGTGCCAGTATGGGCGCATCCATGTTGGTTCTAATCACATGACGCTATTTCCACCAATCCACAGCATTGCTGAACTCTGCCTGATTGCTCATCCAATCCCTGAACTGCTGAGGGTATAAATGGACTGATCCTGAACCAGGATGTTGTCAGTGCTTTGGTTGTCATTACCAGTGTAACCTGTCTCTGCTCCTAGTGGTTGATTATTAAGTTCCAGGTATTCCAGCTCCTGTGTCTTCATTCCATCAGAGACCCGCACCAATCACCACCTTGCGGTGCAGCCTGACTTCACAGTGTCCTAACTGCTCTCTGCTACTGGCAGTGCTCTAAAACACCGGCTTCCAGCGCCTGGCTCCCAGCGGTGTTCAGCTTCACAGTACTACCGATGTTCCGCCATTGGTTTCCTTGATACCATCGGTATTCAGTCATCTATTCTTCAATATCACCGATCCCTAGCGTCACCAGTGTCATTCTACTCTCCTCCTGTTAACACTGGTTCATCTGCACTTCTTCAGCAGTTCTCCATCACCAGTTCCAACCGGCAAACCCAGCAGTCTACGTGTACGATTTACCCACAGTGCATTCAGCCTCTGTACAACATCTGCTGACCAGTTCATATCTCCATCTTATTAATTCAGCATACAGGTGTTGGTGAAAGGACTTTCCATCTCCTGATCTCCTAACCCCTCAAACTAGTCTTGTTGTGGATACCACACCTAAGGACATTTCATCTATTGCTGCATTCAGTGGAACTGTGTACTGTTTTTAATCATTCCTCATACTCTACTACTGCTACTGCCGTGTACCATCTGAACTGTGCTGAATAAATATACATTAATTTTATCATTGTTGTCGTGGTCACATCTTCGGGCATTGCTGGAACAAAGCTATCTGCATGTCTAGAAGCCCTATACTGCCGCCCAGGTTTATATACACATCAGCCCCTACAACTGAGGCCACTCCTGGTCAGCACCAGCCCTCAGTTGTGACAAACTTTAGACAACAAAAAGTGGTGGCACATTGGGAGATGTGGCATCCATAATCGCCACCACCACTTGACCTAGAACCAAAAATGGAATGAAGTGCATATTAAACTGAAATCTCCCACTGTTATACCCTCCCGCAAGTAAACATAAGAATGGAGCACCGGAAGAGGGACACATCATGGAAACACATAACCGAACCTGTGCAAACTATGTCATCAGGTACCGTTGCAACAGAGAGAGCAAGTACCAAAAAAGTGTGCTGTGAAAAGGACAACAGTAAGTAAAAGAACATAAATCCACATATGTAGAGAGACCCTATAATATCAAGATATAAATGAACAAATAAAACATAAAGAATATCGTCATTCAGGTCGAGTTGCTCACAGTTGACCAGTCCTGGGCTAATTTGGGCATGCTCGGGAGGACAGAAGAATGTGCTTCTAAGTTCTAGGACTCCAGAAGTCGGGTACCTTCATCTGGAGAAGTAATGACACTCGTATTACCATTTTGCCTGATAATCAGATGCATAAGGAAACCCCAGCAATACTGGATATTTGCCTTCTGGAGAGCTCTCGTGATCGGAGTAAAGGACCTCCTAAGAGCCAACGTAGCAGCAGATAAGTCCCCAAAGACCTGAAGATCTCCTAGTGTTGAGTTGACGGTGTCCACAGATCTAGCAGCTTGGAGCACCTGTTCCTTGACGTGGTAGTAATGGAGCCACATGAGAGTGCCCCTTGGCACATTCCTTGGGGCAGATCTTGATTTAGGCAGTCGGTGTATACGATCCAGAAGAAAGTCTGTAATATGAACAGTAGGTAGCAACTTTGTGATCAGTGACATATTCTGTTAAGTCGGAATTCGATAGACTCCAGAATTCCTCTGATCTTCATGTTATTCCGACGTGATCTATCTTCCAAATCTCCAACTTACTGTGCAGTGCCGAAACCTCCAACTGAAGGTCTTCATGAAGGGAAATAAGCTTGTTGTGGGATTTGACCACTTCTTCAAGTTTGTTTTCTAAGTGGTCTGTACACTGGCCTATAGCGTCTACAGATTGTTGGCAGCTTTGCAATACCAGTTTAAATTCCTGCGAGATGTCCGACTTAAAGGAGGCTAGGAGTTGTTTCATAGAGCCAATCGTTAACAGGGCATCATCCCCATCTCAGATGCCACCACTGGAATCAATGCAGATGGATCAAGCGGGCCATGAATTGTAGAAAGAGACTTATGAACTTTATCAGTAGGGAGTTTGCCCTTGATATCTTGTGATGAAGGTGACTGCTTGAAAAAGCTCTTTGGGGGGATCCTGTTTGAATCTTTCTGAAATTTAGGTGGCATTACATCTTTGAGAGAAGGAAATATCCAAGTAAGCTGACCACAACCGACTAGAACAGGGTGGTATGTTGCAGGTACAATTCTGTAGTAGAATGTCACATTAAGTATTCCCATACATGCAGAGGAATGGTGGCATGGGTGTATAAATTTACCATGAGAACATCTTATCTGAAATCCTCAGTGGGTTCCCAGAGCCAGCAGCGTGGTTAATTGTATAAACAGAATACACTGTGCAGTGCAGAGCAAGTAATTTCGCCCACTGACCACAAGATAAGGGTATTGCAACACAGGAAAATACTTGTTATGAAGACAGCAGTTTGCCCATAGCTTATTATAAATGGAAAATTACTTCTGTATTATGTATTGGGCACCCACCCTCCACCGGAAGCTGGCCTCTTTGGATTATAGGACTTTGTGCAGTGCAAGAGGGGCTCCAGACATGGTCCAGCCAGTGTCCAAACCCTCCGAAGGAAGTCAGGCACACAGCTGTAAGCAGTCCCAGCACAGGCAGGGGGATTCAAGATGGCCACTGCGGCTCCCAGATGCCGGTCACGCCACTGACTCTCTCTGCCCAGTGTCCACCAGGCCCGGAGTCTGAGCTGATGTCCACATCGGGGAGTTCAGGGAGGCTGGTAGGCTGTGAGGATAAGCAGGGTAAGTTCTACGATTGTGCACGTCTGTGCCATGATCTGCTCGCGCTCCGGAGCTCAAATCGCGGGTGCAGGAGAAACCTGAGTACCTGGCTTCTTTACACACTTAGTCTGCAACTTGCAGGGACAGACAGTGCTGTCCCTGGCTCCGCAGCACTCAGGCTCAACTCGGAGGAACCCCAGGGAGGTAGAGGAGTCCAGTTAGTGGGCCCACAGGGGGTCTGAACAGTAATAAGGGGGCAATTAATAGTTTTGCAGTGGAAGCCTTGTAAAAACCCATGTGCACTCTACTGCACTTAGGCCACTCCCCTGAGATGGAAGTTTGATAGCAGAATGTACAGTATCATTGAGTTGTCCATTAGCCTCTTTATAATATAGATCAATAGGCCAGATAACAATGTTTCCAACCTTGTCTGATGGCTTAATCAGAATGTTTTTCCATTTTTGTATTTCCCTTAAAGCTCTTCTATGCATCATAGTTAAACTACTATTGATTTTGTGAGTTCTCTGCTGTTGATTCAGTGGGGGATATCCAATTATCCCCGGTAAAACATTGGGTCCGAAAAATGGCTGTTTTCTGACTTTTTTCCGATGTTTCACCAATTTTTTTTTACAGGCTATCCAAATTGATCGCCTGTAAAACAAAAATTCTAATAGGCTAATTGTATATCCCCCAGTGTGTCAAAATCTTGAGAAACAAGATCGAGAAAGACTTTGTACTTCAGGGCAGATGTTATCTGGTGGAAAGAAGGTCGACTTGGTCTTTCATTGTGGTCTTTATGTTGATACATTGTGTTCCAGTAATTCTTATAGAGTACACAGAGCTTCTTCTTCTTGTTGAGAAAGTGTAGGTGTTGTTCCCATCCCTTGTGAAATCTCTGTCTCCTTTTTGCTATAAAATGTGGTTAATAACATGTTATGGCCAAAGAGTCTAAGGCTAGTTTCCCATTTGAAATGGCTAAACCTATTGGTTGGTGAAAAGGAAACACCTCTACTAAGGCAATCAATGTGTTCTGTTGTTAATATATGTGAGCAGAGATTAATTATTTTCAGGGTGGAGGTCGAAGATGTTATTGCTTGTTCCTCCAACAAGTTGAGGATCTCTCAGGGTCTAACATTGAAAACAGATTCACAACTATTATCATCTTTCATAAGACTGAGTCAACAGTCTTTGTGACCCTGGGAGGGATGTACTAAGAGACATCGCCACCCATCGCTGCCGATCATCATAGTGTTAATTGCATATATACTTACAAATGCGATTAGCATTGCGAATGACAGCTCTTCCAATAAGAGCTGTCCTTCGCGATCCCCGGCGGCTCCCTGACTTCTTTGTTTTGGCCCCTGGAGTCATTCTGCGCATGCGCAGAGTGATGGGGGAGGCTGCGAGGCATTCTGGGAGGGATCTGATCGGATCCCTCACACCAGTGCTGTAGAGAGAAGCCCCGATGAGTTGCATTATCATGCTGTTAAGTATGCATTAAACTTCTGACTTTTTTTAAGTGCAAAACTTAAGTGCCCCTCTATATGTGGATGTCTTCTGGACTTCTTGGGTGTGACCCCAGTTGATGCTCGACTGATTACTTGATGTGAGTGCGACCGTATATGGACTTATACACACACACAAACACACACACACACACACACACACACACACACACACACACACACACACACACACACACTATATATATATATCTCATTACACAGTTACTGGGCTACCACTGCTGATTCACAGAGGGTAAGGATCACTGATAATTATTGCACATATAGGCAATGAGAATTAGGCACCATTTGGAATAGGGTTTTATTTATTTTGGTGTACTTTGTTTCTGACAATTCCTATTGTGATGACATTATGCATTGGGGTTTAAAGATTACAATGCTTATATTTATTAATTAATGAGATAATTTTTTGTAAGATATATTTTTCGTACAAAATATTTTTTGTTAAGTACATTGTTATGTATATTATTATTATTTGAAATTCTTTTTATTTAATCCTTTTATATAATTATTGTAGATGTATAATGGAATTTATGATTAAACTACTGATGGACTTTTATGTATCCCCTAGTTATAACTATGAGGACAATTTATAGGACCAATCTATGGTCGGGAATATGGCTGAATATATATCATTAATTATCCACTCTACAATATCAATATAAATTAGTATCAAGTTATGAAATTTTACATCAATTTATATTTATATATATACTTACATTTGTACATTGAGCCACTTAATATGAATTTGCCAGGTTCCTTACCTAACTGAATTTCTTCTGTACATGAGTATCTGAATTTTGTATTCAAGTAGTCGGTTTATGAGGTACTGTATGTGTTGTAATACCCAGATGTAGTAAATTGATTTCCACGAAATGTGTACACTACATGGTTAACAATTAAAATTAAAATCAAATATATATATATATGTATTCTTTAATTAGGCTTGACTGACTGTCCAACAGAAAGTCCCTGAGATTCAAGGGGTCTTTCATTAAGCATACATGAACGTCTTGTTTGGTTGTTTTATCCATTCAATGACAATACCTACCATTCAGTTGAGGTATGTTTTATGATGTAACTATAGCAAATCTCGATGCATTTCTGTTTTTCTTCTTTTTTCTTTTCATTCCTCTGTTATGCCATATCTTGCACGTTCCTTTATTGTGATATGTTCCTTTTTGTGATATGTTCCTTTTTAAAAACTTTAAAATTGTAGACTATGAGAAGCTTTATTTATAAAGTTTTGATAAGTTCTCCTATAATTATAGATGTACCCCTGATGAAGTCTTGTAATAAGACGAAACGCGTTGGCTTATCCTTTTTCTGATGTTACCTCCGAATATACATTAAGGAGAAGGAGGAGACTGTAGAGATTCACCTACATTTATCCTCATCATCTAAAGCTGAAGTGTTTTAATTGTGGACAAATATATTGCACCTTTTTGTACAATCACGGACATTCAAGTTTGTCATTGTGTTTTTATAATAAAATTTTATGATGGAACATGTTACTATTATGTTTTAATGTGTAAATTGTGAAACCAATTAAGGGGTTCTTTTTAATATTGGATGTTGACACAACCCCCTGGCACCATTTCATCTATTGTTACACATACACCATGTATATATATATATATATATTTATAGATACTATATATATATATATATAGATATATAGATAGATGGATAGATAGATAGATGGACAGATATATATATATATATATATATATATATATATATATATATATATATATATATATATATATATATATATATATATATATGTAAAAACACAATAGTATCTTTATCTTGAGCCAACCTGGGAGCAGCACAACGGGAGAGATCTTTGTTGGGAGACCTCAAAAGCATACAAGGAAAAACACAAAAATTCCCAAGTGCACTAAAGTGAAACGTAATTACACAATTCTTCTAATGTTCATAGGAATGTAGACTGGAGGATGTTTAACTCTGGGGACCTTTTACAAGGTGTGAGCTCGAAAGGGAGTATCTTCACAAATTAGGTTGCGATTTTCTGAATGACAAATCCAACGCGTTTCGTCTTATCGACTTCATCAGGGGTGGCAAATATGAAAAAAGAACTAATTTGCTCTCGATGAGTTTATATACAGAGGGTCATGACCTCAAATGTGAAGTTGATCAGAATCTCCTATATCGAGACTTAGTAGATGGAACTCTTATATTGGGGCTCCTAATTGGAGCTTGAATGATAATCCCACTTGAAAGTGTATTCTGTTAAAATTGGTGTCTTTTGCAAACTACCTCAAGTGTAGAGTTGATCAGAATCTCCTATATCAAAGCTTAGTGGATGGAGCTCTTATGTCGAGGCTCCTAATTGGAACTTAAATGCTGATCCCTCTAAGGAGTGTATTCTGTTAAAATTGGTGTTTTTTTTACAAACTACCTTAAAACTAATACGACATAATTCCTTATAGAGTCACCTGGGGAAACTATTAATTATAGTCTTTTAGGAGTGTTTGACAACCATATGTCGGCATTTTTGTAAACTGCCTAAGGTGTGGTATCCAACTCTTATAGTGAAGACTATTTCTAGTTCAAATGTTGATCCATGGGAAAATAAAACTCAGGAATTATGTAGCTGGTTTGATAATCACAGAGATATAAATGACGTAACTTCCTCAGTAAGTCTCAGAATAAATCCTGGGAGAGATTTGGCTATGTGTGGAAGTCACAGAATCATATATAAATATAGCTAAGCTAAGCGACCCAAGTGGGCGGCACAAAAACCTGGCCCATCTAGGAGTGGCACTGCAGTGTCAGACTGGAATGCACTTAAAAAAATAGTCCCCAAACAGCACATGATGCAAAGAAAAAAAGAGGTGGACCAAGGTCGCTGGATGGCTAAGCTAAGCGACCCAAGTGGCCGGCACAAACACCTGGCCCAACTAGGAGTGGCACTGCAGTGTCAGACAGGATGGCACTTAAAAAAATTAGCCCCAAACATCACATGATGCAGAGATAAATAAAAAAAAAAGAGGTGCAAGATGGAATTGTCCTTGGGCCCTCCCAGCCACCCTTATGTTGTATAAACAGGACATGCACGTTTTAACAAACCCATCATTTCAGTGACAGGGTCTGCCACACGACTGTGGCTGAAATGACTGGTTGGTTTGGGCCCCCACCAAAAAAGAAGCAATCAATCCCTCCTTGCACAAACTGGCTCTACAGAGGCAAGATGTCCACCTCCTCCTCATCATCCGATTCCTCACCCCTTTCACTGTGTACATCCCCCTCCTCACAGATTATTAATTCGTCCCCACTGGAATACACCATCTCAGGTCCCTGTGTACTTTCTGGAGGCAATTGCTGGTGAATATCTCGACGGAGGAATTGATTATAATTCATTTTGATAAACATCATCTTCTCCACATTTTCTGGAAGTAACCTCGTACGCCGATTGCTGACAAGGTGAGCGGCTGCACTAAACACTCTTTCGGAGTACACACTGGAGAGGTGGGGGCAACTTAGGTAAAATAAAACCAGTTTGTGCAAGGGCCTCCAAATTGCCTCTTTTTCCTGCCAGTATATGTACGGACTGTCTGACGTGCCTACTTGGATGCGGTCACTCATATAATCCTCCACCATTCTTTCAATGGTGACAGAATCATATGCAGTGACAGTAGACGACATGTCAGTAATCGTTGGTAGGTCCTTCAGTCTGGTCCAGATTTCAGCACTCGCTCCAGACTGCCCTGCGTCACCGCCAGCGGGTGGGCTCAGAATTCTTAGCCTTTTCCTCGCAGCCCCAGTCGTGGGAGAATGTGAAGGAGGAGCTGTTGACGGGTCACGTTTCGCTTGACTTGACAAGTGTCTTACCAGCAGGTCTTTGTACCTCTGCAGACTTGTGTCTGCCGGAAAGAGAGATACAAT
The DNA here is from genome assembly GCF_028390025.1 of Pseudophryne corroboree. Classification (NCBI taxonomy): domain Eukaryota; kingdom Metazoa; phylum Chordata; class Amphibia; order Anura; family Myobatrachidae; genus Pseudophryne; species Pseudophryne corroboree. The sequence goes on along the minus strand of NC_086446.1, from coordinate 492,367,785 downwards.
GTAGGCTTTAAACCTAGGATCGAGCACGGTGGACAAAATGTAGTGCTCTGATTTCAACAGATTGACCACCCGTGAATCCTGGTTAAGCGAATTAAGGGCTCCATCCACAAGTCTCACATGCCTAGCGGAATCGCTCCATTTTAGCTCCTTCTTCAATCTCTCCAGCTTCTTCTGCAAAAGCCTGATGAGGGGAATGACCTGACTCAGGCTGGCAGTGTCTGAACTGACTTCACGTGTGGCAAGTTCAAAGGGTTGCAGAACCTTGCACAACATTGAAATCATTCTCCAGTGTGCTTGAGTCAAGTGCGTTCCCCCTCCTTTGCCTATATCGTCGGCAGATGTATAGGCTTGAATGGCCATTTGCTGTTCCTCCATCCTCTGAAGCATATAGAGGGTTGAATTCCACCTCGTTACCACCTCTTGCTTCAGATGATGGCGGGGCATGTTCAGGAGTGTTTGCTGGTGCTCCAGTCTTCGGCACGCGGTGGCTGAATGTCGAAAGTGGCCCGCAATTCTTCGGGCCACTGACAGCATCTCTTGCACGCCCCTGTCATTTTAAAAAAAATTCTGCACCACCAAATTCAATGTATGTGCAAAACATGGGACGTGCTGGAATTTGCCCAGATGTAATGCACGCACAATATTGGTGGTGTTGTCTGATGTCACAAATCCCCAGGAGAGTCCAATTGGGGTAAGCCATTCTGCGATGATGTTCCTCAGTTTCCGTAAGAGGTTGTCAGCTGTGTGCCTCTTATGGAAAGCGGTGATACAAAGCGTAGCCAGCCTAGGAACGAGTTGGCATTTGCGAGATGCTGCTACTGGTGCCGCCGCTGCTGTTCTTGCTGCGGGAGGCAATACATCTAACCAGTGGGCTGTCACAGTCATATAGTCCTGAGTCTGCCCCGCTCCACTTGTCCACATGTCCGTGGTTAATTGGACATTGGGTACAACTGCATTTTTTAGGACACTGGTGACTCTTTTTCTGACGTCTGTGTACATTTTCGGTATCGCCTGCCTAGAGAAATGCAACCTAGATGGTATTTGGTACCGGGGACACAGTACCTCAATCAATTCTCTAATTCCCTGTGAATTAACGGTGGATACCGGACACACGTTTAACACCACCGCAGCTGCCAAGACCTGAGTTATCCGCTTTGCAGCAGGATGACTGCTGTGATATTTCATCTTCCTCGCAAAGGACTGTTGGACAGTCAATTGCTTACTGGAAGTAGTACAAGTGGTCTCCCGACTTCCCCTCTGGGATGACGATCGACTCCCAGCAGCAACAACAGCAGCGCCAGCAGCAGTAGGCATTACACTCAAGGATCCATCGGGGTAATCCCAGTTAGGAGAGGACTCGTCAGACTTGCCAGTGACATGGCCTGCAGGACTATTGGCATTCCTGTCTAAGGAGGAAATTGACACTGAGGGAGTTGGTGGTGTGGTTTGCAGGAGCTTTGGTACAAGAGGGAGGGATTTAGTTGTCAGTGGACTGCTTCCGCTGTCACCCAAAGTTTTTTAACTTGTCAATGACTTCTGATGAATGCGCTCCAGGTGACGTATAAGGGAGGATGTTTCTAGGTGGTTAACTTCCTTACCCCTACTTATTACAGCTTGACAAAGGCAACACACGGCTTGACACCTGTTGTCCGCATTTCTGTTTAAATAATTCCACACCGAATAGGTGATTTTTTTTGTAATTTGACCAGGCATGTCAATGGCCATATTTGTCCCACGGACAACAGGTGTCTCCCCGGGTGCCTGACTTAAACAAACCACCTCACCAATCAGAATCCTCCTTGTCAATTTCCTCCACATCCTGGTGTACTTCAACAGTGACATCTTCAATTTGACTATCAGGAACTGGACTGTGGGTGCTCCTTCCAGCACTTGCAGGGGGTGTGCAAATGGTGGAAGGCGCCACCTCTTCCCGTCCAGTGTTGGGAAGGTCAGGCATCGCAACCGACACAATTGGACTCTCCTTGGGGATTTGTGATTTAGAAGAATGTACAGTTCTTTGCTGTGCTTTTGCCAGCTTAAGTCTTTTCATTTTTCTAGTGGGAGGATGAGTGCTTTCATCCTCATGTGAAGCTGAACCACTAGCCATGAACATAGGACAGGGCCTCAGCCGTTCCTTGCCACTCCATGTCGTAAATGGAATATTGGCAAGTTTACGCTTCTCATCAGACGCTTTTAATTTAGATTTTTGGGTCATTTTACTGAACTTTTGTTTTTTGGATTTTACATGCTCTGTACTATGACATTGGGCATCGGCCTTGGCAGACGACGTTGATGGCATTTCATTGTCTCTGCCATGACTAGTGGCAGCAGTTTCAGCGCGAGGTGGAAGTGGATCTTGATCTTTCCCTATTTTACCCTCCACATTTTTGTTCTCCATTTTTTAATGTGTGGAATTATATGCCAGTAATATATCAATAGCAATGGCCTACTGTACTGTACTGTACTATATATGTATACTGTTGGTCACCAAAATGCTGCACTGTAATACTAGAAGCTATAGAAAAGTATATATATTATTGTATATATATCAGTACAGAGCAGTGTAACTGTGACACATGTGTGTCCTGACAAGCAGTAAAGAAGCTATAGAAAATGATTTAAAATGATTGTATATAATTCAGTACAGAGCGGTGTAACTGTGACACATGTGTGTCCTGACAAGCAGTATAGAAGCTATAGAAAATGATTTTAAATTATTGTATATATCAGTACAGAGCGGTGTAACTGTGACACATGTGTGTCCTGACAAGCAGTATAGAAGCTATAGAAAAGTATATATATTATATACTGGTGGTCCCCAGTCCCCACAATGTAGCACACTGATCAGATATTTGCAGCACACTGAGCACAGATATGGAGCGCTTTCAGGCAGAGAACGTAGATATTTTCAGCACACTGAGCACAGATTATTTGCAGCACACTGAGCACAGATATTTTCAGCACACTGAGCACAGATTACGGAGCTTTTCAGGGAGAGAACGCTGCCACGTCCTCTCCGTTCAATCTCCAAAGCACGAGTGAAAATGGCTGCAACGCGCGGCTCCTTATATAGAATACGAATCTTGCGAGAATCCGACAGCGGGATGATGACTTTCGGGCGCATTCTCGTTAACCGAGCAAGGCGGAAAGATCCGAGGATGCCTCGGAACCGTGTAAAATGGGTGAAGTTCGGGGGGGTGGGGGGTCGGATCCCGAGGAACCGAACCCGCTCATCTTTAGGAATTACACTATGTTTTGCTATTAAATATGTGTACATATAGATCACTGACTGTGTATACACTGTGAAAGAGGCAAAGAATCACACAAAGACATCTATACCATTAAGGAAAGTGATTTAATTTTATTTTTTTCATAATATGCCTTCTACAGCACGGACACCCTTTATATAGAGAGGAGGGCGAAATGTCTTTCTTTGCCCTTTAATTAATCAGTCTTAACAGGTGGAGGAGCAGCTGCATCTTCCTATCAACTGCCTATCTATACAAGTGTATGTTACGCAAATGTGAATCTTACAGATATTTAAAATTTTTTACAATTATTAAGCATTGATGCTTTGACAAATAATTTCTAACTGCTTTTGTTACGTTATAGGATACCGAAGCAAGTACTGTAGCAGCAGATTGTGAGTGATTTCTTTCTCCCCTTATGAAATTAGTCTAACATTGTTTTATGAACTTCTGCAAATGGAAACTACAGCTTACATTGTTGTTCCAAAGTGCACCTACTTCCCCATAACAATGACAGCAATATTTTCCACCCATACGTTTAATCTTCCCTGGAAAGACTCTTGTTTAGGGCTGATAAACATCTTGTTCAATGAGTTTATTCTGCCTTTTCACTTGGGCCATCAGTTAATATGTGATATTATACAGGATGCTTTTAGCTAAAATTACCATGAACTGATTCCATTGTATCAGTGCTTCGGCATTATCATTCATTTCAGACATGGGCAGAGTAACTGAATTTCAGTTCCTCCTAAGAGACCAAAGTGCCTATTTATCATACTAAGAAATGAGGCAATCTACTGAAAATGTCAGCGTTCATAGGGTTGACACATATTTTAGTACAGAGTAGGTCTCCATCATACTGATTGCAAAAGTACTCCCCACAGCTTTAAAAGCTGAATTTTTCACAACTCCAAAACACTTAGCTTTTAAAGACCATGGCCATATCTATAGCAGGTGCAAGGCGTGCAGTGCACACAGGCCCCTAGGCCCAATGGGCCCACATCGCACACACTGCACCCAATAAATTGCATTTACCCCGCCGCTGTCCCGCAACAGCTTGCGCTGCAGACAGAAAACACTAGGAAAATGGCGCATTGGCCATTTTTCAGGTGATTCACACATAAAGCCAGCATTTAAAGTACTGCCAGAGAGCAGGGCGCCCACACAGAGCCCTATACGGCAGCCTATACTTGCACATGAGCAGTAGGTAAGCCAGGTTACAACCCATCCACGATGACATTCTGATTCCAACATTGTTAAAGACTACACCTCAATCTATAACATAGGTTCAAATAGCGCTCTTGCAGTAATCTCATATAAACAATATAAAATACTTTTACTCACACACAAGGCCATTAACCAAACTACACCAACGTACATCACTTCGCTTATCTCAAAATATCTCCCAACCCGACCTCTTCGCACTTCACAAGACCTGCATCTCTCATCCACACTCATTACTCGCTCCCACTCACGATTGCAGGACTTTCATTGGGCTGCACCCACTCTGTGGAATGCCCTACCATGCACAATAAGACTCTACTCTAGTCTCCAAACCTTCAAGCGTTCCATGAAAACTCACCTCTTTAGGCAAGCATATCAAATTCCAGAACCACTCACATAACTTTCATAAACCTTCCTATCAAATTGCATCCACTCTGTACAGTCCATACATATCCTCACATGTCTTCTCATTCTTCACTTTCCCTTCCTCCCGACCCCGGTTCATCATTGCTGTGTGACAATATGATACAGCCCACCAAGAACCTTTGCAATCTGGCAGACAACTATGCAATAGATAGCACCTTTCCTTGTGTATACATGCCTATTTCCCTATGGATTGTAAACTTGTGTGCAGGGCCTTCCTACCTTTATGACTGTTTGTTACGACCCAGTTTGTTATATCATTGTTATTTCCAATTGTAAAGCGCAACGGAATTTGCTGCGCTATATAAGAAACTGTTAATAAATAAATAAATAATAAATAAACAACTCAGACATAATCTTAGATCATCCTATATTATACAGCAGATTAAGGAGGTTGGTTTCAGTTACAACACTATTTTTTATGTTTTTTCCACATTTTTTCATACAATAGTACAGGACATTGTAAGAGAAATTACATTATAAATAAGTGTAACCTACTGCAATTGAGAAATCAGAAAGAACCAATGATCACAATTAACCTTTGGGTCTGCAAGAATGTCTCAGGGCAATATTCACCGCCAATATCTTCACTTAGTGAATCAACACAAATGCTGCTTTGTCATTAATTCACTAAATTCTTCAGTATTGTATTGTCTTTTAAAGTTCTCTGGGCCTGATTCAGCTGCACGGAAGCGGCTGTGCAATAGCGTACAGCTCATATTCTAATGCAGTAAAAGGCGTCCGATGCAAATAGATGCCTCCTGAATGCTTCTGTGATCCACTGGTGCTTCTCAAAACGCATCATCGGATCACTCTGAATGACCAAGGTCAGAAAAACTGAGTCGCCAGATGCAGACAATAATAATAATAATAATTTCTTTCTTCAATAGGACTCAAGGCGCTTAACATAATTAACATAATATAGTACAGAAACGATGAAGAACAGAAAAGCTTTTCATACAATACAGAGAGCATGGAGTTATTAAAGGGACAATTATGGAAATTCTTGAGTAAACAGGAAAGTCTTGAGTCTGTTTTTGAAGGATTCTAGAGTGGGGGCCTCTCGAACTGTGCGGGGAAGTGAGTTCCATACAGTTGGAGCCACGTGGCTAAGAGATCGACCCCCAGATGAATTACAGGACATTCTAGATAGTGCTAATAGTTCTTCATCTACAGATCGCAGTAATCGAGTGGGGCAGTATGGAATCAGAAGCTGCTTCAGGTACCTTGGGCCCTGGTCATGTAGTGCTTTGAAACTCAGCAAGCCAATTTTGAAGACGATTCGCCATTTTATCGGCAGCCAGTGAAGGGAGTAGAGAATGGGTATTATGTGGCTGGAACTGGGCTGGTTGGTTAACAGCCTGATATCTGCGTTTTGTACAAGCTGTAAGCGGTGAAATTCTTTTGCTGGGAGACCAAGGTAGAGGGCATTGAAATAGTCTAATTGAGATGATACAAATGCATGTATGACTTTTGCCAGATCCTCAGAGGGAATTATGTGCTTGATTCTGGCTATGTTCCTCAGATGAAAGAATGAGGATTTAATTGTGGTTGATATCTGATGTTTAAGTGTCAAGCACTGGCACTCCCACAAAACGGAAGTGTCACGCCTCCGTTTTGTGGAATTAAGTCAGTCACCGCCCCACCCGCAAGTGCCCACAGCCTGTCAATCAGGCTGGGACTTAGGGGCACTGCGTGCAAGGATGCAGGACCCTTTCCGAACATGCGCAATGTACCCACCATTGGACTTGTATGCTATATGACTTAGGGCCTCTGTGCTCTAATGCCGATACGTGCTGATTTTGGCCAGAGGTGGGGTTCTTGTAAAGCACAGCGAAATATGCTGCGCTATATAAGAAACTGTTAATAAATAATAAATAAATAAGTAACCTCATGCAGTATCTGTTCCTATCTTTTGGCACTGCTGTATTCTTGTTTCGTTATTGGAAAGAAGCAGCTTTCACACCCCACATGATTATTTTAAATGAAGCACCGATACGATATCCAGCCAAATGTGGGTAATAGAAATATCTACATGAAGTGCCCTGCTTTCCCCTAACCCATAAATTTGTAATATAACTTAACTCAATTAAACTGAACTCAGCTGACAGCCACAACCATCATTATTTACAACTATATTGGAGCCAAACTACTTCTCCAGCTACCTTACTTCCTTCTACACATTTTCCTCTTATTGGGTCACTTACCCCTTTTCCACTAGCTCAAAAAACACGGGTAAATACACGGGGGCGCGCATTTACCCGTGTTTTTTTGCTAGTGGAGAAGGGTCCCCCCGCAAAAATCCGGATCAAGTGACCCATGAATCCTACCTGGGTAACTACCTGGATAGGACACGGGAATGATCCGGGTAGGGTTGTAGTGTAAACGGAAGCCGCGTCGATGCGACGCGGCTCCCATTTGCACTGTATGGAAGGGCGGCGCTGGGAGATCATGTGATCTCCCAGCGCCGCCCCTGCCGCGTCTCTAGCAGCGTCACCAACCCGGCAATATGCCGGGTTGGTGAGTGCAGTGGGAAAGGAGGCTGATCACGGGCCGCAGCTGGGTAGCACCCGTGTCAGTCTCCCGGCTGCGACCTGTGCTTAGTAGGTGGAAAAGGGGTATAAGTAATCACAAATCTCCCTACATATACAGTAATACAGTACTATGCACCTATAAACAAACTTTGGGTTGAAATATTGTAAATATTGTAAGGCTAATATCTAACTCTTAGTAACAATGTTAAACATATGCAAAGCAGTTACCACTATGCCCTGCCTTTCGATCCCAGTCTCCACATTAAGCTACATTTATAAAATGTATACCACATCATGCCCATGCTCTGTCTCAGATTCTAATGTTGTGGCAGAAATAATCATATGAATAGTAATGGAAACCCTAGGCCCAGTGGCGTATATATAATGGGTGCAGTGTGTGAGATGCACATGGGCCCCTGGGTCCAGGGGGGCCCCACACATTGCACACACTGCATCCATTTCTTCCATATACATACCTTTCTGGTGTCCGGGTGTGGGTCCCCTCCTCTCCCGAGTCCCTTAGCCGGCAGCCGCAGCAGCGCTGTTGGCGCTCTGTCTGAGCATTAGAGACTCTGGCACAGTGCCAGAGTCTACAGCACATGCCACTGCGCCATTTTTTTCGGAGACTTGCGCATGCGCTGTAGAGTGCCAGAGTCTCTAGTACTCAGATAGAGAGCTAATAGCGCCACTGCTGCCCGCTATGGGACGGGAGAAGAGGGGCCCTCACCCGGAGACTGCACACGGGTCCCCTCCTCTCTAGATACGCCCTTGCCTAGGCCATATTATCTCCTGTGTGTCCGATACTATATTTCTTCCAGGAGAAGGTAATTGCCTCTCAGTCCCACTGGCACCTGGATAATTTCCATAAGGGTCCTTGTTATTTTGAGGAATGTAAAGGTGTGAGAACGCACATTTCTGATCCTCAGCTGATTGGTTACACCAGTGGTTTTCCAAAGTCGGTCCTCAAGGACCTCCAACAGTTCACATTCATAGAGGTGTATTCATTACTCACTGACACATTTTAAAAGATCCACAGGTGGAGATAATTGTTTCACTGGTGATTCTGAAAGGAGACCAGAAAAACGTAAGCTTTTGGGGGTCCTTGCGGGCCAAGTTTGGGAACCACTGATCAGCCGAGCAGTGTACGGAGTGTGACCCCCTGTAAGAGACGGCAGCAGCAGCAGAGCTGGAAGTAAAGGTGAGGTAACTCCTCCACGGGGATTGGGAGGTTTGTTATATAACTTCCCAATCCCAACCATTACAGGAGTGTTATAAGTCATTAATCGGCTAACACTCCTGCATCGGTACTGCATACATGCCGATATAATCGTCACCTGATATCGGGGGAACAGGCCGATGACTGTATATGTGTGTACCCACCTTTACATAAAGAGGGATATCCAAATACCTGCGGTCGATGCCAGCACTTATCGCTGATTATGCTTTGGTAACTGAAGCATAATCCGCGATACGTGGCTGCTGGAGCCGCGATAACACATGGGATCAGGGACTTATCCTCAATCCTATGTGTTACTGAGCTATCGCGGGTCCGTTTTCGCACTATGAAAACGGGCTGTAATAGGATACCGCAATTATGGCATATCCTGCCGTTTTCACCAGGCAAAAACAGATAGTGAATAATAGGATATCCCCCATAGTTGGAAGACCTTATGTGCTGTTGGATAAGCCTGGGTAAATCTTATGTTTCTTCATGTGTAGGAAAGAGCAGACGACATGAAACTTCCTGTGCTGCAGTGACAGACAGGGTGAATGAAAGTATTTTTTTTTTCCAATAACTGGGCCGTAAGCCATTGAACAAACAGATCTACCAGAGCCTCTGCTTTTACTGACCTCAGGAACCCTGTAATCCTTAAATTACTTCTCCTTGAGCGATTTTCCAAATTATGAAGTTTTTCCTCCAGGGTTCTTGTTGTCTTTTCTAAATCCTCGATTTCTGTTGGGCTATGGTAAAATCTCTGTAATATGTGCCACTGGCAGACAGAAATCCTATTTGATCTCCAGCATGTACTCTGCAGAGTGTCCAGTCTTTTTCAAATTCAGGGAGCAATACCTTGGACAGTTCTATTTTTCTATACATCCCAAGATTTTCCTCAGGCTTTAGGACTATCTATGTCGTTTGTGGTGTTACTTGTTTTGCTTTTCCATACGTTGCACCACCATCTTTCATATTTAACAGCATAAGTACATAAAACCTGCAACAGTATGTCAAACGTTTCTACTGAAAAGCAGCATGGCTGGTATTCTGGATAGCATTACTGCCTCAATAACCTTGGGGTGGATTCCCACCACAGCCCTATCTGTATGGAGTTTGTATATTCTCCCCATGCTTGCGTGGGTTTCCTCCCACAATCCAAAAATATACTGATAGGTTCATTGGCTCCCAAAATTTGTTTAATCTAGTGCGCATGTACTATAAGCTTCACTGGGGCAGGTAATGATGTGAATGGGCAAATATTCTCTGCAAAGCCCTGTAGAATATGTGTGCGCTATATAAATAACTTTTAATATATAAAATTAATAAAAGATGGTGCTGAAATCTGGGAATTGTATGATGTTCTAGAGCTTTGTTGGTGAATAATGTAGCAGCTACAAGCAGGGTGTTTACCCAGACAGGGTGACGCCATAACACAATATTAGACCAATAGCAGAATATTATAATGTTATGGAGCATATGTAATTGAAATTTAAACATACAATATGACAGTCTTCCTTTAGAAATAAATTCTAAATGCACATACAAATTTAGCATACTTGCCTACTATCTTTAAATCTCCACCTGAACAATCCTGAAGAGGGCAACACTCCAATGGATAGGGAACGTGGCACAGCATTCTTGCCATCATGGCCCTGTCTCCACTGACTAAAACTTCAATTTAGGCATACCTCCCCTGCTTTGGGAGTTGGGACTTCTGCGTGGCATAGCTGCGCCCGCACCCAAAAAAGGGTGTGGCTTCAGGAAAAGGGGCATGGCTTTGTGGGGATGCTGCGATCACAAGCTACGCCTCCTTAGTTCATCATTGAGGGGGCATGCCCAGCGCTCTGTGAGCTGCTGGCATGCCCCCAGTCCTATTGACTCCCGTGAATAGATGCATGCGCACAGCGTCTATTCACTGCTGCTCTGCTAGCCAGAGCAGCTACTGACCGGAGCCTCCCAACTGCCCCCCGTCCACCCCCCCCCTCCCGCCCCATACCACAGAACACTTCAGCCTGTGGGCGGGACGAAAAATGGGACTGTTCCACGAAAATCACTTGGGAGCTATGAGTTAGGGATCTTTAAGGAGGATGGGACCAGGAGCGGCTCCAGAGGTGGGGCAAGCTTTATGCACAGAGCCTGTATTGCAAGCGCCTGATTTCAGAAAGCAGTTTGATGCCTCTGAAACAAGGTATGGGCCAGTCCTTTCCCAAGAGGTAGAAGAGAAGCCCATCCTCATCTGTGTTGCAGGAGTGCTTGGTGATTATATGGGCAGTACAGTCACTGAGATACTATTTGTTGGGGCAAGAATTCCAGCTAATCACCCACCGACCATGCATCCTTATACATCCTTATAGTCATAGGGGTACGCACCACATTTTATTAGAATGTGCACTGTCGAAGGGGCATATCTAGCACCACCTATTGGATGTGTCTAGCCACGACTGTTGGGTGTATCTAGCACTGACATTCCTCTCTATTCCATATGCTCTTTACCTATATGGTGGTTTCTCACAACGGGGAACCTCTGAAGAAATGTATCCTTCCTGGGCAGACGTTGTCTTCAGTCCATATTCACTATTCACGTAGATATCACATGGTCCAAAGATGCCTGTTTGTGTCGGAGTATGACCAATGGCATCATCATACAACAGATGTTCAACCAGACTTGTGTCACCTCCTGCCCTCTGTGTGTCACCTCTCAGCCCCACGATCATCCCCTCCATGTGTCTTTCAGCCACAGCATCATCCCCTGCCTGCATCTCTCAGCCACACCTTCATCTGTCCCCTGCGTCTCTCAGTCACACCATCATCTCCCAGTCATCTCTCAGCAACACAATTATCTCCTCCTTGCATCTCTCAGCCACTCCTTTATATTCTTCCTGTATCTCTTAGCCACACCATCATCTCCTGTCTGCATATATCAATCACACCATTATCTCCTCCCTGCGCCTCTCTGTCACACCATCATCTCCTCCCTACGTTGTCTCTCAGTCACACCATCATCTCCTCCCTGCGTCATTTCTCAGCCACAACCTCATCTCCTCCCTGTCAGAGAGGGTGGGCAGGGAGGTAGGGTGCGCAGTGTGACATCATCACATTGCGAGGCGGAGACTGGAAGATGTTTTAACGTGATGTCAGTCCCGCCTGTGCAGCCGCCCAGCCAGTGAAGTATAAACATACACTCAGTAACTCAGTCTGTCAGGAATGGGCTGCAGGCTAGGCTCAGCGTGCAATCACTGTGCAGCAGGCATGGCGTGTTGGGGGTGCCGGACATAAAGGTGTGCCTGTGTGCACAAGGCACCCCTGTGTGCACGCCTATGCTTACAGTAGATGCACACAAACAAGGAGGTGAATGTTCATGTGACTCGTTGGTTTCTGGCCTTAGAGCCATTCAAATTTGAGATGCAGTACCATGGAAACAGCACCTCAATGCAGATGTCCTTTCTAGAAAATGTATGGGTCCTGATCCTCCTAGCAACCCTGTGGTGAAGCTAGAGGAGGAGGGTAAAGAAGGGGATCTGTTGATCTGTACCCCATCTATGTGGTTCCTATCACTATATATATATATATATATATATATATATATATATACAGGGGCATAACTAGAAGTCCCCATAGCAAAATCCTCCCCCTCCATTGTCACTACATTGCCCCTTAGGGGAGCAGGAAAGAGAGGGGGGGGAGTGGGAAAGAGACAACAAGTGAATTGGAGAGAGAGAGAAAGAGAGAGAGAGAGAGGAGCATGCAAGAGAGAGAGAGAGAGAGAGAGAGAGAGAGGGAGGGGGGGTTATGGAAATAGAGGGAATAAGAGAAAGAGATAGAAGCAAGAGAGAGGGTGTCAGGGAGAAAGAGAGAAAAAGGGGTGAGAGGGGAAGAGAGAGAGGGCATCAGGAAGAGAGAGAGAGAGAGAGAGAGAGAGTGAGTGGGTGTCAGAGGGAGAGAGAGTGTCAGGGAGGGAGGGAGAGCGATAGAGAGGGGGAGCAAGAGAGAGTGAGAGTGTCAGGGAGAGACAGACAAGAAGAGAGAAAACGAGTGAGAGAGAGTCAGGGAGAGAGAGACACACACACACACACACACACACACACACACACACACACACACACACACACTATCTGAAAGTCCACAATTCACCCGTCACAATGCAGCTCCAGGTACATGAAATACAAACAACAATAAAGCAATATAGTATAGTATTTTCAACCTAAAAATGACCAGAGGTAGATAGTCACTCAGTGAATACAGCAGGAAAGAGTTGTGGACCCTTTTACAAGAGGATTTCTTCCACCAGTTGTTGCTCCCCTCCAATCGCTAGGAAAATGCACCACGTGTACCACCAATATACATATATGCTTACATAAAGCTTACCTGTAAGCCTGCTTGGCAGGGCCAGCTCCAGGCATGTTCCAATAGAGTGGACGAACAGGGCGCCACACTTTCTGGGCGCCGCTAGCTCTGGCCGTCATATTGGTGCCGTCCCTACAGCTGCAGCACTGCAGTGCCCGTCTCCTAGCAGAGACGTGCACTACATGCAAAGCCCCCCCCCCCGCGCGGCGCCGGCCCGTGAGCCAACCAGGGCTTGCGGTCTGGCAGCTGAGGCTGATTGGCTGCTGGACCGCAAGCTTTGATTGGCTTGCGGACCGGCGCCTAGTTGAGGCTGCATACCGCTGCGGCAGCCGGAGATTGAGGGCTAGGAGAGGCGCACGCTGTGCTCTCCTCCCTGCCCTCAGCTAAAGAGCAGCAGCAGAACAGAAGCGCGGTGAGCAGCACGGGGGCAGGGGGAGGGAGGGGATATCTGGCACTGGGGACATGTCTAGCACTGGGGGCATGGGACATGTGTATCTGGTATTGGGGGCATATCTGGCACTGTGGGGACAAGTGTATCTGGCATTAGGGGCATATCTGGCACTGTGTGGGGCATATATGTATCTGGCACTGTGGGGGCATTTATGTATCTGGCACTGTGGGGGCATTTATGCACTGTGGGGGCATTTATGTATCTGGCACTGTGGCGGCATTTCTGTATCTGGCACTGTGGGGGCATTTATGTATCTGGAACTGTGGGGACATATCTGGCACTGTGTGGCCATTTATGTAGCTGGCACTGCTGGGGAGCATGGTGGCGCGCTACGTGTGCCACACTATTTTATTCTCCCCCCAGGGGGGTCGTGGACCCCCACGAGGGAGAATAGCTGTCGGTATGCTGGGTGTCGGGATTCCGGCGCCGGTATACTGTGCGCCGGGATCCCGACATTCGGCATACTGAAGACAACCCTACTGGAGACATTGTGTGTAAGGAACACTACTGTGGCTGTTATGTGTAAGGCTGCTAATTGTGTGAGTATACTGGGTGTGAAAATATATTTATTTATAGTTTGATGATATGAAATTACGAGGCCATGCCCACTTTCCCAGGAGGCCACACCCACTTTTCAGGAGCGTGCGCGCCTTTGGCGCGCGCATGGGGGGTGGGACGTTTTTACATTTTCTCACTCAGGGTGCTAGTAGGCCTGGAGCTGGCCCTGCTGCTTGGTAAATGCCCATAAAGGTATCTTTTCCCTTCTGTCATCTGGGGTTTATGAGTTGGATCACATAAATACATATCCAATGCCAAGTAATTAAAAATACTGACATTTATTCCACAAACAAAATTAAAGCAGGATCATTTCCATCTTTTTCACATCAGCTCCAACAGGTCAATTAACAGTATAGTCACCAGTCCCTGGAGAGTGGAATCCCGGGATAATCCCACACTCCTGATGGATCCAGACCAATATTGTGCTGGCAAGGCAGATGTACTAAGTCCCCTCAGTCACTTGTCCCAACGCGTTTCGACGCTCCTGGCTTCTTTGTCAAGGAATAGTGACATATTACAAGTGATCCTATGTCAGCATCCGGAGTCTTACCTCCAGTTCTGGTCCCTGCGGTCTTCCTGTTGGTTGGCTGGTGTGGCTGCGACGGATAGGAGCTGCGGCAGCGAGGTCCTCCAGTGCGGCTGCCAGGCATCTGGAGGCCGGGATCCGAGTCCTGGGGAGCGGAGCATGGCAGCCGAAGGTGTCTGTTTCCCGGTGTCCTGTTGCTGGAGTGCAGCATCTGGGAGGCTGAGGCCAAAGGTAGTGGCTGTGTGCTGGTTCCACAGTATCCTCTGTGCAGGGAGCAGCCATGTTGGAGACCAAGCCTAGCCAATAGGTATCCCAGTTCGCGTCCAGCCAATCCGGTGCAGTCTTCCCTTATAAAAAGGAGTGGATGCTTAGCTATGGTGCCAGTGCTTCAAGTTACTTGCTGCTGTAAGGTGCTCAAGCTCTGTGCTCACAGGTTAACCCCTGGAATCCTGGTTCTGCTGTGGCTGCCTGGTGGTCAGTTTTGTTATTGCAGTCCTTTGCTCTAAGTCCACCGCCTCTTGCAGTTTAACCACTGGGTCCACAATCCAGTAGAGGGTCTCCGTTTGCTGACGGTGCTCACAGCGATCCTCTCTTCAACATCATATCACAAGTCATCTCTCCATTCAGTGTTCTTCAGCATCATTTACAAATCACAAGTCATCTCTCCATTCAGTGTTCTTCAGCATTGTTTACAAATCACAAATCATCTCTCCATTCAGTGTTCTTCAGCATCGTTTACAAATCATAAATCACTTCTTCATTCCGTATTCTTCATCATTGTTTACTAGTCACGAACATTTCATACTTCAGAATTCACTCAGACTTATCTCCTAGCCGTTGTGTATGATTGGAGTCTCATTAAAACTGAACTTATCTTTCCTCAGTGTTTCATTCTCGGTCATTGATCAGTCGTCAGATCGCCAACTCAAGCCGAGCGTGACAGTAAGCACTGGCCCCATGGATCCGACGGGTGATCAGGGTGGTGGTGACGCAGCCTTAGGCATCCAGTCACGTTTAAACAAACAGGAAGCTACGCAAGCTCAAATCGTGCATTTTATGCAAATTATGTCAGCTCGTCTCGACTCTCTCTATGCAGTCATATCCGTACCTCAAGTGCCAGCTCCCGTTCCTGCCACTCCAGTTCTAGCAGCTCCTGTGCCTGTTCCAATTCCACTGCTTGAGATATACAAGGAATGGGGAAAGGGGATATGTTCTGCACCAGCTATTAAATACTGAATGTTTACTATTTGAAAAAGAGAACCCCGACAAATGTCCGTCAGTTTGATTGAGTACTCATTACTGGACGTTCGGGGTGCTACCAGAGACAAGTTGAGTTATACGAAGAAAAAAGAAGAGGAAAGAATGTCTCTTTGCTGGCGTACAGATAATGGTGGTCATTCCGAGTTGTTCGCTCGGTAATTTTCTTCGCATCACATTGATTTTCCGCTAATTGCGCATGCGCAATGTTCGCACTGCGACTGCGCCAAGTAAATTTGCTATGCAGTTAGGAATTTTACTCATGGCATTACAAGGTTTTTTCTTCGTTCTGGTGATCGTAATGTGATTGACAGGAAGTGGGTGTTTCTGGGCGGAAACTGGCCGTTTTATGGGTGTGTGTGAAAAAACGCTGCCGTTTCTGGGAATAACGCGGGAGTGGCTGGAGAAACGGGGGAGTGTCTGGGCGAACGCTGGGTGTGTTTGTGACGTCAAACCAGGAACGAAACTGACTGAACTGATCGCAGTTGCCGAGTAAGTGTGGAGCTACTCAGAGACTGCTAATAAGTGTCTATTCGCAATTCTGCTAATCTTTCATTCGCAATTTTACTATGCTAAGATTCACTCCCAGTAGGCGGCGGCTTAGCGTGTGCAAAGCTGCTAAAAGCAGCTTGCGAGCGAACAACTCGGAATGACCACCAATGATTTAAAATTAACCTTTAATAGATTAGTTAAAATTGTCTAACCACGAAATAAAAAAAGTGCAATAAACTTATATAATTTAATTACCATATATGGTGAATGGAAATAAATGTATTAAAACCGCTACCTTGTGTTGTGTCTTTATTGATCCGAATTGGATGTATCCTAAACAGACTGTACTCAATTCGTACAATTCATTGTATCAATTATTAGCTTATTAATTAACAATGATTAGCCTAATATTGAAATGCTGAATACTGTGTAATATTTATTAATTATGTATTGGTAATTTGCCGACATGTATCATAAATTTGGCAATAGTTCTAAATATCATTCACTGCAACACTCCCTCAATAATAGCCTCCCTCACTTCAAGCCAGTCAGTGCAATCTCCTGCAGTAGCTATTGTTGTTATAATAAAATACAATGTAGCTACTGGGGAGAATTTTCATAAGAAGGGAGGGAGCACTAAATGTGTCTCCTTATAAGAAAAGTGCTTGTAGGCTGAGTGTTTATGGATAGTATCAGCATATAAATAAATGCTGAATATTGAGTGAATAACGTAGATATATAGGAATATTTAATAGTTCTCCCACTATTCTATAGTCATTGCACATTTATACATCTCATAATTAGTGCAGGCTGTGTACTATTCATATGTACCCACTATAACAGTTGTATATGTGCATTAAGCATATGCCTGTATATTTATTAAATGGGGCTACTGACAAACACAGTTGTTTTACTAGAGAAATCACTTTAAGTAGAGAGAAATGTATCCTTCCACAGTAACTGCATTTATTACAATGGGTGGTATTCATGTGACCGCCGGTCAGCTGACCGACAGTCACATGACCTCCTCCACCAGCCCGACGGGTTACTATCCCGATGGTCGGCATGCCGACCAACAGGGACTATTTTCACTCGTGGGTGTCCACGACACCAATAGAGTGGGAATAGAACCCGTGGCGACCGTAGGTTGCCACCGAGCCCGCAGCGTGGCGAGCGCAGCGAGCCCGCAAGTGGCTTGCTGCACTCGCCCCTCCCCGCCGGGATCCCGGTGTCGGTAAGCTGACCGGCGGTCTCCTGACCGCCGGTCAGCAGTACTACACCCATTACAATAAATGCCATGTAGCTGTTAGATCACTTCTGCAACAGTAGCTACCTTTATTGCAAACCAATCAGTATAGGGGGTCATTCCGAGTTGTTCGCACGCAAGCTGCTTTTAGCAGCTTTACACACGCTAAGCTGCCGCCTACTGGGAGTGAATCTTAGCTTCTTAAAATTGCGAACGAAAGATTCTCTAAATTGCGACCACACACCTCTTAGCAGTTTCTGAGTAGCTCCAGACTTACTCGGCATCTGCGATCAGTTCAGTGCTTGTCGTTCCTGGTTTGACGTCACAAACACACCCAGCGTTCGCCCAGACACTCCTCCGTTTCTCCAGCCACTCCCGCGTTTTTCCCAGAAACGGTAGCGTTTTTTCGCACACACCCATAAAACGGCCTGTTTCCGCCCAGAAACACCCACTTCCTGTCAATCACACTCCGGTCACCAGAACGAAGAAAAAACCTCGTAATGCCGTGAGTAAAATTCCTAACTGCATAGCAAATTTACTTGGCGCAGTCGCACTGCGGACATTGCGCATGCGCATTAGCGACTAATCGCTCCGTTGTGAGAAAAAAAAAACGAGCGAACAACTCGGAATGACCACCATAATCTCCCACAATAGCTATTGTTGTTGTAGTAAGATACGATGTGGCTATTGGGGAGAGCTTTTCATGAGAAGGGAGGGAGCATCAGATGTATCTCCTTATAAAAGAAAGTGCTTATGAGCAGAATTGCTTTTAAGCTGCTCTATAATGCAAACTGTGGGGGTAATTCTGAGTTGATCGCAGCAGGAAATTTTTTAGCAGTTGGGAAAAACCATGGGGGTCATTCCGAGTTGTTCGCTCGTTATTTTTTTCTTGCAACGGAGCGATTAGTCGCTAATGCGCATGCGCAATGCCCGCAGTGCGACTGCGCCAAGTAAATTTTCTATGCAATTAGGTATTTTACTCACGGCATTACGAGGTTTTTTCTTCGTTCTGGTGATCGTAATGTGATTGACAGGAAGTGGGTGTTTCTGGGCGGAAACTGGCCGTTTTATGGGTGTGTGCGAAAAAACGCTACCGTTTCTGGGAAAAACGCGGGAGTGGCTGGAGAAACGGAGGAGTGTCTGGGCGAACGCTGGGTGTGTTTGTGACGTCAAACCAGGAACGACAAGCACTGAACTGATCGCAGATGCCGAGTAAGTGTGGAGCTACTCAGAAACTGCTAAGAAGTGTCTATTCGCAATTTTGCTAATCTTTCGTTCGCAATTTTGATAAGCTAAGATTCACTCCCAGTAGGCGGCGGCTTAGCGTGTGCAAAGCTGCTAAAAGCAGCTTGCGAGCGAACAACTCGGAATGAGGGCCCATGTGCACTGCAGGGGAAGCAGATATAACATGTGCAGAGAGAGTTAGATTTGGGTGTGGTGAGTTCAATCTGCAATCTAATTGCAGTTTAAAAATAAAGCAGCCAGTATTTACCCTGCACAGAAACAATATAACCCACCAAAATCTAACTCTCTCTGCAAATGTTATATCTGCCTCCCCTGCAGTGCACATGGTTTTGCCCAACTGCTAAAAAATGTCCTGCTGCGATCAACTTGGAATTACCCCCAGTGTACTTTATTCATGTGTCCCCACTATATTAATTCTATATGTGCATTAGGTGTATACCTATATGTTCCAAATAGGGCTATCAAAAATAAATACCATATAGCTATTAAATCACATTATGTGCAATCCCTATAACTGAGTAACTATATAGTAATTCAGTTGTTCATATATTTAATTTATTACTGATAGTTTAGTATATATAGGAGCACAAAATTCTGAACAGTAAATGATTATTGGCTAGCGTGTCAAAGCTGTAATTAATACACTCTGCGATTGCTGATGGCTATATATAGTATTATTATATTAAACTACTGGGTAAGCTTGCTAAAATACACAGTTGTTGCAGCTCCCAGTAGATCTTATATTAGTCAAGTATCTCCTTACTAGGTGATTAATCGCGCCCTACAGGCGCTCTTCACACCGTCGTTAGGGGCTACGCCCCTTTAACCCCTGCACGCCTTTGAACCTACGCAGTCCGGTAGATAACAGATCCAGAAATGCAGGGCAGTATAGAGGGCATACAGAAATGGTGTCCGGTTGAGAAAAGATAGAGAGGCGTAGGGGGGGGGGGGGGGGTAGGGAGACAGGGAATGTACAGAAATGCTGTGCGATCGGTAAAGGATAGTGAGAGTCAGGGTGGTAGAGAGAGGATAAAGAGAGGCAAGGTGTTAGACAGAGAATACCATTGCAAGAGGCTAACCGTTAACCCCTGCACGGTCTTCAGCTGTGCTATAATTGTTATTATATGGAGTATTACCTGCAAAAAAGTTTATGCTAGTGGGTAAATATTGCAAGGGGGAAGGGCGTGCAATTGTCAAGGGGGTGTAGCCCTTTGTGAGGGTGTGAAGAGTGGCCACAGGGCACAATGAATAACATAGTGTAGTATATACTGCTAGTGTATGCAGCGCAGCTTATACACACAGTGGCCACAGGTATCAGAGCCACGTATACACACAATGGACACAGGTAGCAGGGCAGCTTATACACACAGTGGCCACAGGTAATGGAGCCACGTATCCACACAGTGGCCAGAGGTAGCAGGGCAGCTTATACACACAATACACACAGGTAGCAGAAACGCTTATACACACAATACCCACAGGTAGCAGAGCCGCTTATACACACAGTGCCCACAGGTACTGTAGCAGAGCCGCTTATACACAGAGTGCCCACAGGTAGCAGAGACGCTTATACACACAGTGCCCACCGGTAGCAAAGCAGTTTATACACACAATGACCACAGGTAGCAGTGCCACTTCTACACCCAATTCCCATAGGTAACAGAGCCGCTTATACAGACAGAGCCCATAGGTAGCAGAGACACTTATACACAATGTGCCAACAGGTAGCAAAGCAGTTTATACACACAATGACCACAGGTAGCAGTGGTGCTTATACACACAATGGCCCCCGGTAGCAGTGCCACTTCTACACCCAATTCCCATAGGTAACAGAGGTGCATATACACACAGTAGCCATAGGTAGCAGAGCCGCTTATACACACAATGGCCACAGGTAGCAGGGCCACTTATACACACAATGGCCACAGATAGCAGTGTCACTTATACACACAATGGCCACAGGTAGCAGTGTCGCTTATACACACAATGGCCACAGGTAGCAGTGTCGCTTATACACCCAATGACCACTGGTAGCAGAGCCGCTTATATACACAGTGGCCCCAGGTAGCAGCGTTGGTTGTAGACACAATGGCCACAGGTAGCAGAGTTGGTTGTAGACACAGTGCCCACAGGTAGCAAAGCAGTTTATACACACAATGACCACAGGTAGCAGTGGTACTTATACACACAGTGCCCACAGGTAGCAGAGCCGCTTATACACACAGAGCCCACAGGTAGCAGAGACACATACACAATGTGCCAACAGGTAGCAAAGCAGTTTATACACACAATGACCACAGGTAGCAGTGGTGCTTATACACACAATGGCCCCCCGGTAGCAGTGCCACTTCTACACCCAATTCCCATAGGTAACAGAGGTGCTTATACACACAGTGGCCATAGGTAGCAGAGCCGCTTATACACACAATGGCCACAGGTAGCAGGGCCACTTATACACACAATGGCCACAGGTAGCAGTGTCGCTTATACAAACAATGGCCACAGGTAGCAGTGTCACTTATACACACAATGGCCACAGGTAGCAGTGTCGCTTATACACACAATGGTCACAGGTAGCAGTGTCGCTTATACACACAATGGTCACTGGTAGCAGAGCCGCTTATATACACAGTGGCCCTAGGTAGCAGAGTTGGTTGTAACACAATGGCCACAGGTAGCAGAGTTAATTGTAGACACAATGGCCACAGGTAGTAGCTGCGTTTATACGTACAGTGCCCACAGGTAGCAGTGTCGCTTAGACATATAATGGCCACAGTATTATTTTTTTTATTAATCCAATGTCCATTGGTAGCAACTATACTCATAGAAGTTCAGTGTGTGTGTGGGGGTTTTTTGGAAAGGGGTGGGTTCAGTGAGGTGGAGGTGACTATCTCTGGCGCTGATCACCCCGATTCAGGGAATCACTTGAAGCGGCTGCGGATGGTGTCCGAGGTGCTACGTGTGGTGGAGGGGTGGGTGCGGGAGGGGGTCCAGAGGTGTTGCGGGTGGTGGAGGGGTGGGTGCAGTGGCATGGATGGCGGAAAAGGTGCAGAGGTGCTGTGGGTGGGGGAGGGGTAGTTGTAGAGGGGGCGTGGATGGGGGAGGGGGTCTAGAGGTGCTGTGGGTGGGGGAGGTGCGGGTGCGGAAGGGGAGTGTAGATGCTGTTGGTGGGGGAGGGGGGCTGTGGATGAAATAGGGGGTCTGGAGGTGGTGTGCGTGGGGGAGGGGCAATGTAGTTGGGGGGTGTTTGGGGAGGTGGGGTTGCAGGGGGGTGAGGTTGGGTGATAGGTTCTAGAAGTGCTGCGGGTGGAGGAGGGGTGGCTGCAGGGGAGCCGTGGATGGGGTCCGGAGGTGCTGTGGGAGGTGGTCCAGAGGTGCTGCGGGTGGGGGAGGTGTGGTAGGTCCACGAATGGGGGAAAGTGTCTATAGATGATGAGGGTGGGGGAGGGGGCCGGAGGGGCTGTGGTTGGGGGATTGGCGGCTGCAGGGGTGTGGTGGGGGACCGGATAGGCTGCGGGCAGGGGAGGGGGCAGGGGGTGCTGCGGGTGTGGGTGCTATGGGTGGGGGAGGGGTAGGGGGCGGGAGTGCCTCGGGTGGAAGGGGGATGTGGTGGCTGCTGTAGGCGGGAGGGGTGTGTGTGCCACGGGTGGGGGGCGGATGTGGTGGATGCTGTTGGTGCAGCGGGTGGGGGAGGGGTGGAGGGTGCGGGAGTGTAGCGGGGTTGGAGAGGTGGGTATGGGGGTGCGGGGGTGCCGCGGGTGGGGGAGGGGTGGTAAGTGCTGTGGGTGTCGGTGCTACGGGTGGGGGAGGTGCGTGTGCAGCGGGTGGGGGGCGGATGTGGTGGATGCTGTGAGTGCGGCGGTTGGGGGGGGTGCGGGTGGGGTGGAGGGTGTGGGGGGGAGAGGTGGGTATGGGGGTGGGGTGGAGGGTGTGGGGGTGTAGTGGGGAGAGAGGTGGGTATGGGGGTGGGGGAGGGGCGGGGGGTTTTGCGGGTTGTGGGTGATATGGGAGGGGGAGGGGGCGGGAGTGCTGCGGGTGGGGGAGGGGCGTGTGCCGGGGGTGGGGGACGGATGTGGTGGGTGCTGCGGGTAGGGGGGGTGCTGCAGGTGGGGACGGGAGTGCTGTGGGTGGGGGAGGGGTGGGAGGTGCTGCGGGTGTGGGTGGTACGGATGGGGGGGCACGAGGCGGATGTGGTGGATACCGCGGGTGGGGGGTGGATGTGGTGGATACTGTGGGTGCCGCGGGTGGGGGAAGTGCGGGGGTGCCGCGGGTGGGGGTGGGGTGGGTGAGATGGAGGGTGCAGGGGTGTAGCGGGGGAGAGGTGGGTATGGGGGTGGGGTGGGGGTGCCACGGGTGGGGGAGGGGCGGGGGTGCCGCGGTTTGTGGGTGCTACGGGTGGGGGAGGGGACGGGAGTGCCGCAGGTGGGGGAGGGGCGTGTGCCGTATGTGGTGGGTGCTATGAGTGCCGCGGGTGGGGGAGGGGTGGGGGTGCCGTGGGTTGGGGAGGGGCTGGGGTGCTGCAGGTGTGGGTGCTATGGGTGGGGGAGAGGCGTGTACTGCGGGTGGGGGGTGCTGCAGGTGTGGGTGCATCGGGTTGGGGAGGGGGCGGGAGTGCCGCATGTGGGGGATGAGCGTGTGCCGGGGGAGGGGGTGGGAGTGCCGTGGGTGGGGGAGGGGGCGGGGGTGCTGCTGGTGTGGGTGCATCGGATTGGGGAGGGGGCGGGAGTGCCGCGGGTGGGGGAGGGGCGTGTGCCGCCGGTGGGGGAGGGGGTGGGAGTGCCACGGGTGGGGGAGGGGGCAGGGGGTGCTGCAGGTGTGGGTGCTATGGGTGGGGGAGGGGCAGGAGTGCCATAGGTGGGGGAGGGGCGTGTGCCACGGGTGTGGGAGGGGCGAGAGTGATGAGTGTAGGAGAGGTGCAGGGGGTGCTGCAGGTGTGGGTGAAATGGGTGGGGGAGTGCCCCGGTTGGGGGAGGGGAGTGGGGGGAGGGGCGGGAGTGCCACGGGTGGGCTGCAGATGTGGGTGCTATGGGTGGGGTAGGAAGTGGCGCGGGTGGGGGAAGGGCGGGAGTGGCACGGGTGGGGGAGGGGTAAGGGGTGCTGCAGATGTGGGTGCTATGGGTGGGGGAGGGGACGGGAGTGCTGCGGGAGGGAAAGGGGTGAGGGGTGCTGCAGATGTGGGTGCTATGGGTGGGGGCGGGAGTGCCACGGGTGGGGGAGGGGTGGGGGGTGCTGCATATGTGGGTGCTATGAGTGGGGGAGCGGGCGGGAGTGCCACGGGTGGGGCAGGGGTGGGGGGTTCTGCAGATGTGGTTGCTATGTGTAGGGGAGGGGGCGGGAGTGCCACGGGTGGGGGAGGGGTGGGAGTGTCGTGGTGGGGGAGGGGCGTCTGCCGCAGGTGGGGGAGGGGCGGGAGTGCCGCGGGTGGGGCAGGGGTGGGGGGTGCTGCAGATGTGGGTGCTATGGGTGGGGGAGGGGGCTGGAGTGCCACGGGTGGGGGAGGGGTGGGGGTGCCACAGTGGGTGAGGGGTGGGGGGTGCTGCAGATGTGGGTGCTATGGGTGGGGGATGGGGGCGGGAGTGCTGCGGGTAGGGGAGGGGTGGGGGGTGCTGCAGATATGGGTGCTATGGGTGGGAGTGCCACAGGTGGGGGAGGGGCGGGGGGTGCTGCAGGTGTGGGTGCCGCGGGTGGGAGGGTGCGTGGAGGAGTGGGGCGTGTGACGCGGGTGGGGGGTGGATGTTGTGGAGGCTGTGGGTGCCGCGGGTGGGAGGGGGTGGGAGCGGCAGTCAGAGGTCGTCCACGGCATTCTCCTCCGGACTGTGCGGAAGCTGAGCAGTCACCAGCTGCAGTGTCACCAGGGTGCAGGGAGTGTACAGGGAGGGGGGAGAGAGGGGACTGTGTGGAGATGGGGAGGGGACTGGGTGGGGATGGGCGGACCGAGGGAGGGGACTGTTCTTGTCCTGCATCCAGCCACCCAGATCTGTGCCTGTGACTCCACCCAGCGTTAGAAATGCAGGCACAGAGTCACAAGGCTAATATATAGGAGATTCTCAGAGAGATCTTTCTGTTGCTGTATCAATCTATAACTTATTAGCTAGCAACACAGTATATAGGATTCGTACAATGCCATCTTAATATCTCCAACGAGATTCCCGTTACTATAATAATCTGTGTTCAATTATATAATTGTTGTATAGCAACATTGGAGGTTGAATCAGGCTAATGCTAATCTGATGCAGTATCTCCCATATGCAGTGCTACACATTTACAGCAGTGATAATACTGCAGCATCCTGTGTTCAGTGTTCCTTTTCTACAATACATGAACTATATGCCATTAAACATTAACATTAGTGCTACTTTGTATCTAGATACATTCTTTTATATTAGATATAGTAAGACCAGGTAGCGGCCATGCCGCCGCCGACACGTGTTTCGTGCAATTTAGACTTTTTCAGGGCTCCATTGGAGATATTAGGCGGGCATTTTTCGAATCCTATATACTTTGTTGCTAGCTAATAAGTTATAGATTGATACAGCAACAGAAAGATCTCTCTAAGGGGTATATTTACTAAGAATCGTATTTTTTTAAATTTGTTTGAAGATTAAACACGAATGACATCGGGACAACTTTTTTTTATTTTTTACGCCTCATTTACTATGCTGTCGTATTTTTGTTATTCGTATTTTCCGATGTCGATGTTATTCATATTTTTTAAGTTCCTAATGCGGCCGAATTTTTTTTGCGACCGTATTATTATTATTTTTTTTACTGTTTCGTTGTTTTTTTTCACGGCCGAGATTTTACTCCCTTCCCGGCCGCGTTTTTTTCCGACTTTCCTTTTCGTCACTCGTCCGTGATTGGTTGGGTTTGTGATGGAGGAGTGTCTGTGCAGCATAGTATAAATACGCCCCAAACTGGACAGACCTCGTGGGTTTAGCTAGTGGAGAGGAGTGAGGTAGTGTTGTTTGCGGTAGGAGTTGTGGAAAGTTGGTTAGGTGAGTTTAAGTGATTGCTGAGTGGTGTATTTGGTTTGTAAGTCGTCTTGTGATTATTATTGTTGTGGTGTTGTTTTGAAGTGTGTCATATTTTTAGTGGTTGTTTTTTTATTTCAGTCTATTGTTGTGTGTGTGTGTGTGTGTGTGTGTGTGTGTGTGTGTGTGTGTGTGTGTGTGTGTGTTTGGTGTGTGGTGTGTAGTGTTAGTGGAGGAGTGTGTTTTGTGTATTTTGTTATTCGTGTCATTTGTTGTTTGTGTCAATTATGTCTCAGTCAGAGGTCAGTGAGGTGGGGGAGGTGAGTGAAGTGGAGGTGTTGAGTGAGGCGGAGGGGGTTAGTTTGAGGGAGGAGGTGAGTGAGGCTGAGGATGTTAGTGAGAGGGAGGAGAGCAGTGAGTCAGAGGGTGAAGTTGCTGCTGTGGACTCTAGTGAGAGTGAGAGTGATGGTGCTGTGGCTCCGCAGCCACGCACCACTACGAAGACTGGGCGCAACGTGAAGTTTTGTTATGCAGAAAATGTTGCGCTGGTTGGTGAGCTGATGCGCCATCATCGGCAGCTCTTTGGCGCTGAGGTCTCCAAAGTCACTTCTCGCAGAAAGAGTGCTATTTGGGCTAAAGTTGTAGCTGCAGTGAATAGCGAGGGAGTTGTTCACAGGACAGAAGACACATGTCGTAAACATTTTTACGACATAAAGCGCTGTGTCAAGGCAAAGATGGCCAAGGAGGCCAAGTCTGCCCGTCAAACCGGTGGTGAGCATCCGTATATCGCAGGAGCCAGTGCGGAGCTTAATTCCTCACAAAGTGGTTGGGGCCACTTATGTGCGTGATTCAGATCGGCCCAGGCAGGATGTTGAGTAGTTTTTATGTGTTTTTTTTGTGTACAATTGTTTTGTTGTTAAAACTTTGGAGTCCTGCTATGTGTTATATTAGGACTATGCTAGTTTAGTGTGTATTAGTGTGGCTAATTGTGTCTATCATGATTGTTTGTGTAAAATCTCCTGGGTGTTACTATAGTGTGTTAGCAATTAGTTCAGGTCCTTAATAATGTACCTGGTGAAAGGTACCTTATTTAGAATGGATTGTATTGGTTATTGGTGGGACACACCATTTATCTGCAAAGGTGTAAGTGTGGTGTCTTCATGATTTATTTGTTAAGGACACATGTTCGCATGATGTTTAGTGAATTTTACAACAAAGACGCTTTTCTAGGTGGTGTTTTGTGGTTTCACAAATACTTTTTTTATTCCTAAGTTTTTTTAAAAATGTTATGTATGCATTTGGTGTGTAGTTTGTTTTTCAGTCAAAATTTTATGTGTTCTGATTTGTGTTTGTAACATTAATCTGTTTAATTTTGTATGCTACGCACGTGTCGCCATGTGTGTTGTATAGTTGTTGCCACATTGTGATGAAGTTGCATTACTCTTTTGTGTTTTAGTTTTGAGGATTTGTTTTATAATGTATGGTTATGTATGTGTTTGTAACTAATTTTTGAGAAATGCTGTTGTTATTGTTGTTTGCAAATGCATTTGTGTGTACAAATCATATGATTCTTTGTATTACAGTGGCTCGGAAACGCACACGCCAATCCACTCCTTCAAATGTTGAACATGGTGCTGATGTTGCAGAAGGTAAATGTGAAACACATTAACACTTAAGGAGGAGTTCAAATCATTGCCAAATTTAGACAACTACATTTGTTTCACATAGGTCCATCCCGCCATCATCCGACTGCACAAATGCGCACAGGCCACGGATCCACAACGCATCAACGCGTGGCACAGAAAAGACCATAACAGGATCTGCCCAGAGCACAATCTGCTTCTCCACCGACGCGACGCATCAGTACGGTCGCATCAAGGCCACCGTCCGATTTGCTGGTGCCCTCCCCACCACTTCAACTGCAGTCTCCTCAAATTCCAGGTGAGTCAAAAAATATACACACACAAAAAAATACACATTACTAATATTTTTAATACATACAAATACACACAGTAATCTTATTAGATTAGCCTTTACACTGATTTAACAAAATGCTTTTGACATAGCCAACCCTTTCTAGATTACAAATAAAGTTTAGGATTATTCTGTCCGTACATTGGAAGCAAACACTAGCATATTGGGGGTCATTCCGAGTTGTTCGCTCGGTATTTTTCTTCGCATCGCAGCGATTTTCCGCTAACTGCGCATGCGCAATGTTCGCACTGTGACTGCGCCAAGTAAATTTGCTATGCAGTTAGGTATTTTACCCACGGCATTACGAGGTTTTTTCTTCGTTCTGGTGATCGTAATGTGATTGACAGGAAGTGGGTGTTTCTGGGCGGAAACTGGCCGTTTTATGGGAGTGTGTGAAAAAACGCTACCGTTTCTTGGAAAAACGCGGGAGTGGCTGGAGAAACGGGGGAGTGTCTGGGCGAACGCTGGGTGTGTTTATGACGTCAAACCAGGAATGACAAGCACTGAACTGATCGCAGATGCCGAGTAAGTTTGAAGCTACTCAGAAACTGCTAAGAAGTGTCTAATCGCAGTTTTGCTAATCTTTCGTTCGCAATTTTGATAAGCTAAGATTCACTCCCAGTAGGCGGCGGCTTAGCGTGTGCAAAGCTGCTAAAAGCAGCTTGCGAGCGAACAACTCGGAATGACCACCATTGTGCTGAAGTATACTACCAAATGTGAATTTAACGTTAGCACACAGAATAATATTGGGACCTTGAGTCATTTTTAAACTATAAAATGTATAAATTTAGTTTAGTATAGCCATCACAGATGTACTGTAACATACTAACCAGTTATTTAGTCAGAATCACACTAAACCAGGTTTTGAACTTAAAAATGTCACTTGACATTAGGTTTAGGCTTAAGGTTGTGAAGCTTAATATATTGAGACAAAATAATAACAATAGCAGGCCATAATGCAGTGGTATCCAAACTTTATATAATCACGGTGCCCTAGAGTTTTCTAAATTTAAACATGGCACCCCTAGCCAAACAAAAACTTATTGTTTAATTTTGCAAAAATACTTAAAATAAGTAGATTGTGTTTATATAACATCCTTAGCCTCAATTGTGTGTTGTGTGAAAATATTTACTTCTGTTTGTTCCCATATTTTATGACTGACAGCTACTAGCACTAGTTTAGCTTATTATATTGAGCTAAAAAAAAAATATTTGGTCGTGGACCACCAACCCAAGGCACACCTGCAAGTGTCCCGAGACACCACAGGGAGCCACGGCTCACAGTTTGAGAAACACTGGCATAATGGGTAGGCCAAATTAGTGCTTATGTAGGTATGGACTTGCAAATAGATAAAATTTCACTTGTTGGTGTTATTTAAAAAAATATGTACAAAAGAAAATGAATACAAAACCGAAAAAACTAAAATATGATTCCATTCATACACACATAGATCAAGGCAACATGACCCCCGCACACCAGTCAGATGTAATGGAGGAAACTTATGTCCTTAACCTGCAGCCGGTAGACCCGACTACAACAAGCACGCCACCTATGGCTGGCCCTCCGCCTCCAACTACTCCACCACCATAATTGAGCACAGCCACACCCCCGCCACAAAACACATTCCAGGCATTTTGTGACAGCTGGACAACCCAGCAACCGCAACATATGGAGTGTCTTCGCAGACAGACCCAGCTGCTGTCAAGTCTTCCACATTATCTCCCCAGATTAAGTCGCACTATGTGCAGACAAAATTCTGAACTCAGCAGAATTGCCACATGCATGGAACTAATGCGGGCTGATACCAGCAACATGATGCTCACCATGGCCAGGATTATGGACGACCAAATGAGGCAACATCAGAACTACCTCAATCTCCTTGATTCAAACAATCAACTATGTGAAAGTCTAGCCAGAATAATAGAAAATAACACGGCATCAAACATCCAACTGAATGCAACAGTAAGCAACCTCAGCCACAATATTGCCAACCTACACAACCAACAAGCGAACACAAGCTCTGAAACAACAACACCGTTAACTACGCCTATTTCTTCCCCAGTTAGAAGATCAAGAAGAAGAGCTAATGTCCCTGGTCCCGACTCTGCCGGATCTAAGGGCCACACCAAAAAATAATTTAAAGCAGCAACAGGTGTTGGGTTGTTAGTGGGGTAAAGTTTTTCTGTGTTTATATTTTATATTTATGAATATTTTCTAACCAAAAAATAAACACATTTGTTTGCACAAAAAACACCTGATTTGTGGCCAAAATTAATATAGTTCTAATGAGTTAAGACATATTATGTTATTATTGTTAAAATGTGTAACACAAATTTTAAAACAAATGAACACATAAATTTAATGCAACACAGGGCAACATCCATTTGTGTGTGTGGGATTGTAATCATGTAGTTAGGTACTGTTTTATGTTTCAACAAATGTAGGCTGAACTTAGGTTTTACATGAAACACATCTAAACACGCTTCTCTAAAGCAGATCTATTTGAAAAACGTATTTTTTTACGAATCTCTAAAATTCACGGCTGAAATGCTCCTTTCACGGTGGTAATTAGAAATACGAATTTTTGATAAATGACCGAGTTTTATTTAAACAGCCGTGTTTGACCGATGGTGTATTCATTCGTATTTTTTAACACAGCCCACCAAAAAAATACGAATGCCTTCATCACTGCCGAGATTTGAGTTTAGTAAATGACACTTTGAAGAAAAAACACCAACTCGGTCAAAATCGGGACTTTAGTAAATATACCCCTGAGAATAAGGAGATACTTGACTAATATAAGATCTACTGGGAGCTGCAACAACTGTGTATTTTAGCAAGCTTACCCAGTGGTTTAATATAATAATACAATATATAGCTATCAGCAATCGCAGAGTGTATTAATTACAGCTTTGACACGCTAGCCAAGAATCATTTACTGTTCAGAATTTTGTGCTCCTATATATACTAAACTATCAATAATAAATTAAATATATAAACAACTGAATTATTGTATAGTTACTCAGTTACAGGGATTGCACATAACAATGTGATTTAATAGCTATATGGTATTTATTTTTGATAGCCCCATTTGGAACATATAGGTATACACCTAATGCACATATAGAATAAATATAGTGGGGATACATGAATAAAGTACACAGTTTGCATTATAGAGCAGCTTAAAAGCAATTCTGCTCATAAGCACTTTCTTTTATAAGGAGATACATCTGATGCTCCCTCCCTTCTCATGAAAAGCTCTCCCCAATAGCCACATCGTATCTTACTACAACAACAATAGCTATTGTGGGAGATTATACTGATTGGTTTGTAATAAAGGTAGCTACTGTTGCAGGAGTGATCTAATAGCTACATGGCATTCATTGTAATAAATGCAGTTACTTGTGGAAGAATACATTTCTCTCTACTTAAAGTGATTTCTCTAGTAAAACAACTGTGTTTACCAGTAGCCCCATTTAATAAATATACAGGCATATGCTTAATGCACATATACAACTGTTATAGTGGGCACATATGAATAGTACAAAGCCTGCACTAATTATGAGATGTATAAATGTGCAATGACTATAGAATAGTGGGAGAACTATTAAATATTCCTATATATCTACGTTATTCACTCAATATTCAGCATTTATTTATACGCTGATACTATCCATAAACACTCAGCCTACAAGCACTTTTCTTATAAGGAGACACATTTAGTGCTCCCTCCCTTCTTATGAAAATTCTCCTTAGTGGCTACATTGTATTTTATTATAACAACAATAGCTACTGCAGGAGATTGCACTGACTGGCTTGAAGTGAGGAGGCTATTATTGAGGGAGTGTTGCAGTGAATGGTATTTAGAACTATTGCCAAATTTATAATACATGTCGGCAAATTACCAATACATAATTAATAAATATTACACAGTATTCAGCATTTCAATATTAGGCTAATCATTGTTAATTAATAAGCTAATAATTGATATAATGAATTGTACGAATTGAGTACAGTCTGTTTAGGATACATCCTATTCGGATCAATAAAGACACGACACAGGTAGCGGTTTTAATACATTTATTTCCATTCACCATATATGGTATTTATATTATATGTTTATTGCACTTTTTTTATTTCGTGGTTAGACAATTTTAACTAATCTATTAAAGGTTAATTTTAAATCATTATCTGTGCGCCAGCAAAGAGACATTCTTTCCTCTTCTTTTTTCTTCGTATAACTCAACTTGTCTCTGGTAG
Source organism: Pseudophryne corroboree (assembly GCF_028390025.1). NCBI lineage: Eukaryota > Metazoa > Chordata > Amphibia > Anura > Myobatrachidae > Pseudophryne > Pseudophryne corroboree. Next base: position 492,335,815 of record NC_086446.1, on the reverse strand, counting down.
CACCCCCGAACGTCCAGTAATGAGTACTCAATCAAACTGATGGACATTTGTCGGGGTTCTCTTTTTCAAATAGTAAACATTCAGTATTTAATAGCTGGTGCAGAACATATCCCCTTTCCCTATTCCTTGTATATCTCAAACAGTGGAATTGGAACAGGCACAGGAGCTGCTAGAACTGGACTGGCAGGAACGGGAGCTGGCACTTGAGATACGGATATGACTGCATAGAGAGAGTCGAGACAAGCTGACATATTTTGCATAAAATGCACGATTTGAGCTTGCGTAGCTTCCTGTTTGTTTATACGCTGATACTATCCATAAACACTCAGCCTACAAGCACTTTTCTTATAAGGAGACACATTTAGTGCTCCCTCCCTTCTTATGAAAATTCTCCTTAGTGGTTACATTATTTATTTATTATTTATTTATTAACAGTTTCTTATATAGCGCAGCATATTCAGTTGCGCTTTACAATTAGAACAACAGTAATAGAACAAAACTAGGTAAAAACAGACAGACATAGAGGTAAGAAGGCCCTGCTCGCAAGCTTACAATCTATAGATTGTATTTTATTATAACAACAATAGCTACTGCAGGAGATTGCACTGACTGGCTTGAATTGAGGAGGCTATTATTGAGGGAGTGTTGCAGTGAATGATATTTAGAACTATTGCCAAATTTATAATAAATGTCGGCAAATTACCAATGCATAATTAATAAATATTACACAGTATTCAGCATTTCAATATTAGGCTAATCATTGTTAATTAATAAGCTAATAATTGATACAATGAATTGTACAAATTGAGTACAGTCTGTTTAGGATACATCCGATTCGGATCAACAAAGACACGACACAGGTAGCAGTTTTAATACATTTATTTCCATTCACCATGTATGGTAATTATATTATATAAGTTTATTGCACTTTTTTATTTCGTGGTTAGACAATTTTAACGAATCTATTAAAGGTTAATTTTTAATCATTATCTGTGCGCCAGCAAAGAGACATTCTTTCCTCTTCTTTTGTCTTCCAATTCCACTGTTGCAATTACCTTCACCTAGTAAATTTGATGGTACTCCAAAGCAATGCCACGGATTCCTCAACCAATGTGAGATTTAGGGGTAAATTTACTAAAGCTTCTAAATATGAAAAGTGGTGATGTTGCCTATAGCAACCAATCAGATTCTGTGTATCATTTTCTAGGATGCAATACAGAAATGATAGACAGAATCTGATTGGTTGCTATGGGCAACATCACCACTTTTCTTTTCAAGAAGCGTTAGTAAATTTACCCCTCAGTTTGAGCTACAGTCTGCGAATTTCCCAACCACTCGGACCGGGATAGTTTATATTATTTCTCTACTAACCGGTCAGGCATTGGAATGGGCATCTCCTCTGTGGGAGAAAGCGGATTCCATTCTTTCAAACTACTCGGAATTTGTATCCACTTTCCGAAAGATTTTCAACAAACCGGGCAGGACTTCCTCAGCTTCCTTGGAGATTCTGCGTTTGCGACAGGGAACTCGAACCATCAGTCAATACGTTATCCAGTTTTATACCCTCGCTTCTGAACTTGGTTGGAATGAAGAGGCTCTCATAGCAGCTTTCTGGAATGGTCTTTCAGACAAGATTAAGGACGATCTAGCAACCCTAGACATACCAGACAAGTTGGACAAACTAATCTCTCTATGCAACAAGTTGGATCTGAGATATAGAGAGCGTTGCTTGGAAAGATCAAGGTCCGACCATCCGAGCTCCTCTTCCTAGACCATCTTCTCCCATGCTAGTTTACCGGCCCCATCTCACTGATGAAGAACGACAAAGGCGGAGACGAGGAAACCTCTGCATGTATTGCGGATCAGCTGATCACTTTGTCAAGTCCGGCAGTCATCGGCTGGGAAACTCCCACTCCTAACTTATGCAGGAGAGGTTAAGTTAGGAGTCTCCTTGGAATTACCTCTCAGGAAAGAATCTGTGCTTACCACTTGTCTAGAGCTCTCTTCTTCAGTTTTTGTTTCTGCTCTAATCAACTCTGGAGCAGCTGAGAGTTTTATCACCTTGGCACTAGTTAAACGAACCAGAATCCAGATGGTGAGGTTGGATTGTCCTATTTCAATCATGGCAGTCGATGGAAGTTACATCCCTGGAGGAATCATTACTCACCACACTGTTACTCTCAAATTAAAGATTGGAGCTCTTCATTCAGAAAACATCTCTTTCCTAGTAATTCCTAAAGCCTCTCAAGAATTAATTCTCAGATTCCCTTGGCTACAAAGACATAATCCCCGCATCAGTTGGCAGACTATGGATGTGCTCGCTTGGGGTGAGTCTTGCTCCCATGAGTGCTTGGCGTCTGTGAAACCTCTTCATAGTTTGAATCCTTCTGAACTCCCGGTAGCCTATCAGGACTTTCAAGATGTCTTTAGTAAACAGGGAGCGGACACTTTGCCTCCCCATCGTAGTTGGGACTGCCCTATTCATTTGATACCTGGCAAAACTCCTCCAAGAGGTCGAATATACCCGTTATCCCTTCCAGAGACCCAGGCCATGTCAGACTACATTTCGGAAAATTTCACTAAGAGTATTATTCGCCCCTCTTCTTCTCCGGCCGGGGCAGGTTTCTTTTTCGTGAAAAAGAAGGATGAGAGTTTACGGCTATGAATAGATTACCGGTGATTGAATGAGATCACTGTGAAGAACAGATATCCTCTGCCCCTGATTCCTGAGTTGTTAGATCAAGTGAAAGGAGCCACCGTTTTCACTAAGTTGGACCCTTTAGGGGCTTATAACCTGATATGTATTCGCTCTGGAGACGAATGGAGGACCGCTTTTAATACCCGGGACGGGCATTACGAGTATCTAGTGATGCCCTTCAGCCTTTGCAATGCTCCGGCGGTCTTCCAGAACTTTGTGAACGAGATATTCAGAGATCTTCTTTACAGTTGCCTAGTGGTATATTTGGACGATATTCTCATTTTCTCGAAAGATTTGAAAGTCCATCATGAGCAAGTCAAGGAGGTCTTAAACCGTCTTAGGAAGAATCATCTCTTTTGCAAGTTAGAAAAGTGCACCTTTGAGGTACCATCCATCTCCTTTCTCGGTTATTTCATCTCCGGACAGGAGCTACAGATGGATTCAACCAAGGTCCAAGCAATTTGTGATTGGACTCTTCCTACCACTCTAAAAGGGATCCAACGATTTCTTGACTATGCCAACTTCTACAGAAAATTTATCAAAGACTACTCCACTATCATCGCCCCAATTACCATGTTAACCAGGAAAGGAGCCAATCCTTCGATTTGGCCACCCGAGGCTCTGAAAGCCTTCACGTTCTTAAAAGAGTCCTTCATGTCCACTCCAATTCTTCGCCAACCTGATCTCAGTCGCCCCTTTCAGGTGGAAGTAGATGCTTCTTCGGTGGGAGTCGGGGCAGTTCTTTCTCAGCTCTTTGAAGATAAGAAAAGTCATCCTTGTGCATATTTTTCTCGAAGATTCTCCCAAGCAGAACAAAATTATCCAATTGGCGAACTAGAACTGTTGGTCATTAAATTAGCTTTTGAAGAGTGACAATATTTATTAGAGGGAGCTCAACACCCTATTTCTGTTATCACGTATCAGAAGAATCTTCTGTACCTCCAGACAGCTCATTGTTTGAATCCATGGCAAGCCAGATAGGCCCTCTTCTTCTCTCGGTTCTCCTTCAAACTCTCTTACTGCCCAGGAACCTTAAATCGAAGAGCAGATGCACTTTCTCGTTCTTTTCAAATGAATGATTCACTCGACTCCTCTGAGAAACAATTTATTCTGAATCCAGCTTCATTTACTTCAACTCATACTGTTCCTCTGCCTCCTCCGGGAATAACTTTTGTGGCACCAAAACTTTGCAGGAAATTGCTTACGTGGGCTCATTCTTCATCTTTCATGGGTCATGCCGCTGGTCTTAAGACTCTCAAGTTCATTCAACTGGTGGCCTCATCTTAAAACGGATGTCTTTGAATTTGTAGCAGCCTGTTCCAAGTGTGCTCAACATAAAAGTTTACGAACATCTCCCTCGGGTCTTCTTCATCAACTTCCAACACCTCAAAAGCCTTGGACTCACATCTCTATGAATTTTATAACTGATTTGCCAGTCTCCAGAGGGCACAACACCATTTGGGTCATTGTGGACCGATTTTCGAAGATGGCTCACTTCATACCCCTCACTGGTCTTCCCTTTGCTCCTCAGGTATCCAAATTGTTTTTCTCAGAGATTTTCCATTTGCATGGTCTCCCACAGGAAATAATTTCTGATTGGGGTCCCCAATTCGTGGAAAGCTCTCAGCTCGGTCTTAGGAATCAAGTTGAACTTCTCTTCAGCATATCATCCCCAGACTGACGGACAGACTGAAAGTGTCAACCAAGATCTGGAAACTTTCTTACGGATGTTCATGTCCCCTGTTCAGGATGACTGGATGGATTACCACCCATTCACTGAGTTTGCACACAATAACCTATATCATTCTTCCACCAATTCCACTCCTTTCTTCATTAACTATGGTTTTCATAAACGAGATCCTTCCTTCGAATCTCTCCCAGCTCTCGAGGTTCCTGTTGCTGAATCCACTCTTCATCAGTTCACTAAGATTTGGAAACAAATTCATAAGGTGCTTCTTAAGACTTCCCAAAAATATAAGACCTACGCCGATCGGAAACGGAGGGCTGTTCCTAGTCTCAAAGTGGGAGATCGTGTTTGGATATCCACCAGAAACCTCAGACTCAAAGTTCCTACCAAAAAGTTTGCTCCACGATTCATCAGTCCGTATCCTATTGAAAGAGTGTTGAATCCTGTGTCTTACAAGGTGAAACTGCCTCCCTATTTGAAAATTCCCAATGCCTTTCACATTTCTCTGCTAAAGCCTCTTGTACTAAATCGTTTTCTAGCAGCTTTCCCTAAACCACCCAAGGTTCAAGCCGCTTAAAATGAGGAATTTGAGGTTCATAAGATTCTTGACTCCCGCAAGAGGTATGGTCGTCTCCGGTATCTCATAGATTGGTGAGGATATGGTCCAGAGGAATGGTCTTGGGTGGCTGCAGAGGATGTAAATGCTCCAAGACTGATTCGTGCCTTTCATGCCAAGAATCCCACTAAGCAGCGTGGGTGACCCTCCTAAAAAAGGGGTGGGGGTACTGTCAGCAAGACTCCGGTTCTGGTCCCTGCGGCCTTCCTGTTGGTTGGCTGGGGTGGCTGCGACAGATAGAAGCTGCGGCAGAAAGCTCCTCTGGTGCGGCTGCCACGCATCTGGAGGCCGTGATCCAGGTCCTGGGGAGCGGAGCATGGCAGCCGGAGGTGTCTGTTTCCCGTTGTCCTGTTGCTGGAGTGCAGCATCTGGGAGGCTGAGGCCAGAGGTAGTGGCTGTGTGCTGATTCCACATGTGTCCTCTGTGCAGGGAGCAGCCATGTTGGAGACCAAGCCTAGCCAATAGATATCCCAGTTCGCATCCAGCCAATCCGGTGCAGTCTTCCCTTAAAAAAGGGGTGGATGCTTAGCTATGGTGCCAGTGCTTCAAGTTACTTGCTGCTGTAAGGTGCTCAAGCTCTGTGATCCAGGTTAACCCCTGGAATCCTAGTTCTGCTGTGGCCGCCCGGTGGTCAGTTCTGTTATTGCAGTCCTTTGCTCTAAGTCCACCGCCTCTTGCAGTTTAACCACTGGGTCCACTATCCAGTAGAGGGTCTCCGTCTGCTGACAGTACTCACAGCGATCCTCTCTTCAACATCATATCATAAGTCATCTCTCCATTCAGTGTTCTTCAGCATCATTTACAAATCACAAGTCATCTCTCCATTCAGTGTTCTTCAGCATCGTTTACAAATCACAAGTCATCTCTCCATTCAGTGTTCTTCAGCATCATTTAAAAATCATAAATCACTTCTTCATTCCGTATTCTTCATCATTGTTTACTAGTCACGAACATTTCATACTTCAGAATTCACTCAGACTTATCTCCTAGCCGTTGTGTATGATTGAAGTCTCATTAAAACTGAACTAATCTTTCCTCAGTGTTTCATTCTCAGTCATTGATCAGTCATCAGATCCCCAACTCAAGCCGAGCGTGACATCCTATTTATACCTGGTGACTGGAAATAAGTCACCGGAAGTAGCCGTTTCTTAATAAAGTATATTTAACTCCTATGTTGTTCCTTTCTTTTGTCATCCACTACTAGGCATTTGAGTGTTTTACATACATTTGCTATATCCCAATTTGTGCTTCCCTAATGTGGTATATATATATATGCTTTTATTACTTAAAATATGATGAGTGTGTGGGCGGACCTGACTTCAGGGGCCAGCCAAATTTAAGGGCGGAAGTGACGTCTTTCCTATCTTCAGGCTCTGGTTTTCCTTACAGCCAGGGAGCGGAAGTATCGTCCCGTTCTGACCTCACAATAAGGGAGGAAGTAGCGTCATTAATCATTTCACTACTCATCCAATGGGGGAAAATTACACTTTCTCTGTTTCTAGTCAAGAACAAATATTTTCAAGTTTTAACTTGGGCAGAAATGACATCCCTTTTTACCCTCATCTTGAAGGCGGAAATACTTTGATCCTCTGTTGTTATGGCAACCAATAATAATGTTTTAATTCAGTTGCCATATTTAATACCATCAAATATACATAATAAGACACTCTAAGGCACAAAAATATTATGTGAATTATATATTCAATTGATTGATTTACCGTAAACTGACAAAACACCCTATTAATACATTACACACTTTTTTAGCATATACCTATCTAAAAAAGTTTTTTTAAAAACACCAAAGGTCATATGGATATAAAGGGTATTTATATAAAAAATTAATGTTAAATGTAAAAAATCAGATACTGAAGTGTGAGATTCCTGTGATTCTACTCTCTTACAAATTTGTAATAACAGCCAATTACACACATAAAAACCATTTGATTTCAAAATCATGATTCATTCCTAAAGATTGAAGGGTTTTAAGTAGAGATGAGCGGGTTCGATTCTCAGAGAACCGAACCCTACCGGACTTCACGTACCGAGCCCGGATCCGAGTCAGGCTCGGGTTTTCCCGCCTGACTTGGAAACCAGAATTAGGCAAAACGTCATCATCCCGCTGTCGGATTCTCGTGGGGTTTGGATTCCATATAAGGAGCCGTGCGTCGCCGCTATTTTCTCTCAGGCATTGGAGAGTGTAGAGAGAGGACGTGTCTCCGTTCTCTCAGTGTCCTCAGTGTCCATGTCTTGTGCTGCATCTGTCCAGTCACAGTGTTGTGTCCTCTGCTGCAATATGTCCAGTGCTGTCCAGTGGTGCTGTGTTGTGCTGCATCAGTTCAGTGGTGGTGTGTTGTGCTGCATCAGTCCAGTCACAGTGGTGGTGTCCTCTGCTGCCATATGTCCAGTGCTGTTGTATAATAAGTCCCTTACAGTGTTGCTGTGTTGTCCTGCATCAGACCAATGGTAGTGTCCTGTGCATCAGTCAGTCCAGTGACCAGTCACAGTGGTGTCCTCAGCTGCCATATGTCCAGTGCTGCTGTATAGGGTGCTGTGTTGTGCTGCATCAGTTCAGTGGTGGTGTATTGTCCTGCATCAGTCCAGTGGTGGTGTCCCTGTGCTGCCGTAAATGTCCAGTGGTAATGCCATATATGACCATCAACCTCGATTCCCTTGGCGCTCAGGGCTACAGTCCCAAAGTCCTCTGGTAAAGCTGACTCAAAGTAGATATGGATCGTCCACTTAGAACCTTGAAAAATATGAAATAACACCTCATAGGGCAATATATCCAATTCTTCTATAATAGTGCAGTATGGATACATGAGGACTCCTACCCTTTAGAGTGGTCTACGTTTTAGGTAGACAAAACAGCATGTGATATTTTAGGGGTACAACCCACACCGGATACCTCATGTATTCATCCTCCAAGGGAAGAGATAAACCCAAAATAGTGTAATACTGTTTTTAATAAAATATTCAATAAAAATGAACAGTGAGAGTGATGCTAGCCTCTCACCCTGTGAGTGGTCTACTCAAAAATGGGCAGACAAATGAGCATGAGAATAGAAAGTCCAGGCGTCCCTGCAAGCTCCAAGACACACCAGGCTCGAATCAGGACCAATGCTTCCTCCCTCTGCCAACGCGTTTCGATACTTTCTGTATCTTTGTCAAGGCATGGAGGAAGTGATGGCTACTTGGATATTTATACCCTTAATGATCTCCCCACAAGAAAAACCTATTTCCAAACACAGATCTCTAACTCTAAAACATTCCCATTATTAATATGGGGCACATTCTTATGTTAGTGGCCAGTCCGGGATTTACATCTATCCCAAATCATAATGCGCAATTCAATTCAGCCGTTTATGACCGCGAGAAAGCCGGTATAGAGCGTCCATCTCACTTCCTGTTTCCGCCGGAAGTGACGTTTCATGCGCTCCACCGTAACAGCCGATGTTTGATGTTCATCTCACTTCCTGTTTCTACCGGAAGCGACGTTCTCTGCGTTTCACCAGCGGCCCAAGCTGTACCCAAACTTCCTCTATTCTTTAGATCATACATGGTATCTTTTGCGGAAGTACTTGTGGGTCATATATGTGTTCCATTGCTCCATACAGATGTCTCCTTAAAAATAATAACACATGTTTGTATGAACTTTGCGCATTCAATGATTTATATATCCATAACCTCCCAATAACATAAGTATATCTAAAATACCAAACATTATGCATAAATTAAAATTAGAGAAACCATTTGACCTCAAAATCTTTAGACCTGAGGGAATGTTACGCACACCAGTGCTAACAGGAGTATACCGGTGTATGAACAGAGAGGGAAGCGAAGCAAACGAACTCACAGACAGTATAACATAACATACACAGGAGGTGATGGAATAACTAATAAACACAAAGTGAACGGAGAAGCCCAAAGGCTCAGGAATTGGGTGTCTCCCTAGTGTCAGGAATGCTCAGATGGAATAGAGCGGACAATGAAGCGAGGTGTAGTGATTTAACATGTGGAGCACCTGAAATGATGTTGCTAAGAGCAACAGGAAAAACCCCAAAGGGTTACCAACGGGTGTGGGAATAAACTCCTTGGTCAGAGATAGAAATATAGACACAAGGAGAGTATCCACAATCCTAACCCCCACTTGCAGGGCACAGGTTCAGCTTACTGCCACTAAACTGACACCCGGACGCCCTGCACAGTGAGGGAGGATTAAGCAAGCAGGTCTGAGAGTACAGCCGCAAACCTGCTGGGTTCAAAGAATAGCAAAAGAACCCCAGCAGGTCAAACAACTAACTCCAGTCTTACTGCTAGGTCCGGATTGGCAGAATGAAGTACCGAATCCCAAGGCCTAATTGCAGTAAGCAACAAGTAAATACAAAGTCACACAGTACTAACTAACTCTCTGGAACTGACTAACAAACAAAGATTCAGCAGCATTTGCCTAGCCTGAGAGGATGGTTTATATAGCAGGTGCTGTCCACGCCCCACTCAGACCTCACAGACTGTGAGCACAAAACCAGCGCCGGATTCCCTGCCGTGCACAGAGCCTGTAACCACTACACAGTAAAAACCCGGACCGAAGTATCAGCTGCGCTCAGGTTACTTCGCTAACACTTGCCTCCCGGTTGCCATGGCAACGTGGCAGCACAGAGCAGGAGATCCTAACAGTACCCCCCCTCTGACGAGGGGTCAAAGAACCCCTACCAACGGGTTTATTGGGGAACTGCGAGAAGAAAGAGCGCATCAGTCTGGGGGCATGAAGATCACAACTGCGCACCCACGACCGCTCCTCCGGGCCATACCCCTTCCAGTGCACCAAAAATGACAGCCGACCCCGAACCATCTTGGAGTCAAGAACCCTTTCAACCACAAACTCCCTCTGACCCCGTATCAGAAGAGGAGAAGGTCTTCCACTGGAAGAAGGATTATTAACCGCCAGTTTTAAAAAGGAACAATGAAATGTTTTATTGATACCCAATGAACGGGGCAGATCTAACTGAAATGCCACCGGATTGATAACCCTGGTGATTTTATAAGGGCCGATGAACCGGGGGCCTAACTTATGAGATGGCTGTCTCAACTTCAAATTCTTGGTGGACAACCAGACGAAGTCTCCTAATTTGAAGCTGCAGGGTCTTCTCCGCTTATCAAAAACCCTTTTGGTCACTAATGACACAGACACAAGGGCTTTCTTCACTTTCCTCCAAATACCCCTAAGGACCGAAACAACAGAGGAACCACCAGGCGTGGAATCCAGGGGGTCAAAAGAATTGGCCTTAGGATGATGCCCATACACACAAAGGAAGGGAGAGATCCCTGTAGCAGAGTGAGCCGCGTTGTTATAGGCAAACTCCGCCATGGACAGATGAGCAACCCAGTCAGTATGACACTTGGAGACATAACACCTGAGGAACTGCTCCAAGGACTGGTTCACCCTCTCAGTCTGCCCATTAGACTGTGGATGGTAGCCTGACGACAAGCTCACAGAAATATGGAGATCAGAACAAAATGCCCTCCAGAATTTGGCCACAAACTGGGATCCACGGTCAGAGACCACATCAAGTGGCAACCCGTGGAGGCGCACAACATGCTGCATAAATAACTCAGACAGGCGTCTGGCCGATGGCAACCCAACCAGTGGAACGAAATGCTCCATCTTCGAAAACCTGTCAACGACAACCCAAATGGCTGTCATCCCCGAGGATTTGGGCAAGTCCACCACAAAATCCATGGAAATGTGGGTCCATGGCTTAGACGGAATAGAGAGTGGATGTAATGGGCCGACAGGAACCCCTCTAGGAGTTTTATTTCGGGCACAAACGTCACATGCCCGAACCCACTGATCCACATCCCTAGCCACCGAGGGCCACCACACCGCCCTAGACAGCAACTCCCGAGTTCTGGCAATACCCGGATGCCCTGCCGACCTCTTGGCATGGAATTCCAGGAACACTCGCTGTCTTAACCTAGGAGGCACAAACAAGAGACCTACCGGAAGGTCTGGAGGAGCCTGCTCCTGTGCTCTAAGGACTAATGACAAGAGGTCCTGGGTAATGCCCACTTTAATACATGATGGGGACACAATGGGCAATGGCTCTTCGGTGGTCTCTTGAACTGGAGCAAAACTCCGCGAGAGCGCATCAGCCTTGATGTTTTTTGACCCCGGGCGATATGTTATCAAAAAATTAAAGCGAGCAAAAAACAAAGCCCATCGTGCCTGCCTGGCATTGAGCCGCTTCGCTGACTCTAAATATGCCAGATTCTTATGGTCGGTGAGAATTGAGACCACAAACTTAGCCCCCTCAAGCAAGTGTCTCCACTCCCCGAGTGCATCCTTTATAGCCAACAATTCCCGGTTACCCACATCATAACTCATCTCGGCAGACGAAAATTTACTGGAAAAGTAAGCACAGGGATGAAGGCGATTATCATACACCCCCATCTGAGAGAGCACTGCCCCAATACCTATCTCAGAGGCATCCACTTCTACCACAAAAGGACGCTCTGGATCTGGGTGTCGCAGCACCTTGGCCGAGACAAATGCCCTTTTGAGACGGGCAAAGGCCGCTTTGGCCTCACAAGACCAGTGAGCAACATCCGCCCCTTTCTTAGTGAGTGCCACCAAGGGGGCCACTATAGACGAAAATCCAGCGATAAACCGTCTATAAAAATTTGCAAAGCCCAGAAAACGCTGAAGCGCCTTCAAACTAGTGGGCTGCACCCAATACAGGACTGCCTGTACCTTAGAACCCTCCATTTGGAAACCTTCTGAGGAGATAATATACCCTAGAAATGCGATTTGCTGGATTTCAAACTCGCACTTCTCCAGCTTCGCCCCAAGCTGGTGGTCTCTGAGTTTCTGGAGGACTAAGCGTACATGCTTCCGATGTTCCTCCAGGGAATGAGAGAAGATTAGGATGTCATCTAGATAAACAACTAAGAATCTATCCAAATATTCCCTGAGCACATCGTTCATGAATTCCTGGAAGACTGCCGGGGCATTAGAGAGCCCAAAAGGCATCACCAAATATTCATAATGCCCTGAGTGGGTATTAAAGGCAGTCTTCCATTCATCCCCCTCTCTTATTCGGATTAGATTGTAAGCACCGCGTAGGTCAAACTTAGTAAAAATGGTGGCAGTACGAAGCTGGTCAAACAAAACCGAAATGAGAGGCAGTGGGTACGAGTTTTTAATGGTGATACGGTTCAATTCCCTGAAGTCGATGCAGGGTCGCAACGAACCGTCCTTTTTACCCACGAAGAAGAACCCCGACCCAACTGGGGACTGTGAGGGTCTGATAAATCCCTTAGCCAAGTTCTCCTGAATGTACTCTGCCATAGCCTGAGTCTCAGGACGTGACAGGGAGTACAACCTGCTCTTGGGAAGCTTAGCATCCGGCAACAAATCAATGGCACAGTCATAGGGGCGGTGGGGAGGTAGTACCTCCGCAACTTTTTTGGAGAACACATTCGCAAAATCTGCATAACATCCTGGCAATCCTGGCAAACTTAGCTGCGAGAGCCTGACTGGAAGGCTCAAGCAACTCCTGAAACAATCACTACCCCAACTAAGAATCTCCCCAGAGACCCAGTCAAATTGAGGGTTATGGGCCCTTAACCAGGGTAACCCCAAAACCAATGGGGCAAAAGAACAGACAGTCACATAAAAAGACAATTTTTCAGAGTGTGTGGCTCCAATAAACAAAGGAATTTGGCTGGTGCAGGAGGTAATTTTACCCTGGGACAATGGTTCCCCGTTTAACCCACAGATCTCAATCTCTGATGCCAAAGGTACTGAGGGAACAGAGTGTTCCAGGGCGAATTGACGGTCCATGAAAACCCCATCGGCCCCACTGTCAACAAAGGCCTCAGTCTTGACAGTTTGACCGAGGATCTCCAAAGTCACCGGAATGAGAAAAGTCTTTTTGGGAAATTCTGACTTCCGGCCTGACAGGATATTTCCCATCACCCTCAGGCCCTGAAGTTTTCCGGTTTTTCTGGGCATGATACTACAACATGACCTTTATTCCCACAGTACAAACACAAACCCTGCTGTCTCCTCCGCGTGTTCTCACGCGAGGAGAGGCGGGTAGCCCCAATCTGCATAGGCTCCTCGGAATATTCCTCAGAGTCTGAGGTTCCCTTGGGAAAAAAGGAAACTGCGGTCTCCCTTTCAAGCCTACGCTCTCTCAGCCGTCTATCCACCCGGATGGATAACTGCATGAGCTGATCTAAGCTATCAGGCGAGGGATATTGTACCAGTTGGTCCTTTATCTGGTCAGAAAAGCCCCTTCGGTACTGGTTTCTCAGGGCTGGGTCATTCCACTGGGTATCATGAGCCAACCTCCGAAACTCCATACTATAAACCTCAGCTGGCCGTCGCCCTTGCTTAAGGACCGTAATCTGAGCCTCGGCTGAAGCCATCTTGTCAGGGTCATCATACAAAATGCCCAGTGCCGTAAAAAAAGCATCAACACTTTTAAGCGACGGACAGTCAGGCTGTAACCCATATGCCCAGACCTGTGGGTTTCCTTGTAGCAAGGAAATCACCATGCCCACCTGCTGAATCTCCGACCCAGAAGACTGGGGCCTAAGCCTGAAATATAGCTTACAGCTTTCCTTGAAACAAAAGAACTGCGAGCGATCTCCAGAAAAACGATCCGGGAGATTTACTTTCGGCTCCTTAACCCCTGAACTTGCCGCTGCTGCTGCGGGAGCTCCGCTAGCTGCCTGTGGGGTGTTCATTTTAATGGACATCTCATTAAATTGTCGAGTCAGGACCTGCACCTGATCGACCACCTGTTGCAAAGTATTTTGAGGGGTATGCTCCATATTCCCACAAAATTTCAACAGGAGTAGGGCTGCTGAATATGTTACGCACACCAGTGCTAACAGGAGTATACCGGTGTATGAACAGAGAGGGAAGCGAAGCAAACGAACTCACAGACAGTATAACATAACATACACAGGAGGTGATGGAATAACTAATAAACACAAAGTGAACGGAGAAGCCCAAAGGCTCAGGAATTGGGTGTCTCCCTAGTGTCAGGAATGCTCAGATGGAATAGAGCGGACAATGAAGCGAGGTGTAGTGATTTAACATGTGGAGCACCTGAAATGATGTTGCTAAGAGCAACAGGAAAAACCCCAAAGGGTTACCAACGGGTGTGGGAATAAACTCCTTGGTCAGAGATAGAAATATAGACACAAGGAGAGTATCCACAATCCTAACCCCCACTTGCAGGGCACAGGTTCAGCTTACTGCCACTAAACTGACACCCGGACGCCCTGCACAGTGAGGGAGGATTAAGCAAGCAGGTCTGAGAGTACAGCCGCAAACCTGCTGGGTTCACAGAATAGCAAAAGAACCCCAGCAGGTCAAACAACTAACTCCAGTCTTACTGCTAGGTCCGGATTGGCAGAATGAAGTACCGAATCCCAAGGCCTATTCGCAGTAAGCAACAAGTTAATACAAAGTCACACAGTACTAACTAACTCTCTGGAACTGACTAACAAACAAAGATTCAGCAGCATTTGCCTAGCCTGAGAGGATGGTTTATATAGCAGGTGCTGTCCACGCCCCACTCAGACCTCACAGACTGTGAGCACAAAACCAGCGCCGGATTCCCTGCCGTGCACAAAGCCTGTAACCACTACACAGTAAAAACCCGGACCGAAGTATCAGCTGCGCTCAGGTTACTTCGCTAACACTTGCCTCCCGGTTGCCATGGCGACGTGGCAGCACAGAGCAGGAGATCCTAACAGGGAATTAAGGTCTTATACCTATAGATAAAACTCATCTCCTCTTTGGCTAACTTAGTTGTTATATCTGTTTGTCTAGGATTTAGACTCACTTTTTTGAGCCCATAAATTTTTTTGATTTTAGACACATCACAATCATGATTGGTTTTAAAATGTGCAGACAAAGCGTGGGTGTCCAGCCCTTTACGAATATTTCTGAGATGTTCACTTATTCTGATTTTTAATGGTCTGCTGGTACGACCGATGTAAAACTTGCCACATACACACTCTATTCCATAAATTACATTTTGTGTATGGCATGTAATGAAATCTCTAATCGTGAACTGTTTCTCATTGCTGATAACATTCACAGCTTTTTTTCCAAAATTATTTTGGACACCCCTACACCCAATACATGATCCACATCTGTGGAAACCAGATGAAATGCTATTCTTATTTGATATTATGGTATTATGGAAACTCCTGACTAACTTATGTTTAAGATTGGGGGCTTTCCTAAAAATGCAGACTGGATGGTCAGGTAGTTCAGATCCTATAATTGGATCTTTTTTTTAGGATCCCCCAACGCTTTCTAAAGATTTTTGTGACCAGATTATGCTGAGTGGAATAATCAGATATAAATGCCCATTTTAAATTTTCCCTATCATGGGATACCTTTTCTTTTTGTGTTCTTTTCAGTAGGTCCCTACGATCAATTTTTGACACTGATTCAATGGCCAAATTGATCTCTTCCTATGTGGGCACTGCTATTATGTAGGTTAGGACTGCTGTATCGGAGAAGCCGTGACGTGGTCAGCAGCTAAACATGTGTTTGCAAACATTTGTGACTAATTCTCTGAATTTTATTACCAGATAGGCTCAGGGATGGTTACAGGTAATTCTTAGTGTGCGGAAGGGAATTTGGGGGTGGGGATTTGCAACCCCCCCTCTTTGTCTGTTGTTTGTCTTTGACCCCTCCCCCTTCCAGCACCTGATATACAATTATCTCCAGGTATGATTGAGCAGCTTCCAAATTGTTTTTCTGCTTTTGTGTAAGAGGCATTGAATGGGAGCAGCATTTGGAAGGCATGCTGTTCCTTGTCGTGCCAATGGGAGATCCTGGGGGTGGCTCCCGGGTAAGTTAGCTCTCTGTCTGGAAGTGTTTTAGTAATTGCCTTTATCATGAGGCCTACTGTGACAAATTACATGGCCCTATGTGGGCACTGCTATTATGTAGGTTAGGACTGCTGTATCGGAGAAGCCGTGACGTGGCCAGCAGCTAAACATGTGTTTGCAAACATTTGTGACTAATTCTCTGAATTTTATTACCAGATTGGTTCAGGGATGGTTACAGGTAATTCTCAGTGTGCGGAAGGGAATTTGGGGGTGGGGATTTGCAACCCCCCCCCTCTTTGTCTGTTGTTTGTCTGTGGCCCCTCCCCCCTTCCAGCACCTGATATACAATTATCTCCAGGTATGATTGAGCAGCTTCCAAATTGTTTTTCTGCTTGTGTGTATGAGGCATTGAATGGGAGCAGCATTTGGAAGGCATGCTGTTCCTTGTAGTGCCAATGGGAGATCCTGGGGGTGGCTCCCGGGTAAGTTAGCTCTCTGTCTGGAAGTGTTTTAGTAATAGCCTTTATCATGAGGCCTACTGTGACAAATTACATGGCCCTATGTGGGCACTGCTATTATGTAGGTTAGGACTGCTGTATCGGAGAAACTGTGACGTGGCCAGCAGCTTAACATGTGTTTACAAACATTTGTGACTAATTCTCTGAATTTTATTACCAGATAGGTTCAGGGATGGTTACAGGTAATTCTCAGTGTGCGGAAGGGAATTTGGGGGTGGGGATATGATACCCCTCCCCCCCTCTTTGTCTGTTGTGTGTCTTGGAGCTTGCAGGGACGCCTGGACTTTCCATTCTTATGCTCATTTGTCTGCCCATTTTTGAGTAGACCACTCACCGGGTGAGAGGCTAGCATCACTCTCACTGTTCATTTTTATTGCATATTTTATTAAAAACAGTATTACACTATTTTGGGTTTATCTCTTCCCTTGGAGGATGAATACATGAGGTATCCGGTGTGGGTTGTACCCCTAAAATATCACATGCTGTTTTGTCTACCTAAAACGTAGACCACTCTAAAGGGTAGGAGTCCTCATTTATCCATACTGCACTAATATAGAAGAATTGGATATATTGCCCTATGAGGTGTTATTTCATATTTTTCAAGGTTCTAAGTGGACGATCCATATCTACTTTGAGTCAGCTTTACCAGAGGATTTTGGGACTGTAGCCCTGAGCGCCAAGGGAATCGAGGTTGATGGTCTTTTTGGTGTTGTGTTATGAAATTGGAGTGCTGGTGACGCTCCACATCAACCGATTCACACAGGCAGCTATTTGCGCACTGGTCAGGTTTTCAATTTTTGGTTTCTGTACTGCCATATATGTCCAGTGATCCTGCCGTATAATTCCAGTAATCCTGCCAAATAATTCCAGTAATCCTGCCGTATAATTCCAGTGGTACTGGCGTATAATTCCAGTAATCCTGCCATTTAATTCCAGTAATCCTGCTGTATAATTCCAGTGGTACTGTCGTATAATTCCAGTAATCCTGCAATATAATTCCAGTGGTACTGCTGTATAATTCCAGTAATCCTGCCGTATAATTCCAGTAATCCTGACGTATAATTACAGTGGTACTGGCGTATAATTCCAGTAATCCTGCCATATAATTACAGTGGTACTGGTGTATAGTTA
This sequence comes from Pseudophryne corroboree, assembly GCF_028390025.1. NCBI lineage: Eukaryota > Metazoa > Chordata > Amphibia > Anura > Myobatrachidae > Pseudophryne > Pseudophryne corroboree. Next base: position 492,318,302 of record NC_086446.1, on the reverse strand, counting down.
CAGTAATCTGGTCGTATAATTCCAGTGGTACTGAAGTATAATTCCAGTAATTCTGCCATATAATTACTGTAATCCTGCCATATAATTACAGTGGTAGTGTCATATAATTCCAGTAATCCTGCCGTATAATTCCAGTAATCCTGCCGTAGAATTCCAGTAATCCTGCCGAATAATTGCAGTGGTAAGGGGGTATAATTCCAGTACTGCTGCCGTATAATTACAGTGGTACTGGCGTATAATTCCAGTAATCCTGCTGTATAATTCCAGCGGTACTGGCGTATAATTCCAGTAATCCTGCCATATAATTACAGTGGTACTGCCGTATAATTCCAGTAATCCTGCCGTATAATTACATTAATCCTGCCGTATAACTCATGTGGTACTGGCGTATAATTCCACTAATCTTGCTGCATAATTCCAGTAATCCTGCCGTATAATTCCAGTAATCCTGCTGTATAATTACAGTAATCCTGCAGTATAACTACATTGGTACTGGCGTATAATTCCAGTAATCCTGCCGTATAATTCCAGTAATCCTGCCGTATAATTCCAGTGGTACTGTCGTATAATTCCATTAATCCTGCTTTATAATTTCAGTGGTACTGGTGTATAATTACAGTAATCTGGTCGTATAATTCCAGTGGTACTGGAGTATAATTCCAGTAATTCTGCCATATAATTACTGTAATCCTGCCATATAATTACAGTGGTAGTGTCATATAATTCCAGTAATCCTGCCGTATAATTCCAGTAATCCTGCCGTAGAATTCCAGTAATGCTGCTGTATAATTGCAGTGGTAAGGGGGTATAATTCCAGTACTGCTGCCGTATAATTACAGTGGTACTGGCGTATAATTCCAGTAATCCTGCTGTATAATTCCAGCGGTACTGGCGTATAATTCCAGTAATCCTGCCATATAATTACAGTGGTACTGCCGTATAATTCCAGTAATCCTGCCGTATAATTACATTAATCCTGCCGTATAACTCAAGTGGTACTGGCGTATAATTCCACTAATCTTGCTGCATAATTCCAGTAATCCTGCCGTATAATTACAGTAATCCTGCAGTATAACTACATTGGTACTGGCGTATAATTCCAGTAATCCTGCCGTATAATTCCAGTAATCCTGCCGTATAATTCCAGTGGTACTGTCGTATAATTCCATTAATCCTGCCTTATAATTTCAGTGGTATTGGAGTATAATTCCAGTAATCCTGCCGTATAATTCCAGTGGTACTGGCGTATACTTCCAGTAATCCTGCCGTATAATTCCAGTAATCCTGCCGTATAATTCCAGTGGTACTGGCGTATAATTCCAGTAATCCTGCCGTATAATTCCAGTAATCATGCCGTATAATTCCAGTAATCCTGCTGTATAATTCCAGTGGTACTGGCGTATAATTCCAGTAATCCTGCTGTATAATTCCAGTAATCCTGCCGTATAATTCCAGTGATACTGCCGTATAATTCCAGTAATCCTGCCGTATAATTCCAGTAATCCTGCCTTATAATTCCAGTAATCCTGCTGTATAATTCCAGTGGTACTGTCGTATAATTCCAGTAATCCTGCCATATAATTCCAGTGATCCTGCTGTATAATTCCATATAAATCCATATAATTCCGTATAAATCCAGTCCAGTGGTGCTGCCATATAAATTCAGTTGTGCTGTCCTGTGCTGTATATTATTTACTCCAAATAAAGGGGTTACTAATAGTTCATCTAAATAATTTTTACAGGGTTTGCCCTGTGAGGTGTAGGGGTACGCTCTCCTGTGCTGCATATTGTGTTATATAACTCCAGAAAAATAATGGAGAACAAAAATGTGGAGGATAAAATAGGGAAAGATCAAGAACCACTTCCTCCTAGTGCTGAAGCTGCTGCCACTAGTCATGACATAGACGATGAAATGCCATCAACGTCGTCTGCCAAGACCGATGTCCATTGTGATAGAAGAGGGCATGTAAAATCCAAAAAGCCAAAATTCAGTAAAAAGACCACCCAAAAAATTAATTTAAATGGTCTGAGGAGAAACGTAAACTTGCCAATATACCATTTACGACATGGAGTGGCAAGGAACGGCTAAGGCCCTGGCCTATGTTCATGACTAGTGGTTCAGCTTCACATGACGATGGAATCCCTCATCCTCCCGCTAGAAAAATGATAAGAGTTAAGATGGAAATAGCACAGCAAAGAACTGTGCAATCTAAGATGGTATCACAAATCCCCAAGGATAGTCCAAGTGTGTCGGCGGTTGCGATGCCTGACCTTCCCAACACTGGAAGATGCACCCACAGTACAGTTTCTGATATTCAAATTGAAGATGTCACTGTTGAAGTACACCAAGATGAGGATATGGGTGTTGCTGGCACTGAGAAGGAAGTTAACTATGAGGATTCTGATGGTGATGTGGTTTGTTTAAATGAGGCACCGGGGGATACACCTGTTGTCCATGGGATGAATAAACCCATTGTGATGTCTGGGTAAAATACCAAAAAAGCCACATCTTCGGTGTGGAATTATTTCTCCACAAATCCGGACAACAGGTGTCAAGCCGTGTGTTGCCTCTGTCAATCTGTAATAAGTAGGGGTAAGGATGTTAACCACCTAGGAACATCCTCCCTTACACATCACCTGCAGTGCATTTATCAGAAGTCACTGTCAAGTTGTGAAACTTTGGGTAAGAGCGTAAGCAGTCCACTGACACCTAAATCCCTTCTTCCTCTTGTACCCAAGCTCCTGCAAGCCACACCACCCACTCCCTCAACGTCAACTTCGTCCTCAGTCAGGAATGTCCTTAGTCCTGCAGGCCATGCCACTGGCAAGACTGAGGAGTCCTCTCCTAACCGGGATTCCTCTGGAGGATCCTTGAGTGGTACACCTGCTGTTGCTGCTGCTGCTGTTGTTGCTGCTGGGAGTCGATCGTCATCCCAGAGGGGAAGTCGGAAGACCACTTGTACTACTTCAACTAAGCAATTGACTGTCCAACAGTCCTTTGTGAGGAAGATGAAATATGACAGCAGTCATCCAGTTGCAAAGCGGATAACTGAGGCCTTGACAACTATGTTGGTGTTAGACGTGCGTCCGGTATCTGCCATTAGTGCAGTGGGATTTAGACAATTGATGGAGGTATTGTGTCCCCAATACCAAATCCCATCTAGATTCCACTTCACTAGGCAGGCGATACCGAGAATGTACAGTAACGTCAGAAAAAGTGTCGCCAGTGTCCTAAAAAATGTGGTTGTATCCAGTGTCCACTTAACCACAGACATGTGGACAAGTGGAACAGGGCAGACTAATGACTGTGACAGCCCACTGGGTAGGTGTATTGCTTCCCGCAGCAACAACAGCAGCAGCAGCCTCAGTAGCAGCATCTCGCAAATCCAAACTAGTTTCTAGGCAGGCTACGCTGTGTATTACCGCTTTCTGTAAGCGATACAGCTCTGACAACCTCTTATAAAAGGGACATCATCGTGCATTGGCTTACCCCACTTAGACTCTGGGTATTTGTGATATCGGGCAATGCCACTAATATTGTGCGTGCATTACAACTGGGCAAATTCCAGCATGTCCCATGTTTTGCACATACAATTAATTTGGTGGTGCAGTATTTTTTTTAAATAACAGGGGTGTACAGGAGATGCTGTCGGTGGCTCGAAAAATTGCGGACCACTTTCGACATTCTGCCACTGCTTGCCGAAGATTGGAGCACCAGCAAACACTCCTGAACCTGCCCTGCCATCAACTAAAGCAAGAGGTGGTAACGAGGTGTAATTCAACACTCTATATGCTTCAGAGGATGGAGGAGCAGCAAAAGGCCATTAAAACCTATACATCCACCTACGATATAGGCAAAGGAGGGGGAATGCAGCTGACTCAAGCGCAGTGGAGAATGATTTTTGTCCTGTGCAAGGTTCTCCAACCCTTTGAACTTGCCATACGTGAAGTCAGTTCAGACACTGCCAGTTTGAGTCAGTTCATTCCCCTCATCAGGCTTTTACAGAAGCAGCTGGAGAAATTGAAGGAGACGCTAAGACGTAGCGATTCTGCTAAGTTCAGTATGTGGGACTTGTGGATGGTGCCCTTCATTCTCTTTGCCAGGATTCAAGGGTGGTCAATCTGTTGAAATTAGAGCACTACATTTTGGCCACCGTGCTCGATCCTAGGTTTAAAGCCTACGTTGTATCTCTCTTTCCGGCAGACACAAGTGTGCAGAGGTGCAAAGACCTGCTGGTGAGAACATTGAACTCAAGCAGAATGTGACCCGTCAACAGCTCCTCCTTCATTTTCTCCCGCCACTGGGGCTGCAAGGAAAAGGATAAGATTTCCTAGCCCAACTGCTGGCGGTGATGCAGGGCAGTCAGGAGCGAAAGCTGACATCTGGTCTGGACTGAAGGACCTGCCAACGATTACTGACATGTCTACTGTCACTGCATATGATTCTGTCACCATTGAAAGAATGGTGGAGGATTATATAAGTGACAGCATCCAAGTAGGCATGTCAGACAGTCCGTATATATACTGGCAGGAAAAAGAGGCACAAACTGGCTTTATTTTACCTAAGTTGCCCCCCCTCCAGTGTGTACTCCGAAAGAGTGTTTAGTGCAGCCAGTAACCCCTTTCAATGATCGAGGTAGGAGGTTACTTCCACAAAATGTGGAAAAGATGATGTTCATCAAAATGAATTATAAATTCCTCTGGGAAGATCTTGACCAGCAATTGTCTCCGGAAAGTACACAGGGACCTGTGATGGTGGATTCCAGTGGGGACAAATTAATACTCTGTGAGGAGGGGGATGTACACACTGAAAGGGGTGAGGAGTCAGAGGATGAGGTCGACATCTTGCCTCTGTAGAGCCAGTTTGTGCAAGGTGACATTGATTGCTTCTTTTTTGGTGGGGGCCCAAACAAACCAGTCACTTTAGCCACAGTCGTGTGGCAGACCCTGACGCTGAAATGATTGGTTTGTTAAAGTGTGCATGTCCTGTTTATACAACATAAGGGTAGGTGGGAGGGCCCAAGGACAATTCCATCTTGCACCTCTTTTTCTTCTTTGCATCATGTGCTGTTTGGGGACTATTTTTTTAAAGTGCCATCCTGTCTGACACTTCCGTATATGCCCAGTGGTACTGCCATATAATTCCAGTAATATTGCCGTACAAATACAGTGATATTGCTGTATAATTCCAGTGGGAATTGTTTGTGTCGCTGGGCTTAGTCATACAACTACCTCATTGCACCTCTTCTACATCTTTTCCTGAGGTGCTGTTTGGGGCCTTTTTTTTATGTCTGCCCTCCTGTCTGTCACTGCAGTGCCACTCATAGATGTGCCAACTGTTTGTGTGTCACTTGGCTTAGTCATACATCTACCTCATTGCACCTCTTCTACATCATTGCATGATGTGCTGTTTGGGGCCTAATTTTTGGAAAGTGCCATCCTGTCTGACACTGCAGTGCCACTCCTAGATGGGCCAGGTGTTTGTGCCGCACACTTGTGTCGCTTGGCTTAGTCATACAGCAACCTTGGTGCATCTCTTTTTATTCTTTGCATCATGTGCTGTTTGGGGCCTTTTTTTATATATGCCATCCTGTCTTACACTGCAGTGCCACTCCTAGATGGGCCAGGTGTTTGTGTTGTCCACTTGTGTCGCTTACCTTAGTCATCCAGCAACCTCGGTGCAACCTTTTGGCCTAAAAACAAAATTGTGAGGTGTGAGATGTTCAGAATAGACTGGAAATGAGTGGAAATTAATGTTATTAAGGTTAATAATACCGTAGGATCAAAATTACCCCCAAATTTTGTGATTTTAGCCGTTTTTATGGGTTTTTTTTTTAATCACCCAGATCCAAAACCAAAACACGAAAGGGTAGTTTTGGCAAAACCAAGCCAAAACCAAAACACGAAAGTGAAATTAGAACCAAAACCAAAACATAAAACACGAAAAGTGCCATCCGCACATCTCTAGTTTTAAGGTCAAATATCAACCTAATTTCATTTTGGGCTAATCTCTTATCCCTGTCTTTTGTTTTCCAATTGTTTTTTGTTACGGACAATACACAAAATCTCTGAATTCCCTTTATTGATTGATTACGATGCTCTTTAAAGTGTAATGAAAATGGGTGTCCTTCATTTCCTTCTATGTTGTTACGGGTGTGTTCCACCCATCGGACCTTCAGTGCCATTTTGGTTTTCCCTATATAAATTTTATTGCATGTACATTCAATCATATAGACTGCATAAGTAGTACAGCAAGTGATAAAGGGGGTCATTCCGAGTTGATCGCTCGCTAGCTATTTTTTGCAGCGCTGCAAACAGATAGTTACCGCCCATAGGGGAGTGTATTTTTGCTTTGCGATCGCATGTGCAGCTGAGCACTACAAAAAAGTTTTGTGCCGTTTCTGAGTAGCTCAGAACCTATTCAGCCGCTGCGATCACTTCAGCCTGTTCTTGCCCGGAATTGACGTCATACACCCGCCCTGCAAACGCTTGGACGCGCCTGCATTTTTCCAAACACTCCCAGAAAACGGTGAGTTGCCACCCACAAACGCCCTCTTCCTGTCAATCTCCTTGCGATCGGCTGTGCGAATGGATTCTTCATTAAATCCATTGCTCAGCAACGATCTGCTTTACAACCATATGACGCACCTGTTCATTGCGGTACATACTCATGCACAGTAGTGACCTGATCGCAGCGCAGCGAATAATCCTAGCATGCGATCAGGTCGGAATGACCCCCAAAATCCCTATTTTGAAACATACCAGTGGAGGTTTCAATTTCAGTACGTTTTGTGTTTTTATTGGGGCATGCTTTGCACAACTTACAATCCCCACAACTATAGAAACCTTTATTTTGAGGTAAAAATCTTACCCCATCCATTGGGAGGGCACTTTTAACAAGCCATAACTAACAGGGACGAAGGATTCAGTTTAGCTTTTGTCACTCAGTTCAATCAACAATATAAAAAGGTTGAAAATGTGGTAAGAAAAAATTGGGCTATATTGTTGAAAGATCCAACTTTAAAATCCATCCTACCTGATAAGCCAAAGTTTATATATAAAAAGGCTCCCACGATTAGGGGTGGACAACATGTGGCCCGCGAACCGATCCTGCCTGGCCCGCTGTCCCCCATCAGTGTGCAGTGACAAGCGTCCCGTCTGGCTGAGCCGCTTGTCAATGCGCTACACTGCTCCCAGACGCGGAACTGCTGAGCAATCCCGGTCATATTACAGGGTCTGCTGACCGGGATTTCCTCTGTGATGTCATGCGTTGGGCGGCACGGGGGGCGGAGCCACAGCATGAGCTGGCAGAGAGCAGGAGCGGGCAGCGGGCAGCAGCAGTGATTTCGGGCAGCAGCAGTGACTCCGGGCAGCAGCAGCGACCCCGTGAAGCAGCAGCACGGATCATCTGGCAGCGGGGTGCGGGCAGCGGATAATCTGCCACTGTGAAAAAAAGGTAAACCACCTGCCCAGCCAGCCAGCCCCTGAAATGGATCAGTACTTAAGCTGCTATATAGGTTCAGGGGGGAGGGGAGTTAAAAACTGCTATATGGGTTTAGTTAAGGGGGGAAATGGGGTAGGGACTGCTATATGGGTTTAGGGGAGGGGGGGAAATTGGGGTAGAGACTGCTATATAGGTTCAGGGGAGGGGGGAAGGGGGGTAGGGACTGCTATATAGGTTTAGGGGAAGGGGGAGGGACTGCTATATGGATTTAGGGGAGAGAGGAGGCTAGAGACTGCTATATGGGCCAGGGGAGAGGGGGGGGGGTAGAGACTGCTATATGGGTCCGGGGGAGGGGGGAGGGAGCTAATAACTGTGCCCAGCGAGAGACAGGAGCTGTGAATAACAGCATTACACAGGATGCTATTTGTTTGTTTTTAGCACTTTTTTTATTTTATTTTATTTTTTTATTACTGGATTACTGTGTTTTTTAGACATTTGTATTTTGCCTGTAAAAAAACTATGTATGCAACGTAATGTATATTGTGGTGTGTGTTTTTATAGTTATATATACTATGTTTTTATAGTTATATACATAACTGTGGGCCTAATTCAGACCTGATCTCTAGCAGGCGATTTTGCACTGCTGCAATCAGGGGGAGGGGGTAATCGTTGTGCATGGGTGCGATCGCATGTGCAAGAGAACTACACAAACAGAAGTTTGTGCAGTCTCTGCACAGCCCAGGACTTACTCTTCCAGTTCGATGATTGGGGCTGGAGCTGACATCAGAAACCCTTCCTCCAAATGCCTGGTCCCCCCTGCATTTTTCCGGACACTCCTCTAAAACGGTCAATTGCCACCCACAAATGTCCTCTTCCTGTCAATCACCTTGCGATCGCCCATGCGATTGCTTTGTTCGCAACATCCCGGCGCTGCGGACTGACGTGCCTGCATGTTGCGGTGTATGCACAGTTCAGACCCGATCGCCTGCTGTGCAAAAATGTACAGCAGTGATCGTGTCTGACTTGGGCCCTATAATGGGTCTTATTTTGAGTTGGCTGTATTTGCATTTTGCTGCAACTGCTGACTAAGGGGCTGATGCAGACTTGATCGCTGTGTTGCTAATTTTGCTGTCCTGCGTTCGGGTAGTCGCCGCCCCCAGGGGGAGTGTAAATTTGCCCGTGCAAGTGTGCGATCGTATGTGTACGCAGAGCTGCAAAAATCTACTTTGTGCAGTCTCTGTGCAGCCCAGGACTTACTCCTACAAATATTTGTCATTCATATTAGTCCCCGCCCTTTTGGCGCTCACAGTATGAATTCCGCAACACCTCCCAGTATATTTTTGTGGTGTGGGAGGAAAGCCATACAAACATCGGAGATTATAAAAACATCATACAGATGTCAGTAATGCGCACCACTGTGTGAGTCTTGTTTATATTTTTTGCCTAAATTTTGATTTTGATTTAAATTCAACAGACTAAGAAATTAGTTTCACAAAGAAAAGAAAGATAGAAGCTGAATGCAGAAAATTCAACAAAGAATGGATTCCTAAATATTTTTTTTACCTTGTTGGTGAAAAAGCAGTGTGCTTAGTTTGTAAGGAATCTGTGGCAGTATTCAAAGAATATAATTTAAATCGCCATTTCGAGACAAAGGATGCTTTGAAGTATAAAAATTTATCTGCTGAAGACAAATTGGAGAAAGCCAATGAGATGGTTGCTCGAATCCAAAAAGAGCAAACATTTTTCACAAAATTGTCATTTGCACAGGATGGAATTACCAAGGTGAGCAATTTAATAGCACACAAAATCGCCAAGAACAGTAAGCCGTTCACTGAAGGAGAATTTATAAAGGAATGTATGGTTGCGCAATATTGTGCCCAGACAAGATTTTTTTTTTTTTTAAATATTAGCTTGTCACGGCGAACTGTTGTGAGGCGCATTGAGGACATATCCAAGAATATGCAACTGCAATAAAAAAAGAAAGTCAACAATATGTTATATTTTGCTTTAGCACTGGATGAAAGTTGTGATGTCAAAGACACAGCCCAGTTGATGATTTTCATTCGAGCTATCAATGTAATTTTTGACATTACAGAAGAACTGGCATCAATGCAGTCCATGAAAGATACAACAACTGGAAAGAATTTATTGGAGGCTGTAAATCAGTGTGTGTCCAAACTTGGAGTGGAGTGGGAAAAATTGGCTGGTGTGACAACTGATGGAAGCCCCAATCTAACAGGAAATTTTTTTTTAGATTGCTAAAAAGAATTCAAGACCAAGTCAGTGAAAAGAATCCAGAACTCAAAATTGTCTTTCTACATTGCATCATACATCAAGAGGTCCTTTGTAAAAGTATTTTAAAATTAAGCAACGTTGTGGACACAGTTACAAAAGTGGTCAACTACATTCGCACAAGAGGATTAAATCACAGACAATTTGTAGCTCTGCTAGAGGAAACTGAAGCTGAGCACACAGATATCCTGTATCATACCAATGTGAGATGGCTTAGCTTGGGGAATGTTTTGAAAAGAGTGTGGGAGCTGAGAGAGCAGATTGGGGTGTTTCTAAACATGAAAGGAAAAGAACCCGATTTTCCCCAGCTGAAAAATAAGGATTGGCTATCTGATTTCGCATTTGCTGTTGATGTTATGGGCCACATGAATGAATTAAATCTAAGACTGCAAGGGAATGTGCTTTTTGCTCATGATCTGCTCTTTAGCGTGAAGTCATTTATGACAAAATTGCTGCTTTTCTCCCATCATTTAGGAAACAAGCAGTTCACTAATTTCTACACTTTGCAGCAAGTTGCCGTTTCAGATGAAAATCTGGTAAAATATGCATCATCAATACTCGATTTACATGGAGAGTTTTCATGGAGATTCAATGATTTCAAAACAATAGAAAAAGATTTATCTTTGGTCTCCTCACCTTTCACATTTGATATCGACAATGCTCCTTGTGATCTTCAACTTGAGCTCATTGACCTGCAGTTGATGCTTTGCTTCAAGAACAATTCAAATCAGAACCTCTTCCACAATTTTATGCCTCTCTCAATGGTCAAAACTTTCCAAAGATCAAGGCTCATGCGCGGAAGATGCTTGTGCTATTTGGTTCAACCTACATATGTGAGCAGGCATTTCTGGGATGAAAGGTAACAAGTCAAAACACAGATCTTCCATGGATGATGAGCACCTTGCAGCTGTGCTCCAGATTGCGACAACAGAGATGATGCCTGACTTCGCTTCTCTGGTTAATGCGCATCAGAGGTTTCAATCACCTCACTGACTCTTTTATGTAATTGTTAATTCCACTTTTGATTGTTATTCTTTTTTTTTCTAAACTGACGCTCCATTTGATTGTACGAAGGCTTGAGTGTTTGTTATTTTTTCTCTCTCCTGTTTTCTGTCTTCTCCTCCTCCATTTCTGTTCCTTGTATTCCTACCTAGACATTTACTGTTTTCTAAATTGTATCAGTGCTAATCTTCATACTCTGTTTGCTTTGTATAATAAAATATTTTTTTCTAAAAATCTTACAGCATTTTTGTGATAGGCATTGTATATACAAGATATTTTGTGTGTGGCCCTCGAATATTGACTGGATGGGACGAGATTTTCACCCCTGTTCACCCCTGAGTGTTGGAAGGTGTTCTAGAGGTTGGGAGTGGGAAGTGGTTATCATGGTGAAGAAGCGGTACTTGGTGAACTGGGGTGGGGGATCACCCTCATCTATTTCACACACCCGAGAGTGGTATATCTATCTTATAAAATGGTCCCTCTGGGGATAAAATAGTTCTATCTGGAGATAATGTAGGGTGATTCATGTGTGATGAGGTCTGATATAATTTGAGTTATGTGGTAAATTTGGGATTTATCTGTCTTAGGGGTAAATGTATCACCCTGTGATATGGGGAAGAAGCAGTATTTGTGCACATTATCTGTGCTGATACAGCTTCTCCCCCATGTAAGAAACTGGCGGTGCAGGGGCAGTGACAGGGGCTAATAGATAGCAGGCCGATATGTGTGGGAAATGTATGAACGGACAGGATCACTGGCCGTTCCGACACCTGCAGCTGTCAATTTCGACAGCTGCAGGTAGGGATGCCCACAGACCACAGCAGGGACAGATCTGTCCCTGGCTGTGGCGAGTGCCAGCTCTGGAGTGCGCAGAGGATCTCGCATGAGTAACGAGATCCCGCGCATGCGCACTGGAACTGTCCGGGAAGGGGACACAGCGCATCAGCTCTGAGCTGATGCGCTGTGTGCTCAGGGGACAGCACCAGAGGGGGGAGCTTTCGCTACCCCGCTTCGGCAGACAAGATGTTAGTACATCTTGTCGATGTCCCTTCATGCTTCACCTCGGTAATGAGGCAATGCAGGAAGTGTAATAGCGGCATGATCCGTGCTGCTAAAATACATTTACCCTATAGTGAGGAAGTGATGTGCTACTGCCTAGTGAGCGGGAGGCAATCACGAGACCGCCTGATGGATCCCGGCGGTCACAATGCAGACGCCGGAATCCCGACAGGCGGTGAAATGCCAGTGAGCCACTGTGCCTGCAAGGGGATTTCTGGCGCTCACCTTGCTGCCGGCATGTTGGTGGCCGGGATCCTGGCTGCCAGTAAAAGGTATGTATTCCCTGTGTGCAGTGTCTGTGTCAGAGCTGTTACTGTTTACACTTGTGGAGTGATACAGCTGTGACTTTGTGATGAGTTTCAAATGACAGTTGGAAGTAGATCAAGCTGTACGGTCATTGGGAAATAATGCACGGCCATGTGATCTAATGTGTCCGCTCATGTGGGTGAAATCTGTCTTAATATACCACACCATTTTAAAATGGGTTGGTAACCGGCGTTTGGGATCCCAGAGGTCACTATACCAACCCCGCGATCCCGGCCACCAAAATGCCGGGGTGGAGGGGGGCGACCGCAATGGAGCCCGTTGCGGGGCTGTTACCCACGAGGGCACCCATGAATGGGAATAGTCCCTGTTATTCATCATGCTGACTGTCAGACTGGCCAGAGATTGGGATTCCTGCGTCGGTATAGTAAGTGGCGGGATCCCGACTGCCGGTCACATATCTACATCCCTTTTATAATATATAAATATATATATATATATATATATATATTACATTATCTATCTATCTATCTATCTATCTATTTATCTATCTATCTATCTTTCCAGGGGTGTTTTAAGAGAGGAGGAAGCCCGTCAGCAGCCTCCTCCATCCGGGGCCCCTCCACCCTGCTGGGAACCGGCAGTGGCGCAGCACTGTAGAGAGGCTGAGCGCTCTGTTTCAAAGTGAATGCAAGTATCAAAAAGTGTATTTTCAGCAATAGGAAAAAGGTAAAAATTATGGTACCAGCATAAGACCACAAAAAACATCAACATCAAAACTGTAGCAGGTCATACTGGTATGTGTAGTTCCACAGCAGCTTCTCCGATGTGTAGGTCTACAGGTCACCTGCAGTGAAGTACAGTGTCTAGTAAGGACAGTGTTAAGTTTAGCTAAAATAAGAGTAGATCGATGTATAGGTATTATTATTAATATCCTTTATTTATATGGCGCAACAAGGGATCCACATCGCCCATTACACATTACATATCAAATGAGCAAACAAGAAAACAGCACTTACAGGAGTATAAGTGTAAGTAAGAAAAGGAGTGGCACATGAGGAAAGAAGGCTCTGCTCTTGCGAGCTTACAATCTAATAGGTATAAGATGTTTTACAGAGTAGAGAAATATACATGCTTCCTATGTTGGGAGAGAGGGGCAACACAGAGATTTAGCGGCGTTCATGGCGAGACTGAGGTTCTCTTTTCAGAATGGCAAATCTGGATTCTGCACATGCCCCTGAAAAAGGTGGTGTTTTGTGGGTGGGTTGTAGGCCATGCGCTCTGATGTGCTGTCCATTCACCGCTGCTCTGCAGTTACAGCAGCAGCGAGAAAACATGTCTTCCAGCCTTCTGCCCGCCCGGATGCTGTGGCCTGCTGGTGGGATGGCGGGAAATTGCGAAAAAAAATGGTACTGTCCTGCTAAAATTAGGACAGTTGGGATGTATGACATTAGTTATTATAAACAGTAACATAACTTCTATGCACAAACATATTTTCTGGATTTTTTACTGAGTGGATTAAGATTGTCACGGTGCAAGGAAAGGAATGCAGTTTCAAGAGATTAATTGAGAAATATTCTTCAACATTTAGAGCTTATTTGTATAATATTTTTGGCTTTAAAAAGTATGTGATGATTTTTTCTTGATATAATAAGGCATAAAGTAAAGTGATGGAAGTCAGTATGAGAGTCTGGCTGATTAACCCAAGTGCGGCAGAACCATCATCATAAGCAGATGCGGATGTTGATCATATTGTAAATGTCTGCTCTCAGAGAATGCTGTGACAATAAATTCATATATATTTGCTATATGCATCTTAGTTCCATGGAGGTCATTCCGAGTTGTTCGCTCGCAAGCGGATTTTAGCAGATTTGCTCATGCTAAGCCGCCGCCTACTGGGAGTGAATCTTAGCATCTTAAAATTGCGAACGATGTATTCGCAATATTGCGATTACACACCTCGTAGCAGTTTCTGAGTAGCTCCAGACTTACTCGGCATCTGCGATCAGTTCAGTGCTTGTCGTTCCTGGTTTGACGTCACAAACACACCCAGCGTTCGCCCAGACACTCCTCCGTTTCTCTGGCCACTCCTGCGTTTTTTCCGGAAACTGTAGCGTTTTTTCCCACACGCCCATAAAACGGCCTGTTTCCGCCCAGTAACACCCATTTCCTGTCAATCACATTACGATTGCCAGAACGATGAAAAAGCCGTGAGTAAAATTCCTAACTGCATAGCAAATTTACTTGGCGCAGTCGCAGTGCGAACATTGCGCATGCGCAATAAGCGGAAAATCGCTGCGATGCGAAGATTTTTACCGAGCGAACAACTCGGAATGAGGGCCCATGTTCTCATCAATTTATGTCCAACTCCATATAGTGGTCAGCCCAGAATTAGCTTAATTTTGAACCTCACAGCCTTCCTTAGTAATCTTCCCATGCTTTCTGAGTAGAGGACGCTGGAGGAATCCATCTCAGCTTACATTTTAGTTCCAGCATAGTCTCAGTTAGAGATAAATGTATCCTCCCCTCAGCACAGCATTGATGGTCATGATTTTCACCTTAATCTATCCCCATTAGATATGCTGTCAGTTCTACTCTTGTTATGCATTGTGTTTTTCTTTTGCATGTATTATGTTGGTGTCACATTGTAATTGTATTCTATTGTTTGTGTTATAGTTTTACCAATTCCTCTACTATATAATAAAAACCTTTCTTTAGCTCATTACACCTAAGTAGATTATTGGAACGTTGTACTGGCTGTCTAAATTTGAACAAGGGGAGATTAATGAGGGCAGAACATACTGTATAAACCAAAATAAAGCAAAATGGGGGACCCTCCAATGTGGAAAGCTTATTCCCTAGAAGTGAGAGCTGGTTTGTTATGTGCCTTAACTCTATAGAACTCAATACATCCACATTTGTGCTTGATGACAGCAGTATTAGTATTAATGGACATACATGAAAGATGGACATACAAGCAGAAAAAATAAATGCCGACATGAAAACTAAATATTGGGAGGACCCTGCTCTTGAGAGGCGTTGGGTATGGGATGCTGGCAACCGGTATCCTGGTGGTCAGCATGCCGCTAGAATGCCGGCAGGGAATTGAGTACAACGAAGCCCCTCACGGGCTTGCTGCACTCGCCATGCTCACTGCGCTCGCCAAAGTTTCTATTCCCACTTTATGGGTGTTGTGGACACCCACGAGTGGGAATAGCCCCTGTTAGCCGTGATTCCGTCTGGCAGCATTGTCAGTGGTCAGGATTCTGGCATCTGTACCCTGACCGCCGAGATCCCGACTGCCGGCAATGTAACTACATCCCTTTGAGAGAATGGGAGAGGGTTCATCTGAAACAAGAGGAGTTTTAGTGCGGCTTGAAGTAGAGTTTGAGGCAGTTGTTAATGTGCATTAGTGTGGGTAGTGTAGTTGGGAGGGGTTGGGTACGGGATCCTGGTGGTCGTGATTCTGACCGCTGGGATCCTGACCTCCAGAATGCCGGCCTGGGGGGGTGGGGTGGGGAAGGCGCGAATGCAACAAAGCCCCTTGCAGGATCACTGCGCTCGCCATAGGTTCTACTCCCACTCCATGGGTGTCGTGGACACCCATGAGTGGGAATAGCTGTGGCGGCGCTGCCGGCATTCTGGCGGTCGGGATCCCGGCATCAGTATTCTGAGCACCGGGATCCTGACTATATCCCATTGGGAGTAGGGTAAGCTTTAATAAAGAGATGATTTTCAGAAACAGTTCAAAGAATTCAAACCTATGGGAAAGTATAATTGAGCATGCGTGGGTATTCCATAAGTAAGTACCAATACAGGTAAACTGCTGCGGGCATAAGGTGAAGGTTATTTCCAGAGGTGCAGGTATGTGGTAGATGGACAAGAGGGAGAGTATTTTAAGGTATAGCTTGAGTTGTATGAAGGGGTGGTGGGGTTACGGACATTGTATGTCAGGGTGAGTAGTTTGTAGTGAATTTTGAAAAACACAAAAAGACAGTGGAGGGATTTGCAGAAAATTAATAATTTTTATTTATATATCACTTCCCCCAACCCCCGCGACCCATCCCACAATTACCCTTACCTGCGGCCAGGACTGGTGACCGGTGATCTGGGAGGGCAGCCAGTCATCGGATCTTGTGCTCCACTGTGGCCCTTGGTGCATCACTTTACTGCACCAGGGGCCACAGGAGGAAAACACCAAAACTAGAGATGAGCGGGTTCGGATTTACCCGGATCTCAAAACGGCATCTTATTGGTTCTCGGATGTCACGTGTTTTGGTTAGCCAACAAGAAAAATCCAGATAAATCCAAACTGGCGTTAAGTCTGGCGTTAAGAACCAAGTAAATCCGAACCCGCTCATCTCTGACCAAAACATTCAAAACAAAATAAACACTTCCACACAGTTTTCAAATAAAGTGTACTTGAATAAAATGATGTGTACAGACAAAGGTACTAAGCATGGGAGCTCCGCAACCTCTAGTCAGATGCTTTTACTGTCTTAACAGATGTTTCAGTTTAAAGTCTTTTAGTAGCTGATATTCCTGGGTCAAGATATAACAGCCTTACTTTGAAGAAACACATGAGAGTAACAATGGTATCAGCAGAATTAGCAGTTGTAATGATTGACCTTCTGACCCAGCATGGTTTAAAGAGGAAACAAGATTATGTTCAGATAGAGAAGGAAGCTGTTAATCAAATACTGATGTGACCAAAGATAGGCTGATTGTGGGAAAATGATCCTTATATTGGTCTTATCATTTAACATTTCACTTGCCATGGGTCTGTGATGATTTTGGCATCTCTGCTTTGCCTGAGGAGATTTAACAAAAATATACATGAATATGTACTTATTTACATATCCTAGAATTTTCTTAAATTAAGATTGCTTTTTTTTATCTTTCATTCTAATAAATGAACTAATTTTTAACAATTGTTTTTGTGGATAGTAAATAGACAACAAGGAAAAAAGAGACAAGCGCTCATGGGTTCATATTAAATGTCTAATAAACATATACAGAGCCGGTAATTATATTCAAAAATGTATTAATACTAAAAATAACATCAATAGTTATTATATCTTAAAATAATTAATTGCACCTTATATAATATATTAATATTTTACTTGCTGGCCAGCAGTTTTGTTGAGGCAATAATTAGGGATTCAGCTTCCCTCTATGAGGAGTCGTGAACTTCAGTAGCTGCGCTGTAACACTGTCAGCGTTTGAAACTTAATATCAGTCAGTATGGTAACTGTTGCACGTGAAAAGTATAGAGGTGTAACGGCTGTGAAAAGCGTTTAAAAGTATCCAGTTACCTCCTTTCAAGATACAGCGGTGTGGTCCTGCCCCCCAGTGCCGAGCGTCCTCTGCAATAGTTGGTTTGTCCACGGGGGTTGCCTTATCTTTTCACCGACTGTAGGTGCAGATTATTCCGCAGGAGGAAAGATGTAGAGACGGTCCTTTTGTGCTGGCGCTTATTCCATCACGAAATGTCACAGCTCGTAGCGGGATGGACAGATGGCAAAGTCCTGATGTTACTCCCGCTCTGCTGAACCGTACACCTCCGTACACCTCCGTGCTTGCCAAAAGCACTGCTGCAGCTACGGACAAGTGGGCGGAGACTGACACGTTTCGTCACGGAAGCACGTGACTTTTTCAAAGTGATACCTCCTCACTCTAAGAGAATTGCTTTTAAGGAACTTCAGTTAGTACCTACAGCTGTGGAACTCACAGGGAATTTTCCCATTACAGCAAATATACATAATTGCTAGCATTTTTACCGGCTCTGTAAACTAGTCTTCCAGGTATTTTGTTTTCTCAATAAAGTATATATAAAGAAAGACTAGAGTGTAAAAGAAAAATAAGTAATAAAAATATATATGAGATTATGTATAAAAAAAAAGGATATATATATATATATATATATATAAAAGAAGGGAACATGTATAAAACATACATACAACGGATCAAAAGGAGCAGCATAATGAAAAGTATAGGATATGTGGAGATTACAAATAAATCTACAGGACCAGTGGCAAATAGCGTAATATACCCACAGTGTAGTTATACTAAATAAGTAGAGATCCCAAAAACAGACATTTTCAATGAGGAAAACTTTTTTAGAGAACAAACAGTAGATACTAAATCCTAATATATAGCTTAGCTGTATTCACACAGCCCCATTATACATATATATGTTGCCATATATTCAAATAATAAAAATATAATAAAATAATAAAAAATATTAAAATAATAAAATAAAAAATGAGAATGAATAAAATAGAATTAATAATGGTAATAATAATAATAATAATAATAATAATAATAGAAAACTCTTTATCAATTTATATATATCAGCAAAAGGTTCAATATGAGGGGAATCTAGAGATCTATTTCTATAGACTCATTTAATCCTTTCGGGACAAGAGTCTTCAATTTATGTATCCAGTAGTTCTCTCTTATACATAATTTTCTATATCTATCCCCACCCCTCTTAGTAGGATTAATGTGTTCTATACCTATTAGTGTTATATCCTTGGCATTTTTTGCATGATGTTCTAAAAAATGTCTGGAAACACTGTGGAACAGAAAACCCTTCTCAATGTTCCGCTTGTGTTCCAGAAATCTGACCTTTAATTTAGGCGTAGTCCTACCAACATAGATGAGGCCGCAAATACAAACAAGGATGTAGACAAGATATGTGCTATTGCAATTGATAAATGACTTGATAGCAAATTTGTCATGAGCAGATGATTCAAAGGTATGTGTATTATTTTTAATAAAAGAGCAAGTGATACATTTTCCCTGTCCACATCTGTAGCAACCCATAGGTTTTATTGGGAGCCATTGTGTGGACGGTTGTTGATTTCCAAATTCACCTGCTCTTCTATCAATAAAAAAACTAGGTGAGATATGTTGTTGTAAACTTTCAGACTTCTTAAAAATCACAGATAGTGCATCCCCAATCTCAGTTCTAAGAACTTTGTCTGAAAGAAGGATAGGAAAGTTATTAGACATTAGACATTATTTTGTGGATAGTAATTGCAGATTGCTATGACGATATTTCTGCTGTATTTACAAAGATAAAACACTGAAATATCTGTATATCCTCAGAATAATTCTACATCCTTTAATATTTATAGTAAAACAAATTAGAGGGGCTTCTTTATTAAACTAATACCGCTCTCAGATTGCAATGCTGGGTCCCACCTGGGAAATGGAAATGGATCCTTCCCGGGTGGAACCCGCATTGGACCCTACACACCGTAATCCCAACCTGGCAATATGCCGGGTTGGGTTGCCATCCCGGGGCGGGTGTGGAGCTGGCATCAGAGCGGGGGCGGAGCCGGCGCTGCAAAATGACATCATTCCGCTCCGCCTCTCCCGATGCAGTGAATGAGTACCGGGTCGCATCGACCCGGGTATCCCGTTTACACTGTGCCTGACACGATAGTTACCCAGGAATAACCCTTCTAATAACCTGGGTTGAATTACTGGGCCAGGCGACCAAGGAATTCATCGGGTTCACTATGGTATGCCGGCGGTCGGGCTCCCGGCGACCAGCATACCGGCGCCGGGAGGCCGACTGCCAGCTTACCGACAGTGTGGCGAGCGCAAATGAGCCCCTTGCGGGCTCGCTGCACTCGCCACGCTACGGGCACGGTGCACGCTATTTTATTCTCCCTCAAGGGGGGTCGTGGACCCCCACGAGGGAGAATAAGTGTCGCTATGCTGGCTGTCGGGATCCCGGCACCAGTATACTGTGCGCCGGGATCCCGTCAGTCGGCATACTGAAGACCACCCGAATTCATCCACGGCCCCTTTCACACCGCACACCAACCCATGTCGACCTGGCAATATACCGGGTAGAAACCGGGTTATTTGTGCGGTGTGAAAGGGGTATAATAAGTAGAGATGAGCGGGTTCGGTTTCTCTGAATCCGAACCCGCCAGAACTTCATGTTTTTTTTCACGGGTCCGAGCGACTCGGATCTTCCCGCCTTGCTCGGTTAACCCGAGCGCGCCCGAACGTCATCATGACGCTGTCGGATTCTCGCGAGGCTCGGATTCTATCGCGAGACTCGGATTCTATATAAGGAGCCGCGCGTCGCCGCCATTTTCACACGTGCATTGAGATTGATAGGGAGAGGACGTGGCTGGCGTCCTCTCCATTTAGATTATAAGAGACTGAGAGAGATTTACTGGAGCTGACTAGGAGGAGTACTGTTACTGTAGAAGTGTAGAGACTGAGTGGAGAGAGTTTACTAGTGAGGACAGTGCAGTTTACTTTATAATCCGTTCTCTGCCTGAAAAAAGCGATACACAGCACACAGTGACTCAGTCACATACCATATCTGTGTGCACTGCTCAGGCTCAGGCCAGTGTGCTGCATCATCTATTATCTATATATAATATTATATATATCTGTCTGACTGCTCAGCTCACACAGCTTATAATTGTGGGGGAGACTGGGGAGCACTACTGCAGTGCCAGTTATAGGTTATAGCAGGAGCCAGGAGTACATAATATATTATATAGTGAGTGAACACCAGACACACAGTGCAGTTTATTTAATATATCCGTTCTCTGCCTGAAAAAAGCGATACACACAGTGACTCAGTCAGTCACATACCATATCTGTGTGCACTGCTCAGGCTCAGGCCAGTGTGCTGCATCATCTATATATATATTATATATCTGTCTGACTGCTCAGCTCACACAGCTTATAATTGTGGGGGAGACTGGGGAGCACTACTGCAGTGCCAGTTATAGGTTATAGCAGGAGCCAGGAGTACATAATATTATATTAAAATTAAACAGTGCACACTTTTGCTGCAGGAGTGCCACTGCCAGTGTGACTAGTGACCAGTGACCTGACCACCAGTATATAATATTAGTAGTATACTATCTCTTTATCAACCAGTCTATATTAGCAGCAGACACAGTACAGTGCGGTAGTTCACGGCTGTGGCTACCTCTGTGTCGGCACTCGGCAGCCCGTCCATAATTGTATATACCACCTAACCGTGTTTTTTTTTTCTTTCTTTATACATACATACTAGTTACGAGTATACTATCTCTTTATCAACCAGTCTATATATTAGCAGCAGACACAGTACAGTGCGGTAGTTCACGGCTGTGGCTACCTCTGTGTCGGCACTCGGCAGCCCGTCCATAATTGTATATACCACCTAACCGTGGTTTTTTTTTCTTTCTTTATACATACATACTAGTTACGAGTATACTATCTCTTTATCAACCAGTCTATATATTAGCAGCAGACACAGTACAGTGCGGTAGTTCACGGCTGAGGCTACCTCTGTGTCGGCACTCGGCAGCCCGTCCATAATTGTATATACCACCTAACCGTGGTTTTTTTTTCTTTCTTTATACATACATACTAGTTACGAGTATACTATCTCTTTATCAACCAGTCTATATATTAGCAGCAGACACAGTACAGTGCGGTAGTTCACGGCTGTGGCAACCTCTGTGTCGGCACTCGGCAGCCCGTCCATAATTGTATATACCACCTAACCGTGGTTTTTTTTTCTTTCTTTATACATACATACTAGTTACGAGTATACTATCTCTTTATCAACCAGTCTATATATTAGCAGCAGACACAGTACAGTGCGGTGGTTCACGGCTGTGGCTACCTCTGTGTCGGCACTCGGCAGCCCGTCCATAATTGTATATACCACCTAACCGTGGTTTTTTTTCCTTTCTTTATACATACATACTAGTTACGAGTATACTATCTCTTTATCAACCAGTCTATATATTAGCAGCAGACACAGTACAGTGCGGTAGTTCACGGCTGTGGCTACCTCTGTGTCGGCACTCGGCAGCCCGTCCATAATTGTATATACCACCTAACCGTGGTTTTTTTTTCTTTCTTTATACATACATACTAGTTACGAGTATACTATCTCTTTATCAACCAGTCTATATTAGCAGCAGACACAGTACAGTGCGGGAGTTCACGGCTGTGGCTACCTCTGTGTCGGCACTCGGCAGCCCGTCCATAATTGTATATACCACCTAACCGTGGTTTTTTTTTTCTTTCTTTATACATACATACTAGTTACGAGTATACTATCTCTTTATCAACCAGTCTATATATTAGCAGCAGACACAGTACAGTGCGGTAGTTCACGGCTGTGGCTACCTCTGTGTCGGCACTCGGCAGCCCGTCCATAATTGTATATACCACCTAACCGTGGTTTTTTTTTCTTTCTTTATACATACATACTAGTTACGAGTATACTATCTCTTTATCAACCAGTCTATATATTAGCAGCAGACACAGTACAGTGCGGTAGTTCACGGCTGTGGCTACCTCTGTGTCGGCACTCGGCAGCCCGTCCATAATTGTATATACCACCTAACCGTGGTTTTTTTTTCTTTCTTTATACATACATACTAGTTACGAGTATACTATCTCTTTATCAACCAGTCTATATATTAGCAGCAGACACAGTACAGTGCGGTAGTTCACGGCTGTGGCTACCTCTGTGTCGGCACTCGGCAGCCCGTCCATAATTGTATATACCACCTAACCGTGGTTTTTTTTTTCTTTCTTTATACATACATACTAGTTACGAGTATACTATCTCTTTATCAACCAGTCTATATATTAGCAGCAGACACAGTACAGTGCGGTAGTTCACGGCTGTGGCTACCTCTGTGTCGGCACTCGGCAGCCCGTCCATAATTGTATATACCACCTAACCGTGGTTTTTTTTTCTTTCTTTATACATACATACTAGTTACGAGTATACTATCTCTTTATCAACCAGTCTATATATTAGCAGCAGACACAGTACAGTGCGGTAGTTCACGGCTGTGGCTACCTCTGTGTCGGCACTCGGCAGCCCGTCCATAATTGTATATACCACCTAACCGTGGTTTTTTTTTCTTTCTTTATACATACATACTAGTTACGAGTATACTATCTCTTTATCAACCAGTCTATATATCAGCAGCAGACACAGTACAGTGCGGTAGTTCACGGCTGTGGCTACCTCTGTGTCGGCACTCGGCAGCCCGTCCATAATTGTATATACCACCTAACCGTGGTTTTTTTTTCTTTCTTTATACATACATACTAGTTACGAGTATACTATCTCTTTATCAACCAGTCTATATTAGCAGCAGACACAGTACAGTGCGGTAGTTCACGGCTGTGGCTACCTCTGTGTCGGCACTCGGCAGCCCGTCCATAATTGTATACTAGTATCCAATCCATCCATCTCCATTGTTTACCTGAGGTGCCTTTTAGCTGTGCCTATTAAAATATGGAGAACAAAAATGTTGAGGTTCCAAAATTAGGGAAAGATCAAGATCCACTTCCACCTCGTGCTGAAGCTGCTGCCACTAGTCATGGCCGAGACGATGAAATGCCAGCAACGTCGTCTGCCAAGGCCGATGCCCAATGGCATAGTACAGAGCATGTCAAAACCAAAACACCAAATATCAGTAAAAAAAGGACTCCAAAACCTAAAATAAAATTGTCGGAGGAGAAGCGTAAACTTGCCAATATGCCATTTACCACACGGAGTGGCAAGGAACGGCTGAGGCCCTGGCCTATGTTCATGGCTAGTGGTTCAGCTTCACATGAGGATGGAAGCACTCAGCCTCTCGCTAGAAAACTGAAAAGACTCAAGCTGGCAAAAGCACCGCAAAGAACTGTGCGT
Source organism: Pseudophryne corroboree (assembly GCF_028390025.1). NCBI lineage: Eukaryota > Metazoa > Chordata > Amphibia > Anura > Myobatrachidae > Pseudophryne > Pseudophryne corroboree. The sequence goes on along the minus strand of NC_086446.1, from coordinate 492,294,543 downwards.
TCTTTGAAATCCCAAATCCACAAGGAGAGTCCAATTGTGTCGGTTGCGATGCCTGACCTTCCCAACACTGGACGTGAAGAGCATGCGCCTTCCACCATTTGCACGCCCCCTGCAAGTGCTGGAAGGAGCACCCGCAGTCCAGTTCCTGATAGTCAGATTGAAGATGTCAGTGTTGAAGTACACCAGGATGAGGAGGATATGGGTGTTGCTGGCGCTGGGGAGGAAATTGACCAGGAGGATTCTGATGGTGAGGTGGTTTGTTTAAGTCAGGCACCCGGGGAGACACCTGTTGTCCGTGGGAGGAATATGGCCGTTGACATGCCAGGTGAAAATACCAAAAAAATCAGCTCTTCGGTGTGGAGGTATTTCACCAGAAATGCGGACAACAGGTGTCAAGCCGTGTGTTCCCTTTGTCAAGCTGTAATAAGTAGGGGTAAGGACGTTAACCACCTCGGAACATCCTCCCTTATACGTCACCTGCAGCGCATTCATAATAAGTCAGTGACAAGTTCAAAAACTTTGGGTGACAGCGGAAGCAGTCCACTGACCAGTAAATCCTTTCCTCTTGTAACCAAGCTCACGCAAACCACCCCACCAACTCCCTCAGTGTCAATTTCCTCCTTCCCCAGGAATGCCAATAGTCCTGCAGGCCATGTCACTGGCAATTCTGACGAGTCCTCTCCTGCCTGGGATTCCTCCGATGCATCCTTGCGTGTAACGCCTACTGCTGCTGGCGCTGCTGTTGTTGCCGCTGGGAGTCGATGGTCATCCCAGAGGGGAAGTCGTAAGCCCACTTGTACTACTTCCAGTAAGCAATTGACTGTTCAACAGTCCTTTGCGAGGAAGATGAAATATCACAGCAGTCATCCTACTGCAAAGCGGATAACTGAGTCCTTGACAACTATGTTGGTGTTAGACGTGCGTCCGGTATCCGCCGTTAGTTCACAGGGAACTAGACAATTTATTGAGGCAGTGTGCCCCCGTTACCAAATACCATCTAGGTTCCACTTCTCTAGGCAGGCGATACCGAGAATGTACACGGACGTCAGAAAAAGACTCACCAGTGTCCTAAAAAATGCAGTTGTACCCAATGTCCACTTAACCACGGACATGTGGACAAGTGGAGCAGGGCAGGGTCAGGACTATATGACTGTGACAGCCCACTGGGTAGATGTATGGACTCCCGCCGCAAGAACAGCAGCGGCGGCACCAGTAGCAGCATCTCGCAAACGCCAACTCTTTCCTAGGCAGGCTACGCTTTGTATCACCGCTTTCCAGAATACGCACATAGCTGAAAACCTCTTACGGCAACTGAGGAAGATCATCGCGGAATGGCTTACCCCAATTGGACTCTCCTGTGGATTTGTGGCATCGGACAACGCCAGCAATATTGTGTGTGCATTAAATATGGGCAAATTCCAGCACGTCCCATGTTTTGCACATACCTTGAATTTGGTGGTGCAGAATTTTTTAAAAAACGACAGGGGCGTGCAAGAGATGCTGTCGGTGGCCAGAAAAATTGCGGGACACTTTCGGCGTACAGGCACCACGTACAGAAGACTGGAGCACCACCAAAAACTACTGAACCTGCCCTGCCATCATCTGAAGCAAGAAGTGGTAACGAGGTGGAATTCAACCCTCTATATGCTTCAGAGGTTGGAGGAGCAGCAAAAGGCCATTCAAGCCTATACAATTGAGCACGATATAGTAGGTGGAATGCACCTGTCTCAAGTGCAGTGGAGAATGATTTCAACGTTGTGCAAGGTTCTGATGCCCTTTGAACTTGCCACACGTGAAGTCAGTTCAGACACTGCCAGCCTGAGTCAGGTCATTCCCCTCATCAGGCTTTTGCAGAAGAAGCTGGAGGCATTGAAGAAGGAGCTAAAAGGGAGCGATTCCGCTAGGCATGTGGGACTTGTGGATGCAGCCCTTAATTCGCTTAACAAGGATTCACGGGTGGTCAATCTGTTGAAATCAGAGCACTAAATTTTGGCCACCGTGCTCGATCCTAGATTTAAAGCCTACCTTGGATCTCTCTTTCCGGCAGACACAGGTCTGCTGGGGTTGAAAGACCTGCTGGTGACAAAATTGTCAAGTCAAGCGGAACGCGACCTGTCAACATCTCCTCCTTCACATTCTCCCGCAACTGGGGGTGCGAGGAAAAGGCTCAGAATTCCGAGCCCACCCGCTGGCGGTGATGCAGGGCAGTCTGGAGCGACTGCTGATGCTGACATCTGGTCCGGACTGAAGGACCTGACAACGATTACGGACATGTCGTCTACTGTCACTGCATATGATTCTCTCAACATTGATAGAATGGTGGAGGATTATATGAGTGACCGCATCCAAGTAGGCACGTCACACAGTCCGTACTTATACTGGCAGGAAAAAGAGGCAATTTGGAGGCCCTTGCACAAACTGGCTTTATTCTACCTAAGTTGCCCTCCCACAAGTGTGTACTCCGAAAGAGTGTTTAGTGCCGCCGCTCACCTTGTCAGCAATCGGCGTACGAGGTTACATCCAGAAAATGTGGAGAAGATGATGTTCATTAAAATGAATTATAATCAATTCCTCCGCGGAGACATTGACCAGCAGCAATTGCCTCCACAAAGTACACAGGGAGCTGAGATGGTGGATTCCAGTGGGGACGAATTGATAATCTGTGAGGAGGGGGATGTACACGGTGATATATCGGAGGGTGAAGATGAGGTGGACATCTTGCCTCTGTAGAGCCAGTTTGTGCAAGGAGAGATTAATTGCTTCTTTTTTGGGGGGGGTCCAAACCAACCCGTCATATCAGTCACAGTCGTGTGGCAGACCCTGTCACTGAAATGATGGGTTGGTTAAAGTGTGCATGTCCTGTTTTGTTTATACAACATAAGGGTGGGTGGGAGGGCCCAAGGACAATTCCATCTTGCACCTCTTTTTTCTTTTCTTTTTCTTTGCATCATGTGCTGATTGGGGAGGGTTTTTTGGAAGGGACATCCTGCGTGACACTGCAGTGCCACTCCTAGATGGGCCCGGTGTTTGTGTCGGCCACTAGGGTCGCTAATCTTACTCACACAGTCAGCTACCTCATTGCGCCTCTTTTTTTCTTTGCGTCATGTGCTGTTTGGGGAGGGTTTTTTGGAAGGGACATCCTGCGTGACACTGCAGTGCCACTCCTAGATGGGCCCGGTGTTTGTGTCGGCCACTAGGGTCGCTAATCTTACTCACACAGTCAGCTACCTCATTGCGCCTCTTTTTTTCTTTGCGTCATGTGCTGTTTGGGGAGGGTTTTTTGGAAGGGACATCCTGCGTGACACTGCAGTGCCACTCCTAGATGGGCCCGGTGTTTGTGTCGGCCACTAGGGTCGCTAATCTTACTCACACAGCTACCTCATTGTGCCTCTTTTTTTCTTTGCGTCATGTGCTGTTTGGGGAGGGTTTTTTGGAAGGGACATCCTGCGTGACACTGCAGTGCCACTCCTAGATGGGCCCGGTGTTTGTGTCGGCCACTAGGGTCGCTAATCTTACTCACACAGCTACCTCATTGCGCCTCTTTTTTTCTTTGCGTCATGTGCTGTTTGGGGAGGGTTTTTTGGAAGGGCCATCCTGCGTGACACTGCAGTGCCACTCCTAGATGGGCCCGGTGTTTGTGTCGGCCACTAGGGTCGCTAATCTTACTCACACAGCTACCTCATTGCGCCTCTTTTTTTCTTTGCGTTATGTGCTGTTTGGGGAGGGTTTTTTGGAAGGGACATCCTGCGTGACACTGCAGTGCCACTCCTAGATGGGCCCGGTGTTTGTGTCGGCCACTAGGGTCGCTTATCTTACTCACACAGCGACCTCGGTGCAAATTTTAGGACTAAAAATAATATTGTGAGGTGTGAGGTATTCAGAATAGACTGAAAATGAGTGTAAATTATGGTTTTTGAGGTTAATAATACTTTGGGATCAAAATGACCCCCAAATTCTATGATTTAAGCTGTTTTTTAGTGTTTTTTGAAAAAAACACCCGAATCCAAAACACACCCGAATCCGACAAAAAAAATTCGGTGAGGTTTTGCCAAAACGCGTTCGAACCCAAAACACGGCCGCGGAACCGAACCCAAAACCAAAACACAAAACCCGAAAAATTTCAGGCGCTCATCTCTAATAATAAGTGCAGACAATGCTCTGAAAATTGGCATTATTGAGGATTGCTGCATAATTGGAAAAATTGCCCTTTAGCCCTCACCTGGACACCTGCATCCTATGCTTGCACCTGGGAATACTGTACTTCTAAGTTTGGATGGGGAAGCAGTGGGCTAAAGGCCCCTATGCATTAGAACTCAATTGGGGCATTTTGAAGTTTTGCAGATAATGTGCAAATAAATCTGCAATGTATCGTGTTCACAGATCGCAGATTCCAACCAAAAATTGATTACAATTGGTAAATCAGGTTGTCCAACATGTTGGATTTCACAGATATATTGGGGTTGTAGACTGCTAGTGTATGGCAACAATCAGCAGATTTGCAGACCGTTTCTACTAAACTGATGAGCCTGTTAAGACTGGCAGATCAGTAGTTGCTGAAAATTATCTGCAATTTACCAAAAAATATCTGTTATGTATGAGTGTAAATTGGTGGATTGGGGAATCTTTAAATTGGGGGAAAAATAACAGAAACTGTGAATTGCTTTTTTCTTGATTGCTGATGTGTGGGGGCCTTTACTTGGGAGGTGGTTGATAGCAAGTTAATAGGTCGACAGTCAAAAGGTCAACAGGGTCAAAAGAGTAATAGGGTCAAAAGGTCAGCATTTAAAAGGTTGACAGTGTCAAAAGGTGGACATGGTCAAAAGGTTGTCACATGGCCGACAGATGTTTTTTAGTTTTTTTTCATGTTTTTACAACTTTTGCTGCATTTTCTATCCATGACACAAACTCTTACCTTTAGTAACCTTGCGGCAAGTGAAGCGGAGCGAGCCACCAAGCCCGAAGCGTGGCGAGCTGATGCATTTCAACAAATTTGTGTAAAAAATGTTTAAAAACACAAAATACCACCCAATTTTTTGTATCAACCTTTTGACTGTCAATCCTATGGTGTAGCCCTAATGACTGCCTATCTTTTTAATGTCTATCATCTGTATCACATGCCCAAGGGCGTAGCTACCATAGGTGCAAGCAGTGCAGCTGCTATGGAGCCCAGAGCTGAGAGGGGCCCACCTTCTTTGTCAAAGTTACATGTGTTATATACATTTTTCGCCATTAGGTGGTACGTAGAGGTCCTTGCAAACTTATTCATTAGGGCCTGCAATATATCTGGTTCCGGTATGAATGGTCGACCATGTTATGGTCGACAGTCATTAGGTCGACCACTATTGGTCAACAGTGACATGGTCGACATGGAGACATGGTCAACACATGAACATGGTGGACACATGACAGGTCAACACATGAAAGGTCAACATGGATTTTTGAACTGTTTTTGGTGTCATTTTTTCCATAACATGACCAGGAACCCCAATTAGTGTACCGTATTCCCTTGCATAGCTCGCTTCACTCCGCTACCGCTGTGCTTGGCACAGGTTACCGTTCCCAACCGTAGTCCACGTGAATGGTAAAGTATGAAACATTTTTAAATCTTTTTTTTTTTAAACAAAAGCCATGTTGACCTTTTCATATGTCGACCTGTCACGTGTCGACCATTTCATGTGTCGACCATGTGTCCATGTCGACCATGTCAATGTCAACCAATAGTGGTCGACCTAATGACTGTTAACCATAACATGGTCAACCATCCAAACGGATACCAATATATCTAGGTATGCCTATGGACCTGCTCGTTGTAGTGTGGTATGATATGAACAGGAGGGCATTTTAATGTTATTTAATATGAACCGGGGCACTGTAATGAGGAACAATATGAATGGGGAGCACTATATATCATAATGTGAATTGGGGGTACCGTACGGCATAATGTGTACTGGCAGCTCTGTAATGTGACATACGGTGAACTTAAGCACGACTGCGATTCATAAAAGAAACTAGGGCACTACTATGGGGCATAACATTAAATAAGGCTCTACTATGGTTCAGAAAATGAACTAGGACACTATTATAGGGCATAAAATGAACAACCGCTGCAGAGAAGTGTCTCTCTAGAAGCATTGGGTCGGGGGCCCCTTTTAAATGTTGCTATGAGGCCCTCAAAGTCCTGGCTATGCCCCTGCACATCATTTTACTTTTAGCCTCTGTTCTCCTTCCATTAATATGCCACAAACCAAGGACATAATAGTGTCTTTATGGTGTCTTTATTTTTATGAACTGGCAATGTTCAACAGCCTTGTTGATGCATGCTCCTTAAGTTTATATAAAACTTGATACCATGTCTTTCTATATCCACCTCTATTGCTATTTAAATTGTAACAGTTGAAATTAAGAAAGAACAACTGCAAGCTCTTCTGACAACAAACACAGGGGTCTACAGGGTCTAAGTCTAAGGGTGCATACACACGGTGAGATCCTTGCTATGCCCGATTTTGACTATGCGATTTCCCTTGAACTCCCCCAGAGCCCAGATAGCACAGATAGTACAGATTTTGACCATCTGTACTTTCGATTATGTCTACAGTATGTACGATTTTGACTAAGTGCCAATTTTGACTATACTTTGCACTAGATCGTACACTAGATAGTCCAGATTGACCTGCCTGCACAGTCTATCTAGGCTTGCGATACCGACCTCTTGGGACCACGCATCGGGATCGAATCAGGATCGTAAGCGCATAACACCTGCCGATTTGCACTAACTTTCCTTCCGATTTTGACTATATAGTCAAAAATGGAAAGATTTATCTCCCCGTGTGTACACACCTTTAGCCTTGGAGAGAGATAAAGTACCAGCCACTCAGCTCCTAACTGCCATGTTACAGGCTGTGTCTGAAAAATGACAGGAGCTGGTTGGCTGGTACTTTATCTCTATCCACTTTATCTCTCTGCAATGCTTAGTATATAGACTCGAAAGTGCCTTGAAAATTGTATATAACACCACAATTTCAGAATTGATCAATAAATATATATATATATATATATATATATATATATATATATATACATACACACACACACAGTAAATGTGCTCAGAAATCAGCAAAGTTACACCCACAGTAAGGTGCATGAACAATCATGGGTATACACTACTGGCTTACAGAGACAAGCTTTATCGAGTGACGCATTACATGGGCACTTTGACAGCAAGAAGATGCAGATTTTGAATGTGCTAAATACCTTGGCCATGTTTAACCTCCAGGATAGTTGGATTACTGCCAAGCATTTTGTTGTGAGATTCTTTATAACAAATACAAACATCAGAAGTGACTAGTTCATGCAGCTTGTACACTTTCTTCTGAGATTAGGAGAATAAAATGCAAATTATGCCTCAATTTAACGTCCGGGTAGGGATGCAAAACTGATTGAGTTATGTACATTCCTGATAATTTAACCGGAATATTGACCTAAATCGACAGAACTCCAAGTTCTAAAGAATATCCCAGTGGGATACAGTGAAGGATAGTCCAGATGAAAGGTAAAGTAGAGTCCAAGACTAAGCACGCCCACTGTTATGACCTTCATTCATTTACACAATACAGTATTTCCTGGTTAATTTGCTCCAGCAGAGAAAATGAAGTTGATAGCTGAGTGAACCTTGCCAAAAAGCCAGGTATCATGAAAACACTGGTGGAAGAGCTGAAATTTGACCTGAGGTGGAAACTTGGAATTTGGGCCAAGCCTGTCAAAATGGCTCTCCTCACAAATGCAGTTGGGCCAAAACAAACAGAGTCTGAAAGAAATTGTAGTGAAATACTACTAGTTTAATCATTCTGGCTCTGTAAGTGTTAAAAGACCTGTGTCCTCCTGGCCTCCAAACATAAGGTGTCCATTTACTAGAGAATTATCAGCCATGTTTGTGATGATATCTTTCTGACTGAGGAGCAAGTGTTTGGTTCTAACATGTAAAAAATAAAAAACTAGATAGTGTCCATTTTCTCTATTGGCTTCTGTTACACTGGAGGCAGATGAAGTTATTTAGCTAAGTCTGATTTCTCATTTCCCAAATGTTAATGAAATAGGTAATAAAAACAAAAGAATAAATCACTCTGTCTTCATCTGATTATCATTGGAAATGTTTACTCCTTTAGGGAAAAAAACGCAGATAATTCATTTGGTTATTAAGGGCCTAACTGTGGATCACACCATGTTACTGACAGATGGGGGTGTGCACTATAGGCAGTGATTAAGAATAAGCAAGACTGAGCTCTCAAATATCTGGTTTGTATTGAGAAAGAGAAAGCTATCATATGTCTGCGTCAGATCTGGTATGTTTGAGTACATAGGGTCAGATACATATCTGGCTGACTGTTGGCCAAAGAGCTTTGATTGCAATCTACTTCACTGTGATCCAGGTCTACATAACTCAAAAAAGAGACTGACTGAAACTAGATGTATTTCTACTAGAAATGAAAGTAATTTTCTGTAATGTTCTGTAAAATTGCAATAAGACTCAACACAGAGCAGTATGGGGCTGATGCAAAGATAAAGTCAAGTTGGAGGTAATTACTGCTGAATTGTATGTATGGAAAAAAGGGGATTTTTTTACCTATTTGTAAGCATTTCTATGTCCTGACTGGCTGTCTCCGATATGTGTGCACCTGCACTAGTTTAGAGGCAATTTTTTTCTACACCCACATATGTTAGAAGTTGAACAGTGGTCACAAAGCAGTTAGGCCCCCTTCAAGTTAAGATGTGAGTGAAATGCGTATTACTCAGCACCAACTGTACTTGTGTATGCTTGGCTCTGGAGCATGCAGAGAGTGAAAACACGCAAAATACACTTGGCAAATAAGCATCCATTCAACACTATGTGTCTATACACTGTGGACATACATAATGACAAATACTGGACATGGCACTTTCAGTGTACAAAAACTCTTGGTGTTAGGGCTCAGTTTAGATTGCACACCCAAATGACTGGTAATCAGGACCATATTATCCTATTATCCATAAGGCTAACTGGGCCGAAGCCTAGAGACCCCGCAGGGACTAGAGGCCCATCATTTGATTTTTGTTTTTTTGCTGAGGCACTGTTACTACTGCCCTAGGGCCCCAATGGTTACAGACACTTTACTCTCTGCACGACTGCACCATATCAAGGCACAGCTCATAGTGAGCTGAGGTTTGTTCTGACACAATAGGGGGAGGTGAGTGCGTGTGTGGGGGAGGGGGAGGGGGGGCAGGTGACCAAATTGGCACTAGCACTGTTTCAAAAAAGAAAAGGAAGAATGATAGCGCGTGAGAAAAGAAGTCAACAGATTTTATTTCAGCTGGGTGTCAGTGTGAATACTGAAAGCGTAAATGATTGCATATGATCTGCTTTCCAAACATCAGCTGTTGTGGGGTGAAAGACTGAAATGCCGGAGGGGGCTCAAAATACCTGAAAGCATAGGGGCTCATCCATGGGTTAATACGGTCCTGCCTGTAATATTATAGAGGAACCTATTGAGGCTTTCATGCAGTGGATATCCTGTTAGTTCCATGTTCTATTTATCCTTTTACGTCTTATTTCCATGCATTGCTTATTCGCATATTGTAGCCAATGGCTGCCTCGCCTGGTACTTTGTGTAGAGTACAAATTTCATGGTCCAAGTGAACAAGGATCTCGCCTAGTATTCTTATCTCTCCCATTAAGTGTCAACAATGCTGCCCAGTGTAAACCTATGTAGTGAGCCTAAAATGGCTGCCTCACCTGGACCCTGCATGGGTAGGCTGTACTTCACACAAAGCTAAATCTCCTGATTGTGTTCATTGTTTCTGTATTATGTGTTATTGTTATGTTCATCCTATCTGTTAAGCGCCTTGAGTCCTAATGGAGAGAGAGCACTATACAAATACAGTTGTTATTATTATTATTATTATTATTATTATTATACACACAATGGGGGTAATTCCAAGTTGATCGCAGCAGGAATTTTGTTAGCAGTTGGGCAAAACCATGTGCACTGCAGGGGAGGCAGATATAACATGTGCAGAGAGAGTTAGATTTGGGTGTGGTGAGTTAAATCTGCAATCTAAATTGCAGTGTAAAAGTAAAGTAGCCAGTATTTACCCTGCACAGAAACAAAATAACCCACCCAAATCTAACTCTCTCTGCAAATGTTATATCTTCCCCCCTGCAGTGCACATGGTTTTGCCCAACTGCTAAAAAAATTCCTGCTGCGATCAACTTGGGATTACCCCCAATGTTTTATCTCAGCTTCTCACCTCCATTTCTCGTCCCTCAGTAGAGTCCACCAGCTTTCAGTTAGTTAATTAGAATAAAGCTCAAGCATCATCAGCCATGTCTAATTTAAGATCTGGCTGGACTGGTGACATATTCAATAGGAATCCGTGCTAATCTTTGTTGATGCTGTTCTGTGGCCCTGTTCCCTGCTGGCACGTCAATACAATGATTTGATATCCGAATCCCTGGAGTCTACTGGTTCAAAGTAAAAACTGGCGTGTTTTTGATGTAAGAGATTTAATTTCAAGATCAATTGTACACAAAAGTCTATACGCTGTTTTTGTTACATCTGTAAAGATTGAATTAAAGGATTTTAAATGGCTGGCAGCAGTATTGTAACATTGTAGCTACAGTTTTTTCTAACGATAGAAAATTACGTGACGCTACAATCAGCAGCCAAGGGAGTTATGGGTAGCATTTGGTGAACATCAACTCTCATTTTTATTTTTAGGAATATTTGAAATCTTGTATATAGAAAGGATTACTGCCATTGTACTTCTGCACCATGAAAGTAGAAATTAATCATATTTCTGTGTGGCAGAACACAGCAATATCTGTATTACAGCGATTAAGTGTATCCCAGCATGTTACGCACAGTTTAAAGTCTGATTTGCTGCTTGATGCACTGTTTTGCCTAACATAGAATAGACTAGTTGTTCTCAAACTGTGGGGCAGATGTATTAACCTGGAGAAGGGATAAAGAAGTGATAAACCAGTAATAAACGCAAGGTGATAACGCACCAGCCAATCATTTTGGATTTGAAAAATGACAGCTAGGAGCTGACTGGCTGGTGCGTTATCACCTTGCACTTATCACTGCTTTATCACTTCTTTATCCCTTCTCCAGGCTGAATACATCTGCCCCAGTGTGCCTAGGCACCCTTTGGTGCCTTGGAGTACTTGCAGGAGTGCCCTGGGTTAGTGTTCCAGGACCAAATAAAGGAGCAGATGTATTAACCTGGAGACGGCATAAGGAAGTGATAAACCAGTGATAAGAGCAAGGTGATAAACGCACCAGCCAATCTGCTCCAATATGTAAACTAACAGTTAGGAGCAGATTGGCTGATGCGTTTATCACCTTGCACTTATCATTGATTTATCACTTCCTTATGCCGTCTCCAGGCTTATACATCTGCCCCAAAATTATTTATGGTCAATGTAATTAGGCAAAACCAGTTCTTGTGGCTTCCACTCATAACATATGTGGACAAAAAGAAGCAAATCTTGTCCCTCACCACATAACATAGTCATACAGAAGATATACAGGTTGAGTATCCCATATCCAAATATTCCGAAATACGGAATATTCCGAAATACAGACTTTTTTGAGTGAGAGTGAGATAGTGTAACCATTGTTTTTTGATGGCTCAATGTACACAAACTTTGTTTAATACACAAAGTTATTAAAAATATTGTATTAAATGACCTTCAGGCTGTGTGTATAAGGTGTATATGAAACATAAATGAATTGTGTGAATGTAGACACACTTTGTTTAATGCACAAAGTTATAAAAAATATTGTCTAAAACGACCTTCAGACTGTGTGTATAAGGTGTATATGAAACACAAATGCATTCTGTGCTTATATTTAGGTCCCATCACCATGATATCTCATTATGGTATGCAATTATCCCAAAATACAGAAAAATCCGATATCCAAAATACCTCTGGTCCCAAGCATTTTGGATAAGGGATACTCAACCTGTATTAACATCAGTGACTTAATTTAATAATTTTTCTGAATATCACACTAAGAATCTTTTGGCCTAGGGGTGCTGTGAAAAAAATTCTCACTGGAATAGACCCTAAGCAGACAACATCACTTATTTAATTTCAAGAGACTCTACCAGTATAGAATATACAGTATATCCCTATACATCGCTACACTGTGATGTTAATGCTTAGTTGATCAGATTGGCTGCATGTAGGCATCTCCCATTATTTCTATGACCCCAGCTTGAAGAATAACTGCAATAGGCGCACTGAACCTAATCAAAAACCACACCATAAAAAAGTTTGTTAGAATTAATTCTTAAAGTAGTTTTCCCATACAGTGGCGTATCTACCCCATAGCCAGGATGGCACTCACCGGGGGTCCCAACTGACATAAGGGGCTGCTCAGCAGTGCCACCCGCGGCCAAGGGGTAGTGAATCTACCGGCATCCCACCCAGTGAGGTGAGTGACAATGACTGCTGCCATGAGCACTGTCCAGCGTTATGTTAGGCTGGGAGAGTCAGGGTCGGAACTCCTGGTGATGCTGACGGAGCATTACACCAGTCACACCGCAATAAGGGGTCCAAAGCTGGCAGCATTAGCATTACCAATAATGAGTCAGTGACTCATTTAAGCACACCAGCTGACCGCGGGCAGTAACAATGAGGGAGGAGGCTTTCTGGCCAGAGAAGAGGAGGGGAACTATCTTTTCCTTGTCCTTCTCCACCTCCGTCCAGCTCCTCCTCTCTATACCTGCTACTGCTGTTGGGGACTATCAGGAGATTGTGGTATCCGATCCCCGGCAGAGATCCAAGCTGACTCTGCCCCCCTTGAGCTTGCCCAGGTTGTAACCACACTCTAATTCCAAGATGTCTTTTATGCTGATAGCTAATAAAAGGTTTTTGGAGGGCTGGTTCTCCTCCTCTGACAAGCCCTTGTTGGTTATGCAGTGGATATATATATATATATATATATATATATATATATAAAAACAGAAAACCCAGCACTCACCATAGCAAGCTCACTTATCCATAACACATCAATAAATAAATGATGGGGGTTTAGTTAGTGAATTGGCCAATGCACAGAAGCCTGCAAACCGATCGCCAAGGTACCCCACATTCATGCAGGTCCTACAGCACTCGCCACCCCAGAAGTGGGGCACACAAGTGCACTCACCACTCATAGGGTGGGGTGCACATAACTTCGGCACTCGCCACCCCAGAAACGGGGTACACAAATGCACTTACCACTCTGGGGTGGCGAGTGCTGTGGTTTTATATTTGTGTGTATATTGCGGGGTTAATCTATGGTTAACTCTTATTAACTGTGACAACTAGCTTTCTCATGCACCCCTATGTAGATCTATTATCCTTAACCTGTATCAGCTGTTCCTTAGTAATTTATCAGCCAGTGTCAGGTGACTAGTGTACCTTTAAAAGCCACAAGGTATTTGCCAAGTGCACATTAAACAAAGTAAGCATATTTGCAGTTATATTATGTGTGAAACTGTTGGCAGGTTTTAAGACTCTGTTATAGTGTAGGACCTGCATGAAGGTGGGGTACCTTGGCGATCGGTTTGCAGGCTTCTGTGCATTGGCCAATTCACTAACAAAACCCCCATCATTTATTTATTGATGTGTTGAGGATAAGTGAGCTTGCTATGGTGAGTGCTGGGTTTTCTGTTTGTCTGTATTTGAATGATGTGGTCATGGGCTACATGCACCCCACCCTATGAGTGGTAAGTGCATTTGTGTAACCCGCCTCTGGGGTGGCGAGTGCCGAGGTTATGTGCACCCCACCCTATGAGTGGTGAGTGCACTTGTGTGCCCCGCTTCTGGGGTGGCGGGTGCTGTGGTTTTATATTTGTGTGTGTGTATATATATATATATATATATATATATATATACATACACTGCTCAAAAAAATAAAGGGAACACTAAAATAACACATCCTAGATCTGAATGAATTAAATATTCTTATTAAATACTTTGTTCTTTACATAGTTGAATGTGCTGACAACAAAATCACATAAATGGAAATCAAATTTATTAACCCGTGGAGGTCTGGATTTGGAGTCACACTCAAAATTAAAATGGAAAAACACACTACAGGCTGATCCAACTTTGATGTAATGTCCTTAAACAAGTCAAAATGAGGCTCAGTATTGTGTGTGGCCTCCACGTGCCTGTATGACCTCCCTACAACACCTGGGCATGCTCCTGATGAGGTGGCGGATGGTCTCCTGAGGGATCTCCTCCCAGACCTGGACTAAAGCATCCGCCAACTCCTGGACAGTCTGTGGTGCAACGTGGCATTGGTGGATGGAGCGAGACATGATGTCCCAGATGTGCTCAATTGGATTCAGGTCTGGGGAACAGGCGGGCCAGTCCATAGCATCAATGCCTTCATCTTGCAGGAACTGCTGACACACTCCAGCCACATGAGGTCTAGCATTGTCTTGCATTAGGAGGAACCCAGGGCCAACCGCACCAGCATATGGTCTCACAAGGGGTCTGAGGATCTCATCTCGGTACCTAATGGCAGTCAGGCTACCTCTGGCGAGCACATGCTGGGCTGTGCGGCCCCCCAAAGAAATGCCACCCCACACCATTACTGACCCACTGCTAAACCGGTCATGCTGGAGGATGTTGCAGGCAGCAGAACGTTCTCCTTGGCGTCTCCAGACTCTGTCACGTCTGTCACATGTGCTCAGTGAGAACCTGCTTTCATCTGTGAAGAGCACAGGGCGCCAGTGGTGAATTTGCCAATCTTGGTGTTCTCTGGCAAATGCCAAACGTCCTGCACGGTGTTGGGCTGTAAGCACGACCCCCACCTATGGACGTCGGGCCCTCATACCACCCTCATGGAGTCTGTTTCTGAGCGTTTGAGTAGACACATGCACATTTGTGGCTTGCTGGAGGTCATTTGGCAGGGCTCTGGCAGTGCTCCTCCTGTTCCTCCTTGCACAAAGGCGGAGGTAGCGGTCCTGCTGCTGGGTTGTTGCCCTCCTACAGCCTCCTCCACGGCTCCTGATGTACTGGCCTGTCTCCTGGTAGCGCCTCCATGCTCTGGACACTACGCTGACAGACACAGCAAACCTTCTTGCCACAGCTCGCATTGATTTGCCATCCTGGATGAGCTGCACTACCTGAGCCACTTGTGTGTGTTGTAGACTCCGTCTCATGCTACCACTAGAGTGAAAGCACCGTCAGCTTTCAAAAGTGACCAAAAACATCAGCCAGAAAGCATAGGAGCTGAGAAGTGGTCTGTGGTCACCACCTGCAGAACAACTCCTTTATTGGGGGTGTCTTGCTAATTGCCTATAATTTCCACCTGTTGTCTATTCCATTTGCACAACAGCATGTGAAATTGATTGTCAATCAGTGTTGCTTCCTAAGTGGACAGTTTGATTTCACAGAAGTGTGATTGACTTGGAGTTACATTGTGTTGTTTAAGTGTTCCCTTTATTTTTTTGAGCAGTGTATATATATATATATATATATATATATATATATTAGCTATTCAGAGTCTGACACAGATGGCATTTTGCATAGTGAACATATGGCTGACCAAATTGAATCTCTATCTAATGATATCAGCTACCGTGACCTCCTTAATCTTAAGAAGCGTGAAATTGACTACCATTTGCATGGGATTTCATTGAGCGATTATTACCGAGCCAAGCAAATTCCTAGGGGATTCAGAGTAAGGAACTGCCCGACTATTGGTCGTTTTGATCCTAATTTTTGCAAAAAATGGGTTAACATCCTCAATAAGTGCTCGTTTGACCTGATCCTGCTGGTCATTGAGCAATCCAAGAATGAGTTTCTTATTACCCAGAGCAAAATTATTGAATTTGAGTCAAAACACCAAACCTTGTTTGCAGATTGATACTGAGACTGACTGGCTGACTAAACTCGGTAATCAACTCACGATTTACAAGAGAGATCTATTAAAGTTCAAAAGAGAAAAATTACAGAAGGTGAACCTTGACTATGAACATCATCAAGTTTACAGGTGGCTCACGGGCAGTGACAACTCTAAAGGGAATAGAGGCCCTGGCAGAAAACCTTATTTTCGGAGGAATCGTTACCCTAAAAATACCCTTGACACTGAATCCTCTCAGGAAGGCAATAGTTCAGCCAGTGAGTTGGACAAGATCAACGTTTATAAAAGGAACAGAAATAAGGAGGTCATCCCTTTAGCAGTAGTTACCAGAAAAATGGTCAGATTAGATCTAGGAGATTCACTAGGAGAGGGAGTCAGAACAGACGGAACAAACCCGAGCACAAAACCACCAATACAATCCAGGAGGAAATAATTTTTAATCTCTCATTTTATGAATTAAGTGCAAGTGAAAAAAGTCTATTGTCTAAGGGATTATCCTTTATACCGACAGCAAAATTCGATGATTTCAGATGGCAGGTTGAAAAATCTTGCTTACATCGGCAATTAAAACTAAAAGAATTTTTCAACAAGAAAGATGCCACTGTGGAACTGTTAGATCAAAGGTACCTGCACAATTGAAGCAGCTACAGCCAAAATCTAGTTTTGATCCTCCATCCAATAATGCTTCCATTAAAACTTTTGTAAGATTACTGGATCAAGGCGCTACGTTTGTGTCTACAAAAATAAAATCTACATATCCTAACTTAACCCCCCTTGAACAGGAGGCCATTAAATCATTATCTAAAAACCATCAATTGGTGATCCGTCCCGCGGATAAAGGGGGCGGTATAGTTTTACAAGATCTACAAGACTACACCAGTGAAATTAACCGCCAGCTAGAGGATGGTAATGTGTATCAGAGACTGAGCTGTGATCCCACTACACAATTCTCTCATGAATTACGTGAAGTCCTTATTCTAGCAAGAGACTCTAAGTTGATTGATGATGCTATCTTTGACATCCTTCTTCCCAAGTATCCAGTGATACCGCTCTTATACCCGCTCCCTAAGATTCATAAGGGACTGCTTCCCCCGCCTGGCCGCCCCATAGTGTCGGCTGGAGGTTCACTATTTCAACCGACCTCCCTTTATTTGGACTCTGTATTACAACCCTTAGTTCAGCGACACTCTAATTTTTTACTTGATACCACAATGTTATTGAACAAATTGAACTCTCTGAATAATATTCCTGTTGGTGCTTGGCTGGTAACAGCTGATGTCTCTAGCCTCTACACGGTTATACCCCATAGTGAGGGAATTAACTCTGTACGAGATTTGTTATCTACAGTTGGTGATTATGATGTCTCTCGTGAATATTTTGCAACAAATGCTTGAACTGGTATTAACTAAGAATTTCTTTTTATTCAACAACAACCTATACCTACAAGTAACTGGGTGTGCCATGTGATCTTCTGTGGCCCCCAGTTATGCAAATTCATATATGTTTGGTGTTGAGAGGGCATTATTTTTTGATAATCCTGTAACTGCTGGAAACATATTGTTCTATACGAGATTTATAGATGACCTTTTTTTTCATATGGCTTGGGTCTGAAGCGGAATTGAATACGCTACTTGTGGGTCATAATATGTCTCCTTCCCCAGTTAAACTGACATACGTCATGAGCCAATCAGAGATTAAGTTCCTGGATGTGAAAATTCAATTGGCAAATGGCTTGATTAATACAACATTATACACCAAAGAAACAGATAGAAACACTTTACTGCATTTCCAAAGTTGTCATCCCTTGAGTCTTAAAATGGGGCTGCCATTTTCGCAAATGGTTCGGATCAGAAGGATCAATACTGATGATGGCATAGCATCGTCACAAATCGATTGGCTTATCAGCAAATTTTTACAGAGAGGGTACCATCTTGATAATCTACATAGTGCCAAAGCTAAAGCGATGGCCCTATGTAGACACGATTTGTTACAAAAAGATATTTCTAAACCACAGAAACAACGACTACATTGGGTTAATCAGTATAATACCAGTTCATCAGAAATTAATCGTTTATCTAAGAAACTTTGGCCTATTGTCTCTTCAGACAAAGAGCTGGGATTATCCCAGACCTCTCTGATGTCATGTTATTCTCGCCCAAAAAATCTAAGGGATGTACTTGTTTGGCCAAAAAAAGAAATGGTTGTTTTAGATGTCCTTGCACTACGTGCAATTTTCTTTTGACAGGGATACCTTTTGTCACCCGCATCTGAGAATTAAATACAAGATCCTACACCATCTTATCTGTGACAGCACACATGTGGTATACCAATTGGTGTGCCCATGTGGGCTGTCCTACGTTGGAAAAACTCAGAGGAAATTTAAAGAGAGAATGAGCGCACATCGCTCTTCCATCCGACTAGCGCTGTCCAAAGGGGCAAGTGATCAACCGGTGGCTCGCCATTTTCTAACGGCAAAACATCCTTTACATAGTTTGAGGTATAGAATGATCGATCACATTCCGCCACTACGGAGAGGTGGTGACCGTAATTCCTTATTGTTATAAAGAGAGGCAGAATGGATTCATAGGCTTAATGTTATTGCCCCTAGAGGGCTTAATGATTCCATTTCTTTTGCTAGTTTCATGTAAAGTGTTGTACTTTCTTTTTATTATTTTTATTTTTATTTTTGTCCCATGGAATGTGAGAGAGAGACAGTTATACAGTTAACACTCCACTTTAACATATGACGTTCTAGAGTATAGTATCGTGGGGTTTGAGATCCATTTTTTACGGTTCAATAGCAGGGCACTTCTGTGCCTACATTTGTATTGGCTTACTGGTATCTTTGTGGCTGTATCTTTGCGGCTATCTCTTTATTGGTAGTTTGGTGTAGCTCAGGTGTGATATATAATTGTGCTGCGGAGCACACAAACATTGGTTTTACTCTGCTATGGTTTAATACCTGTGGTTTTGCTTTATATTGTATATGTATGTATATGCATTGTTGTAATCTCAATGCATTTATGTCTTCCGTGTTGTTTAGATGTTTCTATGGCAACAACTGTGCGGCGTGCAAGTGCGCGCTGACGTCATGTTCCCGCGCCAGTGTCTGGGACGGACTCCCGGGCTGGAGAACGCGGCCAATCCGTGCAGCTTCACATGTATTCGGGGGGTATAAGGTAAACTTGTTTTGGGATTATCTGTATTCTTGACAAAAATCCTGTGGGGATTGAAACGTTGAATCAGTGACCGCCGTGTCCGTGAGTTTTATTTCCTGACGAAAAATGTCTCTGAGTGCCGCACCATTGCCATCTCCTATATATATATATATATATATATATATATATAACGTATGAACAAATGCAGCGTCACTCCAGGACTTAAATAAAACTCCGTGTATTTAACAAATCACTGTTCACTGATTTGTTAAATACACAGAGTTTTATTTAAGTCCTGGAGTGACGCTGCATTTGTTCATACGTTATCTGATTAAGAGCGGAGGGCACCCAGGCTGATGACATCAAGGACCAGGAGTGCCGGGCACCAATCCATTGTATATATATATATATATATATATATATATATATATATACAGGGGTTAAAGTGAGCCGGAACGGGGCGGAACTGCGTTCCGTCAGTTCCACTTGGAGACGGAAGGCAGTTCCGCCTCCTCTGGCTCACCTAACCCGGCGATGTGTCCCCCGTCGCTGCAGGGAGATGACGGGCGCCCGCGGCGCCCGTCTTCCCGCACAGCGGCAGCCGGAGGCAGGAGCTCAGTACTGAGCTCCGCCTTCCGGCTCAGTCAGTGCGCGCTATGGGAGAGACGTCATGACGTCTCTCTCATAGTGCAGAGGAGCGGGCGACGAGAGGACTGCAGCGGCCGGACACGGAGCGGGGCTTGGTAAGTATGGTGTGTGCTGTGTTTTTTTATTTTTTTTATTTGTGTAGCAGCTGGGGGGCAAACTACTGAGAGGTCATTACTACGGGGGCATTATTACTGGGGGGGCAAACTACTGAGGGGCATCTACTGGGGTCATTACTACTGGGAGGCATTTACTGGGGGAAATTACTACTGGGAGCAAACTACAGGGGGCAAACTACAGAAGGGCATTACTACTGGGGGACAGACTACTGAGGGGCAGTACTAATGGGGGACATTACTACAAGAGGGCAAACTACAGGAGGGCATTACTACTGGGGGGCAAGCTACTGAGGGGCATCTACTGGGGGGCATTTACTGGGGGGCATTACTACTGGGGGACATTACTACAGAAGGGCATTACTACTGGGGGACAGACTACTGAGGGGCAGTACTACTGGGGGACATTACTACAAGGGGGCAAACTACAGGAGGGCATTACTACTGAGGGGCATCTACTGGGGGGCATTTACTGGGGGACATTACTACTGGGGGGCATTACTACTGGGGGACATTACTACAGGAGGGTATTACTACTGGGGGGCATTACTACTGGTGGGCAAACTACAGAGGGGCATCTACTGGGGTCATTACTACTGGGGGGCATTTACTGGGGGACATTACTACTGGGAGCAAACTACAGGGGGCAAACTACAGAAGGGCATTACTACTGGGGGACAGACTACTGAGGGGCAGTACTACTGGGGGACATTACTACAAGGGGGCAAACTACAGGAGGGCATTACTACTGGGGGGCAAGCTACTGAGAGGCATCTACTGGGGGGCATTTACTGGGGGGCATTACTACTGGGGGACATTACTACAGAAGGGCATTACTACTGGGGGACAGACTACTGAGGGGCAGTACTACTGGGGGACATTACTACAAGGGGGCAAACTACAGGAGGGCATTACTACTGAGGGGCATCTACTGGGGGCATTTACTGGGGGACATTACTACTGGGGGGCATTACTACTGGGGGACATTACTACAGGAGGGTATTACTACTGGGGGGGCATTACTACTGGGGGGAAAACTACAGAGGGGCATCTACTGGGGTCATTACTACTGGGGGGCATTTACTGGGGGACATTACTACTGGGAGCAAACTACAGGGGGCAAACTACAGAAGGGCATTACTACTGGGAGACAGACTACTGAGGGGCAGTACTACTGGGGGACATTACTACAAGGGGGCAAACTACAGGAGGGCATTACTACTGGGGGGCAAGCTACTGAGAGGCATCTACTGGGGGGCATTTACTGGGGGGCATTACTACTGGGGGACATTACTACAGAAGGGCATTACTACTGGGGGACAGACTACTGAGGGGCAGTACTACTGGGGGACATTACTACAAGGGGGCAAACTACAGGAGGGCATTACTACTGAGGGGCATCTACTGGGGGGCATTTACTGGGGGACATTACTACTGGGGGGTATTACTACTGGGGGACATTACTACAGGAGGGTATTACTACTGGGGGGGCATTACTACTGGGGGGCAAACTACAGAGGGGTATCTACTGGGGGCATTACTACTGGGGGCATTACTACTGGGAGACATTACTACTGGGTGCAAACTACAGGGGGCAAACTACAGGAGGGCATTACTACTTGGGGCATAACTACAGCGGCATTACTACTGGGGGCGTAACTACAGGGGTTAAACTACTGGGGGCATTACTACTTGGAGGCATTACTACTGGGGGCTAAACTACAAGGGGGCATAACTACAGGGGCTAAACGACTGGGGGCATTACCATTAAGGGCATTACTACTGGGGGCACTACTAATGAGGGCATTGTAAAGGGGGCACTTCATAAGGGGCATCAATCCTGGGGTCATAAGGGGCACTGCTATTGCGAGCATTGCATAAGGGGCACCACTACTATGGGCTCTATATAAGGGGCGCTACCACTGTGGGCATTGTATAAGAGGTGCTACTGCTGTAGGCATTATGTGTATTATGGGGTGCTACTACTGTGGGCGTTATTACTATTGTGTAACACGCCCCTTTTTTGAGACCACGCCCCTTTTGCGGTGCGCGCCTATGGCACGCGCAATACCTTTGTTGAATTGCCACCGTGGGAAGGGGGTTGAGTTCCACCACCTCTCTAGGACCACTTTAAGCACTGTATATATATATATATATGACAAAAAACAAAAATACCCTTCCTGCGCTGAGGCTGAGCAGCACTACTGAAAGGTCCCCTGTTAGTAGGATCTTAGAAATAGAAACAAACAATAAATACAGAGTGCGCTATAACGGTACAACTGGTTGAAAATTAATCACTTCCAGATTCAAAGGAGGGGCTTCTCTTGAGTTCTTTTCTCCTTAGGAAGCTCCTGATTGGGGCCTATAGAGAAACCCTCTCGCCAGAAAAAAACACCCAACAAGAATTCACAGTTTAGTAAAAGAGATACTTTATATAAAATAATGTTTAATCCATAATCAAAAATTTGACATTATAAAACATCATAAAATAACATTACAATTATTTAGTACACACACCAAAAATGCTAGAGATGTTGTAATGACAGTCCTCCTCACCTTAACGGTGTGAGCTCTTGGAGGAATGGTCACAGCGAAGGGATAGTGTACAATAATTGATAAACCCTACGTGTTTCGTCCAGTCGGACTTCTTCAGGGGTAAAATTTGTCTAATAATGTGATGTATTGAATTCCGCTGCAAATGTCTCTATTTTAGAATATCTCTGTTTTAAGGTGATTTATTTGGAATCCATTATTATTATCACAAGCGGAATTGGATCCGAAAAATCACATTAAAGCGATATGAAGGTTGACATACTGGGAAAGGAATGAAAACCGTGAAGAGTAATGGAAACGGTTTGCCACCGTTTATAGAAATAGATCCCTAATTGTTGGCGACGACCAGGATCAAAGGTTAAAACCGAAAAAATTAGACCTCTTCCTGACACGGTTTGGTAAACTGATTTGCATACAGGATCAGTGATATATAACAATCCAGTGCATCCACGCCAGCTGAGTGTGTGCTTGCAGCATTCAGGAAGGGAGGGATCTCCCTTCATGAATGCTGCAAACACACATTCAGCTGGCGTGTGAATTAAGGTTACATTCAAGTGTTAACCACTGGACTGCTACTATATATCATTGGTCCTGTATGCACTGGATTGTTATATATCACTGATCCTATATGCATATCAGTTTACCAAACCGTGTCAGGAAGAGGTCTCATTTTTTCGGTTTTAACCTTTGATCCTGGTCGTCGCCAACCATTAGGGATCTATTTCTATAAACGGTGCAAACCGTTTCCATTACTCTATAGGCCCCAATCAGGAGCTTCCTAAGGGGAAAAGAACTCAAGAGAAGCCCCTCCTTTGAATCTGGAAGTGATTCATTTTTAACCAGTTGTTCCATTATAGTGCACTCTGTATTTATTGTTTATATATATATATATATATATATATATATATGTATGTATATATATATATGTATATAAATATATATATGTATAACATCAATGTAATACTATATTATATTTGAATTTTTAGTAGTGATGAGTGGGTTCGGTTCCTCGGAAACCGAACCCCCCCGAACTTCACCCATTTTACATGGGTCCAAGGCATACTCGGATTCTCCCGTATGGCTCGGTTAACCCGAGCACGCCCGAACGTCATCATCCCGCTGTCGGATTCTCGCGATATTCGGATTCTATTTAAGCAGCCGCGCGTCGCCGCCATTTTCACTCGTGCATTGGAAATGTTAGGGAGAGGACGTGGCTGGCGTCCTCTCCGTTTATTAATCTTGATGCAAAAATATTTGTGCTTATTCCTTAATTGTGGGGACTGGGGAGCAGCTGTATTATATAGGAGGAGTACAGTGCAGAGTTTTGCTGACAGTGACCACCAGTATACGTTGTCTGCCTGAAAAACACTCCATATCTGTGCTCAGTGTGCTGCATATATCTGTGCTCACACTGCTTAATTGTGGGAACTGGGAAGCAGCTGTATTATATAGGAGGAGTACAGTGCAGAGTTTTGCTGACAGTGACCACCAGTATACGTTGTCTGCCTAAAAAACACTCCATATCTGTGCTCAGTGTGCTGCATATATCTGTGCTCACACTGCTTTATTGTGGGCACTGGGGACCACCAGTATATTATATAGGAGGAGTACAGTGCAGAGTTTTGCTGACCAGTGACCACCAGTATACGTTGTCTGCCTGAAAAACACTCCATATCTGTGCTCAGTGTGCTGCATATATCTGTGCTCACACTGCTTAATTGTGGGGACTGGGGAGCAGCTGTATTATATAGGAGGAGTACAGTGCAGAGTTTTGCTGACAGTGACCACCAGTATATATAGCAGTACGGAATGGAAGGCCACTGCTCTACCTACCTCTGTGTCGTCAAGTATACTATCCATCTAGATTCTATACCTGTGGTGCATTTTAGTTTTGCAGTTTGCTGACAGTGACCACCAATATATATATCAGTACGGTACGGAAGGCCACTGCTCTACCTACCTCTGTGTCGTCAAGTATACTATCCATCCATACCTGTGGTGCATTTCAGTTGTGCGCAGTATATATAGTAGTAGGCCATTGCTATTGATACTGGCATATAATTTCACACATTAAAAAATGGAGAACAAAAATGTGGAGGTTAAAATAGGGAAAGATCAAGATCCACTTTCACCTCGTGCTGAAGCTGCTGCCACTAGTCATGGCCGAGACGATGAAATGCCATCAACGTCGTCTGCCAAGGCCGATGCCCAATGTCATAGTAGAGAGCATGTAAAATCCAAAAAACAAAAGTTCAGTAAAATGACCAAAAAATCAAAATTGAAAGCGTCTGACGAGAAGCGTAAACTTGCCAATATGCCATTTACGGCACGGAGTGGTAAGGAACGGCTGAGGCCCTGGCCTATGTTCATGGCTAGTGGTTCAGATTCACATGAGGATGGAAGCACTCATCCTCTCGCTAGAAAACTGCAGTGCCACTCCTAGATGGGCCAGGTGTTTGTGTCGGCCACTTGTGTCGCTTAGCTTAGTCACACAGCGACCTTGGTGCGCCTCTTTTTTTCTTTGCATCATGTGCTGTTTGGGGACAATTTTTTTGAAGTGCCATCCTGCCTGACACTGCAATGCCACTCCTAGATGGGCCAGGTGTTTGTGTCGGCCACTTGTGTCGCTTAGCTTAGTCACACAGCGACCTTGGTGCGCCTCATTTTTTCTTTGCATCATGTGCTGTTTGGGGACTATTTTTTTGAAGTGCCATCCTGCCTGACACTGCAGTGCCACTCCTAGATGGGCCAGGTGTTTGTATCGGCCACTTGTGTCGCTTAGCTTAGTCACACAGCGACCTTGGTACGCCTCTTTTTTTCTTTGTATCATGTGCTGTTTGGGGACTATTTTTTTGAAGTGCCATCCTGCCTGACACTGCAGTGCCACTCCTAGATGGGCCAGGTGTTTGTGTCGGCCACTTGTGTCGCTTAGCTTAGCCATCCAGCGACCTTGGTGCACCTCTTTTTTTCTTTGCATCATGTGCTGTTTGGGGACAATTTTTTTGAAGTGCCATTCTGCCTGACACTGCAGTGCCACTCCTAGATGGGCCAGGTGTTTGTGTCGGCCACTTGTGTCGCTTAGCTTAGTCACACAGCGACCTTGGTGCGCCTCTTTTTTTCTTTGCATCATGTGCTGTTTGGGGACAATTTTTTTCAAGTGCCATCCTGCCTGACACTGCAGTGCCACTCCTAGATGGGCCAGGTGTTTGTGTTGGCCACTTGTGTCGCTTAGCTTAGTCACACAGCGACCTTGGTGCGCCTCTTTTTTTCTTTGCATCATGTGCTGTTTGGGGACTATTTTTTTGAAGTGCCATCCTGCCTGACACTGCAGTGCCACTCCTAGATGGGCCAGGTGTTTGTGTCAGCCACTTGTGTCGTTTAGCTTAGTCACACAGCGACCTTGGTGCACCTCTTTTTTTCTTTGCATCATTTGCTGTTTGGGGACTATTTTTTTGAAGTGCCATCCTGCCTGACACTGCAGTGCCACTCCTAGATGGGCCAGGTGTTTGTGTCGGCCACCTGTGTCGCTTAGCTTAGCCATCCAGCGACCTTGGTGCGCCTCTTTTTTTCTTTGCATCATGTGCTGTTTGGGGACTATTTTTTTGAAGTGCCATCCTGTCTGACACTGCAGTGCCACTCCTAGATGGGCCAGGTGTTTGTGTTGGCCACTTGTGTCGCTTAGCTTAGCCATCCAGCGACCTCGGTGCAAATTTTAGGACTAAAAATAATATTGTGAGTTGTGAGGTGTTAAGAATAGACTGAAAATGAGTGGAATTTATGGTTATTGAGGTTAATAATACTATGGGATCAAAATGACCCCCAAATTCTATGATTTAAGCTGTTTTTGAGGGTTTTTTGTAAAAAAACACCCGAATCCAAAACACACCCGAATCCGACAAAAAAATTTCAGGGAGGTTTTGCCAAAACGCGTCCGAATCCAACACACGGCCGCGGACCCAAATGCAAAACCAAAACACAAAACCCGAAAAATTTCCGGTGCACATCACTAATTTTTAGAGACAACTGTGAATAATGGAGTTTAATTGTGAGTTATACTATCTCCATCCCTTCAATATTGATAACGTGTAAAATGTTAATTTTTTCTGAATATTGAGACATCCCTTGTTTGCTGATTCTTTTTATATCCAAGATACCCTGAAGAAAAGTCGCCAAAGATGAAACGCATTGGTTGAAAATTCTATCACTGTAGGCTAATGAAATTACCTGACAATTGGCCTTACTGATTGTATATTGACACCTAAGGGTGGCTATTATGTCTATAAGGAAAACTATATGTATTGTATTTGTGAATTGTTTTAATTTGTTTTATTGATATTAAATGGTTTTAAATGTATACATATGTATAGAAAATTATTGGGTGTACTCAAAACAGGTTTTCTGGAATTAATATCATACTCATCTCACACATAAGGCAGTCACATATAAAAAGACAATCAGCGAGAACATAGTTATATAGTACAGTAAAAGAGCGCTACCCGACAATAACCATCTGTTTATCTACGTTTTAGGCCCAGATTGGCAAGGGGCCATATTTGGGGTAGCAGCCAAGAAAAGACAATAAATTGCCTGATAATTAAAAGTGGTAATATATAATATAAAATTTAAAATAAAAATATTCTGTGCATTTAACTTAGCGCATTGAGGTACTTATAACTCTCTCTCTTTCTCTCTCTCTCTCTCTCTCTCTATATATATATATATACACACACACAGTGGCGGTTCTTGCCACGGGCAAGCAGGACTTTTGCCCGGGGCGCCGCCTTCCGGAGGGCGCTGGCGCCATCCGGAGGGCGCCGCACCGTGGCAAGATCCGCCACTGCTGCCCGCTGTGTCCCCCGTCCGCCTCCGCTGCCGTCCCCGTCCTCGGCGCCTCCTGTGAAGGGAACTAGACGCTATGCGTCTAGTTTCCCTTCGTGGAGAGTAACTGCTGAGCGGTGCGCGATGACGTCATCGCGCACCGCACAGCAAAGGTCCTCTCCACGAAGGGAACTAGACGCATAGCGTCTAGTTTCTCTTCGTGGAGAGGACCTTTTGCTGTGCGGTGCGCGATGACATCATCGCGCACCGCTCAGCATTCAAGCGGCGCTTTCAATGTACAGGGGGCGTGACTCACCACGCCCCCTGTATTAGGCCACGCCCCTTTCCTGCCCGGGGCGCTCTGAACCGGCCCTGCACACACACACACACACACACACACACACACACACACACACACACACACACATACTACACATACTACACATACCACTGTTATCTGGCACTCATTGGCCCTCATTCCGAGTCGTTCGCTCGGTATTTTTCATCGCATCGCAGTGAAATTCCGCTTAGTACGCATGCGCAATATTCGCACTGCGACTGCGCCAAGTAATTTTACAATGGAGATAGTATTTTTACTCACGGCTTTTTCATCGCTCCGGCGATCGTAGTGTGATTGACAGGAAATGGGTGTTACTGGGCGGAAACACGGCGTTTTCGGGGCGTGTGGATAAAAACGCTACCGTTTCCGGAAAAAACGCAGGAGTGGCCGGAGAAACGGGGGAGTGTCTGGGCGAACGCTGGGTGTGTTTATGACGTCAAACCAGGAACGACAAGCACTGAACTGATCGCAGATGCCGAGTAAGTCTGAAGCTACTCTGAAACTGCTAAGTAGTTTGTAATCGCAATATTGCGAATACATCGGTCACAATTTTAAGAAGCTAAGATACACTCCCAGTAGGCGTAGGCTTAGCCTGAGCAACTCTGCTAAATTCGCCTTGCGAGCGATCAACTCGGAATGAGGGCCATTGTTATTTTGTGTACGTATGTATTTTGATCTTTTCTCATTCTCTTTTCTCACATCTCCCTGGTTTTCCCCTTTTCTTCTTGTCTCCACCTGTTATTCCTTCTATGGTCATCGCATGCCCCTGTGGTCGCCTCATGTTTTTTCCCATTCACCTAAGAGAAACGGCTGCAGATTATATATATTTTTTTTAATGTGACAGTTACCAGCTGCTGTTGTGAAGGAGCCTCCGATGTCCCCTGTCTTCCTCCTATCTCCACAAGTTCTTCCAGTCAATCGTTATCCTCCTCTTTTCTCCCCCTTTCTTCCTCCAGTCTTCCTGTCTCCTCGTTCCTCCAGTCTCCCCGTCTTCCTCCTATTTCCCCCACATTAGTATAATGTGAACAACGGACACCACTGTGTGTTGTAATGTGAATAAGGGTCACTACCATGTGGTGTAATATGAATAAGGTTGCATTACTGTGTGTTGTAATTTGAATTGGTACTATGTGGCCACGCCCTGTCCCCATGAGTCCAACCCCCTTCATTTTTGGCACACATTGAAGGCACTCACATCCCTATTTATAATGGGTGTTACCATTACTTCAGCTGGTGCATTATAATGTGCACTTCTTAATACAGAATACAGGTTGAACCCGATGGGTATTTTGCCTCTTTTCATCCTCATTAACTATGTTACCCTAAAATAGACTATTATCAAACACTCATGCTAAAAAGTTATTCAATTGTATAAAGTCATTTTACTTTGTTTATTGTACACTTTTACCTCTTTAACTTGAAGCTAAAGCTGATGTGTAGGGAGAGCTGACTTTACAAAATAAATTAGGGCAATGTTGAATGCAAACTGCTCGTATACTATCCTTAAAGAGACATTTTGCAAAAAAAAAAATATTTATTTTAAAAATAACAAATTATTTAAACATGAGAACATACATAGCTGTGATAATTCATAAATCATTTCATTACATTTTTTACACATGAATTATTATAGCCTTTCATATAGACACATATTCTCTGACATAGACTTATTTATCAAATAGGCCTTGAAAAACTGATGCTCTATTGCCACTGAACACGACCATAGACCTATTTATCCATATAAAAACAGTGGGTTAGTTGAATGACGCTCAGTCCCCCAGTGATGTTGTCTGGCAGTGGTCAGCAGAGAATTACCACGTTGCTGGCATGTTGGGGTCTCTTCTGAGCATTGCTGCATCATGCATGCTTTCAGCACTGGAAGACCAGTTATAATGAAAGGAAATAAAGGAGTAAACATTTCCTTCATCAGTTAGAAGAACTATCTACTGCCATCAGGGCTGCCAAGAGAAATTGTGGGGTCGGGGACTGACAAAATAGGCATCCCCTCCCCCCCCCAAAAAAAAAAAAGAAAAAAAGAAGTTGGTGGAGTTGTAGATAATGTGGATTGAACTTGATAATGTCGATATCATCTTAAACCATAAAGCTGTACCTCTAGATACACTATTACCGTGGAGCCGCTATGGCCGCTAGACTGAATACATGTGCTACGCACTTTGTACGCTATTTGCGTACAGAGTCTTGCACGTGGTACGTACTTGGTGTACACACGCCGCGCTGAGTGTACAGAGTACGCACAGCGTGCGCACACACAATTGATAACCTTTAAACCTTGTTAATGATACAATGCAATGATATGATTACACTTTAAACCCTTAGCAGCTAAGTACTGCAACGATGTTATACCTTAAACCTTAAGTAGCGCTGATGGTATAAAGTACCCGCAGTGCGTACACCTTATCAATACTTATAAACCTTATACAGTTAAAATACACTTTAAACCCTTGCAGGAAAGTGAGGACACAACACCGATTTGTAGTTGAAACCACAGGGTTCTAAGGCCACTGTGGATTATTTCAAAAGGTAAACAGTACAAATCATACACTACAGGCTAACAAGATAAATCTAAAACAGACTTATGGCTACAGAGAATGTACATACGTGAGAATGTTCGCAAGCGCAACCCGGCCGGTCCTCCGCTAGTCAGGTAGAAAGTGTTCAGAGTCTTTTGACCGGCCAGGCAACAATGGGCTTTTTATACACAACTTACATACAATGGTCACTGTAATCTCATTGTCCATTGGACACAGAGATGTGTCTTTTCATTACAGGAAAGGTCATAGGTTGATTTGAAAAGATGGGCGATGTCTTTCCCCAACTGCTCTGGTGGGTGGTATCCACTGGATTCCCGCCGCATACATAATATACAGTAAATACAGTTAATATCTATATTCTACTTTTGCACATAACTATACGCTGGAACATGCGATCTTTCTCTAACCAATACCGGAATGTTACCCTTAAAATACCCTACAGCTGGATACTAGACATCACCTTCCAACCTTTATCTGACCCTTCCTATCATGCAAAGGCGAATCCCTTAGTCCTGGAACTGTTTAAACTGTAGATACTTGCTGATGTGGTGTAGGGGAACTATGTGTACAAAATGCACTATTTGGGTTAAATATGTAATGTTCTAATAACCCTCTACGCGCTCACAAACTCCGCCGTAAATACCCATACCACGCGCATGATCGCAGGAGCGATCCTACGCAAATTGCGGATATGTGCACGCACGGCGGACTGAGTGCTCGCGCAGTGGGCATGTGCATGGGGTTAGTACAGGGTATATGCATTACAATAATTTTTGACTTTGACAGTCCACCCTTTGGCAGTCAACAATAACTGCCACTATCTAAAACATAAAACAGAAAAATATACAATACAATATCTACAGATGGTTGGATAAAAATATACAATACATTATCCACAGATAATTGGATGGTAGGAGGAGAGGTGTAGGCGGGAAATGTATGACCTAGTGGGATAGTAAAAGCATGTATGTATGAAAACCATGTCTGAGGGGCATGTATCATCGTGCCGTATATGTTCTAGATAAGCTTCGAGGTATTGCGAAGTATACATTAAATCCTTCTCATCCCGTATTAAGGGTCTGTAAGTGGGCCAACAAACACTACCGAGCTCTTTTCGGCTTCTGGTTCCAACAAATGGGGTGCACATTTAGTTGATGATACATGGAGGGGGAACACATGTGAATGCTAATATGTGGATATCACCTGTCGACTATGTGTGTCACTACCTGAAGGTTGTAGAGATGAAGATAAGAAACATATCAAAAATACATTCACATAACATTTGCGTAATCATTCTTGGGTGTTGATGGAAGTCTTCTCCGGATGGGTGTATTTTTGCTGAGGGAAAACAAAGGAGAAACGGGTGAAAGAAACGGACCGTGGAATCACGTCTTATCACAACATTGTCTCTATTGATGGGTCATAAATTAAATCAGTTGCTGTACCAATGCCCCCGCTCCTTAAACTCATCACTTTGGTACCGTGCTTGCGCCACGTTAAAATTCGAACACACCTAAATATCAAACCAATCATTATGACAACTCCCAGGATACAGAGGAGAAACTTTCCTACATTCACGATAACATTTTGAACCCATTCTCCTAAACCTGAGAACCAATTGCGTGGGTTCAACCATGAGACCCAGCCGGTCAGTTCATTACTCACAGCAGTAAGGGTAAGGTTGTGTCTCCTCCGGAACTCCCACTTCAATTGCAAGATATCGTCCATCTTTTGATCTATGACCTCGGTTGGGTCATCAGTGCTGTTTGTAATGTATGTGCAGCACTTCACACCATACTGAGTTGCCAAAGTGACACAGTACCCGCCTGTCACCGCTGTGATATAATTGAGAACCATCCTGTGCTGGATCAGTTCCGTTTTGTAAGCTTGCAACTCCCTCCCTGTATACCTGAAGGTGTCATCATACATCTCGGTGATATTATCTATTAGGTTCGCTAGCGCGTGGATATACCTATAATTTATAATTCCTCTGGCGGTACGGATGATGTCTAACGCGAGTAGGAATTGAATCCCGGTGGATTCGTGGATCAAATCAGAGGCTGCGTGCTCTGTCCTATCTATAAGGTGTCTCTTAACGATGTGTTCATAGTGAGTATGAGTGTAAGGAGCTTGAGCATTGCGGTGAATGTCTTTCATCTTATTATGGGTTATGGTCATAACTTCTGGCAACACTCTTCCAATGTAACACAATCCCTCTAAGTTTGGGGCAAGCCACTTATACGCCTTCCTCCCGCATATGAAATAGGCATCATCGGGGAGAACATATGGGACAGAATATGACATTACCGTATTGCAAACCTTCCAAGTGAAAAATCCTATCCCTAACTCTCTCATCTGTTCAGTACACGTATCAGGCTGTATGATATGCGCACAGTACCCTGGTGATACTTCTCCAACCCGCATGGTCCTACTTCCTAGAGTATACCTATACCGAAAATACCTTCCACCGTCGGTTATTTGGCGTATAAGTTCAGAGTCTACGGGTATTCTGTCGGCTCTGTGTGAAAATGCCATGGTTTGGTTATTCCATGTCACTTCCCAATTTCCCGGCTTTCGGGAATTGGAAATGTTGAAACATACTAAGGATCTATCTACATGATATTGGTGGAGCTTCAAACTAGGGGGCCTAGAAATATTACATTTCTTGTCCACCGGTCTCCCACCCCATAATTCAAGTACCTCATCTATTGTTAAAGGATACGATACTAGTCCTGACTTGCTCTGACCTTGAGGTACTTGTGAGCACACCCAGCATTCTGTTTGGTTTAAAACCTTACCCACTAATGAGTGATAATCACTCAATGGATGACGGTCCATGTTGATATTAAGGCTGGACTGACATCTCTGGATGCACCCGTCCTCAACTATGTTTTCACAGTTTCTACAAATACAATTTTCCTCAGCCAAAAACCCTTCACAGTGCCTCCTAGTTTCTTGACTACCAGATCGTACTCTGATACTCGCCTTTGCTCGGTGGTTGTGTTGCTCTTGGAATTCTACAAATCCGTCCTTGCCATCAGAACCCATTCCAGATCCTTTCTCGACCTCTCTGGTACTCTCACCGAAACAGACTGCTCTGGTCAACAACAGGGTCAACAGGAAAACCCGGAATGCAGTCTCTTGGGGTAAGTCCATCTTGTTAAGGTGAGAGAAAAAGGGAGCAAGAAGGGGGGGGGGGGGGGAAGGAGGGTAATGGGAGATGGAGAAAATAATAAAAAGGAAAAATAAATTTGGTGCGACAACCGCCTCTGGTCTTGTAGTTCTCCGTGCTCAGGTGCCGTGACAACAGTCCTGCCTCTCAACCTTCCCGGAACAGGCGCTCCAGTGATACGATTTCCTCTACACTCTACTCTTTGTCACGGGCTCTCTCTGGGTCAGCGACCTTCTTACAGTGGGACGAGTGGACCCAAGTCTCTCTCTCGGCAACCTTTAATGCTGTCGTGCTGGTTAGTAAGACTTGGTACGGTCCTTCCCACCTGTCAATGAGGCAACCTGAGCGTAGAAAATTTCGAATCATTACATAATCCCCAGGTTCAATGTCATGACAATTACTGTTTGGTAGGTCAGGAATCACCAGTTTTAGGTTTCTGTTTTGATTCCTCAACTGCTGGCTCATCTTAACCATATATTTTACAGTCACCTCATTATTGCATTTCAAATCATCCTGGGGGTCAATCATTACATGGGGTTGTCGACCAAAAAGAATCTCAAAGGGTGATAGGTTAAGGGGGGACCTGGGAGTGGTTCTGATGCTGTGCAATACAAGTGGCAAAGCTTCTGGCCATAACAATCCAGTTTCAGCCATCACTTTGCTCAGCTTGTTCTTAATAGTGCTGTTTACTCTTTCCACTTTCGCACTCGCCTGTGGGCGGTACAGAGTATGCAGCTTACTATTAATTCCCATCAGTTTGCACATAACCTGAAAGACTATGTAAAATGGGTACTCCTATCGCTTTCAATTATCCTAGGGATACCATATCTGCACACAAATTCCTGCACAATTTTCTTTGCAGTGAACGTAGCAGTATTTGTGGCAGCGGGGAACGCTTCTACCCAATTTGAAAACACATCAATACAAACTAACACATATTTTAAATTTCTGCAGGGTGGTAACTGTATGAAATCAATTTGTATTACCTGAAAAGGGCCATCTGTTGGCGGGATATGGGATGGTTCTGTTGGTATTGACTTTCCAATATTCTTCCTCAAGCAGATAAGACATGTCATTGCTCTCTTACCCGCATGAGAAGAGAATAATGGTGCACACCAGTAGGCTCTCACCAGCTTACACATGCCCTCTTTGCCCAGATGAGTCAGACCGTGTGCCGCCTCAGCTAAGCTTGGAAGATATGCTCTCGTGGCTACTGGCTTACCTTGTCCATCTGTCCAGAGTCCTGAGGACCCCTGGCCATATCCTTTTGACCTCCAGACTGCCTTTTCCTGTGGAGAACACAAATTTTGCATTTCACTTAATTTTTGTGTGTTGACGGTATTGAATACCATCAGTTGTGTGATATCTGTCTGTATGGGGGTGCTGGCTGCTGATTTAGCAGCTTCGTCTGCCCGGCTGTTACCAAGTGATACTGGGTCTTGACTGTAAGTGTGGGCTTTGCACTTGATAACAGCCACTCTGTCAGGTTCCTGTATCGCTGTTAGAAGCCTTTTTATATGGGATGCATGCGCTACAGGTGTGCCAGCTGCCGTCATGAAATTTCTGAGGCGCCATAGGGCCCTGAAATCATGCACTACTCCAAAGGCATACCTAGAATCTGTATATATATTGGCTGACTTACCCTTAGCCAATTCACACGCTCTGGTTAGGGCGACCAGCTCAGCAACTTGTGCTGAGTGCGGTGGGCCCAGGGGTTCAGCTTCTATGATACCTTTGTCATCTACGACTTCGTATCCAGTACACAAGTCTCCCGAGTCCGTCTGTCTGTGGCAACTACCGTCAGTGTAAAAAGTAAGATCTACGCCTTCCAGTGGGTTGTCACTAATGTCGGGTCTTGCAGTGAAAGTTTGGTTCAGATATTCCATACAATCATGTGTGTCAGTGTCTGTACTAAATCCTCCTTCACCATCATTCTCATCCTCCACCCTTTGTGCCTGTCCAGGCACACCTGGGAGACAAGTTGCAGGATTTAGTGCGCTGCATCTCTTTATGGTGATGTTTACAGGTGCCATTAGTGCTAATTCCCACCTTGTAAACCGTGCTGATGAGACATGTCTAGTTTGGGCAGAGTTCAGTAAGGCTGACACTGCATGAGGTGTATGGATGGTCAGGTTGTGTCCCAACACTACATCTTCGCTTTTACTAACTAGCAAGGCTATTGCTGCAACACTTCGCAAGCATGTGGGGAGAGACTGTGCTACGGTGTCCAACTGTGAAGCTACCGGCCTGCTGGCATCACCATGTCTCTGGGTTAGGACTCCTGCCGCACACCCAGCACTTTCCGTACCGTACAACTCAAAAGGTTTCCCATAATCTGGCATGCCTAATGCAGGTGCCTGTGATAGGCATTGTTTAAGTCTCTCAAATGCCAGTTCGGACTCATCTGTGTGAGAGATCCGATCTGGTTTGTTCGAGGAGACCATTTCCTGCAAAGGTAAAGCCAGTATGGAGAACCCTGGGATCCAGTTTCGGCAGTACCCAAACATTCCAAGGAAAGTGCGGATCTGCTGCTGGGTTTGTGGCAGAGTCATGTCGCGAAACGCCTGTATTCTATCAGCGGTGAGATGTCTAAGTCCTTGTGTCAAGCAATGTCCCAAATATTTTACCTTGGTCTGGCACAACTGTAACTTATCCTTTGAAACCTTGTGTCCCATATTAGAAAGGTGAAACAGAAGCTGTTTCGTGTCTTTCAAGGACGACTCGAGTGAATCTGAACACAGCAGTAAGTCATCTACATACTGTATTAAAACTGATCCGCTCTCAGGTTTAAAGGATTGTAAACAGTCATGCAAAGCCTGGGAGAAAATACTTGGGCAGTCAATGAAACCTTGGGCTAGGCGAGTCCAGGTGTACTGTACTCCCCTGTATGTAAATGCAAACAAGTATTGGCTGTCAGGGTGCAGAGGGACCGAAAAGAAAGCAGAACAGAGGTCAATGACAGTGAAAAATTTCGCAGTAGGGGGAATTTGCATGAGGATGACAGCTGGATTTGGCACTACGGGGAATTGGCTCTCAACTATCTTGTTTATCCCCCTTAGATCTTGCACTAGCCTGTAACCCCTCCCCCTACTCTTTTTCACAGGGAAGATGGGACTATTGGCAGTGCTGGACGTCCTAACTAGGATGCCCTGTTGTAGCAAGCGCTCTATGACTGGGTACACTCCTAATTCCACCTCTGGCTTCAGAGGATACTGTGGGATTTTTGGAGCTATCCTACCATCTTTTACTTGCACTACTACAGGAGCTACATTTGCCATCAATCCAGTGTCTTGTCCATCTTTGGTCCAGAGGGATTCCGGTATCTGGGAGATCATTTCCTCTACCTTGGATGGACACTTGTCTAAAACAGCAGAGTGTGACATTAACCTTTGTGGGGTGTCTAACATATCCTGCACTTCCTGAACGTGATTCTCGGGTATATCTAAGAAGACACCCTCAGGAGTACAATATATGACACACCTCATCTTACACAATAAATCTCTCCCAAGTAGATTAGTCGGAGCCAATGCAGCTAGCAAAAAGGAATGCTTGGTCTGCAAAGGCCCTATCGTAATCTCCGCTGGTCTACTTAAAGGGTAGTGTTGCACTACTCCTGTTACCCCCATTGCTGAAATTGTTTTACCCGTGGTTTTCATACCTACCGTTGAATTTAACACTGACCTGGCCGCCCCTGTATCTACAAGGAAAGGTAGTGAACTACCAGCTACATCAACCTCGGGTTCACTTCCAAGGCTAGCAATCAACTTCACTGGCTGCAGACTACAGGTGTGGCCTAGCCCCTATTGTATGTTGTGACCCTCCCGCAGCGCGCTGGCAGCTACAATATGTGAGGGGGTAGCTGAGAATTTCCAGAGGTCTGCCAGTCCCTCCTAGGTGGGTACCTCCTTGTTTCCCCTGCGTGTGGCTCATAATTCCTCCTATGCGATCCCTGATCCCAATTACGTGTGTTATGCTGTGAGTCATGTTCTGGTCTAGGGGGTCGATATACGTTATGTGTGCCTTTATAATTACAGTTCCGTGCGTAATGTCCTTCCCTCTGGCAATTATAACATTTTACTACATACGACTTACCATCAGGGGTCTGGGGTTTTGGCTGATGTGGCTTCGTTGTCAGGGCTTTTATACTTACTGTCATCAGCTTATCCCCCTGTGACTCCCTGTGCTTAATGATGTTCCGATCGTGCTCAATAGTGGACTCTCTTAATGCAGCCACCGAAATACCTCTACAGTTAGGTTGAGTGGTTTGTACCCTTGTTCTCAACGTTTCTTTTAAGCCGTCCATTAATACTGACACAGCTACCTCTCTATGATGTACATTTTCCTTAATGTCCTCGATCCCAGTGTATCTAGCCATTTCCTGCAGTGCTCAATGGAAATATTCAGAAGCAGATTCACCTTCTTTTTGTCTTATGGAAAAGATTTTATTCCATTTGACAACAGTAGGGAAATATACTCCTAACTGTAGATTGATCTGTCGTACATTCTCCTGAGTGTATTCATCAGTGAGAGGTACTTCTATGTCTAATTTAAAATCAGCAATGAATTTCACAGGTTCAATATTGGAGGGCAAACATACCCGTAGCACTGTCCGCCAATCTTTATTTGTGGGTTCGGTGGCGTTACCTAATTCTCTGATAAACCTCTGACATGCGGCTAGATCCTTTCTGGGATCGTGAAATTCAGACATAATTGTCCTCAGTTCTGTTGGGACCAAGGACAATGCATAGCAATGTTCCTGACAGGAGTGACTCCCTGAGCGTCAGTCTTCCCATTGGGGACTGCGATCACCCTGACAGGATTTAGTTCAATTACATCATTCTGAGTTGCTTCTACAATGTGAGGTGCAATTGTCTCTGCATAATGTACTGTACCGTACTTACCTGTGGACACGACCTCACCTGTCCCTCCGCTAGGGGCCTTTGCTACTGTTCTTACTGGTTGGGCCGTGCCCACTTGTGTGTCTTGTATGGTGGCTGCTAGAGAGAGTGCCGATATCGTGCAGGGCTCATCTTCTTGGTCGCAGTCCTGAGGGAAGTTTAAGATGGGATACAACTTGCACGGGTTAGCATTAATACATTTATCAAGTTCACTCTTATCATATATTAGTATGCCATTGTCTGTAGCCACTTTCTCCCCTGTAATATACGGTGGTGGTGGTGCAGTTGCTATCAGTTTCCTGCTAGGGTTGGAACCGGCTGCGTGAGCTAGTTCCCTCTGCATATCACCCTCTTGTTGCCATAAATGTAAACAGTTTGCGCGTCTGATCCTTTGTTTTCGGGATTTTAACAGACATATCCTAAGCCTTAAATTCTGCAACACCTCTGGATTAAAACTGCCTACCTTAGGGAATGGTTCCCTATCTTTCGCAGTCATACGTTCCCATTCATTGCATAAAACCTCTGCGTGTGATCCATATTTCTCACACATTATGTACCTTGCCGACCCCTTGGGCAGCGGAATATCAACCTGAACCCTGGTTGATCGTCCCTTACTTGAGCAACTGGCCCCCATCTTTTGCAGGTATTGCCTTCTCAGCTAATTCCTACAAAAAAACAAAATACTCAATATAAGGCAATGGTGAAAGTTCAACGAGTGCTCTCACCCACTCACGCCCACATTGGCCAATACACCTAAAGACTGTCGTCAGCGCCGGTACGTACCAAACCTAGGGCCCCTGTGTAACCTCTATTTACTGAAAGTATATGGGAGTGACTTACCCTTCCCAGTAAATATTGGTCGTTGGAGATTTCCTGAGTGACCAGCGAAACTCCCTTAAAACAAAAAAACTTTTTATACAAATCACGCTTGCGTATGCTACACCCAGCGCTAATGATCCCACGATTTTACGCAAAGGTCGTAAAAGGGTATCACGTTGAGCTAAGTATTGCACCCACGAACGCGCGGTCCAATCGCACAGCATATAGGTAACTGTTACTTATCCGCCGTACGACCAATGGAATCGTTTTTCAGGCTGCGAAACTTCAGCCGGAGCGTATCTGAACGGGCCTATATGGGTTCTACGACAACCACCTGGGCTACGCTCTCTAAACAAAAACCTCGCTGACCTTTGGTCTGCGGTACTCTATACCTTCGCTGACCTTTGGTCTGCGATATCTACTACTTTGCTCCTTTGTACTTTAATCAATGTTAACGTGAGCAAGCCACTCTCACGCCACCAAGTGTCCACTCACCTGGTGTGGTCTCCTACGGGATCCCGAATTCCCTGGGTCCACAAAACCTTTATTGTTTGCACACTCACGCTCGTTCACTCATATACACTTTGGTTTTTCTGTACAGAAAATTAACTTTCATTCAGATAAAACAGCATTAGTTCCAGAGGTAATACAGTAAAAAAGGTTTTTAAACTAAATATTGGAAACTGATCAATTTGTGCTATTATCGCGTGGCTACCATCTCGCGCCTAAACTAAAACAATGCTTTTGTGTGATTTGTATTTAGCGGTCGTACTTTTACGCACGTGGCGTGAACACGCCACGTGTGTATGCCTTTACGTTGCGTACGCAGCCCCGTACTTTGTCCGAGACACGTGTACAAAGGCCGTACGTCCGCAGTACTACAAATCCCACACTTCTATAAATGTAAACGATATTTAACTATAATCGCTCACTTAACACAACACACAGTTTCTTCTGTATAAACCTTTACAACTAGGCCAGGCTGCGTGTGCGTCTTACACTTACTTCCTTAAATATTAACTCTATATTTTAACTAAATAGCAACAAATTTTCTCAGTACAGGTCAAAATGAATCTAATAATCGCTACTTATAGCAATAATGCGGGCAGATATGCAAAGTACAAAATACAGGTGTATGTGTGTGTTGTGTGCGCATTTGGCGCCAAAACAGAAATTTACAGATTTTTCACAGATTTTAAAAATAGCTTTTACGTTCTTACCTTACGGATCCCTCCAGCATCCCTACAAACCATGCAGGGCAGACGCTTAACTAATCAGCACTAGTGTATCCACCAACCAAGAGAAGGCTTACGAAGGATAACTTTCCGTCCTTTGCTGATAGATAAAGTCTGCGTTAACCTGCTAGGCTGCGGTTATGAGGTAGAACCGGACGAGCCCCCAATTGATAATGTCGATATTATCTTAAACCATAAAGCTATACCTCTAGATACACTATTACCGTGGAGCCGCTATGGCCGCTAGACTGAATACACGTGCTACGCACTTTGTACGCTATTTGCGTACAGAGTCCCATACGTGGTACGTACTTGATGTACACACGCCGCGCTGAGTGTACAGAGTACGTACAGCGTGCGCACACACAATTGATAACCTTTAAACCTTGTTAATGATACAATGCAATGATATGATTACACTTTAAACCCTTAGCAGCGAAGTACTGCAACGATGTTATACCTTAAACCTTAAGTAGCGCTGACGGTATAAAGTACCCGCAGTGCGTACACCTTATCAATACTTATAAACCTTATACAGTTAAAATACACTTTAAACCCTTGCAGGAAAGTGAGGACACAACACCGATTTGTAGTTGAAACCACAGGGTTCTAAGGCCACCGTGGATTATTTCAAAAGGTAAAACAGTACAAATCATACACTACAGGCTAACAAGATAAATCTAAAACAGAGTAATGGCTACAGAGAATGTACATACGTGAGAATGTTCGCAAGCGCAACCCGGCCGGTCCTCCGCTAGTCAGGTAGAAAGCGTTCAGAGTCTTCTGACCGGCCAGGCAACAATGGGCTTTTTATACACAACTTACATACATAATACAATGGTCACTGTAATCTCATTGTCCATTGGACACAGAGATGTGTCTTTTCATTACAGGAGAGGTCATAGGTTGATTTGAAAAGATGGGCGATGTCTTTCCCCAACTGCTCTGGTGGGTGGTATCCACTGGATTCCCGCCGCATACATAATATACAGTAAATACAGTTAATATCTATATTCTACTTTTGCACATAACTATACGCTGGAACATGCGATCTTTCTCTAACCAATACCGGAATGTTACCCTTAAAACACCCTACAGCTGGATACTAGACATCACCTTCCAACCTTTATCTGACCCTTCCTATCATGCAAAGGCAAATCCCTTAGTCCTGGAACTGTTTAAACTGTAGATACTTGCTGATGTGGTGTAGGGGAACTATGTGTACAAAATGCACTATTTGGGTTAAATATGTAATGTTCTAATAACCCTCTACGCGCTCACAAACTCCGCCGTAAATACCCATACCACACGCATGCACGCACGGCGGACTGAGTGCACGCGCAGTGGGCATGTGCATGGGGTTAGTACAGGGTATATGCATTACAATATTTTTCGACTTTGACAAACTACAGTAGGAGTGATGCATCAATTAGTTGTGCAAACAAATTTTATTTTATTTTTTTTAAAAGGCAATCCAGGGCAGGGACAGCTGGACCTGGAGGCGCAGGGCAGGGAGGGTTGGACCAGGGCAGGAAGGACAGGGCAGGAAGGACTAGGCCGAGGGGCAGGGCAGGGAGGGCTGGACCTATTGGGAGTACAGGAATGGCTAGTGTCGGGAACACCAACCTGCTTGGTTTCAGATCGCGGACTGCCACCTGTCATGAAAAGATAGTGGCTGATGTAGGCATTTCGAATTTGGCACCAGCCACATGCCAATCACAGCTTGCAGACCGGCAGCCAATAAGGAACAGCCACAGAACAGTGTTCATCTAGAAGCCTTCACTTAATTATGTGGGCATTAATTCAGCTCTGCAATTCCCTTCATTTCATCATTTTGTTGTGGTATTGAGAAAACCGTTTTGAGTATATATCTGACTCATTAAGCCAATGTATCTGTTCCTATTTGTATAAATGTGTAGTTCATACTCTTGTTTAGTAATGATTACATATTTACCCTCTTTTGTATAAAAATTAAACATTGCACTTCCTTTGGAACAATGTATTACATGTTGAAAATTTTTTTGAGTAACATTCTGTATTTTGATGCACAGCTCTTAAATATTTATAACACTTTATGGTGATGATTTGTCGCCGGTGCCATCCTGACCTCATTTTTCGGTTAAGGATGATGTCAGCTACTCACCTGTTCTGTGGCGTGTGCGTCTTTCCTGCAGGACCCCTGATCACTTCACTGGTTATTTACATGTATAAAAGGTATGTTTTAATGTTTGTCTGTATTTCCTGATGACAATTTGAAACGTTGAAAAGCAAGACGTTCTACATCTATTCATTTGGCTTATACAGCATGAGTGCCTCATCTTTGGTATATATATATATATATATATATATATATATAAAACTGACGTTACTGTATGATTACTTATCTCCACCATTTAATAGAAAGAGAAAATAGCCTACAATCCTGCAGATAAAATGAAAATCTTTTTGGGAGTACAGATACGTCCTCATACACCTATCATTTTGTGCTACATTGGCTCAAGATACATGGTGTGACTTAGATGCTTCACCACTGGTAGACTTCTGTACTGTACATGTTTCTGAATTTAGTGTTTTAGTCGCACTATGGGGGTCATTCCGAGTTGATCGCTCGCTAGCAGTTTTAGCAGCCGTGCAAACGCTATGCCGTCGCCCACTGGGGAGTGTATTTTAGCTTAGCAGAAGTGCGAACGGTTGTATCGCAGAGAGGCTACAAATTTTTTTTGTATAATTTCAGAGTAGCTCAAAACCTACTTAGCGCTTGCGATCACTTCAGACTATTCAGTTCCGGATTTGATGTCACAAACCCGCCCAGCGTTCGGCCAGCCACGCCTGCGTTTTTCCGCACACTCCCTGAAAACGGTCAGTTGCCACCCAGAAACGCCCACTTCATGTCAATCCCTCTGCGGCAAGCAGTGTGACTGAGAAGCATCGCTAGACCCTGTGCAAAACTACATTGTT
The DNA here is from genome assembly GCF_028390025.1 of Pseudophryne corroboree. NCBI lineage: Eukaryota > Metazoa > Chordata > Amphibia > Anura > Myobatrachidae > Pseudophryne > Pseudophryne corroboree. Next base: position 492,251,374 of record NC_086446.1, on the reverse strand, counting down.
CGTTGTGCCCGTACGTCGCGCGTGCGCATTGCGCCGCATTCGCATGCACAGAACTGCCATTTTGTAGCCTGATCGCTGCGCTGCGAACAAATCCAGCTAGCGATCAACTCAGGATGACCCCCTATAGATGCATCCAGTCACTTTTGGGGCCTAATTCAGATGTGGTTGGAGGTGCTGTCACTGCTGCATCCTTGGAATGATTGGTGATGCAGCAGGAGGCTTCTATTACAAGCAGATGCCTCCTACTGCAGTACTGATTTGAGCTGCATCCTAGGACGCAGCATCAGATCTCTCTCCCACCACTGGGCAGCTTACGGCACCCATGGTACCACGCAGGCTGGCAGTCACAGAGGCTAGAAAATCTCCGTCCAACAATAGAAATCCTTCATCTGTTCCCTCCCCCTAAACAGCAGCAACATGCCTCCGTTTTCACAAATGGAGGCTGTCGCCACCCTGTTCCCCAAATGGCAGCGGACTGTCAATCACTGCCCGGAAGCTAGGCTGCGATGGCAGAGGACTTCCCTTAATATGCGAGTGCTTTGCTGTTTAGCAGAGCGTTCGCATTTCAGCGGGGTGGGGAAGACCCAGCATACAGGGCAGCCTTGCCCTGTGCTGGGCGGCCCTCCACATGCTAGAGAAAGGAGCTGTAGGCTTGCGATTTTTCACAAAACTACATCTCATGCTGAATTAGGCCCTTAGTTCAGGACCCTTGGGGCCAGCGGAGACAGGCTGCTACTGGTATAGGAGCTGGGAGTCAGACTGCAGATAGTGGGCCTGATTCAGATGTGGTTGGTATTGCACAATCGCAATACGCAGCTGTGCAATACCGTACAACAAATATTCTAATGCTGCAGGAAGCGTCTGTAGGAAAAGGACACCTCCTGCAAGCATCCGCTATCTGAGTGCTGTGTCCGGCTGCGATGATCGCAACCCTTGGCCAGTCTGTGTAAACTGAAGCCTACTTAGACTGGCCATTGGAACTCGTCTGCTGGGTCCAGGAAGTCTGCATCTGATTACACAAACCCTTGGTTCAGCACACCTATAAAACGGCGATGACATGCCCCCATTTTGTAGAACGGTCCCTGTTGCCGACTCCCTAACACTGCAGCTGCGGCTAAAGGGGAACTGTATATAGTAATGTGAGTTAGGGGTACTGTATTGCATAATGTGTACTGGGAGCCCAACAATGTGACATATTGTGGTCTATAAAATAAACAAGGGCAGTTCTATGTGGGATATTATTTACTAAGGCACTACTACACTTCAGTAAGTAAGTAAACTAGGGCACTATTATGGGGCATACAATGGACAACTGCTGCAGAGAGGTGTCTCTCTAAAAACATGAGACAGGGGCCCCTTCAAAATGTTGCTATAGGGCCCATAAATTTCTGGCTATGCCCCTGCTTAGAGTTACATATTTTAGCCATTACTGCACACCATTTGGTATCCGTTTGGATGGTCGACATGGACACATGGTCGACACATGAAATGGTCGACACATGAAAGATCGACACATGAAAATGTCGACATGAGTTTTTCACAATTTTTTTCTATTGTGGAACTTTCCCATACTTTACGATCCACGTGGACTACGATTGGGAACGGTAATCTTTAGAGAGCGCAGCCTCGAGCCATGCGAGGGGACGCGGTGCACTAACTGCGGTTCCCCGTCACTTTACGCAGAAACTGACACACAAAAAAGTTGAAAAAAACATGTTGACCTTTTCATGTGTTGACCTTTCATGGGTCGACCATTCTCATGTGTCGACAATTTGTCCATGTCGACCATGCCAATGTCGACCAATAGTGGTCGACCTAATGACTGTCGACCATAACATGGTCGACCATTCATATCGGAACCACACCATTTACTTTTAATGTGTGCACTTATGTTGGTAATTACCATATATACATATTTTTATTAGCCCAACATTTCCCTTCAGTTACACAATACTCACCACACATTCATAAAACACTGTCTTTCTAAAATGTAAAAAATTAACATTTATACAATATAACTGTACCGAACTGTCTAGGAATAAACTACAGGAAACCAAGTTATCTTTTGTCTGGAGTCTGCTAACTATACACTATTAATGGCATGTATATACATATCTTGTAATAACAGTTGTCATTTAATATAGTTTAATTTTAGCTCTCAGCCCCCTCATATATCCCTACTTAGGATCTAGAGAAATATTTTATTACTCCTAATGTTTGTTACTTGAAGCAAAAGACCCAGACAATATTTGTAAATTACCTTGGGAGGTGAGAGGTTAGGAACAAGGGGTCCTCATTACACAGCTGTTTTAAACTGTTATCACAGAACACACTGTAGATGTAAACATTCCAAAAACTGGTTATTTGCACAAAAATTTGATCTTTCTTGGACCTGAACTTGGAGTAGACAGGCTACAGACTTCACTGTGTGTGGTTTTATGCAATTATGGCCACGTGATGGAAAGTTATCCACTACAATAATCCAGACTTTTATGTTGAGTAAAATGATGTCTGATGTCATAATCTGTGGGTACTCATCCCTGTTCCTATGCCTACATTACGTACTATGAGTTTCTATGGGAGTCCCTCTGTGCAAGCAGATCGCTTCTAGCAACATAGGGGTATATTTACTAAGCTCCCGATTTTGACCGAGATGCCGTTTTTTCTTCAAAGTGTCATCTCGGTTAATCTCGGTCATTTACTAAACACTAATCACGGCAGTGATGAGGGCATTCGTAATTTTTTGCTAGTTCAGGTAAAAAATTACGAATGAATACACCATCGGTCAAATTACGCCTGTTTAGATATGAATCTCGGTCATTTACTAAGAAGTGCAAAGCAAAAAAACACAAAACACTGCCGTGAAAAATTACAACTCGTAAAAAAGTCCTAAAAAAAAACAGACCTGCTTTTTTTTTCCGTGATTTGAGATGCATGCAGGGATCCATGAGATCCGTGCATGTATATCAGTGGGAAGGGGTGGGAAAGTGCTTATTTTTGCCAAAAAAATTGCGTGGGGTCCCCCCTCCTAAGCATAACCAGCCTCGGGCTCTTTGAGCCGATCCTGGTTGCAGAAATATGGGGGGGAAAATGACAGGGGTTCCCCCATATTTAAGCAACCAGCATCGGGCTCTGCGCCTGGTCCTGGTCCCAAAAATACGGGGGTCAAAAAGAGTAGGGGTCCCCCGTATTTTTAAAACCAGCACCGGGCTCCACTAGCTGGACAGATAATGCCACAGCCGGGGGTCACTTTTATACAGCGCCCTGCGGCCGTGGCATCAAAAATCCAACTAGTCCCCCCTGGCCGGGGTACCCTGGGGGAGTGGGAACCCCTTCAATCAAGGGGTCCCCCCCCCCAGCCACCCAAGGGCCAGGGGTGAAGCCCGAGGCTGTCCCCCCCCATCCAATGGGCTGCGGATGGGAGGGCTGATAGCCTTTGTTGTAAAATAAAAGATATTGTTTTTAGTAGCAGTACTACAAGTCCCAGCAAGCCTCCCCCGCATGCTGGTACTTGGAGAACCACAAGTACCAGCATGCGGCGGAAAAACGGGCCCGCTGGTACCTGTAGTACTACCACTAAAAAAATACCCAAAAAAACACAAGACACACACACCGTGAAAGTATAATTTTATTACATACATACACACATACATACATACTTACCTTATGTTCTCACGCAGGTCGGTCCTCTTCTCCAGTAGAATCCAAGGGCTACCTGTTGAAGAAATTCTACTCACCAGATCCATGGGTCCAGGCTCCTCGGCAAATCCAGGGTTAATCCACGTACTTGAATAAATAAAAAAAACGGTGTCCCGACCACGAACTGAAAGGGGACCCATGTTTGCACATGGGTCACCTTCCCACGAATGCCAGAAACCCACTTTGACTTCTGTCTAAGTGGGTTTCTTCAGCCAATCAGGGAGTGCCACGTTGTAGCACTCTCCTGATCAGCTGTGTGCTGCTGTCCTCACTGACAGGCGGCACACGGCAGTGTTACAATGTAGCGCCTATGCGCTCCATTGTAACCAATGCTGGGAACTTTCTGCTCAGCGGTGACGTCACTTTAGGTCAACCGCAGGGCAGAAAGTTCCCATCATTGGTTACAATGTAGCGCATAGGCGCTACATTGTAACACTGCCGCGTGCTGCCTGTCAGTGAGGACAGCAGCACACAGCTGATCAGGAGAGTGCTACAACGTGGCACTCCCTGATTGGCTGAAGAAACCCACTTAGACAGAAGTCAAAGTGGGTTTCTGGCATTCGTGGGAAGGTGACCCATGTGCAAACATGGGTCCCCTTTCAGTTCGTGGTCGGGACACCGTTTTTTTTTATTTATTCAAGTACGTGGATTAACCCTGGATTTGCCGAGGAGCCTGGACCCATGGATCTGGTGAGTAGAATTTCTTCAACAGGTAGCCCTTGGATTCTACTGGAGAAGAGGACCGACCTGCGTGAGAACATAAGGTAAGTATGTATGTATGTGTGTATGTATGTAATAAAATTATACTTTCACGGTGTGTGTGTCTTGTGTTTTTTTGGGTATTTTTTTAGTGGTAGTACTACAGGTACCAGCGGGCCCGTTTTTCAGCCGCATGCTGGTACTTGTGGTTCTCCAAGTACCAGCATGCGGGGGAGGCTTGCTGGGACTTGTAGTACTGCTACTAAAAACAATATCTTTTCATTATCACAAATGGCTATCAGCCTCCCCATCCGCAGCCCATTGGATGGGGGGGGACAGCCTCGGGCTTCACCCCTGGCCCTTGGGTGGCTGGGGGGGGGGGACCCCTTGATTGAAGGGGTCCCCACTCCCCCAGGGTACCCCGGCCAGGGGTGACTAGTTGGATTTTTGATGCCACGGCCGCAGGGCACTGTATAAAAGTGACCCCCGGCTGTGGCATTATCTGTCCAGCTAGTGGAGCCCGGTGCTGGTTTTAAAAATACGGGGGACCCCTACTCTTTTTGTCCCCCGTATTTTTGGAACCAGGACCAGGCGCAGAGCCCGATGCTGGTTGCTTAAATATGGGGGAACCCCTGTCAATTTTTTCCCCATATTTCTGCAACCAGGATCGGCTCAAAGAGCCCGAGGCTGGTTATGCTTAGGAGGGGGGACCCCACGCATTTTTTTTGGGGATTTTACATTGTTTAATTAAAAAAAAAAAAAATAAGAACCCCAGCACGGATCACACAGATCCGGCCGAGATTGATTGTAAAAAAAAACGGCAGTGTTTTGCTAATCACTGCCGTAAAAATAGGTAAAAAAAAACGAATGACATCGACATCGGAAGCAAAGAAAAATACGAATACGACAGCTTAGTAAATCCATCGTAATCAATTCAAAAAGTTGCAGTTTTACACTGTCGATGTCATTCGTGATTGAACTTTGACCTATTTTCGGAAATTACGAATCTTAGTAAATATACCCCATAGAGTATCACGTATGATTTCACATTTTTAATGATAGTACTTTGTGCTTCCAAGCAGAAATGAGACATACTCAGACTAAAAAGCTGTGACTAACAGATTGGGGTATTTTATGCCATTTTCTTTTGTACATTAGCCATCAGATAGCTCTGCAGGACTGGACTTTGTTTTGTACACTAGTCACCAGACCATAGTTGCCTACCCTCCCTCATTCTGCTGGAGACTCCCTGAATAGTATCAATCTCCCTCACTCCCTGAATGGTCCCTCAATCTCCCTGACAAAAAAAGAAATCATAGATACATACATTTAAATGGGCTCATCAGTGCCATTCCCCTATATTAGTTATAAGGCGCAATGATCCCTATGGCTACATGCATTTTAAAGTTTTCTTGTAGCCACTTACAGTATATGGAACCTCCTGTAAAACACAATACACAAACAAATCCTGCAAAATTTAAGAGTCTTTTCTTCAACAAGTAGATCTTACTAACTTTGAGGCTCATTTACATTTGGATGTAAGTAATTTTCATGACACGCTTCTCAGATGTAGCAGTACGCGTCCACGCTGATAGGTGTTGCTTTCACATCTCCCTGAAATGCTTTTTCAAAAGTAGGCAAGTATGCACCAGACTAGGCTCTGCTTTTACACCAGCTGCATGATTGGATTCTGTTTTGTACACTAGCCACAGACTAAGCTCTGTCTTTCACACCAGCTGCATGACTGGATTCTGTTTTGTACACTAGCCACAGACTAGGCTCTTCCTTTCACACCAGCTGCATGACTGGATTCTGTTTTGTACACTAGCCACCAGACAAGGCTCTTCCTTTCACACCAGTTGCATGACTGGACTCTGCTTTGTACACTAGGCACCTGTCACAAGCCGCCGCTGTGGCTCACGTCCTCCGACGGTCCCGGCTGTTTCCAGGTGACAGGGACATCATTTTTCTTTTGGCATTCGTCTGCCAGCTCTTCTTCTTTGTACAATGGCTAAGCAAGCTGAGGGCTGCCTAAGCCTGAAGCCACATAAGCGCTCTGGTTTGTGACTCAGAGCCGGATTAAGGCAGGGGCGAGAGGGGCGGCTGTCTCGGGGCCCCCCACCCTATGTTTTGTAGGAGTCTTCCTTTGGCGGCTCAGCTGTTCAGTAACAGCGGCTGCTGAGGAGCTCCTGCACAGTCAGTCTCGCGGGACAGGGAAATTCCGCAAGACAGTGACTGCAAGCCGCCGGACAGCCTGCGCTCCCTGCTGCAGTGTAAGTGAAGGTGTGTGAGTGTATGTGTGTGTGTTTGTGTGTATGTGTGTACATAGGTACGTATGTATGTATGTATGTATGTATGTGTGTGTGTGTATGTATGTGTGTGAGTGCGCACGGTCCCGGGAGGGGGGGCGAGGACTTTGCCATAAAATCATAGGTGGGGGCCCCAACAATCTACGTTGCTCTGGGCCCCCACTACCCTTAATCCGGCCCTGTTGTGAAATATGTGTTAAAGACAGGGCAGTGCTAGCTTAGTGATGTCTTATTGGGTCAGGTGCTCTTGTCTGCCTATCGGAGATTGTAGGAGGAGTGTATGATACAGTACTAATAGGCAGGTCCTTGGGGCCATCTTTCTCTATGCCATTTTGGAAGGCTGAGTACACATATCCTTTTTATTGATTTATTGGTATCTCTGTCCCTCGGTTCCCTATATTCTTTGTGCCCCTGCTTTGTTTTCTGCATCTCCCTTTCTGGTTTGTCCCCTGCTTTCATTCCCATCCTCCCTGCCTTGTTTCCTCTCGACCATGCCCCATCCCCGCAGGTCTGCTCCCAATCCCCCCCCCCCGCCAACCGCAGCTGCGGTTTATTGGCGTCTCCGTGTTTGGGTGGTTGCCTCCCATCCCGCCTCACCCGTTGTTACCTCCGGGTCTCTGCGGGAGCCCTCCGCTGACGTCCGCTCCCCTCCTCTCTCTGCTCCATCTGGCGGTGGGCGCAGTGTCACTGCCCCGAGCGCGCTGCGGGTGGGGCTCGGGCGGCGTGGGCTCCGTCTCCTCTATTGGCTCCTGCGGCAGGCACGGGTGGCACGCTGAGTACTGGGGTCACTGCTGGCATGGGTCACATGGGCTCCCATACGGGTACCTGGAGTGTTGTGGGACCCGTTTCCTTCCCCTCTGTGGTTACGATCGCAACACCGGCTGGTGTTTATGGCCTGGTGTAGTATGGCAGCGGCGTTTCCAACCCGTTAGTTTTCCACGCGGGCTCTTCTAATGTTGCCCCCATCGCGCTTGCGTCCTCCCCTTTCCCGGCCCTACAGTCCCTTGGGGATTGTCTTACTACATTCCCTGTTTCCCAGATTGTGATGCCTACTTCGAGGGGTTTGTTGCATGGGCTTGGTGCGACATCTGCTGGCCAGACCGGAATATTGCATGTAGTTTCTGCTCAAAGTGCTCTTTCCGACACTTACGGTGCCGGGCACTGTTTCTCACATGGTTTCCCCGGGTTTGTTTCAGTTACTACGGTGTCTGGGGCCCTGCTCGGCCCTATCATGAGTACAGCCATTACGCCTGGTTTGCCCGTGCCTAGGTCCTCCATGTTTTCCCCTAATTTCCCTACATTGGTATCTTCTTCGCAAGGGGAGCAGCCCCCGTGGTCTGACGCAATAACTCCTGTGTCGGTTCCCATGGCCTCTTTTACAGGGTATTACCATAGGGGTTTTGTGCATGCTTCTCTTCAGCAGACCCTGTATTGGCAGTAGCCTTTTGCACTTGCTCCTTATTCCCTGCCACCGGGTTATATCGCCCAGCCCCACTGGCCGACCGCTTACAGTCTGGCTGTCGAATGGCTGAATGTGGCTCCTCCAGGTGCGCAAGCCCCTTCTTCCCATTTTGCCTTGTCAGCCCCCCTCCCCCTTGTTGCCTGCCCCCCCCCCCGCATCTGTCTGCGTTCCCCCTCCCTCCCCCTCCTCTTTCTGACTCCCTCTCGGGCATCTGTGTCGTTGTTAGTGTTTCGCCTCCTGCTGTTTCTTCCAAGCTTGCAGCTGATCTTGTTTCCAGTGACATGAGGGTGCGCTCGTCGACGCTGAGGACCGGGCTTTCTGTGACTGCCGTGTCTGGGGGATCCAGCGTCACTGAGGAGTTTTTGCCGGGAGCTGCGGCCGGGGCCAAAGACATCGCATGCCCTTCTGGGACTGGTGAGCATGTTGTTACTTATTCCTCTTCTGCCAGTTCTTCTTCCAGTTCTTCCGATTCAGGGTCGTCTGGATCCCCCGCGTAAGTTGGTTAGGCTCATAGCGCACTGCATACACAAGAAGGATAGGAAGGCCAAAGGGCAGGGTGGTGCCGTTGTGGCTGACCCTCCTTTGTTTATGGAAATGGTCCATTGTGCCAACACGGCAGTTACTAGGGACTTGCGTAAGAGAATGAGGGACAAGATTAGGAAGGGCAAATACATCGACATGTTTACCCTTGCGGACGACATGTGGAAAGCGTTTGATAAGGCTAAGAAAGTTGGGAGCATTGGGGAAAATGCTTAGCGCAATTTTCATCAGTGGCTCCGTGGTTTCTTGGTCTTTTCGGAGTGTCATGCGGATACTAGACCATCCGAATATCATAATGTGATCAAGTATTTATTTCTCGCACACGAGATTCACTTGAACTCCAATGGTTATGCTTGGTGGGAGTACGACGAGAAATGTAGTCAGAATCAAGATAGTAACCCGACGTTGCCCATGGGTTTTAAATAGTGATGTGCACCGGAAATTGTTCGGGTTTTGTGTTTTGGTTTTGGATTCGGGTCCGCGGCCGTGTTTTGGATTCGGACGCGTTTTGGCAAAACCTCCCTGAAAATTTTTTGTCGGATTCGGGTGTGTTTTGGATTCGGATGTTTTTTTACAAAAAACCCTCAAAAACAGCTTAAATCATAGAATTTGGGGGTCATTTTGATCCCATAGTATTATTAACCTCAATAACCATAATTTACACTCATTTTCAGTCTATTCTGAACACCTCACACCTCACAATATTATTTTTAGTCCTAAAATTTGCACCGAGGTCGCTGGATGGCTAAGCTAAGCGACACAAGTGGCCGACACAAACACCTGGCCCATCTAGGAGTGGCACTGCAGTGTCAGGCAGGTGGGCACTTCAAAAAAATAGTCCCCAAACAGCACATGATGCAAAGAAAAAAAGAGGCGCACCAAGGTCGCTGTGTGACTAAGCTAAGCGACACAAGTGGCCGACACAAACACCTGGCCCATCTAGGAGTGGCACTGCAGAGTCAGACAGGATGGCACTTCAAAAAAATAGTCCCCAAACAGCACATGATGCAAAGAAAAAATAAGGCGCACCAAGGTCGCTGTGTGACTAAGCTAAGCGACCCAAGTGGCTGACACAAACTCCTGGCCCATCTAGGAGTGGCACTGCAGTGTCAGACAGGATAGCACTTCAAAAAATAGTCCCCAAACAGCACATGATGCAAAGAAAAAAAGAGGCGCAATGAGGTAGCTGTGTGACTAAGCTAAGCGACCCAAGTGGCCGACACAAACACCTGGCCCATCTAGGAGTGGCACTGCAGTGTCAGACAGGATGGCACTTCAAAAAATAGTCCCCAAACAGCTCATGATGCAAAGAAAAAAAGAGGCGCACCAAGGTCGCTGTGTGACTAAGCTAAGCGACACAAGTGGCCGATACAAACACCTGGCCCATCTAGGAGTGGCACTGCAGTGTTAGGCAGGATGGCACTTCAAAAAAATAGTCCCCAAACAGCACATGATGCAAAGAAAAAAAGAGGTGCACCAAGGTCGCTGTGTGACTAAGCTAAGCGACCCAAGTGGCCGATACAAACACCTGGCCCATCTAGGAGTGGCACTGCAGTGTCAGGCAGGATGGCACTTCAAAAAAATAGTCCCCAAACAGCACATGATGCAAAGAAAAAAAGAGGCGCACCAAGGTCGCTGTGTGACTAAGCTAAGTGACACAAGTGGCCGACGCAAACACCTGGCCCATGTAGGAGTGGTACTGCAGTTTTCTAGCGAGAGGATGAGTGCTTCCATTCTCATGTGAATCTGAACCACTAGCCATGAACATAGGCCAGGGCCTCAGCCATTCCTTTCCACTCCGTGCCGTAAATGGCATATTGGCAAGTTTACACTTCTCATCAGACGTTTCAATTTTGATTTTTGGGTCATTTTACTGAACTTTTGTTTTTTGGATTTTACATGCTCTCTACTATGACATTGGGCATCGGCCTTGGCAGACGACGTTGATGGCATTTCATCGTCTCGGCCATGACTAGTGGCAGCAGCTTCAGCACAAGGTGGAAGTGGATCTTGATCTTTCCCTATTTTAACCTCCACATTTTTGTTCTCCATTTTTTAATGTGTGGATTTATATGCCAGTATCAATAGCAATGGCCTACTACTATATATACTGCGCACAACTGAAATGCACCACAGGTATGGATGGATAGTATACTTGACGACACAGAGGTAGGTAGAGCAGTGGCCTTCCGTACCGTACTGCTATATATACTGGTGGTCACTGTCAGCAAACTGCAAAACTAAAATGCACCACAGGTATAGAATTTAGATGGATAGTATACTTGACGACACAGAGGTAGGTAGAGCAGTGGCCTTCCGTACCGTACTGCTATATATACTGGTGGTCACTGTCAGCAAACTGCAAAACTAAAATGCACCACAGGTATAGAATCTAGATGGATAGTATACTTGACGACCCAGAGGTAGGTAGAGCAGTGGCCTTCCGTACCGTACTGCTATATATACGGGTGGTCACTGTCAGCAAAACTCTGCACTGTACTCCTCCTATATAATACTGCTGGTCCCCAGTCCCCACAATAAAGCAGTGTGAGCACAGATATATGCAGCACACTGAGCACAGATATGGAGCGTTTTTCAGGCAGACAACGTATAGTACTGGTGGTCACTGGTCAGCAAAACTCTGCACTGTACTCCTCCTATATAATACTGCTGGTCCCCAGTCCCCACAATAAAGCAGTGTGAGCACAGATATATGCAGCACACTGAGCACAGATATGGAGCGTTTTTCAGGCAGACAACGTATAATACTGGTGGTCACTGGTCAGCAAAACTCTGCACTGTACTCCTCCTATATAATACTGCTGGTCCCCAGTCCCCACAATAAAGCAGTGTGAGCACAGATATATGCAGCACACTGAGCACAGATATGGAGCGTTTTTCAGACAGAGAACGGATAAAACTGGTGGTCACTGATCAGCAAAACTCTGCACTGTACTCCTCCTATATAATACAGCTGCTCCCCATTCCCCACAATTAAGCAATAAGCACAAATATTTGCATCAACATTAATAAACGGAGAGGACACCAGCCACGTCCTCTCCCTAACATTTCCAATGCACGAGTGAAAATGGCGGCGACGCACGGCTGCTTATATAGAATCCGAATCTCGCAAGAATCCGACAGCGGGATGATGACGTTCGGGCGCGCTCGGGTTAACCGAGCAAGGCGTGAAGGTTCGAACCTGCCTCGGACCCGTGTAAAGAGGGTGAAGTTCGGGGGGGTTCGGATTCCGAGGAACCGAACCCGCTCATCACTAGTTTTAAAGATGTTGAAGTGTGGCTTCAGGTCACTCAACATGGTAGCCCCTGGCGGATTTCCAGGGCAAGAAACCTGCCCTGGGCATCCGCCCGTGCGCGACCACGGTGGCTAAGGGTAAGTGTTTTGCCTATAATAATGGTAAATGCACCCGTTGTAGCAGTTGTTGTGCTCGCCACTCCTGTAAAGTTTGTGGGGGCGGACACCCGGCTAAAGAGTGTACTTCCGCTGCAAGTGTTAGAACCTGCGATACACCCGATGTACCCGGAAGTAGCAACTAAGGCGTTTTCCCCAATTAAGGTTTTCGAGTTGGTTAAGTGAGTGCGTTCTAATCCGGATGAGGTTTTGGGAAGGTTTTTATTGGAGGGTTTTCGTTTTGGTTTTAGATTGCCCATTTCTGGTCACGTTACTGTTGTTGCTCATCACAATTTAAGATCCACTCGGGATTTCCTTCACATAGTTGCCCAGAAGGTTGAGTCGGAGGTCCTTTTGGGTTGCATGTGTGGCCCTCTCCCTCCCCCTTTTGCCTGGTTTGTGTGTTTCCCCTCTCGGGATGGTTCCCAAAAAGGCCCTGGGTAAGTTCCGCCTCATTCATCACATGTCCCACCCACATGGGGGTTCGATTAACGACGCTATCCCGGAAGATGCCTGTAGGGTTCGATACCAATCTTTTGACAAGACTCTGCAGATCATTCATGGTTTTGGCCCCAGGGCTCTGATGGCCAAGCTGGACATTGAGTCTGCTATTCGCCTTCTACCAATTCACCTCGATTCCCTGCGGTTTCTGTGTTTCCGTTTGGGAGGGTGTTTTTACGTTGATAGGTGCTTGCCCATGGGGTCGTTTGGTCCCTTGCTCCTACTTTGAGAAATTCAGCTCTTTTTTGCATCCAGTCAGCCTCCGCTCACACTTGGGTGGCTCATTACTTGGATGATTTTCTCTTCAGGTGGCAGTTCAGTTTGTGGTGAGGTTTTGGGTATCGCGAGTAATTTGCTCAGATTACTGGGAGTCCCTGTAGCCTCTGATAAGACCGAGTGTCCCACCTGCTTTCTCAGTTATTTGGGGATCAAATTAGATACGGCTGCCGGTTGTTGTCTCCTGCCTGCTGGCAAGGTTCAGAAACTCCTGGGTCTTATTGATGAGTGTTTGAATAAACGTAGGGTCCGGCTTAAACAGGTCCAATCATTGCTGGGTTCTTTCAACTTTGCATGTAGGATCATTCCCATGGTGCAGGTTTTTTGCTGTAAGCTTGAGAGGTTCACGGCTGGCGTTTCTAAACCTCATCATACTGTATACCTGTCCCGCGAGATCAGGGATGATTTGGGGGTCTGGTTCCTGGTTTCCTTCAATCATGAGGTGTTATGGCCAGGTGAGCGTTGTTTTAATAGTTGCCTTCAACTTTTTACGGATGATGCCGATAGATCTGGTTTTGGTGCTTTCTTTAGGAACGAGTGGTGTGCGGCTCCTTGGCCCATTTTATGGACAGCACATAGCTTTACTAAGAACTTGTTTCTCCTGGAACTATTCCTATTAATCGTGGCGGTGGAATTGTGGTCTGCTCATTTTTTCCGACCGGAACATTGTCTTTCACTGTGATAACTTGGGAATCGTGCATGCTGTTAATAACCAGCGCTCCTCCTCTCCCCAAACTTTGCGCTTGCCTCGGCATTTGGTGCTCAAGTGCCTGAGGCACAATATTCATTTAACGGCTCGACATGAAATTAAATACTTACAACTGAAATAGTTGGCAATAAGCTTAGCCCTAATCTGCCTTCCACTTTCTGTGCTCACACGGTTAGTTGTTGGTAACAAAACCTCTGCCTGCTTCCTGTTTATTGCATAATCTGGGGGGAGTGGTTTATTTAATGCATGATTACGTAATAGACTGCAGCAGACCACAATATCGGACACTTTTTTGAAATTATATAATAATATGCCTCACAAATTATCTTTTTTTAATAGACCAAAGGTGCATTCTGTCATGGATTGGGTGGCTATATGTATAGGTAACTTACCCAACAACCATCCCTCTGGCATTTGACTCCCTGCAGGCAGGGGTGATTTGCAGAGGATGTAGGCATCATGGCACGAACCAGGATAGCCAGTGACAACGCTCAATTTAAGTTTCATTATATCATCCGACAAAAGTGTCAGATATTGTGCTCTGCTGCTATCTGTTGCACATTCATGGACTAGGTATGATACCCATTGGTATAAACATGTGCAGTATTCAACTCATGAAACTGCTGATGTTGCTCTGATTATTGCTGCTCGGGTCTCTCAGTTAGGAGGTAATTTGCATACTGCAGGTAGGTGTACAACATACCATAACCTTGGACAGCTGTTATTCCTACATTCACATTGCTTCACATGCAAATGGGTACTTAAAAAGTAATCACAATCAATTTCCTAGCAATAGAATGGTGTTTAGAAGCTCAAATCGAATGTCTAACTTCATGATATTCATTTAGGGATTTCAAGTTCGATTATGAGTTTGATTCAGAGATCGATTTCAAATCAAACTTTAGTAAATGAGGGGATTTTATATTGGACTATGGGAAAACATAAAAAATTTTTAGAATTTGATTTTGAGTTGGATTTGAATTGAATTTGGTGAGAGAATCGATTTGTCATTCGATTTTGACTTAAGTAGTAAATCTGTTCAATCAAAATCGAATGGAAATCGAATGCCAAAATCGCTTCTAAATCAAATAGTAAATTTTTCCCCTGGAGGCTCCTGAGCTTGATAGTTTTAATCCACACCAGTGTTCTAAAATGATCCCATCTACATAAACAGTTGAAAATATTAGACACCATGGAAACCAATAATGTTAAATCTCATGAACAAGATATTGACATAAGCAGTTTCTTCTATTTTTTTGGAGGAAATATTTCTCGTGCTTTTTTATAATTATATCATCAGGCCTGCTCTTACTAAGGTACACAATTTTGAGATGCAGCAAAAATGGCCTCTGAACTATGGTGTGGAACGTCACTATGAATTTTAAGGTAAAATTAATTGCAAGCAGAAAGTTTTCTTTAATTACTGGCCCCATGTTTTTATACGAAGCTTGTGTCCCATATAAAATTTATAAACAGGTCACAAACAGTTTGTCACTGTGAATGAGATACTGCCATGGCCCCAACTGGAGAATGTGTTACAAGTTACCTTGTTCAACCTGTGGATTAACTAGTCTATCATACGTATCATACCTGCAAATCTTGGTGTTCTTCACCATGGTTCTTACTATACTTTATCATTCTGGGGGAGATTTATTAAAGTTTGAGAGAGTTACAGTGGAGAGAGATAATGTACCAACCAGTGGCAGATGGAACACATGGGTTGCAGTGCAGACCAAAACTACTAGGGGGCTAACACAGAACCACTAACTGTACATGTAAGTGCTCTTTGAAATTACTTTATTAATAAGAATTATAACAACATATCACAACAGATGAAAACAGACGGTACATGGAAAGCAAGACACAAAGGTCATAATATACAAACAGAACAAAGACTGGAACAGTCCGGTAAACATGTGTGATTCTTAACTAGAGTGAAATGTCATTCAATTTAAGATGCATAAAGGAAAGAAGGAGAGATAAAGAAACAGAAAGAACAAAGGAGCACGGTGGGTGTCTTACCGACCAAGACAAAAAGAAGGAAAGAAAAGAGAAGGGAGAGGAAAGAGGAAGAAGGGCTGTCTACATAAACAGAGAGTGAAAGTTATTAAGAAAATGAGGTTGTATACCAAAGTGTTAGATCCAGAGTTCACAAACCTATGGGAAGGATCTTGAGAGCATCTCTTTAGATAAGGATCAACTTGGGGCAATCCCACCAAATTTGACAGAAAGTCCCTGTTACTGAGCAACCCGCCAACATGTACAGTATCAGGAACATGGTCTGAGAATTTATATAACCTCGAGGGGACCGGGTATCCCCTATATAGGAACTTATAGGTGTTTTTCCTAACTGAAACATATAGGGACTCAAGGCCATGTCCTCCAAGATTCTCCAAGGTCTCTCTCTCTCAGGACCTCTCATGTGGGTCTCTATCTGGGGAGCCAGGCAGGCGGAGTGCCCCATACAGTGTACACTAGACCTTTAGTGGTGATTTCCTGAGGCATACCTGCAAGTGCTCTTTAATATTGCTGGGAGTCTCCAAGAATGTTGAGGTCACTGGGAATCAGCAGCATGTATCTGCCCGGGACAGAGCAATCAGCCTCCCTGGTGTATCTGCAAGCCCCCCAAACTCCCATTGGCTAGTTGACACAGGAGTCACAGACTCCTAGCAATATTAAAAAAGCATTTGCAGGTACAGTTATGCTGGGTATACACACTGAACGATGTGTACCCAGTGCGATATTGGCGTTGACTGGAACTGGCTGTCGGGACAGCATCGACATGTGCATGTACATCATCTCTCTTAACTTTGAATTTCTCTAAGCTTGGATAAATCTCCCCCTTTAACGGTAGACAATTTCAGAAAAGCTAAAAATATTACATGTTTGCTAATGTGTCATGATTTTTGTATTAACTTCATGTTTGACTGTGATGAGAACAACCACATTAGGCTGCATACTTGAAAAACAACAAAACACATCAGGAGGCAAACTCAACGCCTCCAGAAAATGTAATATCTGCCCGGGAGATGATGAATCACATGTTATAGGACATCTGTACAAATACCACAGAACTGGGTGCTCAGAAGGGAAGAGTGAACTGCTGCAGTGAAAACAGAGATCCCCTCAAGGACCTTAAGCTGGGTACACACTGAGCGATGTGTCCCCAGCCCAAATGTCAGCCCGATTGGCTAATATCGGATCTTGGGTACACATTAGAACAATGGGGGTCATTCTGAGTTGATCGCTTGCTGCCGATTTTCGCAGCGCAGCGATCAGGTGAAAAAAAAGCATTTCTACGCATGCGTATGCCCCACAATGTGCACGCGTGACGTATGGGTACAAAGCTCTTTGTGGTTGTGCTCAGATTCTCACACTGGCGGCCGCAAGAAAATTGACAGGAAGGGGGCGTTTCTGGGTGTCAACTGACCATTTTCAGGGAGTCTTTGCAAAAATGCAGGCATGTCTAAAAAAACGCAGGCATGGCTGGGCGTTTGCTGGGCGGGTGTATGACGTCATATCCGGACACGAATAGGCTGAAGTGATCGCAATCGCTGAGTAGGTTCAGAGCTACTCTGAAACTGCACAAACTGTTTTTGTAGAGCTCGGCTGCACAGGCGTTCGCACTTCTGCTAAGCTAAAATACACTCCCCAGTGGGCGGCGACATAGCGTTTGCACGGCTGCTAAAACTAGCTAGTGAGCGATCAACTCGGAATGACCCCCAATGTAAGAAGGACAACGCAACGCAGAGCCGGCCCTAACCAATATGATGCCCTAGGCAAGATTTTGGCTGGTGCCCCCTAGCATCACCGCTGGTTCTGCCTCTGACCTTGCAATTCTTTCCCAGCACCATCACCCCTCATCCATAGCAGTCCTTATTTTGGTGTTTGTACCCCCTATATTTTAAATAGGAACAGTTCGCACATTTGGCGCACAGCCCAAAAAGGGGTGCTTTTTTGCTGGCAAGGGGCATGGCCACACAATAGTAACCCACATTCCAATTACGCCACACAGTACTGCACTTTATTCACATTTGATCATGCGATAGTTTCCATAATTCATATTACATCCCACAGTAGTATCACTTTACCTTATATACATTACTCCTTACAGTACAGCCCCTTATTCATATTACATCACACTGAATTGCTCCTTATTCACATTACACCACACCCTATTGCTCTTTATTCACATTAGATGACACAGTAGTGCCCTTTCTATACGCAACGCCACATAGTAGAGCACCTTAAACACATAATGCCACACAGTAATGCCCCTAACATATATGAGACACATTATTAATGTCCTTATAAACATAATGTGCCTTACACATTATGACAACCTTTATTAATGCCCTTTTACACATAATGTCCCTTACACATATGCCGCACATTATTAATGCCCTTATACACATAATGACACACATAGTGCCCCCTACACATTGGCTGCACATTATTAGTGCCCCTATACACCTAATGACGCATACAGTAGTATCCTGTTACACATGCCGCACATTATTAATGCCCTTATACACATAGTGCCCCTTACACATATGTTGCACATTATTAATGCATTTTTACATGACACACATAATGCTCCTTACACATATTCCGAACACTACTGCACAACCAACCCACTCACATGCACACAGCACTCACACTGCCACTAACACTGCCACTAACACTGTGACCTCTGCCTCTGCTTGGATACAGATGTGTCCTCATAAATCTTGCCTCAATGCTAACTTCGGGCACATTTTTTTTTAATGAAAATACATCTTATTTGCATTGCTATGTGGCTAGGATGCATAAGCAGCTTCTGCTGATTAAAATGATATGCAGCATGCCTTTATACTGTGTGAGACTGTGGCTGTATCTGCATATGAAATGCTACACACAGAATATAGGCATGCAGCATATCATTTTAATCAGCAGAATCTGCTGATGCCCCTAGGCATTTCAAATGCCCTAGGCAATTGCCTAGTTTGCCTATGGCTATGGCCGGCTCTGACGCAACGCAATGCTCTGTCCTTCATTTACATAGAACTAGGTTGCTAGTGTTATCTACCGGCTGGCCGTGCAGCAGGATCGACTGGGCAATTTCGCTAGCAACCACGGGAACCTGCATATTGGGCATACACACTGAGCGATATGCCCAATATGTCATTTTGATTCAGACGGAAACTGCATATTGGGCCAATATTGCTCCAGTGTGTACCGGGCTTTAGGCACAATAGCAATGAGAAGATGCTGTAGCACTTGTACCACTGAGTTACGTACTGTAGGTTCTGCCATATTTATTTCACAAAGCATTCTCAGAATAGTAATAGTAAAAATGATATACTTACAATAAGTACCCAAAGTTTTTCTGCTAAATAATATATGAAACAACTGCGGCATTGTAGGTCCACTCTCCAGTACCAAGGAATGTTCCTGAAAGGCAAGACTCCTTTAGCTGCCATATTTTGCACTTCCACTTAAAGGTGAAAATACTTCCAAATAATTTGTAGCTGGCACTTGTACAGCTCTGCACTTGGTGCAAATCAAATGTAGTGGAAAATGGGATGTAATCTGCACAGTATTCCCTTATTTATGTGGATTCTTGGAAATAGTTCACAGAAGTCATAACAAGACCCTGTGTTTAATACGATAAATCATTAGTCTGAATGTACGTTTCCATTTGATTACATTTCAGTTCCATGGCATCAGTACTTTAAATGCACTGTAATGAATAATAAATGTAACTAATTTTTCATATAATTCACCCAAATTCTTGTCTTAAGGGAGCGCACAATTATTGCAATTATCTAATATTTAAATAGAATACATATTCAACAGCTCTGTACAAGTATAGTGATGGCTTATATAAGCATGTTGTCACTGTCAGAGCCGGCCATAGCCATAGGCAAACTAGGCAATTGCCTAGGGCATTTGAAATGCCTAGGGGCATCAGCAGCTTCTGCTGATTAAAATGATATGCAGCATGCCTATATTCTGTGTGTAGCATTTCATATGCAGATACAGCCACAGTCTCACACAGTATATAGGCATGCTGCATATCATTTTAATCAGCAGAAGCTGCTTGTGCATCCTAGCCACAAAGCAATGCAAATAAGATGCATTTTCATTAAAAAAATGTGCCCGAAGTTAGCATTGAGGCAAGATTTATGAGGACACATCTGTATCCAAGCAGAGGCAGAGGTCACAGTGTTAGTGGCAGTGTGAGTGCCGTGTGCATGTGAGTGGGTTGGTTGTGCAGTAGTGTTCGGAATATGTGTAAGGAGCATTATGTGTGTCATGTAAAAATGCATTAATAATGTGCAACATATGTGTAAGGGGCACTATGTGTATAAGGGCATTAATAATGTGCGGCATATGTGTAACAGGATACTACTGTATGTGTCATTAGGTGTATAGGGGCACTAATAATGTGCAGCAAATGTGTAGGGGGCACTATATGTGTCATTATGTGTATAAGGGCATTAATAATGTGCGGCATATGTGTAAGGGACATTATGTGTAAAAGGGCATTAATAAAGGTTGTCATAATGTGTAAGGCACATTATGTTTATAAGGACATTATTAATGTGTCTCATATATGTTAGGGGCATTACTGTGTGGCATTATGTGTTTAAGGTGCTCTACTATGTGGCATTGCATATAGAAAGGGCACTACTGTGTCATCTAATGTGAATAAAGAGCAGTAGGGTGTGGTGTAATGTGAATAAGGAGCAATTCAGTGTGATGTAATATGAATAAGGGGCTATACTGTAAGGAGTAACGTTTATAAGGTAAAGTGATACTACTGTGGGATGTAATATGAATTATGGAAACTATCGCATGATCAAATGTGAATAAAGTGCAGTACTGTGTGGCGTAATTGGAATTTGGGTTACTATTGTGTGGCCATGCCCCTTGCCAGCAAAAAAGCACCCCTTTTTGGGCTGTGCGCCAAATGTGCGAACTGTTCCTATTTAAAATATAGGGGGTACAAACACCAAAATAAGGACTGCTATGGATGAGGGGTGATGGTGCTGGGAAAGAATTGCAAGGTCAGAGGCAGAACCAGCGGTGATGCTAGGGGGCACCAGCCAAAATCTTGCCTAGAGCATCATATTGGTTAGGGCCGGCTCTGGTCACTGTGCCCGTAGTATTTTCCTTCTGAGCTGCAGACAGTACCTGGGAAACTCAACCTAATCTGCATTGTAAAGAGGCATCTGTGAACCATATGAAATATTGTCAACAGTACACCCAGTCAATAAAAATAGACTCTGTTTGTTTATTGGGGATCATCCTGACTGCTTCCCATTTATTGACGTGCCTGGTCCTACTGTCTTGTGTCCATGCCCGCCCAACAATTACTATACATTACATATGAGCGGGTTAGGATTTCTGAGATTTGAACCCCCCCGGACCTCAGGATCCAAGCCCGGATGCAATTCCGGCTCAGGACTTCCCACCAGACTCGGATCCTAAAAGGAGACAAAACGTCATCATCCCGCTGTCGGATTCTCGCAGGCAGAGCTGGCGCTAGCCACTCAGCAGCTCCTGAACAGGCGCTCTCCCCACTCTGCTGTTGCTGCTGGCTGCCGGCTGCTGCTGTGTCTGTCACACTGTACGACAGACGCAAGCAGCGTGAAGCGCGGACGCTGGCAGCGAAGCTCAAGTGTAGGTCTCTGGCTCGTTCCCTCCGGCTCCCTCCTCTCTTCACCCCCTCGCCCCCGCCGCACTTTGGCAGCGGCGCTGGGAGTCTCCCGCTGATCTGTATGCGATAAGTACCGCACTCCCCCCTCTTTCCCCTCCTCCTGTGGACATAAGAGTAAGGGGAATTAAGTGTTGCACTACTACTGTGGGTGATCTGTGTGGCATGACTACTGTGGCATTATGTGTGGCATGACTACTGTCGGCATTATGTGTGGCACGACTACTGTGTGCATTATTTGTAAGGGGAGCTATTACTGTGGGCATTCTGTGTGACACTACTACTGTAGGTGTTCTATATGGCATGACTACTGTGGGCGTTCTGTGTGGCACAAATATTGGAAGCATTCTGTGTGGCACGACTACTGTTGGTGTTATGTGTGATACGACTACTGTGGGCGTTGTGTGTGGCACAACTACTATGGGAATTCTGTGTGGAACGACTACTGTGGGGATTCCATATGGAGTGACTACAGTGGGCATTCTGTGTGGCATGGCTACTGTGGGCATTCTGTGTATAAGGGACACTACTGTGGGTATTGTGTATAAGGGACACTACTGTGTGTCGTAATGTGAATTAGGTACACTACTATTTGGTGCAGTATGAATCGGGAACTACATGTGGTATAATGTGAATAACATTGTAATACTGTGTCGTAATTTGAATTTGGGGTACTATTGCGTGGCCACGCTGCTTCCATGTGTGACCACGCTCCTTAGGCATGCACTGTCCCTATATTATGTATGGGAGAGAGGGCACAAATTTATTGTTTGCAGGGGGCACGGAACATCCTAGCACCGACCCTGCTCACGAGTTTTGAATTCCATATAAAGAGCCATATGTCACCACTATTTTCACTCCAGACTTGGAGAGTGAGGGAGACAGACCTCTGTCTCTCTCTGTGGGTGGTGGCATCGGGTAGGGTCAGTGTGTGCTCTCTATGGGTGCTATCCTGTGTGCTGTCAGGGGTGCTGTCCTGTCACTGTGGTGTCCTGTGCTGTTAGGGGTGCTGTCCTGTCACTGTTGTGTCACTGTGCTGTTAGGGGTGCTGCAGCTGTACATGGGTGTTGCTGTCCTGTCACTGTGCTGTACAAGGGCACTGTCCTGTATGCTGTAAAAATACAGAGGTGTTGTGAAAATACAGGGCTGCTAGTTCTGTCCTGTATGCTGAAAAAAATACAGGGGTGTTGTAAAGGTTCAGTGGCCCGGACTTGTATGCAGTAAAATTACACGGGTGCTGTGAAAATAAATGTACACTGGCCCTGTCTTGTATGCTGTAAAAATACAGGGGTGTTGTAAAAGTAAATGTACACTGGCCATGTCTTGTATGCTTTAAAATTACAGGGTTGTTGTTAAATTACAGGGGTGCTGGCCCTGTCCTGTATGCTGTACTAGACACTGGGGTGCTGTAAAAATACAGGGGTGCTGGTTCTCTCTTGCATGCTGTAAAAAATACAGGGGTTTTGTAAAGGTACACTGGCCCTGTCTTGTTTGCTGTAAAATTACAGGGGTGCTGTGAAAATAAATGTACACTGGCCCTGTCTTGTATGCTGTAAAATTACAGGGGTGCTGTGAAAATAAATGTACACTGGCCCTGTCTTGTATGCTGTAAAAATACTGGGGTGCTGTGGAAATAAATGTACACTGGCCCTGTCCTGTATGCTGTAAAAATACAGGAGTGCTGTGAAAATAAAGGTACACTGGCCCTCTCTTGCATGCTGTAAAATTAAAGAGGTGCTGTGAAAATAAATATACACTGGACCTGTACTGTATGCTTTAAAAATACAGAGGTGCTCCTGTTAAAATAAAGGTACACTGGCCCTGTCTTGTATGCTGTAAAAATAAAGGGGTGAGGTAAAAATTAATGTACACTGGCCCTTTCCTGTTTGCTGTAAATATACAGGGGTGCTGTGAAATTAAAGGTACACCGGCCCTGTCTTGCACGCTGTAAAAATACAGGGGTGCTGTGAAACTAAAGGTACACCGGCGCTGTCTTGTATGCTGTAAAAATAAAGGGGAGCTGTGAAAATAAATGTACACTGGCCCTGTCTTGTATGCTGTAAAAATACAAGGGTGCTGTGAAAATAAATGTACACTGGTCATGTCTTGCATGCTATCAAATTACAGGGGAGCTGTAAAAGAAATGTACACTGGACCTGTCCTGTATGCTGTAAAATTACAGGGGTGCTGTTAAAATAAAGGTACACTGGCCCTGCCTTGTCTGCTGCAAAAATACAGAGTGCTGTGAAAATAAATGTACACTGGCTTTCTTGTATGCTGCAAAAATACAGGGTTGCTGTGAAAATAAATGTAGACTGGACATGTCCTGTATGCTATAAAAATACAGGGGTACTGTTGTTAAAATAAAGGCACACTGTCCCTGTCTAAATGCTGTATAATTAAAGGTTTGCTGAGAAAATAAATGAACTTTGGCCCTGTCTTGTATGCTGTAAAACTACAGGGTGCTGTGAAAATAAATGTACACTGGCCTGTCTTGTATGCTGTAAAAATACAGGGGTGCTGTGAAAATAAATGTACACTAGCCCTGTCTTGTATGCTATAAAAATACAGGTGTGCTGTTAAAATAAATGTATAGTGGCCCTGTCTTGTATGCTGTAAAATTACAGAGATGCCGTGAAAATAAATGTACACTGGCCCTGTCCTGTATGCTGTAAAAATACAGAGGTGCTGTGAAAATAAATGTACACTTGCCCTGTCCTGTATGCTGTAAAAATACAGGGTTAATGTGAAAATAAACATACACTGGCCCTGTCTTGTATCCTGTAAAAATACACGGGTGCTGTGAAAATAAATGTACACTGGCCCTGTCCTGTATGCTGTAAAAATACAGGGGTGCTGTTGTTAAAATAAAGGTACACTGGCCCTGTCTTGTATGCTGTAAAATTACAGAGATGCCATGCAAATAAATGTACACTGGCCCTGTCTTGTATCCTGTAAAAATACAGGGGTGCTGTGAAAATAAATGTACACTGGCCCTGTCCTGTATGCTGTAAAAATACAGGGGTGCTGTTGTTAAAATAAAGGTACACCGGCCATGTCTTGTATGCTGTAAAATTACAGAGGAACAGTGAAAATAAATGTACACTAGCCCTGTCCTGTATGCTGTAAAATTACAGGGGTGCTTTTGTTAAAATAAAAGTACATTGGCCCTGTCTTGAATGCTGTAAAAATACAGGGATGCTGTGAAAATAAATGTACTCTGGCCCTGTCTTGCATGCTGTAAAAATACAGGGATGCTGTGAAAATAAATGTACTCTGGCCCTGTCTTGTATGCTGTAAAAATACAGGGGTGCTGTGAAAATTAATGTACACTGGCTCTTTCCTTTTATGCTGTAAAAATATAGGGGTGCTGTGAAGATAAAGTTATACTGGCCCTGTCTTGTACACTGTAAAAATACAGGGGTGATGTGAAAATAAATGTACACTGGCCCTGTCTTGTATACTGTAATATTATAGGGGTGCTATGAAAAGAAATGTACACTGGCCCTGTCCTGTATGCTGTAATATTACAGGGGTGCTGTTGTTAAAATAAAGGTACACTGGCCCTGTCTTGTATGCTATAAAAATACAGGTGTGCTATTAAAATAAATGTATAGTGGCCCTGTCTTGTATGCTGTAAAATTACAGAGATGCCATGAAAATAAATGTACACTGGCCCTGTCTTGTATGCTGTAAAAATACAGAGGTGCTGTGGAAATAAATGTACACTGGCCCTGTCCTGTATGCTGTAAAAATACAGGGTTAATGTGAAAATAAACGTACACCGGCCCTGTCTTGTATCCTGTAAAAATACAGGGGTGCTGTGAAAATAAATGTACACTGGCCCTGTCCTGTATGCTGTAAAAATACAGGGGTGCTGTTGTGAATGCTGTAAAAATACAGGGGTACTGTGAAAAAAATGTACACTGGCCCTGTCTTGTATGCTGTAAAAATACAAGGGTGCTTTCAAAATAAAGGTACGCTGGCCCTGCCTTGTATTTTGTAAAAAAACAGGGGTGCTGTGAAAATAAATGTACACTGGACCTGTCTTGTATGCTGTAAAAATACAGTGGTGCTGTGAAAATAAATGTACACTGGCCTTGTCTTGTATGCTGTAAAAATACAGGGTTGTTGTGAAAATAAAGGTGCACTAGCCCTGTCTTATATGCTATAAAAATACAGGGGTGCTGTGAAAATAAATGTACACAGGCCCTGTCTTGTATGCTTTAAAAATACAGGGGTGCTGTGAAAATAAATGTACACTGGCCCTGTCTTGTATGCTGTAAAATTACAGGGGTGCTGTGAAAATAAATGTACACTGGCCCTATGTTATATGCTTAAAAATACAGGCGTGCTGTAAAAATAAATGTACACTGGCCCTGTCTTGTATGCTGTAAAAATACAGGGGTGATGTGAAAATAAATTTACACTGGTCCTTTCCTGTATGCTGTAAAAATACTGGGGTGTTGTGAAAATAAATGTACACTGGCCCTGTCCTATATGCTGTAAAAATGCAGGGGTGCTGCTGTTAAAATAAAGGTACACTGGCCCTGTCCTGTATGCTGTAAAAATATAGGGGTACTGTTAAAATAAAGGGGCACTGTTCTGTCTGCTGTAATAATAAAAGGGTGCTGTCGTGTGAAATGGAGAACAAAAATTTGGAGGAAAAAAATGTGAAAAATCAGGAGCCACTTCCAGTTCCTAGTACTAGTGCTGAAGCTACTGCTGCCAAAAGTCATGACATTAAAGATGCAATTCCATCAACGTCGTCTGCTAAGGCCAATGCCCAATGTCATAGAGGGCATGTAAAATCCAAGAAGCAAAAATTAATAATAAAAAAATAAAGAAATTATCTGATTAGAAACATAAAATTGGCAATATGCCATTCACGATACAAAGTGGCAAGGAAAGGCTAAGGCTTTGGTCTATGTTCATGACTGGTGGTTCAGCTTCTCATGAAGATGGAAGCCCTCCTTTCTCTCGATAAATTAAAAAAATAAAGCTTGTTAAAGCACAGAAAAAAACAACTGTGCGTTCAGACATATCACAAATTCCCAAGGAGAGTCCAAGTGTGTCCGCGGTTGCGATGTCTAGGCCTGACCTTCCCAACACTGTATGGGAAGAGGAGGCTCCTACCACTATTTGCACACCCTCTGCAAGTGCTGGGAGGAGCACCTCCAGTCCAGTTGCTGATATTGAGAATGAGGATGTCACTGTAGAAGTACACCAGGATGAGGAGGATATTGGTGTAGCTGGCACTGAGGAGGAAGTTGACGATGAGGATTCTGATAGTGATGTGGTTTGTTTGAATAAGGCACCAGTGGAGACAGTTGTTGGCCATGGGATGAAAAATCCCAGTGTGGAATTAGTTCTCTGTGAGGATGTAAACACTGAAGGGGGTGAGGAATCGGAGGATGAGGATGACATCTTGCCTCTGTAGAGCCAGTTTGTGCATGGATAGATTAATTGCTTCTTTTTTGGTGGGGGCCCAACTAAAGCAATCATTTCAGCCACAGTCATGTGGCAGACCCTATCGCAGAAATTATTGGTTTGTTAAACTGTGCATGTCCTGTTTATACCACAATTTCATCTTGCACATCTTTTCTTTGTCTGCCCTATCAGTCCAGGGGTGCTGCCCCACTGCTGTTTAAGTCCAGGGGTGCTTTTGCCTGTCTGCTATGCTGTGTAATTCTCCAGGTGTGCTGCCAATGCTGTATAAGTCCAGGGGTGTTGCATGTCTGCCGTATAATTCCAGGGGTGCTACTGTACTTGATCCTAGGTTTAAATTAAAGCCTAGAGCAGAATATGAAACAAGCTTCAACATCACAAACAGATTTATGAAAACATATATCCACAAAAGTGGAAAAGGAAATAGCAATTTTGACAAAGTGTTTTTTAGTAAAGTTGGGAGAGACTACATGTGTGGCCAAAGTCAGTCAGACTCAGAAGCGACAGAATTATAATCCAGTGGAACGACACATGGCAACAACTCCTACTTCATTTTCCCTGGCAACTGCCAGAGAAAACAAAATTTTCCAAACACACCTATGTCTATATGTCTGCTATATAATTCCAGGGGTGCCCTGTCTTAACCTGCTCATCTCTACTAGCTATATCTTCTAGTGTGCACTATGTACCCAGCATTAGAGAGAGGTTCTTCTCAATTATTTCATGTTAGGGCTCCAATTAGCAACCTTAATTTTGATTAATTATTAATGTTCCATATTTTCGGATTATTTTCAAGATGCGTATTTGTTGTACAGGGCTCTTTTTCTTTATTTTGTAAATGTTTTCTCCTTAATAATTGTACAATGTAAGGGCTGCGTAGGGTTATTGCAAGACCTCGTGTGTTAGAAGTACAGATTTTCAGTGATCTTGCTGACCGCGATGCTCATTGTTGTTGTCCAACACGGGTGCGCATTGCAGTTCATGAGCTTGCACAGTTAGGACCTGGTCTGACTGACCCCCTATAGCTATATAATAAAGAGATGGGAGAGATATACTCTCGTTATAGGAAACTGCAGCAC
Source organism: Pseudophryne corroboree (assembly GCF_028390025.1). NCBI lineage: Eukaryota > Metazoa > Chordata > Amphibia > Anura > Myobatrachidae > Pseudophryne > Pseudophryne corroboree. The sequence goes on along the minus strand of NC_086446.1, from coordinate 492,223,539 downwards.
TTGGGTATAAGAATGGAATTCTTCTCAATATGTAAAAAAGAAAAAGAAAAAAAGAATAGAATTCTCCAGATAATACTGTCATTTGAGTCTCTAATTAGAAAGTGAAGTGGTAAAATATTACCAGTTATACAGGGGAAATTGGTAACCTGGATGAGTACACCTAATAGTCCAGTGATTAACTCCGAGTTGAGGTGAACCTTTGTCTGCAGCCTGTGCAGTCCTGTCTGGGAGCAGCAGCGGGATGCAGTCAGAAAGCCGGCTGTCGGGATACCGGCAATCAAAATACCATCACTGGAATCCTGACACCCTTTACAACTCTGAAAGGGGCGGGAGACCAACGTCAGAATCTACACAGCCGGCATCTCGACAGTAAGTATCATTGGCGGGTTAGGTTTAGGGCCGGGGGAGGGGGGTAGGTTTAGGCACTAGACAGGGGTTTAGAGTTAGGCTGCTGGGAGGGAGGGGTGGTAGGTTAGGGTTAGACTGCAGGGAGAGAGGGTTAAGGTTAGGCACTCCCGGAGGAGGTTAGGGTCAGGCTACGGGGAAGCGAGGGTTAGGTTTACGCAGCGGAAAGGGAGACTTAGGTTTTGGCACCTCCAGGGTGTGGTTAGGGTCAGGCACTAAGGGGGAGGTTAGGGTTAGGCTGCGGGAACCGAGGGTTAGGGGGTAGGGGAGGGGGGAGAACACATCACACTCACAACTGTCGGTCTTTCCAACTTCGGGATCCTGGCTTCGTATTATGACCGCTGGGATCCCGGATGCCAGCATTGCATACTTGACCTGCAGCAACATATTAACAGGGATGGAAACTATGTTGTGGACCAAGAGGTTGGTAGACAGAATTGAATTAAAATAGCAATGAAATGGCATAGGCTTGTGAGTAAGTTAGAGGACAGGTGCTCACATCTTCCATTTACCAATAAAGCAAGACTAGAATAAAAAAAAAGGATCAGTCGAGATTGGGCCAAGTGGTTCTTATCTGCCATCAGATTCTAGGGGGGAGATGTATAAAACAGTGATAAAAGTGGAGGTCTGCCAGTGTACAACTGGCAACCAATCAGCTGCTGCGTATAATGATAAATTGTTACCTCGAAGCTGATTGGTTGTTATGGCTCACTTCTCCACTCTTATCACTGCTCATACATCTGCCTCATTTATGTTTATTTGCTTCTATGTAATCTGCAACTATCGCTCTAAGGTGCCAGAATGGTGATGTCGGGTGTAGTGTCAAGTGCCACCAGCACATACTTATCTACTTTGAATGTCTCCTCTCCGGGAGAAGCCTAGAGAGAAGACGCTGCAGGAGACTCCAGGGGGCGGGGCCAGGCTGTGACATCATCAAGCACCGCCCACATCCATAAAACGCCGCGATTCGCGGGTCCGTGGGAAGGGGGCGGGGCTAAAAAGACGCGATTCGCATAATTTTAACCCCTTCCCCCCTCCACGGACCCGTAAACTCAGGAGAGTATCTCTTCATCTTGCCCGCATCACTAGGATGCGAGCAGGATGCGGGAGACTTGCCTACTCATCCGGGGGTGCGGGGGGCTACCCCAAAAAACGGGAGCCTCCCCCAGCTTCTGGGAGAGTAGGCAATTATGCACCAGCATACACATTTCAGTAGTAGAGTATAGAATGCCAGGCCATAGTCAGCAGGACAAGTTTCATGAAAACTTTAATAGCTAAGGTAACCAGCAACATACTGTAGTTCAGTAACCGAGGGCAGAATGGCTGACAGTAGCAAGCAATGGGAAAAGCAGAAGTCAATGCAGGTGGTATTCTGTACAGAATCTGAGTCACAAAGCATAAGTTATTGCAGGCGGTGTTCAGTGCAGAATTGGGGTCACAAGGTGGAAGTTCAGTCCAGAAAGGGATCAATACAGAATCAGAGTAACAAGCAGGGATCAGAAAGTCAGACAGAGCAACAAACAAAAGAGGAAATTAACACTATATCCACCAAGGTACGTCTTGCACAGCCTTCTATTTAAAGTAACTAGTGACAATCAAAAAGTCAGAATGACTTTTTGATTGCCACATAACAGACACACAAAAGACATTAGAGACCTGTGCTGCATATGAAATAAAACAACATTACAAAGCAATCACACACATTCAAACAGTCATCAGACACAGTTACTGGCTCTTCCTGCAGTAACAACAACATACTACACCTTAGAGCAAGAAATGAGCCTCCTGAGACCTCCATTCCCTGGAAATATTTTTTCATTTTATATTTCTAGGATACAAGACTAAAATAGACATACAATACAAACATCCCTTAAATGTTTCTGTAATCTACTGCTAGGAAACTACAGTATCTGTATGATCTCTTTGTTAAATCCATGAGCATGCCTGGTTGCAAGTGTGGAATATATCATCTGAGACTCTGGACAAGGTCTTTTGCTTTTTTATTGGTTGGCAAAGATCCTCAGCTTGTTCGGTGTGACTACTGTACCTCTCAAGTGTGTTTAGTGCAGCTGGGTGTTTACATCCACAGAAACCTTCTGCTAATCACTGTAAGCAGGATTCGGTATGTGTGACCAGTGGACAGGATGCCGGTGCCGGAGGTCACAACTCTGACGCCAGCATCCCTATGTTTCAAATTCTGACAGGGCAGAGGTAAGTATGCTACCCCCTCTCCAATACCCTTAACCCTTCCTTCCAGCAGCCTAACCCTAACTTCCCCCCTTAGTGCGTAACTCTAACCTCTCCCTGATGGTGCCTAAACCAACCCCCCCTTCCCACAGCCTAACCCTCACCCCTTAGTGCCTAAACCTAACCTCCCCTCGGTGGTGCCTAACCCTAACTCTCCCTCCCTGCAGCCTAACCCTAACCACTCCTCTCCTCCTACAGCCTAACTCTAACCCCCTGGCCCTAACCCACCCACTATACTTACGGACGGGATTCCGGCTGTCGAGATTCTGGCATTGGTCTCCTGACCCTGTCAGGATTCCGGCGTCAGCATTCTAATGAGTGTCAGGATTCTGGCATCAGTATTCTGACTGACGGGATCCCAGCAGCTGGAATCTTAACCGCATCCCCACTGTAATCATTGCCTTATATGTCATCTGTGACTATAATCCAGCTACACAACAGCCTGTCTTTACTTTTTGCACCTGTATGTTGGACCTGACTATACTTTTGTTTCTGACTTCATCTGTCTGCAACCTGCCCTGCTCTCCGACCATTTTGTTTGTATATTGTCCAGGACCTTGGCTTGATTCACCATCTGCTTTTTTTTTTAAGCATTTCTGCGCCTGCCTATTCACTTACCTGTATCTGGGCTTCCCCATAAATACAGCAAATCCTAGGGCTGGAGGAATGTGGAGGTTTCAACTCCAGGGAACTCTAGTGTGAGTGTACTCATGTGCCTGAAATCTTTATCCATAACAAACAGTCAGGTTCCAAAACTCAGCACCGGACAGTGGGCACATCAAATCATACAAAAAAACAAACAAAAACCAAATCATTTATGAAAACAGAATAAGGTAATATGATATAAAGTTGACAAAGACGAGGAGGAGATGAGACAGAATATAGAGAAGGTTCGTCATTGAGAGACAATATAAGTTAATGGGACAGGATGGTAGATGGTATAACAAAATATCCGTCTTCACAAATGTTAATTTAATTACCTGAGTTCCGGCTATTGTTTGATTCAACAGGCCATTGGTGCCATGAGCATGCCCCTGAAGCGCTCCTGCCTCCTGGATGCTCCTATTAAAATTTCATTCAACAAATATAGTTAACAAAAACATCTGAGAGATGGTGGGAAAATACAAAAACATTTAAAGAAGTGTGTGAAAATAACACCAAAAAATCCTACTTTTTATTGTACCTCTTAAATAGCTTCAATGTTACTTCTCAGTGACATCACCCAGTATCATCTTGATTTATCTTGGCAGGATGAGGCCTACATACCCAAAACTGTTTCTTGGCCACTCTTTTAGCACTTTGGCATTAAAATAATGAATTGACTCAGCAAAGCTCAGGGAAAGTTGAACATACAAGAAAAAAAGTGAAAAGGCGGAAAAAGCATCTACACAGCGGAAGTCATAAATGAGAGTGGAGGTCACGACCTGCAATCAGTCTTCTGGAACTCAGAGGCCAACAGCTGAGGTCTGCTCAGCAAAATAAACATAATTTCATGGCCAGAGAAATACTTTATGAGAGAAAATCCCCACCAGAAATCACTAAAAATAGATAAGGGAAAAAGAAATGCTCAGCCAGACCATACACATATAAAGAGTAGTTGAGATGGGGTTGATGGTGTACAAGTTTATAAATAGAGGTCAAACCCATGAAGATTCACAGGATACTTGTCAGAGGTCATGACTAATATTGGCCATTGGCCAGTGTCTGCTTACCAGGCACTGATGATTATGATGTTTGACAAGTTTGTCACATAAACCATATTTTGGTGCTGAGACCTGTCAGGGTCATGAACTAATTTCTAATTCTCTAATTCCTTGTTTCTCTATGTGAACAGGAAGTGAAAAAACCTTCCTCTGAACCATTTTGTACTTTATTTACAGAATTCTTAGCTTTTTGTGAGCAGAGCAACTTTTGTGGGGGGTTTTGTGGGTTTTTTTTGACAGCCCATGTTCTTTATATAATTATTGTCCTGTTTATATCAACCAAAAGGCATATAGTATAAACTCTGTCTTGAAATTATCACAGACTAATAGTGAAAGAAAAACATTGTGTCTCAAGATACATTGAGACAAACTCTGGAGACCAACTCATGCAGTTGGTTTAGAAAACCCTAAATATATGGATTACCATAGTTACGAAGACCATATATCACACATTAAACTGACAATGACAAGTATAAATCTATCAAGACCAGGTCCTGATTTCACCTGTTTCCCCATAGCTTTGGCTTCCCTCCTTGTTCTTCTTACCAAGCTATATTGCTCAGACTTTGACCATGCCTAATGTGAATAAAATAAACAAATCTGTGGAAATCTAGATAGTCCTTAATGGGTCAGTATGAAATTCCGGCGCTTGGGATTCTGGCGGTCATAATTCTGACGCCGGGATTTGAAAGACTGACAGGGGTGAGTGCATGGTGTTCTCTCCCTCCCCTCACTCCCCTAACCCTAGACCTTTCTTCCCGCAGCCTTACCCTAACCTCCCCCCTTAGTGCCTGACCCTAACCATCCCCCAGAGTTGCCTAAACCTATGCCCCCATTTCTGCTGCCTAAACCAAACCCTCACTCCCCCACAGCCTGACCCTAACTACCCGGGAGTTGCCTAACCCTAACCTTTTCTTCCCGCAGTCTAACACTAACCTTCTCCCCACAGCCTAAACCTAACCCTACCTCCCCTATCACTACACCTAACCCGGTGGCTATACTTACCGTCAAGATGCCAGCTGTTGGGATGCTGGCTCTCGGGATTCCGGCATCGGTCTCCTGCCCATTTAGGAGTTCCGGCATCAGGATTTCAAAGGGTGTCTGGATTTCGATGGCTATATTTCGGCTGCCGGGATCTGACTACATCCCTTCTTACCCCCACGAGACGGAATTTCTGACTGCATTCCTTCTTAACCCCCTTGAGACAAGGATGGAGAAAACATAATGAAACACAAAAAGACTGATGTGACAGACCAATAAATACCTTATTATTCAGCATGGGGAAGGAACCACCGGGGAGGATTAGGGTTAGACTTCAGGAAAGGGAGGGTTGGCCTGCAGGGAGGGGGAATTAGGTTTAGGCACTCCCAGGGAGGGTTAGAGTTAGGCTGCAGGTAAGGGAGGGTTAGGTTTAGGCACCACCGGGGAGGGTTAGGGTTAGGCTTTTGGGGGGGGGGGGGGTTAGTGGGGTTAATGGGGAAGGTAAATATATTTACCCGACACCTGTCGTGATCTTCCCCATGGGGATGCCGCTGTCGGTCATAAGACCTCCGACATCCTGAACACCGGTAGAAGCTGTCACACCTGTTTGCAGGCATATGTCACATTTCCACAAAGCGGGGAGTAAGCATAAATATCAACCTGACTGTACATGTTCTCTATTTATTTGCTCTATTTTGGTCACCAGTGTCAACATTTCAGTTATCATCCAGCGTTCCTCGAATCCTTCAGATTGTCATTGCTCCACTATACTTTATTTGTTACTGGCAGCTATTTAAAATATCGCCAGTAACATAAAGAATTAATTTACTGTATGGAATCAACAAAGGGATCTCTCCCTAATATTGGATCGCCTATAGCAATAAGAGGGAATGGTGGCTTAACATCTTGTTGATGTCCTTTTCCTTCCTTTTCTGGTGTGAAAAACTACTTTCCCAGATGTCATCCTCAAATTAAGGGGAAGATGTATCAAAGCTTGGAGAGAGATAAAGTACAATCAGCTTCTAACTGTCATCTTATAGGCTGTTTGAAAAATGACAGTTAAGAGATGATTGGTTGGTACTTTATCTCTTTCCACTGTATCTTTCTCAAAGGCTTAGTACATAGGCTTCTTTGTGTAATAAGCTTTGGAGAAAGATAAAGTGGAGAAAGTACCAGCCAACCAGCTCCTGTCTTTTTTCAAACACATCCTGTTACATGGCAGTTAGGAGCTGAGTGGCTGGTACTTTATCTCTCTCCAAGGCTTAGATTTAGACCCCATAGAACCCTATGTTTGTTGTCAGAAAGGCTTGCAGTTTTTCTTTCTAAATTTTAACTGTTCCAATTTAAACAGCAATAGAGATGGATATAGAGAGACATGTTATCAAGGGCCTAATTCAGAACTGATCGCAGCAGCAAAATATTTCTCTAATGGACAAAACCATGGGGGTAATTCAGACCTGATCGCAGCAGCAAATTTGTTAGCTAATGGGCAAAACCATGGGCACTGCAGGAGGGGGGGGGGGGACAGATATAACATGTGCAGAGAGAGTTAGATTTGCGTGGGGTGTGTTCAAACTGAAATCTAAATTGCAGTGTAAAAATAAAGCGGACAGTATTTACCCGGCACAGAAACAATATAACCCACCCAAATCTAATGCCCTCTGCAAATGTTATGTCTGCCCCACCTGCAGTGCACATGGTATTGTCCATTAGCTAACAAATTTGCTGCTGAGATCAGGTCTGAATTAGGCCCCATGTACCTTACAGGTGGGGGCAGATATAACATGTACAGTGAGAGTTAGACATTAAAAAGATAGGAGTTCATTAGGTCTAAACCATAGGGTCGACAGTCAAAAGGTAAACACTTTACCTCTTTCCAATGTATCTCTCTCTAAGTTTTCATAAATGTCCCCCCAAAAATCTAAACCTGGGACTTCTCTTCTGTCCTTCAACCAATCAAATACCATTTCTCAATGCCTTTCAGAATTAAAAGGAGTAAAGAAATTTGTTGTGATTGGCCGGCTTATTCTCCAGATACGTTAATCTGAGAATTGCTGCCAGTGATTTATGAGTTACGTCCGAAACAGTAACTGCCACCAGCAAAGGAAAGAATCAATGTACTGACACCAGGCAGTCCTTTGCTGCTACCTGCATACACAATTATTAAAATTTCATAAAACAGGTAGCATGAGCCTCACAGGATGTAGGTTATGAACACAGAATGAGAAATTAAGTATTAATTTCAAGAATAAAAATACTTCAGAGCTTATAGTTATAAAAAGGATAGTTACAAAGTATATTTGATTATATTTTTAGAAAGACACAAAGATAACGCTTTCAGAAAATAAAAAGATAAAGTTTCAGCGATTCCAGAACTTACTAACAAGACCTTATGAGTTCTGCTGTGGGCAGGGGCGGAACTCTGGGAGGCAGTGGAGTCGGCTGCCGCCGGGCTCCTGGCCTCAAGGGGGCGCATCTCCTCCACACTGTCTCCCGCTGCCTGACTCCTGAAGAGGAGCTTTCGTGTCAGTGTCAGGGGGAGCCCGCAGATCAGGAGGACTGGAGGAGCTACTCGCAGCCTGGAACCTGTCACCGGAAGAGGAGGAGCTCGTAGCAGCATGAGCACCCTCAGCGTTCTGAGGGAAAATCCCACCGGCCAGCCGCTGTGTGCTCCGGCTCTGCGGGTAAGTGGAGGTCCAGGGCAGCCTCACTTACCCTTCCTTGTGATGGTCACATAACCGTGCGTGCCGAAAGCCGGTGATTGGGGGGCGCGCGCGCGGGGTGGGGTGGGGGGGTCTTATTGTATACATTGCTGGGAGGTGCTGCACTTCGGATCCCTTCAATAATGACACACACAGCAGCACCATTATATAATCAATATTTCAATCTGGTACTATAGATTGTCACCAGGATACCATACCTGATGACAATCTATAGTACCAGATTGAAATATTGATTATATAAAGGTGCTGCTGTGTGTGTCATTACTGAAGGGATCCTAAGTGCAGCACCTCCCAGCAATATATTAAAACTTCTTGTGGGGGCACCAGAATAAGTAAATGTATAGAGAGAGAGAGAGAGATGTGGAATTCAGTGGCACTCCACAGACTTGAATATATTAATAATAAATAATTAATCCATGAATTAAATAAAGTATGGAGTATTAACTGTATAGAAGTCTGTGGAGTGCCACTGAATTCTACATCTATATGAGACCGTTGCTTTGACCTAAGGAGGGCACCACAGCAAGAATTCATTGTACCCTCAAAGGAGTGTCAGGCTCACAGTCCTATAAAAAAATAAAATATATAGATAAATAGATAGATAGAGATAGATGATAGATAGATATAGATATAGGCAAAGTGTGACATCCCTAGATGCTCCCAACACCAGGTAAGAGATACTGCATGGCACTCCAGGACGTCTTTGAATCAATTACATTTTACTGCAATATATAACCCAGAATCGTTGATATATTGCGGTAAAAGTTTATTGATTTAAATAAGTCCTGGAGTGCCATGCAGTATCTCTCACCTGGTGTTGGGAGCATCTAAGGAAAGGACGCCACACTTATATACATCATTATCAGCAAGGGCACCCAGGCAACTGCATATACAATAGTGAGTACTGAACCACAAGATGAATATATATATATATATATATAGTATTATCATTTACTGTATCAGTGCGCAGTATGTTAGTGTCCATGGAATACAGTGACTTGCATACTCCCTTTTGTGTGGACGGTGTAATGGTTATCATTATGCATCACAGCACTGAGGTCATGGGTTCTGTTCCCGCCATGGCCCTGACTGTGTAGAGTTTGTATAGTCTCCCATTGCTGGCGTGGTTACCACCAGGTACTCTGGATAGGTAGGTTATTTGGCTCCCAACAAATATTAACCCTAGTACATGAGTGTACAGGGGCAGACTACATTGGCCAAGTATTTCTTATCTGCCATCAAATTCTATGTGACAGGTCTCGCAATAGTACAGCTGTCTGGTTCTCGCCTCTGGCCGGGGAGAAGGAGTGCAGACTAGAGTCCTGGGAGCTGCTATCCACCTCCTCCTTCTCCAGTGTGACCTGCCACCTCCACACTTCCCTATGATTTGTCCCTGAACTGTGATCAGGACTAATGCTAGGAGAGAAAGCCTTGTGATGAACATCTGCTTAATTCTCCACGTCCGCCACCCTGCCTGCTGTATGTGAGAGTGTAGAGAGCAGTCACTGGACGTTGTGCCCCCTATACTGAGCGGGATATCAGAGTTATTTCTGCGTCTTCCGTCATTCTGCTGCGGAGCCCATCCACACACTGCTGATGCGGGGGTCACCCACTTTATAGGCTGCTACACAGGTACTTATGGTGTTAAAATAGGAAGAAGAGCTGTTGTGTAGCCTACACATGGAGCCCTTCTCATCAATCCCTATAATTATGGGGATTGTTATTAACTGCGCCAGGGCAGTCGGACTTAATCCCCTGCTGTATTGTTCTTGAAAGTGGCGTTTGTGTGTTGTTTATATATATACTGTATATCGGCACACCACTGCGCCAAAGCATCTACATTGTGACACGCTAGTGGGTGAGGGAGTACTGTAGATTTGCTATAATGGTATGCTGGTGTCTATTTTATTGTGATGACTGACTTGGAGTGCCGTCCACTTTGTATGTGTATATATATTACTATTGGGAAAGGCACCTGAGCACGCTACTACTGTTCAACATGAGTGCCGGATAGCTACATATGAAGGGCGTGTGTGTAGGAGGGGGGGGGGGGGGGGCACCAACACTTATCATGCCTCCGGGCGACTGGGGCGAACTTACGCCACTGGCTGTGGGGGCTACACAGATACAGGAGGTATGGAGCACCCTCACCGCATGGATGTCCCCAAAGAGTGTGCACTGATCCACCTAGCCAGGCAGATTTATCTCAGCAGCAACTACTCATTGATCCTACTACACATTACTGCTCTCCAGACCACCACACATTAAACTTGTTGGGCACTACTGCTTCCTCCCTATGACAGGGGGTATGCTGCATACAGAAGGGGAGTGGGCCAACCCTGTGCTCCCCTTACCCAGCTCCAGCAGCCACATACTAGCACATTCCACTGCATTTTAGCCACGTTGATCATTAACTTCTGCTTCATGGATGTATAATGGGGAAATTCCTGGATAAGTCACCTGACACTGCCTAAAGCGCGGCCCCTGTCACGGAGGCAGACATGATAGCTTCTTCCACTTTTGTGTGTAGGTGTTTTTCCCCCAGTATTATTTCCCACAGTGTGGCCCAGCACCCCCAACTCCAGGCAGTTTCTGACTGTCGACTTCCCTTTGTATGGTGAAAGTTCATTGAGAGGGTCCAGTTAGTTCTTCTAATCCTTAAAGTTCTTTATATTAGTCTCACAAGTCAGAGATAGATGTAAACAAGAAAAAAACATATCATGGTATAGTATGTGTTAACAATTGTGGATCAAAACTCCCTACAAAAGGCTCAATTTGGAAAGTGGATTCATCAGAGTTATCTCCTTTATAATGCGTCAAAGGTGGTGTACCAAACTCACAGAATAAGGTAGAGAAGAGGTAATTTTACACTATTTTGCTAGAAGGGCAGCATACCCCAACTCACAATGTCTCATTCAAAGTTGTGTGTATAAAGGTATCTTTTAACTTCCAGGTGATGCATAGTCCAAACTCACAATGGCATTGCTGAAATGAGCATATAAAGGCATCTTTAACATTTTAGATGTAGCATACCCCAACTAAGGCCCCCTGACACTATTCACAGGGAGAGTGGGACTATTTACTGGTAGAGAGGGACTGGGGGCATGGCCAGCTGCTCATGCCCCCACAGTGATGAAAATGGGGACGTGGCTTTTGATTGTTGCACTTCCTGTGGGGCCATACCCCCTAGCCACAATGATACGCTGTTCCTCTTAGCCTGTGGCCAAAGTTGGAAGGTATGCAGACATATGAATTCTCTCAGTATATTTTCATAGGATTATCAGTAAAAATATTTACAATGTTAATGTGTATCAACCTATTATCTATTCTTAACAGTCGTTGAAAACAACTTAAAGATTGTAAAACAGGAAGTTACATGGCAGACATCTTAGATTCTTCTCATCATTTCCTATTTTGATTTGTATTCCATTGCAGAATACCTCCAATCTTATTTTGACTTGCAATGAATATATGATATCCACAAAGATACATTTTTGCACAACATTGGCTTATGAGATTACTCAGCGACTGCATAGGAAGGTTTGAGATCCAAATGGAACTGATAGAAAATGACTCTGGGAGTAGAGAGACCTCTGTGACACTAACTGTACCCTTTTTGTCTTTCCCACACACAGAAGAAATGACATAGTATGAATTGGTGCTATATATAAGATAGGGAGCACCATTTATCTGGCTGGTTAGCAGGCTGCCCTGTGCCGTAAACGTCTGGCATTAACAAGACCTGCAAGGTTAAGTGACAACATGTACAAAGCCTGAGTCATTATGTTCACAGTGCCAAAAATGTATTTACAAGACATTTTCATGACATCTATTAGCTATAAACACGCTGGAAGAAAAATAAAAATACATTTTTGTCTATGCTATCATTCAATACACTCAGAATATGTAAGACAATATGAGGAATAATTCTGTATGCTGATAATTTGAAGTGAAACCCTGTACAGTAATTTAAGAATTAGTAGAAAAGAGTTAGGGGGGAAATTGTGCAGGGAAAAAGTTGTTATTCAAAGTGTCCAATGAGATGTTTGCTTTCATTTTCTAAACATTACTAATTGGTTATTTTTATTATGGCACCTTTCACTCTACACCCATCTTCACAAAAGTTCCTCAGTGTCTCCAGCTGAGTCAGTGGCCTCCCTGTGCCCTTTGACACCTAGTGTGCTGTAAGTCCTCCCTGCGCACGCTGAAGACTCACACCGGCAAAAAGGAGTCATTGCCTCACGGGAGGGGGGGTGTAACCTTGTGGCCTTGCCCCTATTTTCATCACCCCAGGGGCTGCATTGTTGGCTCCTACACTGTTACAGGAGACGAGTGGTGCCCATAATGTTACCATGCAGCACCAGGCTCTTGTCACTGAGGAGGAACTGGCATTTTGCTGTCACCCCTCGGAGGGAGACACCCAGGAGTGGCCTGCACCCTCCTAGTGACACCACTGAGCTGAGTAGTCTATGAATCCTCCATGTTTGGATCTACATATGTCTCTAATTAGAGCCATTTTTTCTTAACCATCCATACATTTACTAGCAGCTAGAGAGTGGTAAAATGTTTGTCCATCAATAAAAAAAAATGCATAGTGATAACTACAAATATATACCCATGTCATTAAGCTACAGTATATCATACTACATTGGGCCATTCTGTGATTACACCATAAACATCTGTACTATGGGGACTTTTGATGTCATTGATGAGTTCTGATCAGTGGCGGAACAAGCAAGCGGTGGGCCCAGGTGCAACAAAATGCTTTGGGCCCCCCCCCCCCCATCCCATCCAAGTCCACCCCATGGGCAGTGCGCGCCGTAGGCGCGCGCAAAAATACATAGTGGCGTGGCTTCGTGGGGAAGGGGTGTGTCCACAAAATTATACCAATTCATAAAACGGTGCACAGTAGTCTCCATTCTTCAAATTACGCCGCACAGTAGCACCACTACACCAGGTAGAGACCCTTTTACTCCTTACAGCGAACAGATTCCCCTTTTTACACATAACGGCAGACAGTGTGCACTTTTTACACATAACGGCAGACAGCGTGCCCTCGTTACACATAGCGGCAGACAGCATACACTTTTTACACAATGGCAGACAGCGTGCCCTCGTTACACATAGCGGCAGACAGTGTGCCCTCGTTACACATAGCGGCAGACAGCGTGCACTTTTTACACATTACGGCAGACAGCGTCCCCATTTTACACATTACGGCAGACAGCGTCCCCATTTTACACATTACGGCAGACACCATACACTTTTACACATAACGGCAGATAGCGTGCCCTTTTTACACATTACGGCAGGCAGATTCTACCTTTTTACACATAGCGGCAGGCAGATTCCCCATTTTTATACATAGCGGCAGGTAGATTCCCCATTTTTATACATAGCGGCAGGCAGATTCCCCATTTTTACACATTGCGGCAGGCAGATTCCCCATTTTTACACATTGCGGCAGGCAGATTCCCCATTTTTACATTGCGGCAGGCAGATTCCCCATTTTTTACATTGCGGCAGGCAGATTCCCCATTTTTATACATAGCGGCAGGCAGTCCCCCCTTTTTACACATTGCGGCAGGCAGTCCCAACAAATAAAAAAAGAAAGAGACAGAAAGAAAGAAAGAAAGAAAGAAAGAAAGAAAGAAAGAAAGAAAGAAAGAAAGAAAGAAAGAAAGAAAGAAAGAAGAATTATACTTACCCTCTCTGTTGGCTCAGGCTCCTCGGTGCAGCTTCCCGGGCAGTAGAGAAGAAGGAGGAGTGAGGTGAAGGAGGGAGCCGCAGCAGCGCTGTGTTACTGGTGGAGGCGCTGCTGCTGCTGCCCCTCTGCTTCCCTATAGGCTGTTCTCAGAGACAGCCTATAGTGAAGCAGAGGAGCAGCAGCAGCAGCGCCTCCACCAGTAACAAAGCGCTGCTGCGGCTCTCTCCTTCACTGAGAGACTGTGACCTGTTTGTATATGAGGGAGGGAGGGACGGACCCTCCTCCCTCCTTCGTGTGCGGGTGGCCAGAATCGTTCCTTATGACGGGCGGGTCACGGGAGCGCTGGTGTGCGGCTGCGGCATGACATACAATGAGTTATTGTGACTCATTCATGTAATGCCGGCCGGCGGCTGTGGGCCCTTGAGTGCGGCGGGGCCCCAGTGCAATGCACTGCCTGCCCCGCCAGTAGTTCCGCCCCTGGTTCTGATGTAACCTTTTCAGTGATTATTAGGAACACTTGGATATTATAACTAATATATCATGGATATTAGAGGTCTTCTTGGATTTCTATAATTTTTACATAAAAAACTGTGTTATACCATTTACAGCATATGGTCCTGGAACATCTTACTGTATATCCTAATCATTTACAGGGGGGTTAAATTTAACAATTATCACACATATTCTATATCAGTAAACCATCTGTTTTACCATAACTCCTTAACTTTTACTTTCTTATACGAATTGTGTTGTTTAGTATTTGATACGAGAGTTTCTGCCACTCTCTTATACAACAACTCTCCAGGCCACCAATATGCTTATTCTATCATCAGATACAATAGCCCTGCAGACCACCATTATGCATATTCCATCCTTTCCAGGACACCAGTATGCTTATTCTATAAAAATCATTAATTATTTATTAGCAGTTATTTATATAGCGCACACATATTCCGCAGCGCTTTACAGAAAATACTTGGCCATTCACATCAGTCCCTGCCTCAGTGGAGCTTACAATCTATATTCCCTACCACATGTACACACACACACACATTCACGATAGGGTTAATTTTCTTGGGAGCCAACTAATCTACCAGTATATTTTTGGATTGTGGGAGGAAACCGGAGTACCCGGAGGAAACCCACGCAAGTACGGGAAGAATATACAAACTCCACACAGTCAGATCCAGCTCTCCATGCCACCAATATACTGTAACTGTTCACTTCTCAGATACAGTAATATTCCAGACCACCAATATTTGGTGTCTTTTAGTCTACTGATGAAAACATATTCAGCCTCCCTCCTGTGGATTACAATGTATATATGTGGGCTGTATCCAATGCCTGGACTGGCTTGTAGCCAAGGTTTACCCAACCCCAGGGACAGCCATGAAACAAGTTTACTGTGACTACCTATTATATTAGTATTACACTAAAGAGTTTCCAGAACGTATTATTTTATGGTAGCACACAGCATTATATCACTACAGCAGCCAGTGACAGGGAACAACTCAGTCCAAAAACATTAAAAAAAAATCATACAGAACAGATCTTAGTGGTGCCTCATATGCCTTACAGACAGGGAATGTGAATGCTTAATAGTAGGGCCTCCCAGTTTGCCCACAATTATTAGAACCAGCTATAGCATACAAAGTAGCAGCATTGTTTCCATTTGCAATCACAAACACTTTCTTTCTGAATGTCCCAAGAGAAAGCCCAACGGAAAGTAGTGAGTTAAAAGAAGCACGAGTAGTGATAGGCACAGATGGACCTTGCAACCACACTAATCTCTGTGCCACACGGCATGCAATGAGCAGAAGACTGCCACATGTGGACGATGAGCGGTTTGATTTCCTAATTTTATAAGTTAATTCAAACATGTACAAATGAAACATTTAAGTTTTAGCTGAATGGCAGAATGCAGAACTCTCTGTATAAAGCAAATGTGCGGCATATCTCACTAGGCACAGGTGTATCCAGTACAAGAGAATTATGCATGGCACACTAGTTCAGTGCTGCACTGTTAAAGGTAACAAGATTCATAGGGATGCGTTTAATTTACTGTCTGTCGGGATCCTAGTGGTCAGGATACAGACGCCAGAATCACGACAGCCGACAATGCCGTCGACTGGAATCCCGGCACAACAGGGCTATTCCCACTTGTGGGTGTCCACGACACCATAGAGTGGGAATAGATACTGTGGCGAGCGCAGCGAGCCACCGAGACCACAGTGCGGTGAGCGCAGCGAGCCCGCAAAGGGATTCTTAGCGTTCACCCCGCTGCTGGCATAGTGTTGGGCAGTATGCCACTGTCAGGATTTTGACAGCCAGCATCCCGCCCACCGGTAATCCATACCGAACCCAATTAATAGACATATATGTCATCTATGTATGTATATGGCTGTGTATGTACTTGACTTGCCAACATTCAGAATGCTGACAAGCACTATATGGACCCCAGAGCATTGGCACCAGGAGATTGACAATTGTGAAATGCTACTTAAAGCATTTCAAGTGTCAACGCTACAACTGTAAACATAATGATTAACCATAATGTATACAATCATAGTGCCAGCGCCCATGAAATGTCTTAAGAAGCTTTTACACTTGTTGATCTCCCAATGATGCCATTCCAGGGTCCACACACTGTCAACATTCTGAATGTTTACAAGACGTATGTATCCCAGAGGGCTTTGGGGATCATATATCCAGGGCCGGTTCAAGGGCGCTCTGCGCCCCGGGCAGGAAAAGGGGCGTTGCCTAATACAGGGGGCGTGGTCAGCTACGCCCCCTGTACATTGCTAGCGCCGCTTGAATGCTGAGCGGTGCGCGATGACGTCATCGCGCACCGCACAGCAAAAGGTCCTCTCCACGAAGGGAAACTAGACGCTATGCGTCTAGTTCCCTTCGTGGAGAGGACCTTTGCTGTGCGGTGCGCGATGACGTCATCGCGCATCGCTCAGCAAAGTTACTCTCCACGAAGGGAAACTAGACGCATAGCGTCTAGTTCCCTTCACAGGAGGCGGACGGGGACGGCAGCGGGCAGCGGAGGCGGACGGGGGACACAGCGGGCAGCAGTGGCGGATCTTGCCACGGTGCGGCGCCCTCCGGATGGCGCCAGCGCCCTCCGGAAGGCGGCGCACCGGGCAAAAGTCCTGCTTGCCCGTGGCAAGATCCGCTACTGCATATATCCCAGCAATATTAGTCATGTGATAAGTAGCCCTATGTGGCCAGGTAGAGAAAAGTTCTGTTTACTTATTATTGATGTTTTAATAACATCTCTCAGTAATACTGCACAGGTTAAGTGAGATCATAAATGAAGTGGAAAGCTAGGGAGAAGAACATTTTGTACCAGTAGATGAGTTATGTTGAAGACTCTGAATAATGCACAGTCTGAAGACTGCCATTTTCTAATCCATTTGCTATGTGTGTCCCTCCATTCAGTTTGATATTTCTACTCCAGATACAGATTTGCAGCAAAAGGAATTATTCAGATAGAGTATATACCAGATATAAGCTCACTGTTCCATTACTGACCCTGCACAGATGAGGAATACACGTAAAGATTATGTTAAGACAATCCAATTATCACTTTACAATAACATCGCTTTCAAAAGATTCTACTAGAACAATTTCCCTTGCCAAGAAGTAACTTTAAGATGCAAAAGGGAATTACAGTGTGATGTTGTGGATTAATGGTGCTGATAAGGAAAACAATCATGAAATCAAGTCATTCTTGGATGTCAAACATTAGACATTACTCATTGTCCAAATATAAATATTGAGTGATTAGGGAGCCAATGGTGTGAAAAATCTCAGGACTTTAAAGATGTAGCCACTAGGAAGTAAATCAGAAGAATTGTAACTTCAAGGAAAATGGAAGAAATAGAGACTTGTGAAGCTTTTCTTATACTGCAGAATGTAGTACAAGACAGGCACAAGGGGAATCCAGCCACACCAGGTTCTGTCCCAATGGGGGCCTTAGCCTATCACTTAACTCCTGACATTTATATTTAACTACTGTGTAATTAACTTGGCTTGCAGCATTGTCAGTCGTTGCAAAATATATTAACATTGATTTGTTAGCTTATTTAAATGTCCCCCACACATGGTGCTTTTAAACAAAATAAGAGCACATACAGTAAAGGGAGTAATCAGATTAGATGCTGCCCCTGGAGTAATGTACACCACGTGTATCTAAGACACTCTTATAAATACACGACAGTCCAACCACATGCATGTATCAGGTTTGTATATATGGCAAATACAGCTTTCAAACTTAAGACAAAACATATGCAGTAGAGTTTAATCTCTTCTCCAAAGAGCTTACACTCCAAAAGGTGGATGGAGACGTATAGTTATTAAAGGTAACAAATTCTAAAGTCCAGGACAGTTCACAAGTGAGCTGTGAGCACGGCTATAAGTGAACAGCTGAGCTTGAAGAAGTGCCACCGATTTAAAAGGTAAAACTGTACATACACTATATATATATATATATATATATATATTATCTGGCAGACCATCTGTCCAATCTGACTTGTTGGAATAAAAATCTGGTAATGTATGGGAGCAAATGACAATCGACCAGTTGTTCTCAAACACTGGAAAATGGACGAAAACAGTTGTTCAGACAAATTGGTTAAAACCCATATTTAACAATGTGTCTGAAGGACAGTTTTTGTCCATTTTCCAGTGTACGCCTGTACATTCCACTCTGCAAGCTCCAGCATCCATACCATGCAGTGTACTACAGTCTGATAGCACCAATATCCATATCTCACTGTGCTATTCACTCTCTGACTATCAATACTCATTCATACTCTTTGCAGATTTGTTGGTAAACCTAATGGTTTACGTACAAATCGGATGGTGTGGGGACGGCACAGGATCAAGACCCGTTCTACATACAGTATATGCAGAACAGGTCTTAGAATATTGCTTACAGCCCCTTGTCAGCCACGGCATGATTGACATGATACAGCATTTGAGGGGACGGCACAGCTACCATTCTTTAAAATGGAGGTCTGCTGTCCATGTTTCAAAGGTGTGATGGATCCAGTGTCTGCGGCAGAGTCTTACTGGACCTACAGTCACCTCCTGATGCATTCAAATTTTAATTACACGGAATTGCATAGCTGTTTTCTTGTGGCTCATGGACACATTAAGACTTGCGGCTCATGGACACATTAAGACTTTGTGATTTTCTGAACACAGTTTGTTCTACTGCCTTAGTGGGTTTTTTTAGCATAGATTTTTTGGTTTCCTTTTTTGACACCTCTTCTAGACTGTGACTTGCATCATCATGAGAGGCAGAAGATGTCTCACTGACAGTTGCAGAACTACAGTACCAATCACAAACAAAGACCAAGGCCTTAGCCTTTCCCTGAGCCACTGCATAGTGAATGAAATTTTGGCAATTTTGTGTTTTATGTAAACGTTCCCTGTAATATAAGTGATGTATTTATCTTTAGCATTGTTAAGTATTGTTTTGATTCAAGGACCCTTTCTTAAACCCTCTATGCCCTTGAGTACCAGCTTTAGTAAATGTTGAAGTACTAATACAGATGTGTCCTCCTACACCCTTGCTGCAGTCATGTTATACAAGCCCTTCATAGCGATCCTTGGTAGCGCTGAGCATCTTTATGTGCAACTTTTTGAATTTATCTACATCTAAATCAGATTGCTATGTGAATAGGATGCACAAGCAGCGTATGCTGATTAAAATTATATGCTGCATGCCTATATTCTGTGTGTGACTGCGGTTGTATCTGCATATGAAATGCTACAATACAGTGTTTTTCTGGAAATCACAGTAACGTGGCATTTCATGCCGCATATAATTTTAATCAGCATAAGCTGCTTGTGTGTGCTATTCACATAGCAACATGAATAATATGCATTTTTATCAAACAAAGACACCCGATATTAGCAGAGCAGACAGGGAGCTGCTGGCTGACTCACACCAGGCATCTCCTGCTGCATGGCGTGTTGAGGCAAGATGTATGAAGACACTTGTGTATAACGATCATCATGACTGTCAGCAGCCACAACTCTAGTAGTTGGTTGCTGCTTCTGCTCTTACATTGAATGATCACAAACAATTCAGTGCTTATATTTATGAACGCGGTGCAGCAAGGCACCTACAGATGTGTTCCCATACATCCTTGCCTGAGATGCAAACACATCACAGGCAAGGATTCCCAGCATAGTGTGGCATTCGTGGGTTTGTGTGTACGCACCCTCAATCAAATGCAAAATACTGTCTTGCATTTGCAGGCAATGGGAGTAAGATGCTACTACTGGCCTGCATACTGATGGGGGTGTCTGCGGCACAGCATGGGCAGTGGGAATATATGCTCCTGGTGCCCATAGTCTGCCCATAGTTAGATGAAGCTTTCCACAGCAATAATATTATAATAATAGTAGATAATGGGAAAGCCACAGCCACATCGCGGGAAAGCCACACCATGCTGCTCATTTGTGCAAAGATGTGTGAGGACACATCTGTATTGAGCATTATTGAATGCACAAGTTGTACAAAAAAAATAACAGTTTGTTTTCACAAATGACAAATCACTGCAGAGACACAGTGCATATATTTATAAGCCCAGTGTGGCACAGCACCTATTGAGCTCTATTGAACATACAAGTTGTAAAAAACAACAACTTTTTAATGTGTAATTATTTTCACAAATTACAACTTACACTGCTGAGTCACAGTGCTTATATTTATGAATGCAGTGAGATACAGCACCTACAGCACAGATATTGTAAGTTGTACAAAATATTTATTCACAATTCGCAACAACTTTTGCGGGGACAAGCATGTAAAAAAGGGTTAATGCTGCCCTGTGTTAGATGCTCTGGGCTGCAGTGCATATAAAACAGTGTGCACCAAGGGTTAATGCTGCCCTATATGGTGCTCGAGATTGCAATGAAGGCAGTGACAAAAAAATACACCAGTGTGCACTGTGCACTAAGATTTAATATTGTCCCTGTAATATGAGGACCTGTCAGTGACAAAAAATACACCAAAAGTGTGCTATGTACTAATAAAGGGTTAATGATGATTAATGCTGCCCTTAGGGCTCTGGGCTGTGCAACAGTATAATACAGGACTGACATATTCATTTCTGCCCTGACAGTCTAGTGTGTGAATTTGTCCAGTAGTCCTGTGTGAAATGGTGGCCGAATCTCTGCAGTAGGGTCGTATATGCAATCCAAAATCTGCAAGATCTGATGCCAGGATGATGATGTTTTCCCTCAATTTTGAATCTGAGCCTGGTAGGAAAACCCAAGCCAGGGTTCAAATTCCCTAGAATCCTGTAAATTTGGGTGGGCTCGGTTCTCGCAGATCCAAGCTGGCTCATCTCTATAATTAACATCATCACATGGATTCTATCACACTCCAGGGCAGCCTGGGCTGAGGGCAGAGTGGAATCTGCCCTTTAGCCAGGAACAATTTTGGTGCTTTTTGGCAGTCAACTAGTGAGGAGGGGGTCACATTTGTGGCATGATTTGTAACAAAGAAGGAGAATTAGATTTGGTAGGGGGTCAGATAATCCGGGTCCCATCTCAGCTGAAAAAGGGTTAATCCAGGTCCAGTGACCCAGGCACCCATCCCTGGCTAGTTTGTACCCAGGTTAAGGAAAATTGTAAACGGGTAAGCTGGGTCATCCAATCCCATTTACAACATGGGGAGATCCACAGGGACACTGCTTTCTACTGCACTGACACTGATTCAGGGAGCGTTACCTCAGGGGGCGGAGCCGGAGTCACTGGCGGCTGTGTGCGCCCGAATGGAGCAACAATTGAATTGCTCCATCGGGTGACATCTAGTAGCTGCCAGTGCACAAAACACTTGGATTCTCCCCTTAGGCATTATCCTTTTATTATATAGGATGTCTTGAAAAAGTAATTTCTTCTTACAGATGGTGCTTGGGGGTATCACAGCTTACAGATATAATAATCAGAAGTACTATCCTTCTGGATGTCATAAAGGATACAAACTAGCAGAGCTTGCAGGCCTTGATTTTCACATCCTAACACACAGTGCCACAGGGGGGTAAATCCTCCCTGGGTCCCTTAACCAATCAAACTATTGCAAAAAATGTAAATGAATACATCTTACATTTCAAATGAGCAAGACATTTTTCTCCTTCCTTTCATATAACTATCACCCAAACCAGTTTGCTTTTCTAACACACAATCTGATTTAGCATATAACTGTGTCTTTTCATAAACACTTTCTTAGAAAGAGCCACACAAAAGGAAAGTCAGAAAAACAACAAACTATCCGTTCTCCTTTATATCTCTGTAAATGTTACATAAAGGCACACAAGAATACCTCCTGGAAGGCATTGGACACTTCACACTAGTGGCCTAATTCAGTCTGGATCGCTATTGAGACTGAAATTGTGATTGTCTCAAAACTGCTACTGCTAAAAATGGCATGCGAAGAGCTGCCCTGAAATGGTGAAAGACCTCCACCGATGCGATCGCAACTCTGCGTATGCAGCCACAGAATTGCGGTCCATACGCAGAAACAGAGTACCATCAACAGTTATGGCTAACCCATGTCTACTCAGAATAAAGCAGATGCAGTTGCACCGGTGCCATCTTTATAATCGCAAGCAATGGCAGCTAACGTTCAATATACACCCCGAAAATGGCCATTACATGCCTACATTTTCCCAACCACTCCTCACAAATGCCATGTTGCCTCCCACAAACGGTCACTCCCTATCATTCAAATTGCGATCGTATCTCACTGAACCTGCAAATACACAGCAATTGCAATTCGTCCTTCGTTCACGTGCAATGCGAGAATGTCCCATGAACAATCCGTTTCCAAATGTCAAAGCCCTCTAAAACTAAATACCTTCCTATAAGTGCATAGCCGATTCATTTATACATGCATTTCTCTCTAATTTCACAACTGCAATCCCTCTGACCAACAAACTCAGTAATCCCTCTGACCAATAAACTCGGCAATCCCTCAGACCTGTAAACTCAGGAATCCCTCTGACCAATAAACTCAGCAATCCCTCTGACCAATAAACTCAGCAATCCCTCTGACCAATAAACTCAGCAATCCCCCTGACCAATAAACTCAGCAATCCCTCTGACCAATAAACTCGGACCAATAATCTCGGCAATCCCTCTGACCAATAAACTCGGCAATCCCTCTGACCAATAAACTCGGCAATCCCTCTGACCAATAAACTCGGCAATCCCTCTGACCAATAAACTCGGCAATCCCTCTGACCAATAAACTCGGCAATCCCTCTGACCAATAAACTCGGCAATCCCTCTGACCAATAAACTCAGCAATCCCTCTGACCAATAAACTCGGCAATCCCTCTGACCAATAAACACGGCAATCCGTCTGACCAATAAACTCGGCAATCCCTCTGACCAATAAACTCGGCAATCCCTCTGACCAATAAACACGGCAATCCCTCTGACCAATAAACTCGGCAATCCCTCTGACCAATAAACTAGGCAATCCCTCTGACCATTAAACTCGGCAATCCCTCTGACCAATAAACTCAGCAATCCCTCTGACCAATAAACTCAGCAATCTCTCTGACCAATAAACTCAGCAATCCCTCTGACCAATAAAATAGCTTGACCAGGGTTCTCTCGCAGCAAAGTTCTTCTGTAGCAACATATAAGCATCCAGTGGTGTGGCACTCCTATCCAGAAATTAAAACACTAGACAAGCTTATGTCAAGAGTGTGTTTATTTCTGAAAAGGAGTGCCGCACTGCTGGATGCTTATATATATGAATAGAGAGAGAGAGATTGATTTTAATATTCAGACACAATCCAGAGTCTGAAAACTGTGCAGTGGAAAATTTCCAGTTAAGAAAGCAATAAATGACCTGGATTATCTCAAAGCCAAATTCAAGGTATAGAATGAAAGTGTCCGCACGCTTGTCCATCAGTCACTTTACATCCTAAAAAAAGAAAAAATGTGAAGGATCCGTAACCTCTAAGAACATCGACTGCTGGCAGGAAATGTAAAAGGAAAAGTTCTATACATGTAACTGTGAAATAAAGAAGCAATGGCCTAACAAAGGGGGTCATTCCGAGTTGATCGCTCGCTGCCGTTTTTCGCAACGCAGCGAACACGTTACTACTGCGCATGCACCACAATGCGCAGGTGCTTCGTACGGATACAAAGCGGATCGTTGCTGGGCGATGGGTTTAACGAAGAATCCATTCGCATAGCTGATCGCAAGGAGATTGACAGGAAGAAAGCGTTTGTGGGTGTCAAATTACCATTTTGTGGGAGTGGTGCGTGTCCAGGCATTTGGAGGGCAGATGTCTGACGTAATTTCGGGACCTGCAACGCTGGATTCATCGCAGAGGGTGAGTAACTCCTACCCTGGTCTTGTTCTACACAAAACTTTTTACGCATAGCAGGGCTGCACAAGTGATCACAGCCTTGCTATGCAAAAATACACTCCCTCATAGGCTGCGTCTAGTTGCAGCATGCGATCAACTTGGAATGACCCCCAAAGGTGGGGTATGGGGCATGTGCAGAGGGTTACGGTATGGTGCAGGTGCCGGTAGTGAGTATGCGAGTATGCCTTCAGGGAGAGAGGTGGCTGGCCCATTGCCCATACTGAAAGAGTTTAAAGGTGGGGGGGGGCTACACAATAAAAAACGGGGAAGATTTGTGTGGCACAGTAAGGAAAATAAGGGTGATGTCATGCAGTACTCGTCAGTGCACAGGAGCTGCGCTGGCAGGGAGCTACTCCTAAAGTACAAAAGCATTGCTCCTGTGTGATGCTTTTGTGCTTGTGTGTGTGTGTTTGGGGGGTGGGGGGGGTGTTTCGGGCCTGACATGCGGGGCAGTATAAAGAATATGTGTATGGGCCAGTATATTGAAAATACAGCCTGGCGGTATAAAGAGATTGCGGATGGAGCATTACAAAGTACATGCAGTGCAAAGAAAATACGGACATGACGGCAATATAAACAAAATATGGACATGGAGGACAATATAAAGATGGGGGAGCAGTATAAAACTGACAAAGGGGTATTGTAAAGAACATACTATTGGTGGCAATAAACAAAATACAGACAAGGGGGACAATAAAAGCAAAATACAGACAAGGGTGCAGCAATACACACTTAGAGCTCCATTGCATGAGACATAACACATTTAGCATTCATTAAAAGGGATATGAGTTCTGTTTAGCTAAGCTACTGCTGTTTGGACCTTATTCAGCATCAGTTGCAGTTTTACTAAATTAGCAAAACTGCAGCTGTTTGCGCCCAGGGCAAGGCCGATCAGCATGAAAATAATCACAGCAAACGCATCTCTGAATTATGGATGCCACCTGCCTGCGCAGCCTGGCTGCCATGGCAGGCACAGTGTGGCCATGTTTTCTATCACAGCAGCCACATGTGATGTCACACGGCTACTCGGACCCGTATTTGCCGTCCCACCCTTGCAACGCCATGTCGCAGCCCCGCAAACTCCTTTGCCTGTCAATCAATGCAATCACATTTGCCAGCCCTGTGTGTGCGTACTACACGGAAACCCGGCATTAGCGATGGTTATTGAATGAGGGCCTTTGTCACCGTATTGCTAACCCCATCCACAGATTATTGCCAACAATGGGGATCCAGCAAAACCCTTTTTGGCTTCAATGTAGCTTTCCCTGCCGAGAGAAATTTCAATGCACATGCAGAGATGACCGATATGCATCACTTAGTAGCCCATCACAGGCAGTGGTAAGCTGCAAGTAACAGAGTGGAGGACGACGCTCGGCCTCGCCGGAGAAAAAAAGTAATATTAATTACCAACTGCACATTCTTTACTATCACTGTGAGCCAGAGGGACTGGAGGCATGGCCAGCAGCTCATAGAGCGCTGGTCGTGCCCCCACTTGGACGAAAATGGGAGGTGTGGCTCACGATAGCATCATTCACGCAAACCCACGGCCCCCTTTTCCAGCAGGCCACGCAACTTTCGGCGACTGCAAACCTCCGGATAGTGGGAGGTATATATGCCACAGGTAGTAAGTAATGTAAATAAATGTAGCCCGTAGAGAGCGACACATACCGATTCATGGAATGACAAGACTAAGAAAAACAAATGTAAAGCATAATTTAAACAGAAAATATGGTTGCAATAGTAATATTAGTATAAAAGCTATTCAAATATATAAACCTCCAGACATGTATATGTGTTTATTATAATATTCATTGCACAATTTTTATTTTTGCTTTTTGGAACCCCCTCTAGAACCATCTACTCCCATCCAGGCCAATGTTGCACTTAAATGTACTAAAGAGGAATTGTAGGAGAATTCTCCAGATTCTTCTCCAAACCCTAATTATCGCATTTTTTAAGTAAGCAGATCGCATTTCCTATAACTGTAATAGGAAATGTTAGATGCTCAAATTTACTAAGCTACAACTGTTAAAAAATACTGTACAGTATGTTAGCCTAGTGATAATAATGCCAGCTGTGACCAGCGTTATCCAAGCTAAACCCTGTCTGCAGCTGCGATAAGGCTGTTTTCTTCAGGAAGAAGAGAGCTTTCCAAATCCCCACCCCTTTGTGTTTACCAAATCACTGAATTTCTGAAAGCAGCTGGCAGCAGCAGCAAGAAGAGGAATCCTCCGTCTACAGACAGACATGTTGATGAATCTTGTTCCCTTTTTTTATTGAATAAATCGCTTTAATTACTGCTTTGTATTTCCTGACATATGTTTATTTTGTGTACTGCAGGTTTAGGTTTACTTTTTAGTTTAGTGTATGCATGTATATAATTACAGCATGACTGATGATCCGAGTGGGTGCTTGCATTCCCTCTGCTTTCGGACTAGTTCAGGAGTGGGTGTCACATCTACCTGCCTCTTTCCAGCCATACAGGAGGTCGGGAATATCAGTGTGTCAGCCTGTGAAATGCTGCAGCACTCCTTTGGGGGTCTATTCATACAGAAAACGAAAACAGAATTGCTACTTATCACTATACATCGCATTGCTTCGATGCGATGTATAGCTGTGATAAGTAGCAATTCATGTATACTTACCCTTCCGACGATGCGCTGCGGTGTCTAGGGCTATTGCGGTGAGGTCTTCTCCAGCGGTCCTTCCCAGCGATGCGCGGGGTACAGTGGCGGGTCCCTTTGCGCATGCACAGGGTGTTGACCTCCCGGCAGGCCGCAGTGGTTGCTGGGAGGTCGGGGGCGGAGCCAGCGCGAGGTGCAGAGCAGCGATCAGGGAAGCATTGAGCTTCCCTGATGTCTCCGCACTACAGTTCAGGTTACGCCGTCCTGAGATGGCGAACCTGAACTCCATGGAGAAGCGGAAAGCAGAGCTTTCCGCACCTTCATGAATCGCACTCACCATACAAAGGTGTGGTGATGCGATTCAGGCACAGAGCGGGGGTACCGCTGGAGGAGTCAGAGACTTCTCCACGGTAACCCGCTCTGTGAATTGCAGTAGGCAGAGAAAAGCCCTGTTTAACGCAAAACAGGGCTTTTCACTGCTGCATGAATAGACCCCTTGATCCCTTAAGTGGTGCATGCGCAGTAACATGAAGTTTATCGCAAATGTGAATAGACTGGTTACAGGAGGGAGAGGGATTTACCAGGTCAGCGTTTTATCGCAAGCATTGTTATGGCATTCAGATTTTTAGACATTCATGCGATAATGTTAATTATCACATTGCGAGTTCAATCGTTATTTGCACTGCATAGCCACAATTACAGTGCATCGGGAAAGTATTCACAGCACTTTTTCCACATTTTGTTATGTTACAGCCTTATTCCAAACTGGAATAAATTAATTTTTTCCCTCAAAATTCTACACACAATACCCCATAATGACAATGTGAAAATGTTTTTTTTTTTTAGATTTTTGCAAATTTATTAAAAATAAAAAGCTAAGAAATCACATGTACATAAGTATTCACAGCCTTTGCCATGAAGCTCTAAATTGAGCTCCGGTGCATCCTGTTTCCACTGATCATCCTTGAGATGTTCCTACAGCTTAATTGGAGTCCATTTGTGGTAAATTCAGTTGATTGGACATGATTGGGAAAGGCACACACCTGACTATATAAGGTCCCACACTTGACAGAGCATGTCTGAGCACAAACCAAGCATAGACCTCCGAGACAGGATTGTCTCGAGGCACAAATCTGGGGAAGGGTACAGAAAAATATCTGCTGCTTTGAAGATCCCAATGAGCACAGTGGCCTCTATCACCCGTAAATGGAAGAAGTTCAGAACCACCAGGACTCTCCCTAGAGCTGGCCGGCCGTCTAAACTGAGTGATCAGGGGAGAAGGGCCCTAGTCAGGGATGTGACCAAGAACCCGATGGTCACTTTGTCAGAACTACAGCATTCCTCTGTGAAGAGAGGAGAACCTTCCAGAAGGACAACCATCTCTGCAGCAATCCCCCAATCAGGCCTGTATAGTAGAGTTGCCAGATGGAAGCCACTCCTCAGTAAAAAGCACATGACAGCCCACCTGGAGTTTGACAAAATGCACCTAAAGGACTCTCAGGCCAATACCATCCCTACAGTGAAGCATGGTGGTGGCAGTATCATGCTGTGGGGATGTTTATAAGTGGCAGGAACAGGGGGGCTAGTCAGGATAGAGGGAAAGATGAATGCAGCAATGTACAGAGACATCCTGGATGAAAACCTGCTCCAGAGCGCTCTTGACCTCAGACTGGGGTGACGGCTCATCTTTCAGCAGGACAACAACCCTAAGCACACAGCCAAGATATCAAAGGAGTGGCTTTAGGACAACTCTGTGAATGTCCTTGAGCAGAGCCGGCCCTAACCAATATGATGCCCTAGGCAAGATTTTGGCTGGTGCCCCCTAGCACCGCCGCTAATTCTGCAAGAGATGCCTAGCATGAGTCAGCTGGCAGCTCTGCTAACGTTGGGCGCCTTTTGTTTATGAAAATGCATCTTATTTGCTTTACTATGTGGCTAGGATGCACAAGCAGCTTCTGCTGATTAAAATGATATGCAGCATGCCTATATTCTGTGTGAAAATGCGGCTGTATCTGTGTACGAAATGCTACATTACAGTGATATCCAGGAATACACACAAAATATAGGCATGCCGCATACCATTTTAATCAGCAGAAGCTGCTGGTGCCCCTAAGCATACCAAATGCCATAAGCATTTGCCTAGTTTGCCTATGCCTAAGGCCGGCTCTGTCCTTGAGTGGCCCAGCCAGAGCCCAGACTTGAATCTGATTGAACATTTCTGGACCGACGCTTCCCATCCAACCTGATGGAGCTTAAGAGGTGCTGCAAAGAGGAATGGGCGAAACTTCCCATAGATAGGTGTTCCAAGCTTGGGGCATCATATTCTAAAAGACTTGAGGCTGTAATTGCTGTCAAAGGTGCATCAACAAAGTATTGAGCAAAGGCTGTGAATACTTATGTACATGTGATTTCTTAGTTTTTCATTTTTAATAAATTTGCAAAAATCTAAAAAAAAACTTTTTTCACGTTGTTATTATGGGGTATTGTGTGTACAATTATGAGGGGGAAAATGATTTTATTCCAGTTTGAAATAAGGCTGTAACATAACAAAATGTGGAGAAAGTGAAGCGCTATGAATACTTTCCGGATACACTGTATATTGTGGATTTTAATAAATAGACCTCTAAGCTGAAGAAAAGCCTCAGTGAAATACAGCCAACAGGAAGAGTATTTATATAGCAACGGGTGTCACACTAAGGAAGAAGAATTAATTAAAAAAATAATATACAATTTTTTTGTGTGAGATTTTGGAAAAGTTATTTTTGAGGGTGAAGTATGGTGCCAGGAAGTATTGTTACAGGGTGCATCTGATTGTGCAATGACTGAGAGCAAGATGTATCACACATCACATTTTGGATGCAATGATTCACACCACTGCATATAGATTCAATCAAAGGACAGTTCTGATAAGAGCTATTCCTTGCGGTGTGGTGACTTTGGGGATTATGATGACCCAGGAGTCCCTCTGTGCATGCATGGAATACATTTCTGATGCCATGTGGAATTCAATTAGCCACAGGATTTACTGGAGGCCTTTAGCTCATAGTAACATAGGGGGTCATTCCGAGTTGTTCGCTCGCTAGCAGGTTTTAGCAGCCGTGGAAACGCTATGCCGTCGCCCACTTTGAGTGTATTTTAGCTTAGCAGATGTCCAAACGAATGGATCGCAGAGCTCCAGCAAGAAATTTTTGTGCAGTTTCAGAGTAGCTCAAAACCTACTCAGCGTTTGCGATCACTTCAGACCATTCAGTTCCGGATTTGACGTCACAAACCCACCCTGCGTTCGCCCAGCCACGCCTGCATTTTCCTTGCACGCCTGCGTTTTTTTGAACACTCCCTGAAAACGGTCAGTTGCCACCCAGAAACGCCCACTTCATGTTAATCACTCTGCGGCAACCAGTGCGACTGAAATGCATCGCTAGACCCTGTGCAAAACTGCATCGTTCGTTGTGCCCATAAGTCGCGCGTGCCATTTTTTAGCCTGATCGCTGCGCTGCGAACAAATGCAGCTAGCGATCAACTCGGAATGACCACCATAGTAACATCGTAAATGAGGTTGAATAGAGGCAAAATGCCCATCGTGTTCAACCTGTATTCTGTATTAAGCTGAGTTCATTATAATGTACCTGCTAAAGTAATGTTTTATGTCTAGTTAACAACTATAAATCATGTTCCTCCCAGATTATCAATGTCAATATTTTAAATGGATATCTTGGATACCTTACCTTGGATATCTTTTTTAATCAGAAATGTATCCAATCCATTTTTAAATGCATTTACAGAGTCCGCCATTACCACATTCTCTGGCAGGGAATTCCAAATCCTTATTGCCCTAACAGTGAAGAACCCTTTCCTACGTTGCGTACAGGATTTTCTCTCCTCTAGCCTCAGCGAGTGCCCTTCTGTCCTATGCAGAGTTCTTTTAATAAACAATTCCTCTGATAACTCTTTGTAATGTCTCTTTACATATTTGAAGATATTGTTAACGGCAGGGCGGCGCGCTGGCTCCCGGCCTTTGCTAGGCAGCAGGGCCGGCGCGTTACTTCCGCCTCCCTGTTCCCCGGCCGGTTGCCTAGCAACAGGAGACGCCAGGCGGCCGCCCTGCACTGCAGCCCCGGCTGTTACTAAGCAGCCAGGACACCGCGCCCTGCGCGCCAACTTACAGCTGGGTTAATCAGGATCCGGGGGCTGGGCTGCCTTGCTGATCGGTCTGCAGGTTTTTTTTATGGGCTCCAGAATAGGACAGGCCAGCCGGTTATAGCTTCCTGTGGAGCCTGTACCTACCTCTGGAGTGTTCATGCTTACAGCCAGTTCGTTCCAGCATCCTGTGTCCTGTTTTCCAGAGTCTGGTCCTGGGGATCTATTCCTGTTTTCCAGTCAAGTGATCCTGTATCTTGAGCCTTGGGGTCCTGGTTGCTTTCTACGTGCACCTTTCCCAATGTCGTGAGTAGCGGCTCTGCCGCACCTTACGGCTGAAGCCGTATTATCCTAATTCTCTTGTTATTGTGTTTTCTGCTGAGGTTTCGCCACTGTTGTCCTTGCCGAACTATGAGGGATTCGTATTCGGCATTTGGGCAGCGTTACTTTGGTTACGGTTTTTCTTGGTGGCCGCGCCGCACATAAATTAGTTAATTATTTTCTGTAATTTCCCCCTTCGAAGTCCTGTCTGTCTTAGTTTTCCCCTTGTTCTCTCTCTGTCTCGGTTAACGTCTTGTCACTTATTAAGACTGGGGGGTATCGGAGTTTGGGCAGACCTAATCCGCCCGTTCAAACGCGGCTACCGAGGGCACAAGAAACCATAGTCTCGCAGGTGTTAATCGACCACTATGGAAGGACAACGGAGTCAGGGTTTTCTGTTAGGGGTAGCTGCGAATCTCAGTTTGTACCGCAGCATCAAGTTTCTGTATTCAAAGCTCATCTATTGCCACCCTATCTCTCGGGTTCCGAGTACGCTGAACATAACATTAATAATGTCTCCTCTTAGTCGCCTCTTTTCCAGTGTATACATATTCAACCTAGTAAGCCTTTCCTCGTAATCCAGTCCCTCTAGCCCTTTAATCAATTTAGTATCTGTCCTTTGAACCCTTTCGAGTTCACCGATATCTTTTTTATAATGTGGTGCCCAAAATTGAACACAATATTCCAGGTGCGGACATACCAATGATTTGTACAGCGACATGATTGCACTCTCATCCCTTGTCTCAATTCCCCATTTAATGCACGCTAGCATCTTACTTGCCTTCTTTACTGCGCTTTGACATTGTATACAGTTATTAAGCCTATTATCAATGAGTACCCCCAAATCTTTTTCCAATACTGTTAACCCTAGACTTTCCCCATTCAATATATAGGATGCAAGTTTGTTTTTAGTCACAAATATATTGAACCTCATTCTCCATCTAAACGCCCAGATTTCAAGTTTAGATAAGTCATTCTGTAGAGACTCCACATCTATTTCCGAATTAATGACCCTACACAGTTTAGTATCATCTGCAAAGATTGACACTGTTCTTTCCAGGCCTATTTCTAGGTCATTGATAAATATGTTGAACAGTAGTGGCCCTAGAATGGACCCTTGTGGTATTCTGCTGACTACTGGTGCCCAGCTTGAGGACTTCCCGTTGACCACTACTCGCTGTACCCTGTTATCCAGCCAGTTACTTATCCATATACAGTTTATCCTAGGCCAAGCTCCTTTAATTTGATGATCAGTCTCCTGTGAGGCACTGTATCGAAGGCTTTTGCAAAATCTAAGTAGACCACATCCACTGCTTTTCCCTGATTGTCAAGATTGTCACTCACTTCCTCATAGAAGCTAACTAAGTTAGTTTGACATGATCTGTCCCCCACAAACCCATGTTGGTTCTTGCTAATAATCTTAGCGGTCTGCAGATACTCCTGTATGCTATCTCTTAAAATTCCTTCCAATATTTTCCTGACTATAGATGTCAATCTAACCAGTCTGTAGTTACCCAGATGATTTTTAGATCCCTTTTTAAATAATGACACTACCTCAGCTATACGCCAATCCTTCAGTACCATGCCTGATCTAATTAAACTATTGAAAATCAAGTCTAGGGGTCTTGCTAGTTGTGACCTAAGCTCCAAAAGAACCCTCGGGTGAAGTCCATCAGGGCCAGGTGGTTTATTAATCTTAATTTTGCTTAGTCTCTCCCAGACTACTTCTTCACTTAAACAAGTATCTAGCCATGAATCATTGCTGTCACTATCTTTATGCACTACTCCCACCATCAGTTCTTCTCTGGTGAACACTGATGAAAAAAGTTGTTCAGTATTTCCGCTTTTATTTCGTGGTCATTTATCAATACTCCAAATTCATTGTTTATTGGACCTACATTCTCCTATTTTAACCTTTTACAGTTTATGTATTTAAAAAACTTTTTAGGATTGGTTTTACTCTCTATAGCGATTTGCTTTTCGTTTTCAATTTTAGCTGCTCTAATTGGTTTTTTGCAACTTTTATTGCATTCCTTGTAGTACTGGAATGACTCCTCCTTTCCATTAGATTTAAATGCTCCTGAGTTAAGTGCCTAGAGCTATTCAATTTCTGGTGGTCAGGTATGGTGACACCCATTGCGCACTCTTGATCTCCCAGCAAGCCAGGGTCGCGCTCATGGCAAAAAGGGGGTGTGATGGTATATAGAAGGGGCATGGACTTGCAGGGACCCCAAGAATGTCACCTCAGGGCCGTGCCCAGCTGGGCTGTACTGGGCTGCCCCTGGAGACAGTCTCCCTGCACTGCCGACTCCTCTTCTATAACAGGATCCGTGTGGTGTAGTAGACTTTCACACTGCAGCACCTGGCTCCTGTCAAGGCAAAGGAGATGAAATTTTGGTGTCACCCCCCCCCCCCCCCCCCAGGTGTCACACCTGGGTGCGGCCCACACCCCCGCACCCGCCTTGTGAAGCCACTGCTACTGGTAAATTCTGTGGATGCACTTATCGTGGATTTCTATGTGTATCAGGTTGGTGTGAACAGAAATCCACATTATTTGCACCCTCGGGGCTAATCTCAGGCTTTCCCTGTGCGGTAATTGCACTTAGCTTGGAATCTATGCCTTACCTTGCATTAGCAGTGGGATTTACCACTTGATATATAAATAGCTCTGGGCCCTTAACCTGGAATCTATGTCTCACCGCATTAGCCGTGGGGTTTAACACGGGATATATGGATAGCTCTGGGTACTTATCCCAAGAGTTTAAAGCCTGCAGTAAGTGAATTTGCCCCTATGCATATTAATAGCAACTCCTGTCTCTCGCATACACACCATGGGATTCATGCACTGTTTGAGTGTTTAGCAATTTTCGCACACGCGCAATAGCAAAATAATGCTCAACTCTGTAAACATCTGTAAACATTTGCATCGCCTGTGAATCAGTCCCTTTAACAACACGGGAGCCTGGAAATAAAAATGATCAGCGCCTTGTCCACTTCTGTGATCTGGTCTAGAAAATAATCTGACGTTCCTAACAGATGCTGTACTGTAATTCCTAAAAAGAAAAGTTGCAGGATGCTTCTCTTTTAATTAAAAGAAATGCGTGTTTGATTTCTGATATATATATATATATTTTTTTTATTATTTTTTTGCTTAAATGATATGAGTGGAGATTTCCATTTAGTTCCAGGGTGGAATGCTTCTCAGATGCTTGGAACGAAAAATGTATTGATCACAATCCCAAAGCAGAATTGCACCTTTATTTAATGGAACTTTTGATGGTATACAGCTGTGTTTGTTCCCAGCAAAAATTCAGGTTAGTCTGCCCTGTAATCAGAGACATTTCTGATGATCTGCAATTCCCAGCTGTTCTCCATTTAAAGATTTCATCAATAAAAAAGAAAAGATACTGTACAGGTACAAACTGTCCCACATGCAGCCAAAGGACATGTGGATGCCAACTTTGAGACTGGACAACTGCTAGTGTTACACTTCCCAACCTTTAGGTATCCATTGAAGACCACAAGTGAGTGGTACATGCGGCTATGATTTGGGTATAGACAATTTTTTTTTTTTCTTTGTACAAATTATACATGTGTTCCATTTCCAGGAGGAGGGGGAATTCATTATTCTTCTGCCTGGGTCTAGATAGAACATCATGTTCATGATCTCTTGTAGACCATCAGCTTTTCTTCTTTCTAATAGAATTAAGATTATCAATTTATTTTTAACCAGAAGATTACTGCCCTACTAAAGCGAAACTAGCAAAATGTATAAATTATTTTCCCAGATTATTCATTATTGAAATCCTAGAAAAAAACCTCAAAATTGTATTTATTTGAAACTCTTACCGAAAAACTGCAGCTCAGGTCACTGTATTGCTGCAATTATTTTATAGATTTTCATTTAAGATAAGATCGTTTGCACAATAAAATAAAAAGCGGAATAAGGATAAATGAAATACAGTGTACAACAAAATAATATGTATTCTGCATTCAATAGGTTATTGTGTATGTTATGTTATTGTACGTATGTACGTACGTTATTGTATGTTATTGTATGTATGTTATTGTGAAATAATGTATAATATCACTGTATAGTAATTACGCTTTGTCAATATATTTGGAACCAGATAGACAGTTATAGGTAATCCAATTCATAAACCTTTATTAAGATATACACATCAAATGCTTGTGCATATAGTTGTTTAAAATAGGACAATAAAATAAAATAAATTCAAATGTGAAATATACAGAACTAATATGTATTAGAAATATGTGGGTTCAAATTTACCCGGATTTACCCAGATTTACTCAGATCTTAAAATGGCATCTTATTGCTGCAGAGTTAATAGAATGTGTGTCTTACCTGTTTGTTGATTTCAGTAATGTTCTCCCGGCAGCAGGGCTGCCATCAAGGGGGTACTATGGGTGCACTTGTCCCGGGCCCGGTCACTCTGACAGCCCTAAATAGACCTCCACTTTGCATTGAAATAAGTTCTTAACCATATTATAGCTTTCTGATTCAGCGTTCATTGTTTTATAATATTTATATATATATATATATATATATATATATATATACTTTTTTTACTCAACTGTAAGCTTGTCATGCTCTTTTAGGTTCCATATATTGTTATTTTTATCTTTGTACTCTCATTAAATTTATATATTTTTATATTTATACTGGCTTTTAGGTTTCATTTTAGTGGTCATACTTGTTGTTTACCTTTAACTACACTAGTCGCCGTACCCCTATTCTTTTTATCCATTGCTTTTATCTTCAGTACTATACCTGTGCTGTTATTTATTTAGGGGCTGGCTAACACCCACATATAGGGGTGCTGTGTTTTTATGGTGGTATCACCGTATTGAATAATTATTGAATAATTATTGGTAATTTTGCCTCACAAGTGGCGCTGTATTTCCCCCTTTTCTACATATATATATATATATATATATAAATATATATATTATTGTATTTTAATACTATAGTGCATGATTTACCCACTATAACCCTGTATATCCTTATCCATTAGGTATTTATTTAGCCCATTCTTTAAAGTAATGACCGAGTCTGCCATTACTACTCTCTCAAGCAGGAAATTCCAAATACGTATTGTTTTACCTGTGAAGAAACCTTTCCGTCTCTGTGTGTGAAATCTCCTGTCCTCTAACCTCAGCGGGTGTCCACGTGTCCTTTGTGATGATTTACCAAAGACAATTTCCCCACTAGCCCTATGTATTGACCCCTTATATATCTGTAAATGTTAATCATGTCCCCTCTTAATCTCCTTTTTTCCAGTGTAAACATGCCTAGCAAGCCTTTCCTCATATTCTAGCATCTCCATCCCCTTAATCAATTTGGTCGTCCATCTCTGAACCTTTTCTAGTTCCAGGATATCCTTTTTGTTGTATGGTGCCCATAATTGTGCACAGTATTTGAGATGTGGCCTCACTAGGGATTTATATAGTGTGAGTATTACACTCTCATCCCTTGCATCAATTCCCCGCTTTATGCATGCTAATACCTTGTTTGACTTTTTTGCTGCATTCCTACTTTGGGTACTACTGCTCAGTTTGTTATCTATGTAAACACCAAAATCTTTTTTCCAGTACAGAATCCCCTAGTTTTTCCCCATTTAGTATGTAGGTAGTATTTTTGTTCTTGCTACCAAAGTGCATTACCTTACATTTGTCTATATTGAACCTTATTCTCCATTTTGACGCACATGTTCCTAGTTTAAATAAGTCATTCTGAAGAGACTCAGCATCCCCCACAGAATGTATAACCTTACACAGTTTGGTATTGTCTGCCAAAATTGACACTGTGCTCTCTATACCTACTACTAGATCATTTATGAAAATGTTGAACAATAGTGGTCCAAGTACAGACCCTTGTGGCACTCCACTTAGTACTACAGTCCAATTCGAAAAAGTTCCATTTACCACCACGTCCTGTTCCCTTTTATCCAACCAGTTTCTAACCCAAGTGCATATTGTGCTCTCTAGCCCAAGTTCTCATAATTTGTAGATGAGTCTCATGTGAGTTACCATATCAAAAGCTTTAGCAAAGTCTAAAAATATTACGTCCACCTCTTTACCTTGATCTAGGTTCTCACTGTTTCATAAAAGCCTATTAAGTTAGTTTGACATGATCTATCCTTCATACATCCATGTTGGTTCCTATTAATAACCTTATTGGTTTCGAAAAATTCCTGTATTCTGTTCCTTAAAATACCTTCCAGTACTTTCCCCACTATGGATGCCAAATTTACTGGTCTATAATTACCCGGTTCAGATTTACTTCCCTTTTTAAATATCGGCACTACTTCCGCTATTCTTTGGGGACCATGCCTGATGTAAGTGAGTAACCTGGGCCTGCACTACATTCTACAGCACCTAGACATTCCCGGTACCTACGCAAGGGTCCTGTTTGTTGATTTCAGCTCGGCCTTCAATACAATCATCCCCAGCATCCTGCACCCCAAATTACTTTGCCATGGGGTCCCAGAAGCTACCTGTTCCTGGATAGTAGACTTCCTGACAGATAGGACACAGGTGGTGAAAGCGGGGGAATTCACCTCTCAAGCGTGGTCCATTAGTACAGGGGCACCTCAGGGCTGTGTCCTATCACCCCTGCTCTTCTCCCTGTACACAAATGACTGTACCTCAGAGGCGCAATCAGTACAGATCATAAAATTTGCCGATGACACCACCATCATCGGCCTCATCAAGGACGGGGATGAATCGACCTATAGACGAGAAGTAGACCGGTTGGCCCAGTGGTGCATCCACAACAACCTTGAGCTCAACCCCCTCAAAACTGTCGAGATGATAGTGGACTTCAGGAAGAAGTAATCTAGTGCACCTTCGCTAACGATTGCTGACAGTGTGGTATTGCTAGTGGACTCCTTCAAGTTTCTAGGGACCACAATCTCCCGGGACCTTAAATGGGGGTCCAACACTGATGCCACTATTGGGAAAGCGCAGCAGAGGTTGTTCTTCCTCAGGCAACTAAGGAAGTTCAACATCCCACAGAAGCTTCTGCTCCTCTTCTCCGCGATTGTGGAGTCGGTACTGTGCTCCTCGATACTCATATGGTACAGCTCTGCCAACGCGAGGGACAGATGCAGGCTCCAAAAGGTGGTCAGAAACGCAGAGAAGATCATCGGGGCCGACCTTCCCTCAGTCCAGGACCTGTACCTGTCCAGAGCTAAAAAGCGGGCAATGAAGATAGTAAAAGACCAGCTACACCCCGGCCACACCATGTTTAACTTGCTTCCTTCAGGCAGGCGTTACAGGGCCGACCCCGCCAGGTCCACCAGAAGCCTC
The DNA here is from genome assembly GCF_028390025.1 of Pseudophryne corroboree. NCBI lineage: Eukaryota > Metazoa > Chordata > Amphibia > Anura > Myobatrachidae > Pseudophryne > Pseudophryne corroboree. The sequence continues at coordinate 492,184,947 of NC_086446.1, read as the reverse complement.
AAAAGTTTCTTTCCCCAAGCGGTCTGCCTGCTGAACTCCTGAACATTGACTGACTAGACGTACATGTAACTAACTTGCGTCCCTACGGTATACCTATCTGTGTGACTTTACTTGCCCTCCCTGCTTATCTGTTACCTAATTGGATGTTGTATAGGGGATACTGGGAATCCATTTAGTAACATGGGGTATACACGGATCCACTAGGAGCCGTGGGCACTTTAAGAAATTGATAGTGTGCACTGGCTCTTCCCTCTATGCCCCTCCTACCAGACTCAGTTTGGAAAATGTGCCCGGAGGAGCTGGTCACGTCTATGGAAGCTTCTGAAGAGTTTTCTGCATTTATTTTCTAAGTTTGTTATTTTCAGGCAGGACTAGATGGCACCAGGCTCCTGCTTCGTGGGACCTGGGGGGGGGAACTACCCAACCTCTCTCAGGGTTAATGGTCCCGTTCCCTGCTGACAGGACACTAGCGAGCGTACATTACCGCAGCATGCCGCCACCCCTAACAGAGCTAGAAGAATGAAGAGTAGTGAGTACTAAGCCAGCGTCCCAGTTACTGGGTCGCCACCCATTATGGCGGCATGAGGGTAAGGAGACGCACGGCTTTTATACAGGGGGACTACGTCTCCCGCTGTGTACGGACACAGACGCTGACAGCGGACACAGATCCCAGACTAGCAACAAAGCCATAAAAGGTGTCTGTCTCCATTGTATGCACATAGACACATACAGCCAGTATAAAAAAGAGCAGGAAGACAGCGTGCCATTGAAGGGGCGGGGCTTCACTATGAGCAGATCCAGCAGCTCACCAGCCCTATTTTCCCTCCGCAGCTGACACAGACGCTGACTGACAGGGACGCTCAGCTCCTCCAGAGAGACTCCAGATTACCTCAGCAGTACCAGGGGGTCATAGCAGGGGGAAAGCGATTATTAGTGTACTAAGGCCCTACGCTACCTGTAGCTACTTAGTCTGCGGCCCGGCTACGCTTGGCATTAGCGTTAAGGGCGCCCTGTGCTGGTTCCATACTCCCTCTGTGTCTCCCTGGAATGGCTCTTTGTGGGTTAATTGTGCATTTATCCTTTTCCTGTGTGTGTGTGTGTGTGTGTGTGTGTGTGTGTGTGTGTGTGTGTGTGTGTGTGTGTGTGTGCTGTCACTGTTTCAGTATGTCAGGCAAAGTGTGTGTTTCACATAAGGCACAGTGTTCCTCTTCTCCATGGGGGTTCACTAGTGTGTACTCAGTTTAGAATCCCTTCCCAGGCTAGTGGGGCAGAACAAGCATGGCTGGACTCCATTAGGGGAATGATTTCACAATCTCTACTAAGTTATCTCGGAATGAGAAAGAGATGCAATACTTAAGACAATCTATGACTGAGTTTATGAAAAGAGACCCAGTACCCAAACCAGTGTCTCAGTTCCCTGCCATTTGTCCGCAAAAACGTATTTTGGCCCATGTCCTGCAGTCTGACTCTGATGATGAGGGGTCAGAAATGGAGGAGGGTGAGGTGGACTCAGAGGTGGGGGAGGGTACTCTGTCGTAGGGAATAGAGGCTCTCATAGAGGCTATCAGAGAAGTTCTGAATATCCCTGATAAGGTGACAGAGGAGAGTGATGAATCTTATTTTAATATAAAAAATAAATCCTCAGCCACTTTTTCTGTGTCAAAGGAACTAAATACCCTGTTTGAAGAACCTTGGGATAATCCTGATAGGAAATTTCAAATCCCTAAAAAGTTGTTAACATCTTTTCCTTTTTCTCCTGAGGATAGGAAAGAATGGGAGAATCCACCAATAGTGGATGCATCAGTCTCCAGGCTCTCACGAAAAATTGTATTGCCTGTCCCAGGTACAACCTCCCTAAAAGATGCGGCTGATTGTAGAATTGAGACTACCCTCAAATCTTTGTATAACGCTGCTGGGGTGGCCCAGAGACCCACTATAGCATGTGGGTGGATTACAAGAGCCATTGCTAAATGGTCGGGTAACCTGATTGAAGGGTTAGACAGCTTGCCTCAGGAGGAGTTTATCTTGTTCCTGCAACATATGAACGACTCTGAGAACTTTATGGTGGAAGCCATAAAAGAAATAGGCTTGCTTAATGCACGCACTACAGCTATGGCAATGTCGGCACGCAGGGGCTTATGGCAATGCCAGTGGACTGTGGATGCGGACTCCAAGAAAGGCGTGAAAGACCTACCCTTCACAGGCAAGGCTTTATTTGGAGATGAACTAGAAATGGATCTCCAAGGCTACTGCGGGTAAGTCCACATACCTACCGTCTGCAGCTCCCCCAGCCAGGAAGGCCTACTTAGGACCCAGTTTACAGTCCTCTCGGACTGCCAAGTTTAGGGGCAAGGCCAGAGGACCTTCTACCACCACCAGAGGCATAGAGGTAAACCACGTAAACCAGGATCTGCTGGTACACAGGAACAGGGCTCAGGCTCCCACCTCACAGATTCTTCAAATCAGGCTTATCATTTTCACAAAAGGCAAGTATAACCCCTGTCATAATGATTAAAATAATAAAAAGAAGATATTTATAACAGAGTCTGTGATAAATTTCTTCTTTTATTACTGTGGAAATGTTAGGCTGGGAGGCAGCGGGAGAAGTGCCTCCCGCACCTAACATTAAAGTCCGGGCAGCGGGGGGCGGGCAGGGGGCGGGGCGCAGCAATGGGCTGTGAAAGCCCATTGAAAAACAATGGGGAAGCGGCACCACTACAGGTGCCTCAATGACAGGGCGTGCATTCAACCCCGATGAATGCACGCCCCTGTCAGTCCCCCAGATGTGATTGGCCCAGCGGATCCAGTGCTGGATCCGCTGTCCAATCAGTAGCTAGCCCCCTTCCCGGCTACAGCAGGCGCCGTGATCTGTGTTGGTGCCCGCTGCAGCCTGCTCCGCTGACTGACACCAGAGGTCATAATTGACCCCTAGTTTCTGAGCGGCGCTACTATGGGAGAGACGTCATGAGTCATGACGTCTCTCCCATAGTACAGCAGAGAGGAGCCGGCGGACTGAGACGGAGGCAGCGCTGCAGGAGCGATAAGTATGTGTGTGTGTGTATTTTTAATTTTTTTCATGTGTTTGGGGCACTGGCACAGCTACAGGGGGCACAACTATGAACAAGGGGCACAGCTACAGGGGCACAAGTACAAGGGGCACAACTACTGGGGGCACAGCTACAGGGGCACAACTACAGGGGGCACAGCACCTGGGGGCACAGCTACAGGGGGCACAGCAACTGGAGGCACAACTACAAGGGGCACAGCTACAGGGGGCACAGCACCTGGGGGCACAGCTACAGGGGACACAACTACAAGGGGCACAGCACCTAGGGGCACAGCTACAGGGGGCACAGCAACTAGGGGCACAACTACAAGGGGCACAGCTAGAGGGGGCACAGCAACTGGGGGCACAGCGACTGGGGACACAACTACAAGGGGCACAGCTACAGGGGGCACAGCAACTGGGGGCACAGCTACAAGGGGCACAGCTACAAGGGGCACAATTACAGGGGTCACAACTACTGGGGGCACAGCCACAAGGGGCACAGCTACTGGGGGCACAACTACAGGGGGCACAGCACCTGGGGGCACTGCAACTGGGGGCACAACTGCAAGGGGCACAGCAACTGTGGGCACAACTACAAGGGGCACAGCTACAGGGGGCACAGCAACTTGGGGCACAACTACAAGGGGCACAGCAACTGTGGGCACAACTACAAGGGGCACAGCAACTGGGGGCACAACTACAAGGGGCACAGCTACTGGGGGCACAGCTACAAGGGGCACAGCTGCAAGGGGCACAATTACAGGGGTCACAACTACTGGGGGCACAGCCACAAGGGGCACAGCTACTGGGGGCACAATTACAGGGGGCACAACTACTGGGGGCACAGCCACAAGGGGCACAGCGACTGGGGCAAAGCTACTGGGGGCACAGCTACAGGGGGCACAACTACAGGGGGCACAGCGACTGGGGGCACAACTACAGGGGTCACAACTACTGGGGGCACAGCTACAGGGGTCACAGCGACTGGGGGCACAACTACAGGGGTCACAACTACTCGGGAACTGCTACAGGGTGCACAGCAACTGGGGGCAAAATTACAGGGGTCACAACTACTGGGGGCACAGCCACAAGGGGCACAGCTACAGGGGGCACAGCTACAAGGGGCACTTCTACTGGGGGCACAGCGACAGGGGCCACAACTACAGGGGTCACAACTACTCGGGGCACTGCTACAAGGAGCACAGCTAGGGGGCACAGCTATTGGGGGCAAAGCTACAAGGGGCACAGCGACTGGGGGCACAGCTACAGGGGTCACAGCGACTGGGGGCACAGCTACTCAGGGCAATGCTACAAGGGCACAGTTACAGGGGGCACAGCTACAAGGGTCACAACTACTGGGGGCACAACCACAAGGGGGCACAGCTACTGGGGGCAAAGCTACAGGAGACACAGCTACTCGGGGCACTGCTACTGGGAGCAAAGATACAGGGGACAAAGCTACAGGGGGCACAGCGACTGGGAGCACTGCTACTGGGGGCACAGCAACGGGGCACAGCGACAGGGGGCACAACTACAGGGGTCACAACTACTCGGGGCACTGCTACAAGAAGTCCAGCTAGGGGGCACAGCTATTGGGGGCAAAGCTACAGGGGGCACAGCTACAAGGGGCACAACTACAGGGGTCACAACTACTGGGGGCACTGCTACAGGGGGCAAAGCTACTGGGGGCACAGCTAGAGGGGTCACAGCTACTGGGGGCACAGCTACTGGGCTCACAACTATTGGGGGCACCTGCTCCTTCCTCCCAGCCAGTAGCAGCACTCTCCCCTGTCTGTGCTAAAGTCTTCCCGCGTCAGCGAGTGCATAATATTCATTCATTTCTCTCTCTCTCTCTCTCTCTCTCTCTCTCTCTCTCTCTCTCCTCCTGTGGATTACTTTGTTTGTAAGTATAATTTTAATTTTTACAGGTACCACAATTGGACTCTACTGGACAAGTCGATGTGATCGGCGTGGGATGTAGGTAAGTAATCTCTCTCTCATTTTTACAGGAACCACCTATTGGATTCTACATGGACAAGTGGACGTGACCGGCGTGGGATGTAGGTAAGTATGTGTGAGTGTGTAAGTGTGTTTTAATAAATTTTTACTTTCACGGTGTGTGTGTTGTGTTTTTATTTGGGTATTTTTTTGTTGTGGAACTACAGGTACCAGCGGAACCGTTATTTCCCCGCATGCTGGTACTTGAGGTTCTACAAGTACCAGCAAGCGGGGGAGGCTTGCTGGGCCTTGTAGTTCCACAACAAAAAAACAATATTCTTTTTTTACACACATGGCTATCAGCCCGGCACCCACCGCCCAGGGGTGCTGGGGACAGCCTCGGGCTTCACCCCTGGCCCTTGGGTGCCTGGAGGTGGGGACCCGTTGATTTAAGGGGTCCCCACTCCTCCAGGGAACCCCGGCCAGGGGTGACTAGTTGGGGGGGGGTAATGCCATGGCCGCAGGGACCTACATAAATGTGTCCTCCGGCTGTGGCATTATGTCCGTGGATAGTGGAGCCCGGTGCTGGTTTTAAAAATACGGGGGACCCCTACATCTTTTGTCCCCCGTATTTTTGGAACCAGGACTGGTCTAAGAGCCCGGTGCTGGTTGTCTAAATACGGGGAACCCCTGTCCAATTTTTCCCCAGTATTTAAACAACCAGGACTGGCTCAAAGAGCCAGAGGCTGGTTATACTTAGGAGGGGGGACCTCACACATTTTTTTTTACATTTTTTATTACATTTTTTAACCCATTCAGACCCTTCTCCATTAAGTTAATGGAAGCCCTGGACACCAAAATTGCATTTGTGTCCTCCTCCCACTCCCTTCCCAGTACCAAACACTAATTATTATTATTTTTCTATAAAAATGTACAATATATCACAAGTATGATGAGCAGGCAGGTGGGCAGCGGGTATTGGCGGCTTCGGACTGAGAATCAAATGAGTGGCGGAGGGCTGGGTCAGTTGATGGTGGGCAAGTTTGTAAACCATTGACGGTGGCAGCGGGCATCGGCTCAGAGGCAGTAGTGGGCATTGGCTCGGCGGCGGTAGGGGTCATCGGCAGGATCTGGCGACATTATGGCTGTAGTGCCTCACCAGCCACTAACCTCACCGCACGCCACTGCTAAGGTGGTGTCTGCGTTTCACATCAACCAACCTATAGTGGTTCCGGTTGTTACGGACACCTCTGCTACTTCCAAGCCTTTGGATGTTTTAAGGGCTTTGAAGGTATACGTGAAGCGGGCTGCTCATCTCAGGAAATTGGACTCATTGTTCGTTCTTTATGATCCCAATAAGATTCGGTGTCCTGCTTCAAAACAGTCCATTGCACTCTAGATAAGGCTCACTATCCAGCATCCTTATTCCACGGCAGGTTTGCCAATTTCAAAATCTGTACAGGACCACTTTACTAGGTAGGTGGGTTCTTCTTGGGTGGCTGCCCGGGCTGTCTCGGCTCTGCAGCTCTGCCGAGCATCTACTTGGTCATGTTCGAACACGTTTGCTAAGTTTTACAAGTTCGATACTTTGGCCTCTGAGGAACTTCAGTTTGGTCAGTCAGTTCTGCAGGAACCTCAGCACTCTCCCAACTGGTTTGGGAGCTTTGGTACTTCTCCATGGTACTAAATGGATTCCTAGTATCCCCTAGGATGTAAGAGAAAATAGGATTTTAATTCCCTACCGGTAAATCCTTTTCTCGTAGTCCATAGGGGATACTGGGCGCCCGCCCGGTGCTTCATTCTTCCTGAACTGTTACTTCGTTAAGTATTCTGTTTGGTTCAGCTGTTGCTGTTCCTGTTTAAGGTTTGGTTAGCATGGCTTTCCTCTTGTTCTGTGTGTGCTGGTTCGTAATCTCACCACTTTCCTTATCAATCCTTCTCTTTCCGTCTGCTCAGGCACAGTTTCCTAGAATGAGTCTTGTAGGAGGGGCATAGAGGCAGGAGCCAGCGCACACTATCAATTTCTTAAAGTGCACATGGATTTTAGTAGCCCCGTCTATACCCCATGGTACTAAATGGATTCCCAGTATCCCCTGTGGACTACGAGAAACCTTAGGTAATTAAAATCCTATTTTGGGGGGTTTGATTTACTTTCCTTTACGATTAGCTTTTCCGTTTCTATTTTAGATGCTCTGATTTTTTTTTTGCATATTTTGTTACAATCCTTATAGTACTGGAATGACTCCGCCTTCCCGACCGATTTATGCTTTTTGAATGCTCTCCTCTTTTTGGACATTATTTCCTTAATCTTTTTGTTAAGCCATGTCAAAGTTGCCTTTGCTAAAGTTTAGAGTCTTAATTGAGCCTGTATAGGGCTGCTTGTGAAAACTGATATTGAATGTGACCATATTGTGGTCGCTGTTTCCCATGGGCTCCCCTATTATAATATTTGAAATCAATTCCCCATTGTTTGTTAAAACCAGGTCTAAGATTGCATTGTACCTAGTTGGTTTCTCGATTAATTGAAGTAAGTAGTGATCATTTAGTGCAGCGTTTTTCAACCGCTGTGCCGCGGCACACTAGTGTGCCGCCAGCGGTTGTCAAGTGTGCCGTGGAGTCAGCGGAGTCAGAGCTGCCTTCAGTTGAACAGAACTGCCGGGCAGCGCTGGGCTCTCTTAGGAAGCTCATTCACGCCGCGGCCGTTACCTATAGAGACGGAGCAGCGTGATCTGCAGCAGTCCTGGCCTGACAAGAGCACACACAGGAGTCAAGTGCTGCCTGAGATGACAGGAAGGGCTTGCATTGTGCAACACACACAGGCGGCCACACCACCACTTGACAGCTTCCTGCATTCCAGGCTGGCCGGGGATCCACGTGGCTTCCATTCAGCATGGTCACCTTGGCGGCGGCTGGGCTCTGTCACCGCCTGACATCACACTAGTCACACACTGTGTACGGGTGGGTTCCAGGGTTACTGTGTCACGGCGGCTCAGGCATGCCGCAGCCGTGTCCGGCGGCTCAGGCATGCCGCAGCCGTGACCTATAGAGACGCAGCAGCATGACATTATAGGTCACACATGCTGTGTTGCAGTCCTGCAAGCCAGCCAGCACGCCTGCATACCCGTCCCCCCGCCAGCCAGCATGCCCCCCACACACTGCTCAATGCTCTGCAGCGCGAGTGTGACTGTACCTACCCAGCTGATGAGGTCCCGCTACAGATGACAGGTAGGGACCAATGTGTGTTATTTTTTTTCTATAGAGAGTAATGCGATTGTTTTTTTGTGGGGGCTAGCCAATTAAATTGTTTTACTATGGGGAGCAATGTGATTGTTTTTTTTTTTTCTGTGGGGGCCAGTCAATATAATTGTTTTTTTTCTGTGGGAGCCAATGTGTGTGGTTTTTTCCCCCGTGGGGGACAATGGTGTGCCTTGGGAATCTGAAAAAAATGTCAGTGTGCCGCGAGTTGAAAAAGGTTGAAAATCACTGATTTAGTGTGTTTAAAAACCTATTACCCCTAGCAGTATCACATGAATCATTTGTCCAATTAATCTCTGGATAGTTCAAATTTCCCAACACTATTACGTCTCCTAATCCTGCTGCTTTTTCGATTTTCTTCAGTAACAATTTCTCATCAGACACATTAATATCAGGCGGCTTGTAGCATATCTCTATTAGAATCTTTTTAGTTCCCTTCCCCCCCCCCCCATGCAATTTCTACCCATAAAGTCAGCATAGTATTTACAGTCCCATCGCAAATGTTTTCCTTTATAATAGGTTTTAAAAAAGGCTTTACATAAAGACATAACCCTCCACCCCGTTTATTTTATCTGTCTCTCCTGAACAGCATATAACCCTTCAGATTGACTGTCCAATCATGAGTTTTGTCCCACCAAGTTTCAGTAATACCTATAATATCATACTGTTTTGTTTGCTGCAAGGACTTCTAGTTCCCCAATTTTTCCTGTAAGGCTTCTAGCACTTACATACATACAATTAAGATAAGTATTCCCTCCTATGCTAGGAACATAATTTTCTATATGCATTATTGGTGAGCCATATTCATCGTCAATATGTGTTTTGGTAATAGCCTTGGTAATATATATATATATATATATATATATATATATATTGTATAGATACTTAGCACTCCACAGGAGATAAAGTGGTTACAACTGGCCCAGTGTCTTCTTAAGAACTCATGTATATTGTTATCATTTCTGAAGTAAGCTGCACTCCCAGTCTTAACATTTAAAATGAACAGTTCATCATCCTGTTTGTTTAGCAACATTTTGGTTTAATTTCAACCGTTGTCAGGCACATAGATTATACAAAACAAGCCCTGGACTTCCGCTGACGTCATTCAGCACCGGCAGCTTAATTAATTACCATTAATCTAAGTACAGTTAACCCTTCACCAAGGAAGCTGGAGGTAACAGATAGAAGAAAAACATTCAAGAATACATTGAGCAACATTTAGATATATTATGCATAATAACGCTAAGCAGTTGATACATAACACGACAACAGTTACAATCTAATAAATGTTAATATGTGGTTACAATGACCGTGTTAATTCAAATCAATCATACAGTCTAATATGAAGACAACAAGAGATAACATAAGAATTTCAATGTCGTGTAACGTACAATAACTATGTATGAATAAAGAAGGGATTGGGACTATTGTTTAGCCAAATATACAAATCTATTATTTATAACAAATATTAGAGGAATCTGGTATAAGACAGAGTTTCATGCAAGCCATAGGGAGCTATTGTGTTTAAACATGGTGGATCTTTTGTTTAAACACAATAGCATGCTGACCGCTGTATCCCCCCGTTCAACAAGCAGAAATTGCGAACGCATCACAATTTCTGCTTGCTATCGGAAACTAAGGATGGCTTCTGCTGGCGCAGTTTAGCTGTGCCCACAGGAGTCCCGCCGCCATTTTCTTGATTGCGGTGGCTGCTTGTCATGTCATGTAGCTGTCAGGATCATGCCCCCGACACGCCCCCTTTCACGCCGCACTGCCCCCATTTGTCCACTTCCGCACCTGCAGCACTCCGTCTCCTCCCTGGAAATGTAGCGTTGCCCGCCCACCCCCACCCCGCAACCGCCTCTGCCTGATTGACAGGCAGAGGCGATCACATTTTCTGTGCCCCCCCCCCCCCCCGCAGAAAATGTGGGTGCATGCGCAGGACGGGCGTTGCGCATGCACCCGCATCTTTTTCTCAATATTTGCAACTGGATCGCACACTTCGATCCAACCTGAATTAGGCCCAATGTACATTATTACCAACCACTTGGCTTTCAGATGGCCATCATGGTTTTATAGGGTACTATGAAACATAAACGGTTGTTCAGAGTCGTTAGCAAACCAAAAAAGCACAGTAATGGGCAAAACCATGTTGCACTGTAGGTGGGGCAGATGTCACATGTATAGAGAGATTTAGATTGCTCTTTTGCTTTGCTAACAACTCTGAATAACCCCCATAATCTTGCCCATATATTTCAAGTTCTCAAATATATGGATAGTCCTTATATCTTAGTTGTCGATTGTTGTGTGAATGCAAGTGGGGGCATAGGCAAATGCAGGGGGGTTCCGGTTACCTGGAAACCCCCCTCTCTATTCCGCACCATGACCACTATAGCAATTGTATATGATACAATTTTACTAGTGCTGCAAGTTTTAAAGATCTCAGCATTACAAATAAAATAATTAGCTACACTGATGGATCTTTTCAAATGTGTCTGGCAGTAATTAATACACCTGTGTGCACCAACTAGGAGATCTGTAAAACATGCACTGTTAGGGGTGCTCTGCTATAGACTATATATAGGGTTCATTATTAATACTGTAATGTGTACATATATGTTCAGGGCAGTTTCTAGGTTCTTCTGCCGCTCCCCCAGACTTGCTCCAAAGCTCTGGATTGGTAACTACATCTGATATAAAGCATACAGCTCAGGCAGGATGTCCCTACTGCCACATCTAATGGCTTACTGTGATCGCTGGCTCTGTATATGTCGGAATTATGACATACAGTACATTGCACTTTGTATGATGCATGTTATAGCTGCTTCGTGCTAATTATGTCCTCTTCATGGACTGGCCACATGCACTCTAAAAGTAAGCAATCGGAAACCCCCATCTAGAGCATTGCCACTGGAGGGAGCCATATATATAGGGATTTTCTTGAATGCTTTACTTCAGTAGTAATGTGGAACATGTCTGGTAAAGTCAGAGGGTGCTCTAGATTACCTGAAATGGATAAACTTGTCTAGAGCACATATGGCTAAAAAATTTATTTTACTCCACAAGAACCTTTAAAACCATTCCATTGGTTTTTGCTTGGCTTCCAGCTTTGAGCATCAGTCCTCATCACAGTAGTTGGTCCTTTCATATTTGCAGCCTGTTGTAATTTGCAGAGCTTCCTCTACCCAGGATTCATGCTGATGACTCATCAGGAAGTATAGGACCTTCTGATCAGCATGACAGCTCTTATAATACATGAGGCTTATTTCTATGTTGACTCTATGGGGGTCTTACATACAGTATTTCCCTTAGTCTTCTCATTTTCCTGTTTCAGGGAGGCTACTTAACATACATAATATATTTTCGAGCTTTAGTTCTTCAAACAATCAGTTTTCATAACCATGTGTAGAAGGTCAGAAACTCAGTGGAACAAATGATTTCTATAGAAGTCTCTTGTAGGATGTATGTTTTATATTTAGAACATTTGTAGCACAGAGACTACAACATCTGTTCTGTAAAGAACCACATGGAATACATTTATGAATATATACAGCATCTGTATACAATTTACTTATTGGATAACGCCTGACAGTTACTGGGCTGTTGTTGCATTGTGGCTTAATAAGACTATCTTGACACAACATTCCCGAAGATACTCTAGATTGACAGACTGTGATTAAAGCAACACTACAGAAACGGTTTTCATTCATATGCACAGATATTGCTGACTGCTGTACATCGTCTATTATCATGTTGTTACAAAACATATCAATCTGCATAAAATCTTTTTTATTAATAGCAAACCACAAGTGCACTCAGCTGTATCATTCAGCTGCAAATGTAAATACAATCCAAATTTGTGTAGTAATTATTTATACAATGAGATGTCCCTTTCTCCTTGATGATTATAAGCTAGAAAGACTGTTGGGGAGAGGCTCTGTCATGTACTGTATGTGAATGACATGATGCATAACAATGATGGTCTGACAGAGGAGAAGCGTTATACCAGTGGAACCCAAACTTTATGGAATCACGGCGCCCTAGAGTATCAGAATTTTTTTCATGGCACTTCTAGGCCAAAAGTTTCTCATTGGGAAATTTAGAAAGAGATATTAAATTAAGTAATTTGTGTTTATATGTTATCCTTATGTTCAGTTATGTGGTGAGGGACAAGATTTGCTTTTGTTTGTCCACATATTTTATATTTGGCAGCCACCAGCAATGGTTTTGCTATTACATTGACCATAAATAATTTGAATTGGTCATGGACCACCAACCCAGGGCACCCCTGCAAGTACCCCAATGCACCCCAGGGTGCCACAGCACACAGTTTGAGAACCACTACAATATATTGATTTATCCATCAGTTTCTAGACAAATTACACCAATTTAACATTACCTGCTTCAGTTGAAAAATTGCGAAATAGCAAATCAGGTGATTATCGGCAAACTGCACATGCGCTGCAAATGCACTGTGCTTGTGCGAAGGCTAAATTGCGAATGCAATTTAGCGAAATCCAATTGCAATTTGATTGAAAAGTAGTGACACTTTGTGGGTGTTAACATGGCGTTTGTGGGGTGTGGTTGGAAAAACTTAGGCGGATCATGGCCATTTTCAGGGCGTGTATCTGACGTCAGTTGCAATGAATTGTGACTAAAAGCATGACACCAATGTGATTGCATTCTCATTATTTTGAATAGCCCTGGGTCAACCGCAATTGTCGATGGTACTCGATTTCTGCATATGCATCACAATTTTGCTAATGCATACACAATTTTGCAATTGCATCGGTGAGCGTCTTTTACCTTTCTGGGTGGCTCTTTACATTCAATTTTTAGCAGAAGCAGGATTGAGGAAATCGCAATTTCTGTCTCAATAGCGATCCAAATCCTTAATTATGCCCATAGATTTTCTCAGTTTTAACAATTTGTAACATACATATAATTTTTTTAACAATTTGATGAAAGTAACAAAACAAAGGCTAGTGTCTTTTTATAGTCCTTTTATAAATAGTCAATACGTTTTCACAGTGCAGTGCATATAGGGTTTGCTGCGGAGCTGGAAAGAAATCAGTTTTGCATGAAAAACCTCCAGTATATTTGCCAGTATGCAGAATTTCTTGGGAGGCATTTGTCCCCTATGCAGGGGCGTAGACAGAGCTTTGAAGGATTTGAAAGAGGCCCCTGTACCAATTAGAGATGTGCGCCGACCCCCATGACTTAGTTTTGGTTTTGGATCTGTATTAACTTTGTGTTTTGGTTTTGCCAAAACCACCCTTATGTGTTTTGGTATTGAATCTGTATTTTTTTCAAAAATGTATAAAAACAGCTAAAATCACAGAATTTGGGCCTTGTGTTGTTCCTATAGTAGCATTAACCTCAATAACATTAATTTCCACTCAATTTTTATCAGATCACAGCTCATAATATTGTTTTCATCCAGTTTAGGCCAAAAGGATGCACCAAGCTAAGTGGCTGACTAAGCGACAGCAGTGGGCAACACAAACATGTGGCAGTTCAACTTCAAACATGGCACATATAGGAAAAAGAGTGGCACTGCAGTGACAGACAGGAAAGCAGTTTATTAAACTGTACTACCCCATATAAAGTAACCAAGAATGTTTTCATTATTCAAGAACTAGTTCAGAAGGGAGGAAGTCTTGATTGATTCATAACTTAATTTAATTACATTTTTTATTTAGAACATTTTAATCAATGGGGCATTGGAGACAGTAATGATTGAACATTCTTCTTTTGTGGTCTTTTCTCTTCTGAGTTGCTATAAAAGAAAGAAGGATTAGCTTAGAATTTGACGGCAGATATGAACCACTTGGCACATCTAATGTCCACAATGGTTAATCTTTTTGTTGTGAGCAATCAACCTATCAGTATGTTTTTGGATTGTGGGATGAAACCGAAGCACCCGGAGGAAACCCATGCAATCATGGGGAGAATATACAAACTCCACACAGTTAGGGCCATGGTGGGAATCGAAACCACAACCTCAGATCTATAGGCAATAATGCTAACTATTACACCATCCATATTGCCCTAGTTGCTGTAAAAGAAAAAGAAGGATTGATTAGTTAGTTAGTTAGTTAGTTAGTTAGTTAATTTAATTGTTTGATTGACTAAGAAAATTTATGAGGGAGGATGAAGGGGGGGGGGGTAGCATGGCTAGCGTGCCATCAATGCAACTTACTTGACAATTGCGCCCTGCTACTAACTTACATCTCAATTCCACTTTACCAGGACAGCGATTCCTCACCTGTACTGGGAGGTTAAAAGAAAACTAATTTTTGGTCCACAAATAGCCAATGTATCCACTATCCACTTAACCACTGATATGTGGACAAGCGGAATTGGTCAGACAAAAGGTTACGTGACTGTGACAGCCCAGTGAGTGAATCACCTTCAGCAAGCAGCAGCATCTAACACACAATGCCAGCTCATTCACAGACAGGCTACTCTCTGTACCACAAGCTTCACTAAGAGGCATACCAGTGTGAAACTGTTAGCAAATCTCAGGGATGTCATCAGGGGTGGAACTCCCGGAGGCAATGGAGACACCTGCCTTTTAAAAACTCATATCGACCTTCTGTCATGTTCACCTTGTACATGTCGGCCTAGAGACCATGTCGACATATATAAATATATATATATATATATATAAACATATATATATATATATACACATATATATATATATATATATATATATATAGAGAGAGAGAGAGAGAGAGAGAGAAAGAGGGCTTCTTAATGCTGAGACACTGCGATCATCTGAGCTGTAAAAGAACCAGACAGCACTCCATTGGCTTTTGTAGATAACAAAATTTTATTAGGCAAACGTGTTCAAAAGAGCATAGGTAATTCCAATTTTGTTATCTACAAAAGCCAATGGAGTGCTGCCTGGTTCTTTTGCAGCCCAGATTATCGCAGTGTCTCAGCATTAAGAAGCCCTCTTTCTCTGTATGCTTCTGGAGGCGGGCACCCGGGTGGATAAGTTTCAGGAATGGGAGTGCCTTTACTATGTATGGATATATATATATATATATATATATGTAAACACACACTCACACACATCATATTTGTTTTCCCTTTTTTTAAGGGTGGTACCAATATTGCCTCTGGGCGACTAAGATGAACTTACTCCCTTGGATGTCATAGCAAGATGGCTCAGTCCGCTAACACTCTCCTGTGGATTTGTAATTTCCGTTAACGCATGTAAATTTGTGAGAGCATTACAACTGGGTGAATTTGAATGTATCCCATGTTTTGCCCACACTATAAACTTGGTGGTTCAGATTTTTTTTGTAAATGACAGGGGCGTGCCAGGGCCATCTTAACAGTAGTGTAGTCCCCTGGGCAAAGCTATGCACTGGGGCCCCTACTTATCCTCTAGCAGTAGGGGTGTGGGGCGCTATTAGTGGCAGCTTTGATTCCTTGCAGGCGGCACGTGGTGTTCTATCTTCCACTCAGTATGTAAGACTTGGAGCAGTAATTTCTGCTAATCACTCCTTTACTGCACAGATGATGGGAGATGGGGAGGAAGGGAGAACACTACACTGTAAAGAGAGGGCATTGGGGTGAATGAAGGTACCCGAGTACATGACGTCCAGGGTCGTAGAGGGTGTTTAATATGCAGGGGAGAGGTGGATAGTGAAATGGGCTTAATATTCATCATTTTATGGTGGGAGGGCCGCTTTCTTGACTGCAGTTCTTGGAAATACTGTAGATTTCTTAGCTTTCAATGGGAAAACTAGCTAGAGAGCCTCACCTTTCAGGAGGTACTCGGGACTTGGGGAGCCAGAGCCATCCACCAACAAAAATATAAAACTGCATACCAGGCATGTGGAGCTGGGGCAGGGAGCAGCTGCTGGAAGACTAATGTCTCTGGCTCTGGGCATAGTAGAGAAAAGCTGCCAGTGTCCACCTACATTTGGAAAATACCCTCATAAAAACTCTAAGTCAGACATCACCTGAGATATATGACTGGGAAGAGAAATTAACAGGCTTGGATGGGGACCACTGCTTTGAAGTCTGATATCTCTTATTCCCCAGACCCGATTTTCAAAAATCTGGTACTCCTGGAAAAAAAGGACCCTCAGCTATCAGCCTAGGACCCTTATACTCCTGGGGCCCTTGGGCAACTGCCCATTGAGCCCATACAAAAAGACCACCCTGGGGTGTGCAGGAAATGCTGTGTCCCAAAAAATGTCTGGACATTTTCGGCATTCATTCAGCAACAGCATGTAGAAGATTGCAGTGGCTGCAAGAACAGTTCCTTTTGCCATGCCACCAACTGAAGCAAAAGGTAGTGACCAGATGGAAATGCACCCTTTATATGATTCAGTAAATAGAGGAACATCAGCAAGCCATCAAAACCTACACAATAAGATATAACATAGGGGGAATGTATCTTATTCCAGCACACCGGAGAATACGGTCTGTTTTATGCAAGCTACTAAAAAAAACATTTGAAGTAGCAACTAATAAAAATGAGTTACAAATTCTATGCAACAAAGTACAGAGACGTCTCTAGTGGTGGATTCTAGTTTTGGGAAATGTTATATTTTTCACCAGTAAACTTTCCCTTTATTAGCTAGATGATGTTTGCCTATGCAAAAAAAGACCATCCTCATTGCTAGATGATGTTTGCCTATGCAATACAGCCCATTATGAAAAGAATAGTGGTGCAAGATGGAATTATCCTTGGGTCCTCCCACCCAATCGAATGTTTGATTTCAAAAACTTGGAAATGCACAGTTTAACTAACCAAGCACTTCAGCGACAGGGGCTGACACTTTTTGGGCTGAAGTGCTTGTTTTATTTTGGCACCCACAAAACAATTTTTTTGGAAGGACTACCTCTGATAACTAATAAGGAGGTTGACTATGAGGGTGTTAATTACATTTAATCTTGTAAAATAAATTTAATGAACCACAACTGACATAACATGGAGAAGGTGCATAGATGGTTAATATCCCAACCTCTACTAACTTTGGTCTTACAAATGGAGAAGATGCCTTCACAAACATTGTCAGTATTTGGGTAAAAATAATCCTACACCCAAGAGGTGGCTTTTTTGGTCTTATGCCCAGGCATCACAATAACTTCCTTTTTGTCATTGGCAAAACTACAGCCACTGGTGGCTGACTTACACAAACAACATCATCAACATCCCCATCCTCCTTGTTAATGTCAGATAGTAGTAAACAATTATTACCCTCATCCTGTTCCAATTCCACAAAAGCATCCTCAATTTCTATTACGTCCTCATCACTATCTTTACTTGTACTGCTCTCCACATGTGCAGATAGTGCAGAAATGGTGGAAGGAGGCAAAAAATACTTTTCTATGAGGTCAGTGTGAGAAATGTCAGACTAATGTGGACACACCTAGACTCTCCTCAAGGATAAGTGACGGTTCTGAACACACAGTTTGTTCTGCCTTAGTGGGTTTTTTTCAGTATTGTCTGGTTTTCATATTTTTGAAATTTGCAGAACCACCACTCATAAATAAAGGCCTAGGCAAGAGCTTTTCCTTGCCACTGCATGTGTTAAATGGACTGATGCAATTTTATGTTTTTCTGCAGTACACTTTCCCTTTATTAAAGGTGTTCTGTCCTTTACCACTGTAAAATATTGGTGTTTTTTTTGTTAATTTCAGATGCCCTGACTGTATCGGCTTTAGTAGATGATGTTGAAGGACAAGTATAGTTATGACAGGTGGCAGCAGCTGCAGCTCTAGTGTTTGGTTGCTACTCCTGCTCTTCTCGCGACTGATCATTAACATTATCCATCTTGATGAACACACACAAGTTGTATAAACAAGATTTTTGATCTAATTTTTTTCAAAGATGACAAATCACAAGAGGGCTTATATTTATGTGCAGCTGTGGACAAAGACAGTGCTGTACAGTACACAGCAGTTGTACAATTTGTATGAACAAACATTTTATAAAGACACACTTGTAGTCTGACAACGCTACTTACTATGGATTTCTGAAGTCTGTGTTAAGTGCAGCTTGTGAACTCTGGTCAGAACTGAAATAAGAGGGAGCTCAGAGGGCAAGTTACCTTGGGCCCCTTTGCACAACGGTCCCCCATGACACATTTGAACATTTCTTAGTTTGGTCTCGAAGTCACGCAACTGCATTGCTGCCATCATTGCGGCCAACACTCAGTGCTGCTGTCACTTTGTCACATGCTGCCACCAGTGGGGTGGGATGAGAATGACTTTACTCCCTCCCCTCCCTACTGAGATTCCACTGCTTCTGCTCCATGAAGCCCTACTCCTTTCTCTCCTCTACCTTATGTCTTTGATTTTCCTACCCTAGTCTCTACCCCTTACTCTCCTCTCCTTAACCTGTCTGCTGTGTGTCTCTCCTTCTCCTCCTGAACTCCGCAACCTGCTGAGCCCAGGCAGCCTACTTCCTCCAGAGCTAGGTATATGGTGAAGTGTAAGAGGATATATTAATGCAGTCTGGGGTTGTATTCATGTTATCTGTGGGAGTAATGTTAAAAGTATGAGGGTGTATTAATAATATGGAGGGTATATTACTTCTCTCTGGGTGGTGGGGTAAGGTTACATTAATATTATGGATGGTATTTTACTGTTATATGAGTAGTGGTGTGGGGGTGTACAGATGTGTCTTCTTCCAGAATTGCCACAATGTGTATGCATGGTCACACGCATTGTGGCAACACTAAGTCCCACTGAGCTGCATATGCTCGCAACCGCGGCTTTCCTACTGTATGTAATGCATATGGATCGTGGATGCGAGCATACACATGCCACCGGGAATGTTGTGGGTCGCCTGTATGCATCACAGCAAGGCTGGATATGGACGCATCTGTAGTAATACTGGGCCTGATTTAGAGGTGGACAGATCTGCAGTAGCAGCTGTGACAATGTCACAGCCACTACTGCGCCTTTATGCTAATGTTGTGGTCAGGTTCGCATCCTAACGTGCCACCCACACGCAAATCTGACAATGTGCGTATGAAGAATGATCATGGATCATTGATCAAATATCAGTGCATATATATATATATATATATATATACACATAAATATACTGTATTTTGTCTGCCTGCCTCTTTAATAGGGCCCGCCTGACTGAGTTCACTGGGCCCCCCATAGCCTCAATTTGGCTCTGGTCCCAGCCACTACATAATCCCCAGGGCCGGCTCTACCATTAGGCTGCTATAGTCAGCTGCCTGGAGGTCACCACTGAACTCATCTAGCAAATAACTGAAGGATGTCTCTGTATGCAGACTTCTTCTTTTACACTGCGCTGGCTGCTGCTGTGAGTCTAATCAGGTGCCACCCCCGCTATCAGGCTGTACCACATAGTGTATCAGCGCTTCCTCTGTGCTGATATGTGTAACATCAAGTCATGTGAAGGCACATAGGAGGCAGATGTAACTATGGCTCCTGAGGGGCGCCCCACATGGATGATCCTACTCCAGATCCCTGGCTCTCAGTTCTCCAGCAGCAAGCAGCACCTGACTACATGTCTGCACCCGGCAGCGTCGCTGTAATGTTGCTGCCGCCTGTAACCATGCCAATTAGGGAGAACAAGGGAACAACTTTTAGGTAAATAACCTATGGGGGTTTCTGTGGGACCACCAATAGATGGTTTACACTTGTAAACAGCTTAATAGGAAAAACACAGGCACTGGGGCACAATGCAGTACATATGAAGGAGGGGTGGTGGTCAGTAATGAATTTACAGATGGGGGATGGAACACAATAAGGAGCATACAAATATATGTGTGTATTTAGGTATATAGACATCAGACGACACTCGGCCGACTCAATTAGTAAGTGTATAAAAGTAGGTACTTTATTCACCTATACACATACAATTAAATATCTCTACCAGACCCCATTTGCAGATGCAGTATATATATATATATATATATATATTGTAACAGGGTCACCATTAAAGTCAGGACACAGCATGGCATGCAGGCAGCAAACAAACTTCACACCAAACAAAAGAAATACATTTTTCAATCCGTGGACCGTATGCACAGTCTCTCAGTGCCTCCGGGAAGGTCCGAAAACCTGGACCAGAGCCGTGTGGTTGAGAGCCCACCCTTCTCTCCCTCAACCACACCTCAGAGTCACTATCCGGACTTTGCACTGAACCAGTTTCTTTTACCTGGCTGCAAAGCACTTTTCCTGAGGCTGGACGGCTTTTCTTTAACCCTCTACAGGGAAGTTGTGACCAGGGAAATACTGCATTCCGTGGTGAAACTAACCCTGTCTCACCACACATCTCCCCCTTCGCTTCTACACAAGTGGGAAAGTGCCTTGCTCTCCTTGAGGGGTCAAATGTCCTTGTGGTCTTTCAAAATTCCTAGACAGGGCATCAGCATTTTTATGTTGAGCCCGGGGACGGTGCTCCACACTGAATTTATATTGTTGTTAGGTTAAAACCCACCTAGTGACCCTGGGATTAACCTCTTTGTTGAGGTGCATCCATCTCAATGGAGAGGTGCATGATCGGTGACCAGGACGAATTCTCGTCCGAATAAGTAATATTTTAAGGTCTCAATGGCCCATTTTATGGCAAGGCACTCCAACTCAACTATAGCATAATGAGTCTCCTTTGGCAAGAGCTTTCTGCTGAGGAAAAGTACAGGCTTTTCTTCATTGTCTATTATTTGTGATAGGATGGCACCGAGTCCAGTGGTTGAAGCATCTGTTTGTAGGAGGAACGGCCGAGTGATGTCTGGTGCCTGAAGAATTGGATGAGTACATAGGGCCGTTCTCAGGTCCTCCCAGGCCAAGTGAAACAGTCCATACTATCTTCTTGGAACAAGCCTTTTTACGAGAGTCAGTCAAGTTCAGGGCTCTTGCAGCAAAGTTGTAGATAAACCTCCTGTAGTATCCCAGTAACCCCAAGAAGGTCTGCATCTGTTTCTTAGTGCTGGGTTTTAGCCAGTACCTAATTGCCTCTACTTTTTTCAATCAGGGTTTTACTTCACCTCTGCCAATGACATACCCTAAGTAATTGGCTTCTGACAGACCAATATGGCATTTTGCAGTATTGTCAGTAAAGCCATATTGTCTGAGGCAAGGGCATAGCTACCATAGGTGCAGGCAAAGCAGCTGCTATGCGGCCCAGAGCTGAGAGGGGCCCACCTTCCCTATCACAGTTACATGTGTTATATACATTTTTCGCCATTGGGTGGTATGTAGGGGTCCTTTCAAACTTTTTCCTTGGGGTCTGCAATATATCTAGGTATGCCCCTGGACGTGCTCATTGTAGTGTGATATAAAATGAACTGGAGGACATTTTAACGATATATAATATGAATCGGGTCACTATAATGAGGCACAATATTAACGGGAAGTACTATATATCATAATGTGAATTGGGGGTACTGTGTGGCAAAATGTGTACTGACAGCTCTGAAATGTGACATAGGGTGAACTTAAGCACTACTGTGATTCATAAAAGAAGCTAGGGCACTACTATGGGGCATAACATTAAATAAGGCTCTACTATGGTTCAGAAAATAAACTAGGGCACTATTGTCGGGCATAAAATTAACAACTGCTGCAGAGAAGTGTCTCTCTAGAAGCATTGGGTCGGGGGCCCCTTTTAAATGTTGCTATGAGGCCCTCAAAGTCCTGGCTATGCCCCTGGCCTGAGGGTATTTAGCACCTTTTGTAGTTTATCCAGATGACTTTCCCTGTTGGTACTGTAAATGACAATATCGTTATGATACGCAATGGCATACCCAGAGCCGGCCCTAACCAATATGATGCCCTAGGCAAGATTTTGGCTGGTGCCCCCTAGCACCACCGCTAGTTCTGCAGGACATGCCTGTGATGAGTCAGCTGGCAGCTCTGCTAACGTTGGGGCACCTTTTGTTTATGAAAATGCGTCTTATTTGCATTACTATGTGGCTAGGATGCACGAGCAGCTTTTGCTGATTAAAATTATATGCAGCATGCCTATATTCTGTGTGTGACTGTGGCTGTATCTGCATTCGAAATGCTACATTACAGTGATTTCCACAGAATATAGGCATGCTGCATATCATTTTAATCAGCAGAAGCTGCTGGTGCCCCTAAGCATACCAAATGCCCTAGGCATTTGCCTAGTTTGCCTATGCCTAGGGCCGGCTCTGGGCATACCCCGCGTGGGGTCTCAGAAGGTGGTCCATAGCTCACTAAAACACTGCTGACGCTCCATGAAGTTCAAATGGCAGTACCAGATACAGGTAGAGACCATCAGGTGTAGAGAAGGCAGTTTTCACTTTTGCTCCTTTACTTAAGGGTATCTCCCAGTATCCTGTAGTTAGGTCTAGCGCTGTGATATACTTGCTACCGGCTAGGTTCTCCACCAATTCATCCACTGTGGGAAGCAGGTAGGCATCAAACTAGAGACGTGATTAAGGTGTCTGAAGTCATTGCAGAACCTCAATGTCCAATTGGGTTTAGATACTAGGACTATCGGACTAGACCAGTCACTTTTCGATTCCTCAATTATACTCAACTTCAAGATTTCTTGCACTTCAGCTTTTACCGCCTGTCTCTGAGCCTCCGGGATGTGGTAGGGCCTTCGCTTTACTACTACCCATTCAGGGGTGTGAATTTCATGTTCCACTAAGGTGGTCCACCCAGGAATGGCTGAGAAGACATCTTGATTCTTTTGGACTAGGGCTTCGGCCTCCTGCCTCTGAGTAGATGACAAGGTCTCGGCTAATGGGACGTCCAAACTTCATAATGCACTGACGAGGAGGGTTGGAGTAGGTTCCTCCTGCCAAAGTTTCAACAGATTAACATGATATATCTATTCAGTGTGATGTCTCCCTGGTTGTCTAACTTGATAGCACACTGGACCTACAGCCTGCATGACTTCATATGGACCTCTCCAGTGAGCAAACAACTTACTCTCCTGAGTGGGGTCAAGGACTAATACTTTCTCCCCTGGTTGGAATTCTCAAACTTTTGCTGTGGCATCATAGGCTCGCTTTTGTCGTGCTTGAGCTTTTATGAGGTTTTCGCGGACATTTGGGCCAATTTGGTGAAGTCACTGGTAAAGTTTATTTACAAACTCCACAGAGTTCGATTCCTCGGACTGCTGTTGTTCCCAGCCCTCTTTTAATATGTCCAAAACTCCACGGGGTTGTCTCCCATACAACAGCTCAAAGGGGCTGAAGCCAGTTGGTGACCGCGGGACCTCTCGAATGGCAAACATCAGGTATGGAAGTACATCATCCCATTCCTGCTTGTCATGATGGCCCTTCGGATCATTGTTTTGAGAGTCCGATTAAAGCGCTCTACCAATCCAACCGTTTGTGGTGATAGACAGAGGTGTGGAGACGAGAAATCCCTAGCGGCAGAGTTCTGTAAAAAGTTGAGACATAAAGGGGGTTCGCTGGTCCATTAGGATCTCCTTAGGAAACCCCAAATGAGTAAACAGCAACAACAGCTCTTTAGCAATAGTTACGGTTTTAATGTTTCGCAGCAGACTAGCACGTACTGGTTGCCCTTCTTTGACTTGTCCAGAGGGCCTACCAGATCCATAGCAATCCTGTCGAAAGGCACCCCAATGACAGGCATTGGAACAAGGGGGGCCCTGAGGTGAGGCTTTGGACAGGTTCTCTGAAAAATGGAGCAACATTGACAGAACCTTTTTACTTCAACGGTTACACGCTGCCAAAAGAAATGCAGGAGGTATCCTCTCATGGGTTTTCTCTTCTCCGAGCACCCCAAGGATAAGTATGGGCAGTGCCCAGGACCAATGGTACTTGTACTCTAGGCACTAACAGCTGTTCCAGCCTATGTCCATCTTTTTCCGTCACCCTATACATTAGCTCGGTTTTTTTTCATGAAAAAAGGAGTCCCATCCGGAGGATAAGTGGCTTTAGCAACCATGTTCACCTCAACAACCTGTGATCGTATATTGGCAAGGGCAGCATCATTTAATTGATCCCGACCAAAGTTTTGCAAATCGGTGTCAAACTGCAAATTCTCCCAGTCCCGGTCAGGAGCACTCTCAGGTTCAGGGAAACGCCCAGTAGAAGGACTCCCCACAAGAACTGTAGCTTTAGCTGTCGGGAGAGCCGACCCTTCAGATAGCGGTTTCAACAAATTCCCAAAGACTGGGAAATTGCGCCCCAAAATTAAGGGGTATGGAAGCTTCGGGCCGACTGCTGTTATTACATCATGACAGCTGTCCCTTATGCCAATCCTGATTCGAACTCTTGGAAACCTCTTTGTTGAACTATGGATGCACAACACTTCTATCTACAGAGCCTGGAACTCTCTCTGTTACCCTGGGTAACACAGCCTTAGACACAAGTGTCAATTCACTGCCTGTATCTACTAGAGCAGGAAATTTGAGACCCCCTAATACAACTGGTTCCCACAACAGGGGAGGCCGCGTAGTCAGTGGAATCATGATACAAAAATCTGGGTAAGCTGGCCCCAAACTGGCAGAGCTACAGTCCATTGGCTCTGCTTTTTTAGGACAATCTCGTCTCACATTCCCCGGTTTGCCACATTTATAACAATTTATGGGGCTTTCTTTATACCCCAGCTTTCTACACGGCTGGGCCCCAGGCTCCTTTTTTGGGGTTCTAGCAATATTGACTGCAGCTTCATACCATTCTATAGAGAGGGCCAATGCATCCAGAGACTGAGGATCATGGTGAAGTACCCAGCACTGCATCTCTCGTCCCATGAATGTACACATTGACCTATGGCTACAATCTCTACCACCTGCATAGCAGTATGAGCTTCTGGCTGCATTCAGCTTCTGCCATAGCGGGAGAGCTCAGCCAGCTGCTTCCCCACTGATACCCCTGGACACAGTCCCTTAAGCGCTGTGCTTTACCCACTGCCGTAAGACCGCTGCAGGCCAGAATGACCGTTTTTACTTTCTCATAGTTAGCCGCATCATTATCTGGCAAGTCTGCATATGCTTTCTGTGACTCCCCAGTAAGGTAAGTTGCTAGTTTATCTGCACCGTAGGCTTGCAGCCACTTTAAACGTTGTGCCACTCGTTCAAAAGTAAGGATATGCCTCTGGGTCATCACTGGAAGACATTTTATTTTAACTGACCAGAGATAGATTCCTCGTTTTTGGACTTAAGGAAGCTTACTAATTGCTCCTGTGTGGTCTGGTGTGCAGCCAACAAGGAGGTTAGTGTCCGGAATATTTCCTCCACCTTGCTCTCAGAGGAGGTGTAGTGTAATGTGGCTTGTTTAATATATGCACAATGATAAGCCGGTATTTACAAGCACCCTATGCTGCACACACAACATCAACACCACTTTTGCGGTACTGTCACTTTAAAAAATAAAAGTACAAATTTTCTCTGGCCCATCTGCCTACTCACGGTTACCGTTGTATAACCTGCCACTGCTTTGTCCCAACCACGCCAACGGCGTCTGGTGTAGTTCAAGCAGCGAAGTCTCAGTATGGGCCACCACATTGTAACAGGGTCGCCATTAAAGTCAGGACACAGCAGGCAGTATACAGAATTTGTGCAAGTATTTAATGGTATACAGGCAGCAAACAAACTTCACACCAAACAAAAGAAATACATTTTTCAATCCGCGGACCATATGCATGGTCTCTCTGTGTTGCCGGGCACTGATGGTCCAATTCCCTAGCACTAGAGAAAACATTCCCTACTCACTGGCCTCTTTTCGACACCAGTGTCCAGAGCAGTAGCCAAAGCTATTCGGCCTTTGCACCAGTTTTTTTTACCTGACTGCAAAGCACTTTCTCTGAGGCCGGATCTCTCTCTCTCTCTCTCTCTCTCTTTTATCTCAGCAAAAAAGTGAAATTGGCCTCATTGTCCTATACAATTGCTAACATACCAGCTAGCATGTATACATAGGTAGAAAGAATGGTCATCATTCAAGGATTTGAAAGTGATAGTACAACATATTGTGAACAAAGGGGGTAATTCTGAGTTGATCGCAGCAGGATCTTTTTTAGCAGTTGGGCAAAACCATGTGCACTGCAGGGGAGGTAGATATAACATGTGCAGAGACAGTTAGATTTGGGTGTGGTGTGTTCAATCTGCAATCTAATTTGCAGTGTAAAAATAAAGCAGCCAGTATTTACCCTGCACAGAAACAAAATAACCCACCCAAATCTAACTCTCTCTGCACATGTTA
Source organism: Pseudophryne corroboree (assembly GCF_028390025.1). Taxonomy (NCBI): domain Eukaryota; kingdom Metazoa; phylum Chordata; class Amphibia; order Anura; family Myobatrachidae; genus Pseudophryne; species Pseudophryne corroboree. The sequence goes on along the minus strand of NC_086446.1, from coordinate 492,158,541 downwards.
TATCTGCCTCCCCTGCAGTGCACATGGTTTTGCCCAGCTGCTAACAAAAATCCTGCTGCGATCAACTCAGAATTACCCCCAAAGTCACGTTTACAATATACTTTTTAATTTAAAAGTCCTTAAGTTTAGTTCCTTTTCTCTGTATATGCAACTGATGCAATTCACTCCAGCCCACCTAGTGGCCACATGTATCTCCCCTGCAAAAGTTGATGGTGGTGGGGTTGGCAAGTTAGTGGGTGCTAGGCTGAAGCTTTGCCTAGGGTGCAGGAGACCTTGCACCGGCCCTGCATAAACCTGCAGCTAATTGGCACATCTAAATCAGGTCCTAAATGAAATAACCTATCTACTGACTGAAGCTAAAAGGATTTACGCAACTTTCTGGTTCTCAATAAAAGTTCCTCAGACAAAACTCACATTCCCAGGGAACTATATACTTTTCTCCTACAAATAAATGCTACTACATTCACAATTATGTATTAGCAAGCCTCTCGAATTAATGCCATGCAGAATTATAGTTTAAATAAACATTGCACTGTAGAGCTTGCACAGAACCCTTAGTTTAAACATGTAAAACAATCTGTGGATTACAATCTGTGTTTCGTATTTCCATGGTGGAATCATTTCTTTCTGGTGGAAAATTAGATCAATGTTGATATGTATTGTATTCAGAACAATGGTGCAATGTTCTGTAATCTATAAGAAATGAATTATTAACAGCACAATATGCAGATGAATGGCACACTGCAATTTTCACAAATCCACCGAGTTTTCTACCTGGCAAATATTAAGGTTCTTAGGGGGAGATGTTTAAAACCTTGGAGAGACAGTACAAACCAGCTGGCTCCTGTCTTTTTTCAAACACAGCTTGAATAGTTCTGGTTGGTAAACACAGCTTGGTTGGTATTTTATCTCTCTCCAATGTATCACTCTCCAAGGTTTGATACATCTACCCCTTGGGGACTAGATGCATCATCGCTTGGAAAGTGATAAAGTGGCAGTTAAGAACTGTTTAGCTGGTACTTTTTCACTCTCCATTTTATCACTTTCCAAGCAATAATGCATCTAGCCATGGATCTTTATGGAGGTCTGCACATGCCTAGACCCAGAAGCGTATTAACGACTGAGGGGACCTATGTGCAGCAGGCACCCTCCTTTGAGCAGTGGGCCCACCCCCGCAGTGCATCTTACCTTGTGCCTAGAGGTGGCTTCTTCTTTCACTGTGGAGCTATCTTCCCAATGATGTTCCAGAAGACGGCTCATGAGCACAAGAGAGCAAAGGCTCGGGCACAGTGCCACAATCTTTTTCAGTGTGCAATGCCGCCTTCTCGAATATGTCACTGGGAAGATGAACCCGTGAAGGAGGAGGGACCCACTTGCCAGCACATGGTAGTATACTTTGGGTGCAGGATGTGGGGGGCTCCCCTGGACTCAGTCAGGAGCCCGTGTGTAGTGCTTCCCCTGCACCCAATCTAAATGCATCTTGGCCCAGATCATACTGCCCAACATTTGGAAATTTGAAATCAGGATGGAGGCATATTTGCAGCACATTGGGGCATTACCACATCATAGTGGAGCATTGGGGCATAACCATATCTTTCATTTTGTTGGTCTGGGGGAGGAGGGGTTTGCAAAAAACACTATTTCATTGCCTGACGCACTGGAGAAACCTACATGCAGAAAGGCAAGTATTTCCCAATGTCCCACAAATTGAGATGAGTGTGCCAGTCACAGGTTATTCCTCTTAATTCGGGAATGTGACGTCCCAATGAAATTGGGATGATTTGGAGATATGGTAGGCAGCAACACTGAACTGGCAACATGTGAATTGCTATGTGCTATTAATTAGATTTCTTTTATCTTTTCATTTACTAATACTTGGCGTATCTCTCTATTACTAATAACCACCTAATCAGCATCAGATGGTTCAGTCTGCCTTACTTACTGAACATGTATTAAAAGTTCAGGACAGCTCTGTTTTTTGCATGTAACTTTTTTTAATGGGTGTGCTCACTGATTAACTTATCAAAATAGTGGCACCTATGGGTAGGAGATATGACTGTACCACTGATGGGAGTAGATGGACAAATGGGGAACTCCAGTACTTGCAGAAAGATGCAGAGCTTGGAGGAAGTCAGGCATACTGTACTGTATGTGCTCCCGCACTGCGTAAATAGAGAGATTTGCCCATATGCAGAGTTGTATGGATCTTACTATGCACTCGCCCCACATTGCTTGCGCTTGCTATTATCATCCATGTGCACTTGCACCTACCCTACAGTAAGTACAAAAGATACAGTATATCTTTATATATGCGAATTTACTCTAACAACCATCTCTGCATTACCCGCAATTCTGTACAGCAGACACCGCCTCACTGATCCCTTTACAACCCAGATCCACCTCTTAATGCAATCAAATATGCAGGACTCATCTGCATCACCCGTATTTGTGTGCGCTCATCTAGGGCTTGATTCAGATGTGGAAAGAATGAGCATCGCTACCGCTTCCCCTCCGCATACGCATGCTTTAGAATTGCACACAGAGCTTTAGATACACAATGGCCAATTTCATGGAGATACGGATCCAGTCAGGTTTTGTCCAACTCAGACTAACCAATGATAACAGGGGCATCACTAGATTTTTGTAGGCATCATAGAAACATTTTGAAGGAGCACCCACCCAAATTCTTATTGAGAAAAGAGACACCTCTCTCCACAGCGGTTGTTTATTTTATGCCCCATTATTCCACATAGTGCCCTTGTTTAGATTATATCATATTGTAGTGCACTCAGAAATAAAATATTCATGGGGGGTACCGGCAAATACTAAGTATCCCCCAGATGTACTATGAAGGGATCACAGCAGATATTTCCAATATCTGCCACGGTCCTTCCATTCTCGTCTGCAAATGCAGTCCCAATATGTTTCTGTAGGAACTGAAGTGCTGCCAGATTTACCTACTATAGGGTAATGCCATAATGCCAATGGCCGCTGCACATGCGTGGTCATCAGACCTCATGTGCAGAACGGCCCCGTCTCACAATATAGTAGTGAAATTATTGCTTTTGCGATCATTTCACTTCTTTTTGCTTTGCAGGGACAGGCTCCTTTCGGAGCCCCTCTCTCTGCATGTGATTGTCAGTACGGGTTAGGTATAACATGCCAGCGATCAGAATGCCAGCAGTCAGAAGACTGACTGCGGCATCCAGATGGTGAGAATCCCCACAGGGGGTAGGTAAGTATACTTACCTTCTCCCAATGCCACCCTAACCCTCCTATTCAACAGCCTAAACCTAACCTACCCCCCACCCCGCAGCTTAACACTAACCCTCCCCGGTGGTTCCTAAACCAAACCCCCCCTCACCACAGCCTATCTCTAACCCTCCCTTTCCTGGAACCTAACCCTAACCCTCCCCCTGCTGCCTAACCTAACCCCTCCCCCCCCACCCCCCCCTCAGTCCACAGCCTTGGAAAACCCTTATTTGGGATCCTGGAGGTCGGGAATTCGGCACTGGGATTGTGATCCTTGTCGGGGGGCTTGCACTGGCATTCCAAGCAGTGTCAGGGTTCTGGCATCAGTATTTTGACTGCTAGGATCCTGACTGCCGTGAATATTGATTTCTTATTGCCATGAATAGTGGTGATAAGAAATTATTAATATTGGGTCTAAAACCTGATAATTAGCAAATGTACCACATAGGTATTGTCCACAAATGGACAACACATCTTAATATACCTGCCCCAGTAGGACTGGACTGAATCTGTTTTCATGCCTCTGCAATACTTCTCACCTGAGTTAGTTCACTAGCTGCCACTTCAATTGGATATTCTAGCATGTGTTCCATGACATAGCAGACCTCTCAATGATCAAAGTCAAAGAACCCGGCAAACAGAGGAAGCAGAGGAGAAGGACTAATCTATATTGGATGCCCAGTAGAAGAGTAGTATTGGTGAGGCTGCTGCTGCACATGTGCACAGCAAAAGGGCTATGCTGCCACTGTAAACCAAATGGTTGTGCAGTGTCCTGTCCACATCTGTGATAATGTTAGTGGGAATAGGGTGGGATGCATATGACAGGCACAGCAACATGATGTGAGGAAGGGAATGGAGGTAAGTAATATACCACAGATCAAGGTCCCCTGACTGTCACAAAATAATTAGTAGTGTGAGATTCCTGTCACATTAAGAGCCTAATTCAGACCTGATCACAAAAAACAAAATCTTTCTCTAATGGGCAAAACCATGTGCACTGCAGCTGGGGCAGATATAACATGTGTAGGGAGAGTTAGATTTGGGTGGGTTATATTGTTTCTGTGCAGGGTACATACTGGCTGCTTTATTGTTTCACTGCAATTTAGATTTCAGTTTGAACACACCCCACCCAAATCTAACTCTCTCTGCGCATGTTATATCTGCCCCACCTGCAGTGCACATGGTTTTGCCCATTAGAGAAAATGTTTGCTGTTGCGATCAGGTCTGAATTAGGCCCTAAGTCAGGAAGATGGTGATGTGAAACACACCTGTGCCGGGAATGTAGTTTGCACATGCAGCTTGTAACTAAATACTGGTACAATAACCAGACTGAAGTCTCAGCAGGAGTCTCACTCATAAGACATTGCCTCCCGGAGTCTCCAGCTTTCAAACCCTGGAACAAACATCACTTATATATATATTTATTTGATCACATATATAAAACTTAATACATTTCTTGCAGCTGATGTGGTTAGACCACAGGAAGCGGACACATTTCCCTGCATAGGCCGCTTTGTCTGATGTGGTCGCCTTTCTTCAACGGGCCCAAAAATCTCATTATTTCTATTGCATAATCTGGAGCATGCCTGGAAATTTTGTGTTAGAAAGAGAAAGTGTATTAATAACAACTTTAAAATGTTTT